>NC_088300.1:22617896-23817896 GCF_032854445.1 Liolophura sinensis
ACAAAAAGTGCTTTAGTGGTTGAAAAGCTTGATAGATTTACAGTACTCATTTACAATAGCCATGCATGTAGGTCCATATATCATATTTCTGACTTGAGCAGATATTAATAGCATTTAAACTAAGTCAGATGTTCATGTAGGGTGTGAAGTTTGTACACAGCACTTGCATAAGCTCTCTCACCTTTAAATAGACAAAAACCACAAGCAATCTGCTGATAAAACATCCATCCAGTGTAGCCATCAGCTACATTACAGCGCATGCTGTAGTAGTATTGATTCTACAGCGGACAGCTAAACACATACACAAAACAGTAGAAAACCATCTGTGATTTCAACTTTGCCAAGCTAATGCCATATGGCTCTGCTGCATGATGGTCAAAGCAGACGATCACTCCTATATTTAGCCCAGATTCTGCTGATGATAATTTAGTTGTAGCTGTAGAAGGTAATGACAGTTCACAGTAGTCTGACATGCCAGATACCATGCCTGATCTTTGCCTGCCCTCTTTCCTACACTACAGATACCTGAATGGATGGGGCATGAGCAAGATGCTCTACAGAACTTTACAACGGTCTGGTAACAGAACATATGTGCACACACACCACAACCGCCATGCCTGTGAAGCAATGACTGAACTGATCAAAACTGTCAAATGCAATTTGAGTTACCAGTAGGCACACTAAAATACGCCAGTGCAAGTTGAATCTAAATGTACATGCATGTAAAATATTGTTAGAAGCTGCATATCTAACAAAGATTATTAAAAGATATATGATACACTTGGTTTTACTTCTTAATACCAAGCTGTTCTTACGTTCACAGCATGTTAACCTGTGACACTGTTTTCGAATATTCCTGACAGCTGCCTGAAGCAGAGGGGTTATTAAGAAATAAAAAATAGGCCTCAAATGAAAACGTGTTGTCTAATTTTTTGGCATATCTTTCTCATTTTGTTGTATAGTACCTTTTCATGTATCCATCAAGCAATTTATATGTGAAGTGCTAAAGTTTTACTGATTCCAATAGCAAGTAAATTCATAGTCACGTGTCCATGGGTACACAACCAATGCTTGTCCACACAAGTCTTTAACAAGTACATGCAGCTTATTTAAGTAGTGTGAGTAAAACTCTGTCAACCATGCATGTACATGCAGATACATATGCAATTCAAATACGCCAGAAGCGTCATGTGAAATAGTTATGAGGACGTTAAAATTTCACTTAAGCGTAAATCTAGGGCCTGTCAGCTAGCAGGACTATTATAGTAGATTAAGTATCTGTTTATAAGCAAATGACTAAGCTCTTCACCAACCATTAAACATACAAGATGTATCCAGCAGGAGTTTGACTAATTAGCAATTTCCAAAGACAGCTTGGTCGGTAGGATTAAGGGGCCATTTATATCTCGCTACCTTGGCTTATCAATGGAAAATAAAATACATGCAGAAAATTACAATTAACATTACACAACACTATGTGCTTGCTGTTTACTGGAGGAAATGAAGTAAAAAAAATGAAGCAGTGAAGTTTTGGGTACCTTCCAGATAATAGACATTTTAAAACTAATAATAAGTAATACTGATAATGCCTGATAGGGGATTTGTTGTCATTAAGGAAAGACAGTGACAATGCCATTAATATCACATGGAATAAAATGCTTATAAAACCATCAATCTTGACTGTTCAAGCCGCGATGCTGTTAACAATATCCTGTTTATCCCAGGCAAACAATGTGGATACTTTCAGCATGAAATACAGACTGTCCTAATGGCTAATTGAATGCATCACAGCTGGATAGACAAAAATGTTTTAGAGTTTAGTTTTTTTCTTCCTAAGCCCACTACCAAAAGTAACAAGTCAAGAACTTTGCCAGCCTGGTATAAACTTCATGGTAATTCGGGTCTAATTGAGGAGTTCCAGGCAGAAGTGTAAAATCATTAGCTTGTCTAGTACTTGGCCCTGTAGCCTGTATAAAATTGAGTCATTTGTTCCAGCCAAGCCATTCTATCAGCTGTCTTTTGGCTGCACAATGCCTTCAGTGTTCCAGCATGCCCAGTGGGCTTTAGGCTAGCCTCATTTTTCACACTTTATCTTACATGTGGGCGTCCATTAACTCAGTGTGTTGCAAGATTCGCTGGCAGTTAGCAATTCATCCCTGAGGTAACAAAAACAATTGCCCAGCAATGAAAACATAGCTTGCAGTCTTGTTAAGTGACAAAATAGCCAAACAATCTTTAGATAGCCTGTAATGACAAAGCAGCCAATGCTTAACTGGAATACTGATGACCTAAGGTAGCTGTACTGGCATATGTTCATGTTCTCAATGTGCATCTACACCATTACATGAGAAGCACATTAAATGCATTTACACTACCATTCTTTATATACATATACATGCACATATACAGTATTGTTTCCATTTCTTTTTTATCTTTCTTTTTACTGTAATGTACACATGTGTCAGCACCAGTATTGCATCATAACATTTTACACCTACCTCCAATGCCAAAGCAGAAAGGGTACAGTGACAATGCATGAAAATAATACATTACAGAAAAGTGCGAGTCTATCTTCCAGCTATCTGTAAAATATTGTGCATGGAAGGCTCGTCATTTTCAACAAATCTCATGCAAGACCCTCCTGAGCAACCCTACAGTACCATGTCATCCATAACTAAGTTAAACCTTTTGCCTGGCTCAAAATGTTTTATTGATCTTGACAGGTGTTTCGAGGGTCGTTTGGAAAGAGTGAGTGAGTGATTTGGGTTTAATGTCGTACTTAAAAATTGTTCAATCATACGACAATGATTATTTGGAAGGGTGATATCCTGCTTGAAAAATGTATGTTTCAGTACCAAAAGTAATATTTTAAGACATTTTTTGGCCTCACTTTTTGACGAAGACGAAATTTTAGGTCATTCTTCCTAAGATCCCAAGAGCAAGCGAAAATTGGGTATCTTCAAAAGTTTTCTAGGTACATGTACAGCTACCCTCATCATGGTACATGAAATATAACTTTCCACCTGAACCTTTGTGACAGAAAATGCAAGAACAATGTACCGTTATCTATGAAACATGCTTGGACTGGTTACAACAGTGTTACGTAAACGCATATTTATGATTGGTCAAACTAGCATTTGTGAGTGACAGATGAGACAGATCTATTGCTGTAGTATTTCAATTTCTATCACACAAGAACAGAGGATGTGCTATATCTTACCTGTGAACTTGAATACAGAAATGTACATATCAATAATCCTCTTAGAAGGAATTCCCTTACACGCTATGGCATATACTTCAGACCAGATGACCATGTTATATGGAGATCACAACAAATGTTAACTCCTAGGGCTGTGATAAATGGGGCGTAGTGGTGATCCATCTAAACCTCTGATAGGATAAATGTGAAGAGTTGACAGTGGCAATCAGCAGTGGAACTGTGTGATAAATAGATCACATCTATCTGCCTAGATTAGGCTAGCAGCTTTGATGTTGTACACTGGTACACATCAGGTAGGCCTACATGTACATCTACTTTTAAGTCCTTAACCTTTTTAACCAGCAAAGCACTTTTTTCCCTTGGAATTTATGCATACAATTATTATGAAAATCAGGGTAAAAATGATCAGCTTGTGTCATTAAAGATACAAGTTTCATAAATCTGTGCACATTATTTCTCAACACCCCATAGTTCTCTAAGATTGTTTCAAAATATTGGTTCCAGAGGTGGTTAAAAAGGCCGGTGAATTAAGGTATACGTAATCAAATGATAAATGTTCTGCAAGAGGTGTTGGGATTCATTATTTACAGATGGTTTTAATTACATGTAGATTATTGTAATTTATTAGCTTGGTATGTATAAATACTGCGTTGTACTTCAGACATACATATGCTGTAAGATGTTTTTTAAAGTTCATATTAGAAATCATAACTTAATTAATCCTCAATCATCAGTAGAATACAATACATTATTTGAAAAAAATTATTTGAAAAAAATTATTTGAAAAAAAAAGAAAAATGTATTACCTTTCAGAGAGAGCATTCGTCATAAATGCTGTGTTGTTTTCTCAAGAATGCTTTGCTCATATTACAGCAATCAGTCTTATGACATGCATTTGTCACACATGTGCTGTAGGATGCATAGGATTCATAACAAAACATTAATTTTCAGCAGAATACACTACATAATTTCATGGCCAAAAAAAATGTAAATGTATTATCTTTCAGAGAAAGCTTTTGCCACATGAATAACATCGCAACTGATGATTCCTAAAAAGTTCATTTTTCACACATCCAACACACCTGTGTGTAAATGGGCACTTACTATAATGCATACACTGAAGGCTCGACTTTTCATAGACATCTGAACCAATCATTAAAAACAGTTTAGTTTCCCCAACTGTTTTTTAATGAGTGATACAGATAAGGCTGTCTGTATGTACATTCAACAGGCCACAGTAAATAGTAACTGTGTTCAGTGATCAGGGATACAGCATAATGATCCCATGATTACACTGGCTGTCATCAGGTCTGGTCATCAGTAAATCACAGCCTGCTTTATGTTACCAAGGTAGACCCTAAGGGAGAAGCCTGGACTAATGCAGCAATGATGTGGGTCGATCAGAGCGCCAAAGAATCAATGAATGAGGTTCAGTGCCATGATACTCTTCAAGGCAGCCTAGTAAAATGTAATTTAATATCCCACATGTACTAAACAGGTACATGTATTATACAATGCATAAAGCTCTGCATGAATTTAATGAGGCAATCACTTTTTAACATGTTTCTTTCAACAAAATGGACTCTGGAGTTGACAAACGATTTTACTTGCAAACTTGCTAACAATAAACAGTTGAAACTTGAATGTATTGATGCTGGCCATTCTACTTTACCATTTACATCTAAATGAAAAGGATATGAGGATCCATACACAAATTTGTGTGCGCTGGTTATTAATGAGCAGTACATGAATTGTATGTGTCTATGATGCATTGTGAAGTTTCAGCAGACCACTCATGATATTATAGTCAAGTTAGCCTTCAAGGAAACGGCTATATGATATCTCTTAGGCCTTCCTGGCATAAGACAAAAAAGAATAAAACACCAGAATGAAAAGAAAACACAGGTATTAAGGATAAACAGCAGAAGGATGAAAGAAACATTTGTACTGCCTATCTAGACATAAATCATCTAAACCCCCTATGTTGCCACACATGTGAGTGAATGATGAGGCATTTAACCTTATTGAGGAAGAGTTCATTGTCACAATATGGGAGGGATTTCATGCAAGAAATAGCTAAAATCATTTACTGAAAAATACACAGACACACCCAGCCTGGCAGGCTATGAAATATTTCCATGTAGCTGACACATTAAAAGTTGACCATAAACGGTTACATGGAAATGCACAGATACAATGTTTAGTGACCCCAAACATAATTTTAACTACACATTTTATTTAGAAGCATAAATCAAGAATGCAGTATGACAAAGTCAGGAAAAAGTAACTTTTATCATTTTTTAAGCAACCTCGTCTTTAAATAATCAAGTTAAACATCTGAGAGTGCTGTCTGTTTTCGTCTCAACTTGGGAGTAGGTCTCCATCACAAACTCTCCCAGTCTAGCTGGTAAAAATCAATTCTTTATGCACACAGAAAATACAAGGCCTCAAATGTTGAGGATTCCGCAAACAAAACAAAGCGAGTGTGATCCATTGTATGGCCTAAATGGATAACAGAGATCAGTCGCTCAACCGCATGTGTTTTGACAGACACACTACATGGCTTTGTCTCTGGGCAATCCCAAGTGCATATTCATGAACGAAAAAAATTAAACAACATTATAAAAATAAAGCCGTGGATTCCCATCAATATAATATTTTTACAGTTTCCGCACATTTATCTAAATCATAAAACATTAACTCCTCTGTAAAGTTTTATTTTATTTTTGCGATAAACATTATATACATGTATGTATTATGGTCTTTTCCATAAAGATTATATATGCACTATGCAGCACAAGTGGACATTAATCAGTACTGGTTATCATATACCACATGCACACATTCATGTACATGTAGTTTGCTAACCCCATCCTGCCGGATATCGTTCATATACAGTACACTGTACATGCATCTCTGAATCAGATAGACAGGATGCAGGACTACTGACCATTCACACATATATATATACAGATATATCAATATACAGCCAACAGGCAGGCATGCATGCATGCATACACACAGGACATAAAAATCAATTCCTACTGTAGATACTGACAATAAATGCATTATCATTCTCATCTTCACACACAAACAGATTACATGTACGTGTAGGCCAATTTAATGAAAGCTTGCAAATATAAAATTTAAAGGTACATGCACAACACTTTCAAATATTATTAAAACATCCTTATGGCTGATTCCATCGATGAATCAAAGGGTGTCATTTACAGAGAGGAGTTTACACAGGATAATACAGAACAAGTGGTACCTAATATAATTGTATCCTCAATGCATCACCTTTATTGCGAATGTCCCATTATGATTCAAGGCTGATACAACAGGCTAGATGTAAAAATACAATTTTTGCATTGCTTTGCTTGAACAGACAATTTTTACATGTGGTAGTTATGTGTAAATGATTGATTACATTGTACTCGGTCATAGAAACATGTTGTACACATGTAATGTGTACAACATGTGTGATATTTTAATGTTTTCCGATAGACATCTATTGTAGTTAGCAACAACATTTGTCAAGTAATATTGCCCACTGTATTTATTTATTTGATTGGTGTTTTACACTGTACTCCAGAATATTTCACTTATACAAAGGCGGCCAGCATAATGGTGGGTGGAAACCGGGCAGAGCCTGAGGGAAACCCACGATCCACTGTACAATGTGTTCCAAAGACTATGTGTTTATATTCTTCTGTTACTGTATTTTATTTATTTATATAATTGTTCTACCCCGTGTTCAAGAATATTTCATTTACACAATGGCGGAAAGCATTATGGTGGGAGGAAACCAGGCAGAGCACATGAGAAACCCACAACCATCCACAGGTTGCTGACAGACCTTCCCATGTACGGCCGGAGAGAAAGCCAGCATGAGCTGGACTTGAACTCACAGTAACCGCACTGGTGAGAGGCCCTGGGTCATCACGCTGCGCTGGCGCGCTAACCAACAGAGTAACGGAGGCCCCTTCTGATACTGTAAGTACACTAAAGCACATTTACATGTGTGTACCTGTGAAAGTGTCCTAGGCTAAGACCCTTGAGACAGCTGCCTGTACACCCATGTACACATGAAACTAACTTCATGCACTAGTGCTAATCAAATGTGTCAAAATCAGATGCAAGACAGACAGCAGCAAAATGTACTGCAAATTAACAGCCCTATAATGCAATACCTTTTTCAAGGTCAGCAATGGAGATGAACATGGTAAATTGGTACATTCATGGCAATCTCACAGGATACAATGTATTCATAACATCTATACATGTAAGTATTCCCTTTTTAAAGAGAAACTATATACAATACTAATGCAAACCCCTCCTGTAGAAGTCACTCTTCATCTGACTATTACCTGTCAAAAAATCTGACACATGCTGCTTTTGCAATCATCCCTGCCAGCACATGTATAGTCAAGGGCTTAACAATTTTCTCCATACCATCAACTTAATCAATAGCAGACTCAGACATGGTGAGAGAACTAAACACCTTAAATTAACTTACCTTAGTAGCTACATGTAATTGCAACTTGTAGTGCAGATCATGAATGTATAATTTATATTTACACAGCTTCACACATCAGGGAAAAGGTTCTATCACTATACTACAATTAAACTAGAGTTACTGTCTTCACGTGGTTAATAACATTCTAAACTCTAGACTATTAAAGGAGGTTTCCTTGGGTACAATATCTTCTGTATCAATCCTCAGTGAATTTGGTCAAGATGCATACTAATACAGCCAATGGATCAAAATACATATGTACTTGTGCGATAAATGCCTGTTAGCTATACACCAGGAATTTGTGTTTTTCTTCTGAAGATAATTTTAGGACAAATTTAATCACCCCATCAGTGTCAATTCTGTATCCCTTCAAGCAATTACTTTAGCTGTATTAAAGTATTTTTCAATCATTTAAAACCTAACATTACTTATTCTCACACCTGTGTACTATTTTTCTTTGTAATGATAATACATGCACATGCATAAATGCATGTTCTGTTCATGGACAAATTCAGATAAGTACCTTAATATGGCAATAACTGAATATCTGTAAATTGCAAAACCTACTTAATGCACATGCGATGGTGCATCAATGATAAATTAGCTTAGCTATTTTCAAAATTCTTTATAAATTATAGGTATGTAGGGGATTTTGGTTTGACATACCTGCTGTGCCCTGCATTAACAGGATTATCTGGGGCAGTCAACCTGTCAAACAACTTCTGCTAACAGACAGGGGTCATGCTACCAGCACTGTCTGTTTGTCCATCCAGTGAAGTAGCTGGGTGAGATAGGGGCTTCTGTGGCTGATAGGCCATACACCACAAGGGTGAATAAACAAGTCAGCCATATGAGCCTGACACCCTCAATAGCTCCCTATTCATGTGAAACTATGTAATACTAACTAAACATATCACTTGATGGGTACAATATTATTGATTTACAAAGGGAGATTGATCACACACTAATCTGAATTCATTGGGCCATATACATGCATACATACATACATACATACATACACATATATACATGTATGAAATTGAATGACTGCAGAAAATACAATTCAATAAATGAAAACTTATATGGTGGAGAAACTTAATCCACCATCTTTAAGTAGTAAATCCAATTACCAAATACTTACTAACGACTAAGCTTTCAGAAAAACATGCGCCCTTGTGCAGCTGCTGTCGCATATTATATTATATGCCTTCCCACATTCAACCAGAAAGAAATGAAAAAAAAAACCCATAAGATATCAGAAGCACATGGTTTTACAGAAAATGAAGAAAGATAGGCAAAAAAAAAAAAAAAATTTAAAAAAAAAAATCATTTTTAAGGTCTGTTTTACATGGAACAAGATACTGGATTCATTATTCAATACAACCATTCTTATGCTGATCCCATCAATGAATCAATGGATGTCAACAAAGCTCTCAAGTGGTTAGTCATTTACAGAGAGGTATGCGTTTACATAGGATGATACAGAAGAAGTGAGATCTAATATCAGCCTCAGTAATTATATCCTCGATGCATCATCTTCACAAAGCTAAACGACCATCTCCCACCCCCACCCCCACCCCCCAACTCCCCATCTCAAGCACCCCTGCTTAACTGTATCACTGAACATACGTGTAACCTGCTTATTTCTGACATATACTCTTTCCTGTCAGGAAATCATTGGTCAGCCATTTCCTATCCAGGGAGTTATCCACATTACATACCGGGATTTAAGGCTTATCTTTACCCTACACAACAACATACTTAGCATATCCGAATGGTTAAGACAGTCTCTCTCTCCAATGAATTACTAAGTACAAGATGATCTATATTATAAACTTTACATTTAAAAGATTGAACCCTGGAGGTTTTGACCGGTCAAGTACTTGAACAACCTATAAGTTGTAACTATTCATACAACATAACTACCAGCCACACAGAGGCTACATCAGACAACATATTGATGCAGCTGTATATGGCTCTAACAGGGGATGTGATAATGAGGATACCGGTACCTTAAATACTGCCATCTCATCATATACAATGTAGGTACCAGTGAGTAACCATGTAATATTCATTTAATTCTAAAAATAAGTCTTTATAACATTGTTATCAAACCAATTGGTGGACACCAATTTTCTTTTTTTTTTTAACCTGCTTATTGTGGTATGTAAAACATTACTGAGCTATAATTTTTTTTTTTTAACATCATGAATTGATGACATCTGATATCACATTTTCTGCGCACTTGCTCATTTTAATTTTTATAATCCACTCACTGAAAATCTGCTTTATCACTTGCCGAAAACAGCTTATTAATACGTTTTAAAGAGGAAAACAAATCTCACACCATGATACAATGTGCTTGACTCATTTTATGCCACCATTTCTACGCTTCAATCTTTGGAGGAGGTGAACCATTTCTTTACTGTCACTCTCCGTCAGCCATCTTTTAGCGGCTCTTCAATTTGTTCAACACAACAAAACACTAAGCAATGCAATCGGATTTGGATGGTGGTATCACGTTGATTCATTATGCAGACAGAGGTAGTCTGTTTGATGAAAGAAGCTTTGTGTTATTTAATCTACTTACCGTAAATCACCAGGAAAACACGGGACCGGTCCTTCTCGTAATGCCCATAGAAACTGCCCACGAAAGCTGGAGACACGGACAATTTCAAGGTGGAATAGTTTCTTTCAACAGGCCACAACCCCCAAATTCTGAACCATTTAAAAATAACTTCGCTTTTAAAACTACCCTAAAAACTAGCTGAATCTATCCCTGCATGGGACCATTTGTCCAGTGCTTCTGAAACAGGGGTTTAAAAAAAAATTCGTAAAATCCTCCTATGTTTGAACAGACATCTAAAATCACGCACCACCTCGGACGACCTGTG
Source organism: Liolophura sinensis (assembly GCF_032854445.1). Classification (NCBI taxonomy): domain Eukaryota; kingdom Metazoa; phylum Mollusca; class Polyplacophora; order Chitonida; family Chitonidae; genus Liolophura; species Liolophura sinensis. The sequence goes on from NC_088300.1 coordinate 22,628,530, forward strand.
CAGCGAAGAGCTAGCCCGCATGCGCGTAGCAAAATTGAGGTCATAGGTCAGACTCAGTCCAGCCGCGTTGACGGCACGTCAGATGATCAGCTGAGCTTGGGATGTGAGCATGAAATGCAAAGACAGTCCAGAACCTTAGACTTGATTTTCTCTCTGCTGTCAGATATATTTTCCTGATATCATCACAAATGTCACTAAAAGAGGGCCTACAGTGAATGTGACGACAACAAACTTAAATTTACAATGAGCCCATACAACCATGGATTGTGTGTAAAAAGGACTCTCTTCTTCATCCTCCCTAAAATGCAGTGGTGTCTTGCTTAAGTTTTACGTACCTGACTAAAGGCACAATAAATCAGTCGGTATCTCAGTTCTAATTTAGTGCAATATTCGTTTGTCTAATTTATACCTACGCGACGCCAATTTATATTGCTGTTTTATGTGAAGAATGTTTTCAGTGTCAGAGTAGGGTACAAAATAAAACTGAAAAAAAAAATCATCTAATCTAAGGGAAAATGTGAGCTTTCCCAGCAGTTTTTCTTGAAGACATGTCTACTTGATGAGAAAACTTTGAAAAACAGCAAAAATGATAACATCTGACCTACAAAATAAAACGATGGGTTTTGAGTTTTCGATTATTTTAGTGTTCAATTCACTCCAAAGACGCAAAGTAAAACTGGAATCACCTTACGGTGCATGTGTGCATATAGTTTCTAATGCAGTGCTGTTTATTATAGGGTAGCTGTTGTGGAGGCCTGTTCTCATATCAATAGTTTACATGTATATTGGCTTTTTCTTATTGTGATGATTAGTGATATCTGGGTGGTGGTTCCTTATGGCAGCTAGACAGTACCACTTAATAATTACACTGCTACCTCATCAAAGTATCATAGTGAAGACACAACAAATGACACCTCATCCTCTCACAGTATACCTGCATGATGGTACTAATAGGCCTACAAAATAGTGTCTTTCCCATTGATGAGCTGTAGAATATTACATTGTACTAACTCTGTTGGAAGAGATTGGGTGATTCATTATGTTTCATTTTGGAGATTCGGCTTGCACTTTTAAGCTTTTTATTCAGAAAATGGTTTGAAATAAAACCTGAAAATAGTTTTAAATAAACCTGTATATCTTATGACATTGACGCAATGTGTCATCCAAGGTCAGTGATTTACACAGGTACTCAGTTTTCTCCAGACATAATTATAGTGGAAAGTTCTTCAGTATGGGATTAAATGATTAAATGACAGACCAGTAACTGTGCAAATCATATAGGCTACTAGCAAGGGTCAGGGATGGATTGGAGAACAGGGAACCAAGGACAGATCCCAAAGGCACCTCAGTAATGCTCAGTCAAGTGCACAGTCTCAAACAAGATCCGCATAAAATGACAGGCTTACTGTTGAAAGCCTTCATATTCTAAAGTCACCACAGCTGCTATATTTATGTATTCTGATACATTCATAGAAATTCCTAGAATGTATTGCTATTTTGGTACATTGAGCAATGACTGCATGAAATATCAACATGTTGGGTTGATGTCCACCAGAAATGACAAGCATATCCCCCACTGATTAATCTCATCAAATACCATGGCCTGATTGCTGAGATCCTGGAACTAGAAACACACGATATTTTAACTATTTATCATAAATCACACAGGATACCGACATCAGATTCTGCACTGGGTACTGTATTACAATAAAAATTTCTAAGGTGCAATTTACTTAAGTGCATGAAATGTTGAGTTCCATCAGGTACTTGGTAATTTGTGCCCAGTCTGACAAATTGAGTAAAGTGAGAAATGTTGGTGGCAATGGCATGATATAATTCCAGCTATGAGACCAATGAAACTGCCCACTTTACCATTTCCACATATGCTTAAATCAGTGTAATATTTTCTCAAATAGAGATGGACATGTTTTAAACAATATTGCGTCTCACCTGTGACTTTTATAGGCCTACTGTAGCACTCTCGTTCAAAATATAGATGATATGTCCAGTTATTGTTCAATATCTGCAAGGATGTAAAATGTTCCTGGTCATTAAGGTTTTCCTGATTTCGACCAAAGTAAACATCTGATGTAAACATTTGTTTTCCTGTCTTGGGACTTTTAATTGTGAACGCTTTTTGACAAATATCTGACATTCTGATTGGGCTCTTCACTTTCTCATTAGTGTGTGACAATCTCAGTGTACCACAGTGTGACATGATTTCCTGTATAAATGTACACATTGAAGTTTGACTTGTAGGCAGGAGAGTGGTCATAACAATTAGAACTGAGTGGGCTATATAGTTATTTGATCAGGGTTGAACACGTCTTATGAATTATTTCCACTCATACAACTGTGATCGGTTCCATGGGTGGAGGAAACCGAGGTGCCAGAAGTAAACCACCCACCTTCAGCAAATACAATTAAACAGGCAAACTTTCTGACGTGACATACAAATGTAGTACAGGTGGAATACCACAAACTTCATGCAAGAACAACTGATCAGTAACATGAGCAAAGTCAACTTCTTATTACCATTATTGTGAATGTTGATGATTCCTTGCCAGAGACTGGGACTGAACCAACACCCTATGAGCATATCTGAACCGCTGTACCTGTGATAACCTCACACGAGAACAAGGTTTCAAATGCCAAAGTGTAATGTGAGTTCACTGTTTGCAAATGAGATTTTCACTCCCCTTTTCTCTGGAAAAGGGTGCAACAAGAACGATGTCGAAATAAACGCCCTCATTTTGCACTTACACATTCGCATGTGTAAGAACACTGCACTTGGGCTACACACTTTTGTGGATTCAAACACAGCCTGCGTGCCTTGTTGATTGAAGAGATGGGCATCTTAACCTCTTGGTCATGGTCCCTTCCAAGCGTCTAATGCATTGTTATTGGAGATAGCAGAAGATTAAATGTTGTCACTGATGTTCTTATCTAGTTCTCCTTGCTACAGTTTACACTGAGGTGTTGTGCTTGCCCCATGCGTTGCCAGTCTCATTTACCTGTACACCTGGTACCACCATCATTTAAATCAAGTGCAGCTTTCAAACAGATAAAAACCAGCGTGAAATCAATTTCAAACATTTAGCTGATCATTTTTTGCTGTAAATAAAAATACTGTGAATTTATCTTTTATACATCCATGCAGATTCCCCAAACTGTAGATAATAACAAAATATTCTGTATCACCAAGCTCTAAAAAAAAATGTCACTGGATGATTAATATAGCAAGCTGTTCAATTTTAATAATAAACTAATACGAACACATATTTCAGTAGTCATAAGATACATTTATATTACATTTCAGAACTCAAACAATGAAAGTCAGCACTGACAGTTCTTATGGTGTTATATGTATCATTAATATATACGAAATAAACAATCATTCACTCTTGCAAAAAAACCTTAAACTTCACAATCATTTCATGACTTTAAAAGTTGTTGACTACTAAAATCTCCCGGTAATTTAAAAGTAAATCACTAAAACTCATGACGGGATGTAGGCCTACAATTCAAGCCTAAAATAAACTTTTAGTGACTACGTCAAGTTTCCCATTAACATTAAAATTCACATAAATTTAACAACACGAAGCTGGTCGGTGTTATTGGCGAAATAAAACAAGTGCCGAGATTAACCCACTTTCCTTTTATAAGGTACTGAATACTGCATAAATATGCACATTATACTGCTGAAATGACGTGATCTGTAACTGACATTAGACTGGGCAAACAGCCACATGAGTATCAGCAAACACTTATTGTCACAGTGAGACCTAGGCTAGGGAAAACCACAAATTGTCTGTCCAACGTCAGGATTGAGCTGGAACCTAAGAGATAAGAATCTCTTCCACTGGGCTAAATCATGGATCTGTAACTGACATTAGACTGGGCAAACAGCCACATGAGTATCAGCAAACACTTATTGTCACAGTGAGACCTAGGCTAGGGAAAACCACAAATGGTCTGTCCAACGTCAGGATTGAGGCGGAACCTAAGAGATAAGAATCTCTTCCACTGGGCTAAATCATGGAGTACAGTGTGGGGAGAATACCTTGGGTGACATTGTTTACTGTCAACTATTCTAAGTAGTGTGATCTTTGAAGTCAGCAACTAGTTTTACACTGTTGATCAGTAAATAATAAAACATGACAACAACATATATCGTGTGAAACAAAACAGCCCTTGTAACCCAAAAACCCTTTTTTTTTTTACCTACACAGTACTCATCTGTTTTGATGATGATGAAATTAACTTAAGACCTATACCTGGGTCATGTAACACCTAAGACTTTAAAAGAGGAAGTTGTAACTTCCTCGCTTGGCGTTCAGTATGAAGAGGATAGGGAAATGACTGGTTGACCGTATCAGTATAATGGCTCGGGCGGGGCATCTCGGCAAAGCAGCATTAGATAAAAGTGCTGTGGAAATCCGCCCTGCGACAAAGAGGCACATTACATACACCCTAAAGATTCCCTCGTCGTCATACGACTGAAAAATTGTTGAGTACGACGTTAAACCCCAAGCACTCACTCACTCTATAGGATATGGTCAAATATGGTCAGATTAAATTGGTAATAGATTTAATAGGACAGACGGGAGTTGAAAGTTGCATGTTTCATTGCAAACTATTAAAGGCCAAACAAAGATACTGTAATTCCTCAACCTTTTCACATACAAAACAGCAGCTTTCAGTGCAATTTATGCACACTTATAATTTGATTTGGCTTATAATTTATAATTTTGGCCTTGCAAACATGCAAAAAAGTTGAACACTTACAGTAAGCTGTCTTGAATCTCAAGACCAAGTGTAAAACTAACCATGGCAAAAATGGTCTTTGTGCTTATCATGAAGAGAAAATAAACGCCTTTTACAAACTGTAATAAATTTGATATCAACAGCAACATAAGAAATTTATCAATACTATGTCCATTTATGCATAGTTTTGGTAGTCTTTTATTCTAGCAAATAAAATATTGACACACAAGAATTAGTGTAGCTAACACTCAAGCAACACATATACATTGGTTCTGTCTTCCCACTTCATAAAAGGCACAGATATATAAATGTTGAGGGCTGCTCTTTTAAGAGGCGTTTAAAAAACATTTCTGTTGGTTAAAAATATCTGAACGTGTAACACATAGGTTAAACAATTTTATGACAATCACAACAGGGAATATGCACATATACAAAGTCACTGACTACTTATATATTTTAGAGCCTCATTCAACATACGATGGAAACTTTAAGATTTGGATCTATAATAATAAGTTTGCAGAACATTCATTTCAGACTAAAGCACCATACAACACTCCCAACAAAATAAATCACCATCAGTCAAAGAGAAATTAATTACTGTATTTGACCTAAAATTTCACACACAAAAATCATTTTTAGTGACAAAAGGCATTTTTCGGGGCCAAAAAAAAAATGAAGGCTATAAAGTATTACCTGTGTTACTTTTATTTCCCACCAAAACATCATCTTATTTCTCAGACAAACCTCAAGACATCTTCCAAACATGACTATGATCCTCAATAGTAAATTTGTGATGGGTGAATTTTGGATCAAACACAGCAAGTGGTGTATCACAGACATGACTCTAGAAATACGGGTCCATCTGTCAAGTCACATGATTAAGCAGACCATAACGTCTCTTCTCTTCACGGATGATGCTGCTGATGAAAGACTGGAGGCAACGGTCATTTGACGTCTTTAAAAAACTCACGAACTTGTCAGCTGAAATTCACAATAAACGAATTAGATTACACATCCTTAGAATTTTTTTTTCCTGATTTATGAAGAGGAATGTATTCAACATTAGTTATGGAGTACACTGAAATGTTTTTCATACCAATTATCATGACAGTCTGAGCCAGATATCACTATACAGATAATTGTAACTATAATATTTATGCAGTCAAACTTTATATGTGACGTGAAAGAAGTGAAAAGAAAAATTCAGGTTAGAACGTCTCACCAGATAAAATGTCTGTAATGGGTATCACTTCCAGAACTCCGGTATTTTCACTGTGGATCTCCTGTTTGAGACAGTTAGTGAGGTGTTCCACATACCAGGGGAGACAACCCTCAAACCTTTGACAGACCACAAACAGATCTGCCATTAGCGATCCTGTGCATTCAATGGCTACCTAAAAATGGAAAATGGAAAACTCAGTATCTTAAAAGTAACAGAGTGGACAAATTTTTCAAAGATTTACACGGGAATGTGATATTAATAGAGAAAATACCCATCATTCTAAAGATTTAATTCTAAGATCTACTTGTATACAGAGCCAAATCCAGATATTATACAAGTCCAAATACATGTATATACAATTCTGTTAAAAGAAAAATGACAAGTAATGTAAATTTTGAAAACAAAGATTTCATTTTCTTTTCTGACATTTTTTTTTTTTCGTTAAAAACTACAGATGACAACAAAATAAAAGCTGAACTATTCAGTCATAATGAACTCTCGCTGACTTACACTTCACTTGTATTTCCCAAAGCTTATCAATAGCAAAACAGGCTATAAATAAACCACACATCAGTGATGCTCACCTTTTCAAAACTGTAGTATAACAGGTACAACAGTCCAGCTGTGTACCTTGTTAGTACTGTATAAAGATGAAAGACAACGGTAGAGCCACGTGGCAATATCTGAAAGTAAAAGCACGCATTACTATACATGTCAAATGTCAGTTTCATTCAGGGTTCAGGCTTCACACAGTACTTTCTGACTGTCTTTATAGGCTATTAGGCCAATTTCACGCAACATTGAGCAAACATTCAGGAAGCTCAAGATATACCTGCTATGGCAGATCGAATAAGAGATAAAGATCAAAAGTGAGAGGATTTAAACTCAACAATGAAACAGTTGTTCTGAGATGAATAACCCTTATATAACCCTCAACTGTTTTGGTATTGTGTATAAAGAAGGCGACCAACGACTACAAATCTCATGTTTTACTCCCTCTTGCGCATGCAAAACACTCTCCAATGGCGTACAGGGAACAGATCAGTCTGTTTCTAAAATGGGATGTTCAGTTTGTTGACAAAAATCAATGGTTATACATGACTCATGCCAGGCGTACCAGAACAATTTACCATGACAATGGTACGTACTTTTCATTCCAATCTTGGTGAAAGCTACTGTGACATCATGAGGTCACAGAAAGGTTAAGCTTTGTAATCCTTGTGTAGCAGGCATAAAGTGTCATCGTCAAAGTTTACAAGCAGATTGGTGTCTCCGAATGTTCCACCATTAAACAACTTGCTGATTAATTTCCAACAACCACATTTGTGATCTATTTGATACTCGTTCGAATTGAAATCAGACACCCCGTTATAGACTGGTACACATCTTGTTAAGTAGCAATGGTTTCACCTGGTGTATATGGCACTAAAGTCCACATGCTATTTAGAATAACCATGCAGCGATGGTCCAATACTATTTAGCATGGGTGTGGAAGCAATGATAGGGATGATGAGTTTTTTCTCATTCAAGCACCTATGAACCACATTTAATATTGTAGGGAGGGTTATAGGATAGAAATAATGTTCTTGCTATGGGTGTCTCAGGCACCTAATTCAACCTAATTCAACCTAAATTAATGATCTCATCCACTTTATTGACAGTCAAACTGCCATTACGATAGCCGTAGCAGGAACATCATTTCTTAAATATATCCCATAATGGTGACGTGACTTGTGCACCCTAAGTTTCTGCTCTTGTGGTGGAAGGAAAAAGTGAATAAACTCTGTAACTTTGTGAATCGATTCTATAGATATATTAGTAACACTAAAGAGTTTAAAGATTGATAAATGGTCCGATAGATAATATAATACATGTACCTGCTATACCACTTGTGTATAAAAGTCCTCATTCCAAAAACAAATTACATATTTAAACGACATGTTGATTCACTATTTAATACCATTAAAAATCAAAGTTTATGTTAATAGGTCAAGTCAAGAATTGTTTATTAAATATGAAAACATTTCTCACGTACAGTGAATATTTCACATATACTTTCTGTCAACCTAGCCTGGACTGACACTTCCTCCATTAACGGCTCTTCACAATCTCCTGCGCAGGTTACATCTATGTAAACAAGTAATGGACTGACACCCTGAGGAGGAGATGTCATTATCTGAAATGTAATAAAACAGATTTTATTCTATTTATCTTTATATACTTTTGATAAAATTTTCTTTTTTTAAACTTTGCCAGACTTTCCATATGATATATGTTCAAAACCAAGGTTATGGTGGTATTGGGAAACAAATGACATGAAAATAGCTAACATTTCCAAAAGTTTATAAAATATTATAACTCTAATCCCTCTTTAGCAGGTAAATGTAAAAGTTGTAAAAATGTGTGCGTTCACAGGACCATGTGGTCAAGCCAGTTTTAAGCCAGTTTAGACGTTTGTCCGTTCACACGGTCACATTTAAGCCAGCTTAGTAACTGCAAGGTAATCCTGGCTTTCACATATCTGAGGCATTTAATCCATTTACTGTTCACACGATGCAGATAAACTGGCTCAAGTCCTGAAACTGGCTCAGAGCCAGCAGGGGCAAACAAACCAGATTAAATGCCCCTGTTTTGCCTTCACACAAGCGACGTCAAACTGGCTCAAAGCCACTATCGGATTTAAACCAGCTTAACTTTGCCCGTATGAACGGGGTATAATTATCTTTTTGAGGGTAAGGAAGTATCATAAAATTTATACGCAAAACAAAATTTTCATGAATCTTACCTGTATACGTGCTGGTCCATATTTGTCCTGAACACATTGAAGATAAGGAAATGACCACTTGGAGAGGTCAAGGACATGAAGAACAGAGGTCAGGAGGTCAGGATACAGACTCGTCAGAATACTCTCCAGTACCTTGGAACTTTGTTTCACCAGATCTGCTTTCAAATTTGTTCTATGTTCCTTGAGCTTAAAACAAACAATGTTAATATTGACAAATGTTCATTGTTATCATAAAGGAAAAGATTTATTTATTTATTTGATTGGTGTTTTATGCCGAACTCAAGAATATTTCACCTATACAACGGTGACCAGCATAAAGGTGGGAGGAAATCGGGTAGAGCCCAGGGGAAACTCACAACCATCCACAAGTTGCTGCCAGACCTTCCCAGGTATGTAAAGGAAAAGAAACAGCGTAAACCAATAATAGACATGTTTATTTATTTACTTACTCGGTTGGTGTCTTAATGCCTTCCTTAGGATTATGACAACGGTCCGGTCTATTGGTAGAGGAAACCAGATAACCAGGAGTAAATCAAACACTCCATTGTCAAGTATCTGGAAAACTTTCTGACTTCAGACTACAGTCAAAGAATTCAAGGAAGCAACTTTGTTAGTCAAGATCCAGAGAGTCGCAATTACCCCTTATCTTATAACTGTCTGAGCCAATGAGGGACTCTCAACTATAAATGCATTAAAATAAAATAAACTACAATATGTGATACATACTTTAGCAAATAATACTGTAGTATGGAGACACCATATAAATATATTAAACTCAGGTAAGAAGTACATAAACATAAGAGAGTACATACCTGTACATGAGGTGAAATATCCCACAGTTCAGACAAAAGTGTGTTGTCACAGAAACGTGAACTCTGTATCCTCGACAACGGCCTCCCTCTGGTCACAGAAATCCCGTAAACCCCCAAATGCGGATTCTCATCATGCTGAAAAAAAGAAACAAACAAAAGGAAATGATAACATGTTTTGAAACTGAACATGAACAGTTTAGGTCAGGCTTTTACAGCTATTCGGACACATGGTTATGGCATCACTAAAGTCAGGTCAAAAAGCCGATTATTATATCGGTTTGTTGACATGACATCTCAAGAAATCCTTCTATGGTGATACAACTGCTTCGGTAATTTAAGAAATGAAATCAGCACTTTCAATCTCTTGGTACGGAGCCAGTGACTTTGATTGGTACTAAAGTATAACCTCTCCAGCCAAACAGGTGTGAAAGTAGGGGTACTACATTTCTAGTCAGCTAAAAGTCAGGGCCCACTATCATAAAACTTTGTCAATCAATTTTTCATAACTTTTTTCATAACTCATAAATAACGTCGCTTTGGTACAAGAACCTACACAACTTCTGTTTCAAAAAATATAATTGACAAAGTTTTGTGAAAGTGACCTCAGGATGGTAAGTTGCTAACTTATCTTGCTTTACGGAGACTGCTGTTACCTGTGGTTAATTTTTTGTCACTTCTTTTCCTTTGAATGGAATAAAAAGCCTATTTTGTGAGATGTCTCACTTGAGCTAGCATTTCCTGGTCTTAATGTCAATCAAGGTTTGAACCATTTTTAGAAGACAAGTTAACTTATAAAACATTAGCTGTCATAAGAGTGAGTGATACAGTGCTCGGGGTTTAACGTAGTACTCAACAATTTTTCAGCCATATGACGAGGGAAGAGTCCTTAAAGTGTATGTGATGTGCCTCCTTGTTGCAGGATGGATTTCCACCGCTCTTTTATCTAGTGCTGCTTCACTGAGATGACTTACCAAAGGCACTTAAGCCGCCACGCCCGAGTCATTATACTGATACAAGTCAACCAGTCATTGCACTATCCCCTTAATGCTGAACGCCAAGCGAGGAAGCTGTCATAAGAAGCTATTATCACCCACACTATGGTCAGTACCTATCATGAATGTGTCTCTATCTTAATATCACATTAAGTTTTCTTAAAAAAAAAATCACACACAAAGTGACATTAACTGAAAGGTTGTACCTCTACAATATGTCCCAGAATTTCTTTGGGAGGAGTTTGTTCTTGATATTGATTGGTTGGTAAGTTCTCCAGTCTCTGTAACCATGGTATCTGAGACTGGGAGTGCCTATCTCTGAATGTCCCTTCTCTCTTGTGAGGACCTGGATCTCTCTGAAATAGCCCTTTAGGCCATCCAACACTCCTCTGCAAAATATACATATAAAGTCAAGAACAATAAGAGCAAGCCTCATTCTTCTGTAGTGTCCGTATTAACATGCTATACTGGTGGACAAGAAATGGACAGATAAATATATAAACATAACGGATCACAATCAAGAACCAGCCATTCATACCAATAAATAAAATATATCAACATGCAGACATGACATAAAAACTGGAATAAGAAGACTACATAAATGTCTTGATCTTAAACCTAAAGTTCTGTGCATAAAAATGCACTCTCAAAAGCTTTAAAATGATATTTTTGAACCCTATACTTAAATTCTACCGATACAAAACTGATCGCACTTTAAAGAAAAAAATCTTAAGTTGTCCCATAACGTGGGTGAACACGCTGGTGAATATGATTCCAGCAAATGTATCATTTGATGAATGATGTATTTTACGTGATATACAGTCATTTATAAATACAAAGCTCAGATATACCAAGGTCTGACTGAGGGTAAGTCCAAATCGGTGATTGAATAATAATACTACATAAAACCTTGCGTAATCCAAGATATATTCCTTTTCATTCAAGAACACAAAGTATATAGTGTTGAGAAGACATCTTGAAAAGTTACCTTTTTGGGATATTTTCCAACCTTGTCATAGAAACAGATTTGCTGGAGCTGGTACTTCTCTATGTAAGACTCTGTACAGTAGTCTTTCAGGCATCGGATGGCAGCCGTTAGATCCTCCGTCATTGCGCCGAAAAGTGACAAGTTTCTCTCAATTGTGCTTCCCTGGTAAGTCATAAATTTCTGGCAACACTGTATATGTTGTAAAAGGAAACTCTGCGGCAGCTGCAACTTCATCTGTGTCTTAGGAATCCCGCTTTGATCTTAATCCAGAAATAGAATAATATAAAACTACAAGTTTTATCGGTCATTCATTACTCCAGTGACAAACATTTCATTTTCACAAAAGTGATGGTTTTAAAATTTCCCAACAAAATGCCAGAAAGGCATAAGAAGAAATCTTTAGTATCCAACAAAAAAAAATAAAAATAAATAAATAAACCAGATTAAAAGTAAGCTAAAATTGACTAAAAAAAATGCAATATACTGTGTATCTGGTACAAAAATCTCATCTCTACCAGCAGTACATCCAACTAGATTCAAACAGCCTCCAATGTCAAGCAGGTCAAGGTCTTCATCAAGGACCCAGACAACATTATAGCTAATTCCTCAACCTTTTCACACATGACAGAGCAACTTTCAGGGAAATTTATGCACCTTTTTCATTTGATATTGAAGACAAAAGTACACCAACTGGATTGGCCAATTTCAGGGCTTGACAACAATTATAATGTTATCAGACTAAACAAACTAATGCCTTCAGAATATTCTTAAAAAAAACACTTTCCAAACATGAGAAATGGTTGAAGAATGACAGTATTACAGAACTTACCCATATGACAGTAGAGGAAGTGACAGAGGTCTGCTGGGACGTTGTCTCTACCACGGTACTGTAGACACACCACGTACACCTCTGAGTTACCAGACTTGCTGGTGGCTGGCTTGAAGACGTGCACCTGAATAACACCATCAGATGTTACCAATCAATAAAAAACAATGTTCATCAGATAACACATAACAACATTTAAGAGTGTTTTTCACTTTTCGCTGGTTCTACATTGTAAACGTTGTAATGGGACAAAAGGAACTTGGCAAATATCAACTCACCAAATTAAATATAATGTTCAATACCTTTCATGCTGTCTTTACAGAGATAGCATGTCCTATAGAATTTACCCAGAGGATTTTTCTTGTTCTGTAGAATTTACAAGACAGATGCATACCGGTATGCAATGTCTTCTGGACACAGCAAGCCTGAAAATACATTACTTTACAGAAAAGTAACCTTAGTCCAATATCATATAACATGGATGATATGGGTATTAACAAATGCTGAGGTTTTCTCCAATTGAGTGTTTTAAGAAATGTTGAGCCATATTTTCAGACTTGCATAGCTGACCAGTCCTGAAAAGGCATCATCCCCTACCTGCTTGAAAGTACAGTTAAGTATGTACATCAACCAGACAGTGGCCTCCTCAAACATTGTGAACAGTTTAATCACAAACGAGCCTCCCTCTGCCAGTAGATGAAGAGCCATTAGGGTCTCACAATAATGTAAAGGGGAGACAACTTTTTCTTGTTCAGAAGGCATGTTCTGACAGTCTATACTGCCATCAGCTGTCACCTGAAAAGGGGAATTGGATGAAGTTAATTAACTGTTGAGATAATGTTTGGTGGTATACAGTGACTGACTTAGTGTCTCATTTAGTGTCTCTGAGCATTCTCCAGCAGCGTTAACACTGGGTAGATCTTATGTAAGTCACGTATATATAAAACACACAACAAAAGGGCTCAGTAAGTGGGGGCCATAATTCACTGCAGTGCCACCTGTTGAGACATGCCACCTGTTGAGACATGCCACCTGCTGAGACATGCCACCTGCTGAGACATGCCACCTGCTGAGACATGCCACCTGCTGAGACATGCCACCTGCTGAGACATGCCACCTGCTGAGACATGGATATATGCCTGTTCCTCAGGGTCCACCAAGTAATTAAGAAGTGCCAAATGAAGACTTGTGTGTAAAATCACAATCCCTGTTGAAAGCTTTCACTCACCAAATGGACTTCACCAAGCTTCTCTACATTGGTTTTGAGAGATGTCTGATTAGCGGGATTGAAGAGGTCTCCTGTGTTATCCACCCCAAAGTTCCAGTATTCCAAACTGTGACGCAGAAATCTGTCATCGTCAATCATTTGGCCCAGAGAGTTTCCCTCGTAGTAGGGATTCAGAGTTGTGGCTCTCCAAACCCAACTCCCTGAGAAGCCTGTCCAAGACAGAATTAACATCAGAGAGGTGATGAAGTAACACAGCCATATCAGAGAGGTGATGAAGTAACACGACCATATCAACACTGATATTCATAATCACAAAGCAACACATGTAATTCATTTATTAAAATCTAATTGAAATCTCCATTTTTGGTACTGCAATTGATCTTTCCAGAATCCTATGGTAGATTTTGACTCATTAACATTTTGCTGATATTATGTAAAGTTAATAAAATGACAGACCAGCAGTTTCAAACAAAACTTCTCATTATCTCCCACAAAGAAGTGTCCATCAGATGTTAAAAAAGTTGAAAATTTTTATATCACAGCCCAGGCCAAGCCCTCTTAAGGATGTGAAATACATCTCAAACACAACAAATAGAGGTAACGCTTTACAGTTAACTGACCTTGACCATAGTGGTTGACATTTAACTGACCCTGACTAAAGGGTAAGTGGTTGGCAGATAACAGATCTTGAACAGAGGGGAACTGGTTGATAGATAACTGACCTTGACTACAGGGTAAGTCATTAGCAGATAACTGGCCTTGACTAAAGGGTAAGTGATTGATACATAACTGACCTTGACCAGAGAGGAAGTGGTCTATACATAACTGATCTTTACCGGACAAGTAGTGATTGACACTTAACTAACCTTGACTAAAGAGGTAATGGTAGACACTTGACTGACCTTGACTAGAGAGGTAATGATTGACACATGACTGACCTTGACTAGAGAGGTAATGGTTGACACTTGACTGACCTTGACCAGAGAGGTAATGGTTGACACTTGACTGACCTTGACTAAAGAGGTAATGATTGACACTTGACTAACCTTGACCAGAGAGGTAATGGTTGACACTTGACTGACCTTGACTACAGAGGTAATGGTTGACACTTGACTGACCTTGACTACAGAGGTAATGGTTGACACTTGACTGACATTGACCAGAAAGGTAATGGTTGACACTTGACTGACCTTGACCAGAGAGGTAATGGTAGACACTTGACTGACCTTGACCAGAGAGGTAATGATTTACACTTAACTAACCTTGACTAAAGAGGTAATGGTTGACACTTGACTAACCTTGACTAGAGAGATAATGGTTGACACTTGACTGACCTTGACTAGAGAGATAATGGTTGACACTTGACTGACCTTGACTAGAGAGGTAATGGTTGACATTTGACTGACCTTGACTAGAGAGGTAGTGGTTGACACCCACTTGACCTTGACTAGAGAGGTAATGGTTGACACTTGACTGACCTTGACTAGAGAGGTAATGGTTGACATTTGACTGACCTTGACTAGAGAGGTAGTGGTTGACACCCACTTGACCTTGACTAGAGAGGTAATGGTTGACACTTGACTGACCTTGACTAGAGAGATAATGTTTGACACTTGACTGACCTTGACTAGAGAGGTAATGGTTGACATTTGACTGACCTTGACTAGAGAGGTAGTGGTTGGCACCCACTTGACCTTGACTAGAGAGGTAATGGTTGACACTTAACTGACCTTGACCAAAGGAAGTGGTTGACATTTAACTAACCATGCCTAGAGAGGACGTGGTTGACAATTAAGTGGCATTGACTAGTACAGCAAAAGTGGTTCTGACAGATAGCTGACCTCCGCTATAGGGGAAGTGGTTGACAGATAAGTGATCTTGACCATAGGAGAAGTCATTGACAGTTTATTTACCTTGACAAGATAGATAATGATTGACACATAACTGACCTTGACTAGAGAGGTAGTGGTTAAAGCTGGTGACAAAAGCCCCTGGAGCTTCACACAGATGAACAGACACCAGAGTCTCTTTTTGTAGACAAACAAGAGGAAACACTGAGACTATCTCATAAAATTTACACCACGCCTGAGTACACAATTCTGGACGGAATCTCTGTTTGCATGCTTGAATTACTCCACCTGCCAAATTGGTAAAATTTGTGTGTTCATGCCACTGCCTGATGTCCTTATCACTCAGTTTGTCTTTCAGATTATTTAGATCTGTTTTAAATTGTCCCAGTGTTTCCAGAGCTTTTGGAGTGAAACTACACTGCCCTGCTTGGAGGTCATCAGGGGAGACCACTCTCCACGTCCAATCTGCTTCCTGATAAAACTCATATTTCTTATTGAAAAGTTCTTCAGCTTTGGCTAAGTCAGGAGAAGTTGGCCGTTGTCCATGGTAACATGATATTTCACCAGAGTGGAGACGTTTGCGTCTACAAGCCATTCTTCTACACGTCTCAAATCAGATCATCATCCTGAAAATAAAGATTATGGGAATTTTTATAAAGTGACATAAGCAAAGCTCTAAAAATACGAACTGTCACATTCTGTCTTTATTACAATTCATTTTTTTTAACAGCTTTTTGATCAAATAAGCAAAAATACTATATTACTTTCTGAATGATATTAATCAGTACAATGTCTGTACACCAGAAACAATCCTTGCAATTCAAAAAACAGTTCAGACTATCAATACCAGGCACATCCATTACTATTTCCTAACAGAGCTACTCCTTAAATATCCCTTGCTCTGTTGTTACTTGGTTGCCAACATTTGTGAACTAAAGATTTAAAATTTGTGTAAATTGAGAAGATCTAATGATTTCTACTGTGATTTGGTTGAGATCTCCATGTACTATGTTGAAATTCTGACATTCATCGTCAGTGTGTTACGAATTTCAAAACAGCACACCCAGAGTCCACCCAGAAGGAAAAGAATACATTACAAGAGGAAACACTGGTACCAGTAAGCCAAACCCAATGCTCAACTGGGGTGCCAGTCTTAGCTTTCCTTTCTCACACTGTATTCCAGATTAAATGTACTTAAGGGTATCCTAATGTGGCATTTGTCAGAAAATGTGCATATCTGCATTTGACTGTATTTTTGTCCCGTTTCGGTTCCTCACAATAAAGGAGCAGTTGGTGATAAATAACAAGCAGCCAAATGGGCAAAATGCTGATTTTTGCTGATTCCTAAAGTTTAAAGTACCACACGGAACTGAAACTATCATATTTGATGGAAAGACACATTCTTATTACTTTTCCTGGAAGAATTTCTTACCCAAAAACCATATTTTTCATTTTTTATGCCAAAATGTTCTTCAGTATCTGTCTCCGCAGCATTAAATTTACTCTAGTCACGTGACCAAAAGAGTATGCTGAAAACTGCTATGACATCACTGCAAAACTATAAATTTTGCACAGCACAACAACCAGCTCATCAAAACAATCCCCACAACACGTAAAGTATACACAACACATCAAAACTATAGTATTTGTTAGAAAGGATTTAATTAGTGTGTAGTCTTGATATGATCTGTTTACTCCATGTGCTCCGAATATTATTTTGATACACTCAATTACAGATTTGCACATTTCTTATTAAGTTTTGTAAACTTCTGACGGGAACATTCCTCTTCGATGATTATTACAGCTGTTGTTCTGCTTGCATGGTATATTTGCTTGCATGGTATATATATGATCTGGACAAGTTTAAAGAAAAAGCCAAAAGCAATGTGATCTCTAAACTTATAATGGATTATCTCCAGCGAACGGGGCACAACCATCGCATTAAGTTATCACTCGGTGACCAGAATTCGCCATAAGAAAATCTGCTTTTGACAGTACAGCATAAAGAACAGATTTAAAGTTGTCTTAAAATAAGTAATGCATGCGCAGATACTTACCAAAACCCGTTACCCAATAAAAAACCATTAAAATCATATACGCCAACTGTAAGTTTCTTTTTAAACTTTCGCTTTCGTGGCCATACCAACCGATGGTGTGAGTTACCGCCCGTTGTTCTCTTAACGTTTTGGTTATCTCCCTTGAGTCAGTCTCAACATAGACAATTAAAACTTAAATCAAGCTTCAGTGAAGCATGGTGGGCTACGTACTACATTTTTTTTTCTTTCCTTTTTTTTTTTTTCCTTTCTCTCTTTTTTTATTGTTTGAATTTGGGTCTTTTAAATTTTTTTCTCACCTGGTTAAAAGCGTTTACCCCTAGTGGAAAGAGTTCTCACGTGAGATTCCTTCCAGGTGAAAACTCAAGTGAGATAGAAAAAGCCTCTTTCTTGTTTCCAAGGCTGAGATGAACACTTTAAACCACACGTTAAAATGGAGCAGCACAAAAACGATCGGAGCGCGTTTGAAAATTTATACTATCTGTTATCAGCCGATTAACGCTCTTTTCATCTAACGGTGGATTCCACTGAATCAAACCAGGTTTTGGATATCAAGCGAGTTTCCACCTGCATGGATGAAAACAGTTGCCACTTAAGTAAAAACTTTTCCACCCAGTTCAAAGCGTTTTCACTCAGGCAAAAACATTTTTACCCAGGTAAGAACTGTTTTCATCCAGGTAGATGCCATCGACAAACCGCCTAAGGATACGCTGGGATGCGATTCGTTTTTTAATTTCTTGTACCTTATCGGGATATGTAAAAGTAAATACAAGTAGTTTGATCTGGGTTATTCAGCACAAGTTACGAAAACAGACCGAAACGGCCGCAGCCATTTTTTCTGATGTGCTTGGTAACTCAAAAAATCAAGTCCTACGTGGACTTGGGATGCGCCAAGTTAAAGCAACCGGAAACACGTTACTCTTACAGAACGTACATATTGTTAAGAGGCAAACCAGAGTTCGGGTGACGTTAGTTCAATTAAATTCAACCTTGAGGCCTATTTTCAACAATTACTGATGTTTACCTGTCTCAACGTTTAATCATTGAATTAAAAAATCCAGCAGGTCCATTCCTCAAAGCCGTTTGCGGAACGAAGTGGGTCCATAAATCCACTCTAAAACAGCAGCACATCAGATAATTCTAGCAATATCGACGAAAATTTTAACAGGAATGGTCTCAGCCACCCGGGATATTAAGTCTAAGCCACCTCCCCACCCAACACCCATCAAATAAATAATTCGTTCCATTATAAGGGTCAAGCCATCCATGGATAAGTAAATAGTTCATGTATGGAAATGAACATTTTTTTATCTGTGATGCTGTATAACTTTCTCTGAAGTACTCACTGACTACGGACAATTTCAGACATGCAATTCTCCTCATGCACACTAACATTCTTTTCTGAATTGAGGGCAACTTTAAACCTTAATTCAGGATCGTGTCGTGGTCAAGTGATGAAAGGTACGTGCCTCTCAGTCACTCAGGACACACGATGTGCGGGTTCAAACTGAGTCTACCTGAGGGGCATTGGTGGCAAGAGAGACCATTAGTTAGAGGTATGAGTGACGAATTTTTAACTTCTGACTAAAGGTCTCTAATAAGGGGTCCGTTACGGGTACTTGAGCATTTCGCAGTCTAACATTCGTGGAGGAATCTGTATACGTCACATGTGAGAAAACTCATGAGTAACTTGCCAGTGGTTTGTAGTTTACGCTGGGCACTCCGGTTTTCTCCATCTGTTATAAACTGACCGCCATCGTATAAATAAAATATTCTTTAGAAAGATGATAACCATCAACAAAATAAATAAATAAAGAAATCCAAAATTCCCAATCCAAAAAATAGACAAATAAACAAAATAATATGATCTGCTTACAACTCAACGCCTGGAAGGTAACAGGCATAATGTATAATAATGGAGTAATGCAGTCTTTCTTCTCCTCCACAACCAGCTCAAAATTTTGTTTTGGAGCGACTTGAAGTAGGATAACGAGTCTATGAATGAACACAATGATGGCGTCTTTATCTACTTTGTTAAAGTACATGGTCTAGCCCATGCTGCTGTCTTTAATCTCAATCGTATATTGATCGACATTAATTGTGTTTTCACACTGGCTGGTGTATTTGGAGGGTTTACGCTGCATTGGCTTACAAAAAAGAAAATGCAGAAGAACACACAGAAGCCTGCTTTTACGGTGGTTGTTTTTTTTTTTGTTTTTTTTTTTCAGTCCCCGAGGAATCGATTTAGGTCTAAATCATGTTAACCGAGGAAACCCAAATCTTTTTATTTCTTGTCAAAGAGTCTTAGGGGGAATCGGAGCTCCTTCACAACGGCTTTACGTCATTCAGTCGGTTTGAAGTGGGATCGAATGAGACAGCCAGGCTATAGATAGAACCCGTGAGTTTGGTCGACGTATTGAACGATGAGATACATGCAGGACTAATTAATTTGTACTGTAGCTCTAGTCCCCGCTCTATCACACAAAAACATAACAAAACAAAAACCTAAAAAACAAACAAAAACAAACAAAAAAAAACAAAAATAAAAACAAAAAAAACCCTCCTGTCTCATGGGAACACAAGTGACCACGCAAGCAAAATAGGCAGCGGCAAACACATGTTACAAGACGCCAGCCAGCATGGTGGGAGGAAAACGGTTAGAACCCAGGGGAAAGCCACGGCCACACACAGGTTGCTAGAACACCTTCCCGCATACGACCGGAAAGAAAGCGAACATGAGCTGGACTTGAACTCACAGCTCCTGAGCCCTTGCGCTGCGCCTCCAGGCTAATTATTCGGTCATATAGGTGGCCACATTGAATTGACATAAGCATGCAGGTATATATAGGTGTAAACGTAAGCTATGCATGTGTGAGAACTATTTCACACTCTCTCCCAGTAACCTATACATGCTACATATGGTTAGAGTAAATTGTGCACCACTGGCATTGAACATCGTGATACTGGTTTCCTTTTCAAACATTAAACAGTTCAAGGTCAATAATAGCCAAACTTGAAAGTCTAGTTTCATCTAAAGCACTGCCACACAACCTTTACGTCTATCTTAAGTGCTTAAAATTTATGTCATGCATATACAGCTTTTGCACTAGATCGTCGTTCTCGCCAGAACAGATCGGCTGTAGGGACAGAGAGGTTTCAGACTCAAACCCTACAATCGCTGTCTCGGCTGCAGCCTCAACTAAGGCGTTTGGCAAGGTATCGGTTGAAGGTACTGAGGGCTCTCCGGTTTCCTTCACACGAAGACTATACCTCCGTCATAATAGTGAAAATGATTGGGTAAACCTATATGGCATTAAACAACACGTATAAATAACTAAACAAAACAATTTCTACAGTTACCTTATAGTTCACCATCGCAAAGAAATGGACATTTCCTTAGGAATTCCACTGCTATTTTTTAGTAAAGTTTGTTGATTTTATAACGTAAGCGTGGTCTAACCAGTCGGTCTGTCAGCCGCAACGGAAATGTCTGCGGTGAGGAATGTCCGTTGATGTTTGCCGCCATGGAACGATCTATATGTGTAAAAAATAACCTTTAAAACTTTCGAGACCAGTTACTGATGTAAATTTTGATAGTATTCAACTTATATAATATTGAAGGCATAGTTTAACAGTCCGCTAGGGCATGTAGTGAGTTCTTCTGTATGTGGACATCGTACGTTTTGTTGCTGATTACTATTGTTTACAGTTACTGGTGTACACAAGTAGACTAATATTCTGAATGAAATACTTGTGAAGTGGTGTTTCTTCGTGTTTAGGATTACATGCTTTGGAGAGGGCTGTGTCTCTTGTGAATATACTTGAAGTATGTAGTCATCTACGAAAGGTTTGGCTGAGAACCCGGCACAATCTGCATAAATGTGTAACCACATGCATATCGTACACGTGTATTTGTGCTGAACTGGTATGTACTATAACAACGCGATTTAGACCTGGCTATATTAACGGATAGGCCCACCACAGTCAAGTTGCACCGTGGCAGGATGCCTTGTCTTCATAGCGTGTAAGTGTCACATGTTTATGTGATGGGGATATTGTCTGGTCAGAAGACGACGCCGTAAGGAAATGTAAACGTCAAAGTAGTGACAACAACCACGGTAAGCTGTAAACAATGATGCCACAAATTTAGCTAGTACTAGGAAAAATCATCCGAGATAACAATATGTAGTTGGTTGTCACACTTGCACAGGCTAATGACGCTATCTTGTAAGAACATTACAACAGTAAAACTGTATGAATCTTCACACTCAGACCTATCAGCGGTACATTGCAACAGTAAATCAGTGTGCATTTTCACACTTAGACCTATCAGGGGTACATTGCAACAGTAAATCAGTGTGCATTTTCACACTCAGACCTATAAGCTGTACATTGCAACAGTAAATCAGTGTGGATTTTGACATTTAGGCCTATCAGCTGTACATTGCAACAGTACATCAGTATGGATTTTCACGCTCAGACCTATAAACTATACTCTTTGCGGTGATGTGTAGACTGTTAATAGCTGTGTGTGAACTCTGTTGTAGGGCCTATACATATCGTGCATGTGTTTGCATGCAAACCTTCAAGTATTGGTACCTCGAGTGTATATGTGGCATTACTGCCCTGGGTATTCGTGGGACACGCAAATTCTATATTACTCTTAATATGGGCGTCATTTTTTGCTGGCCTAACTCGGTATCGGTGAAGCCGTTGTCCAAAAATGGCTATTTGTGCTCACCAGTCACGCGATATATTCAGTTATTGAGAGAGCAAGCCTACACCGTCCGTGTATTTCTCCTCAGTACAGTCGGTTAGCTCGAAACAATTTAATAGCTTGCTGAGCAATATCTTTATAACATTAGGTTTGTCTTAAATTGAAATAAGGGAGCGAGACATGGCTCAGTTGTGAGGCGCGAGACTCCAAACACGAGGGCCGTGGACAAGGGATTTAATTCTTGACTCTCCTGCTCTCATTTATTATTATACAGGGCCTTAATTTGGTTGCAGTAGGGATTAATAGACTTTGTGGAGCAGTTTGAGAAATTTGACGCTCATTGAATACCATTTTGTCTTGGGGAAGTTAATAAATACCTTGCTAAAAAATCGGACGTAAAACTTCCCCCATAATGTAAAGCGTGAAGCCCCGTCAAGACTATCCAGTGGTTCAACTTTTGTTGACCCAACATCAAGTTGAGTGCTGTTGAGGTAAGTTGAGTGTCTTGTCCACACTACAAATCAGATAGGTCAACATTGTCCAACAATGTTGGATTGTGTTGTTTTTTTTTTAACAAATTTTTGATAAATTGGAGGGAAATTTCCATCTTTCTCTCCATTGCATAAGACACACTGATTTTCTTTTGTCCCTGTCTTTGTAATCTTCAGAAAGAGGGTTGCACAGGCAAGGGTATTTTTCATACTTCTGTATCCACGAAACAGTCTCATCGTGAGACAAGTTTCTCTTTTTCGTGTTTGATGCCGCCATTTTGCCCAGGTCAACAGGGCTCAACGTGTTGACTAAACTTCAAGTTGACTCTTGTTGAGTGGTGTTGGATAGTTTGGACGGGGGCTTTAAACATCAATCAAGTAACTCTGAACAAGATTATTAAAGCGACCGTATACGGAAAGGGCTAAATCCATGATTCATGTAAACGATCAAACGGATTTTGTTTGTGGTGATTCGCATTTTTAGCTGGAACAAGGAGCTCTGTAGGATCTGTCTGTCGGTCGGGCAATAGATCGGTTAATTTATTTACATCCTACACCCGTTAACATTTAACTACCAATCACATAAGGAGGGACAAATTAATAACCGAAAAGGCGATATTGTGAGTGTTAGGGTGCCGGGCGATATTAGAATTTCAAGGTTGACGTTAAAACCTTTATAACGGAAATGTCAAAAACAATCATGATCCAGCTGTATGAGCAGAATTGAAGCGCGCAAACTATTCCTCTCTGACTCTGATTTAATATCCTACCCCCAAAGCAGCTCAAAACAGATAGATATACCTAAAGCAACAATGGTTAGTTATAACAAAAAAAGTTGTAGAGCTATTTTAGACCGGGTGATTTTTCGAGTTGCCTAGATTTAAAGGCATCGAGTGACAGCCAGTCACTCTAGTTCAGTTAAAAGTTTTCGGTGAACAATGTGCGTCTTCTTGCCGATTCCAGAGATTTGCTCTTATAAGCTATACGTACTCTATAACGTTCGCACTTGGATATTTGTGAACTGGTGTTGTGTCGTAGTTTGTAGGTAGGTTCATTACGGGTGGTTTTATCAATATGTATTTGCAATCTGCGGATGGTCGTGGGTTTCCTCCCACCATAATGCTGGTCGCCGTTGTATAGTGAAATATTCTTGAGTACGACGTAAAACACCAATCAAATAAACAAATAAATAAATAAATAAATAAATATGTATTTGAAGTATTTGTACCTGGGATGATCTCCTTGAGAACTGTATGTTTTTTTTTAAAGAATTATTTATTTATTTGATTGGTGTTTTACGCCGTACTCAAGAATAATACACTTATACGACGGCGGCCAGCATTATGGTGGATGGAAACCGGGCACAGCCCGGGGAAAACCCACGACCATCCGCAGGTTGCTGGTAGACCTTCCCACGTACGACCGGAGAGGAAGCCAGCATGAGCTGGACTTGAACTCACAGCGACCGCATTGGTGAGAGACTCCTGGGTCATTACGCTGCGCTAGCGCGCTAACCAACTGAGCCACGGAGGCCCCTTTTAAAGAATTAATTATGTCCCCAAAATGAACAGGGTTATATCTGAGAGATGGTCAGAGGTGGATTGGCGCACATTGGTGGAGTGTGCACATAACCAGGAAAACTGAAAGTAACTTTATCTTGAGATGGAAAGTTCAGGAAGAGTGAATTCAGCTGGTTTACTCTAGATCGCATTAGAACGTTTACATAATATTAATATTAACATTAATAACATTTGATACCGTTTTACATTTAGCCTTAAGGGAGCACTAGATGCCAGTCCCACCCTAATAAACAAGAAATGGAACTGTAATTGCTTGAGATAAAAGTTAAAAGATTAAAGTTATCAGGCTTAAATCTTAAGTTTTTGAACAACCGGAAGTCAATTGCCACAGCTAGACCCCCAGATTTACTCAACAGATTTTACACACTGCTCTGAATTCGACTCCCATGTGCAGAGTGGATACTATATCCCGACTTTCACACGCCACTTTACTCATACTGACTCTTCATCGACAGGCATTTTCACAGAAGTCGACATCGAAAGGACAGCGATAGCACGACATTGCGTCGTGGCAATATAGGCCGCTATATAGGGTGTGCGGCCAAAAGCCCGCTAATATAGCACTCATTATAACCAGATCATCCCGATTCCCTTCCGTGAAACCCTCTCAGCTGGAATTTACAAAATCCTATAAGATATATCCTGGTTCATGTATATGATCGAACTTATCACGCAGCGTACATATTTAGAACGCATTCCACATTAGAAGAAGGTATTCCACGTATGAGTTATTATAGATTTCGTCCCCTCCCTGCAGAGTTAGACTTCTCCAATATCTGATTAGATAAACACGTGTTTGAACTGCAGATCGGATATGTCCACGCATGAAGCCTAATGAGGATCTCCAACTATATTGATCAAGCCTTCTCACTGAAGGTAATTAAAGGTCATGTAAGATTCATCAAACAGAATTGTTGTGTTTTATCGGCATATATACACAGCGCACACGTCGCTCTCTGCAGATGGTTTGGAAAAACATGCAGTGCAAAGAGCAGGTTTGACTCACTTCGCTTCGAGCAGTCAAATGTGGGGATAATAACAGAACTAAATTTAGCTCGGGTAATACAGACTGTTTGTACAGCATTAATAGTGTTCAAATCTCATCTCAGTTGCTTGGAGTTACTTAGTCTGGAGGCTGGGGACTGATCGAGCTGTACCACTGCGATGTTAGTTAACCTTTCCTCACAATGGTCAATTGGAAACCAAATCCTGTCCGGAATTGTTCTTGGTACCTTCGACATTTTTGGACGGTCTAGTTATGAAATAACCCGGAGAGTCACCGGGGGGTAAGTTAGCTATACTTCTCAACACCCATCATCAGCTCGATGAAGTCATCAGTGATTGGCAGATTAATGGACACTGTGTGTTCAATACAAAAAAACCATAGCGTGGAGAGTGTGATTGGCGACAGCTGGCAAATGGTCACAAGAATGCGGTGAATTCCGGCTTCTTGTCAGTTTACGTGAGTCATAGGTTTTATTTCATGACATGATTTTTTTATGAGTTAAAATATTTTACACGAGTGTTCACTCGCGGTTTCGCTTGTTTCCCCTTAACAACACGATGTGATGCGCTTTACAAGCACGTGGTCGATGGAGACCTATCACTTAATTGTCTTCGACCAACGTCTAGTGAAAATCAGCCATACGCCACAGGTGGAAAGCTGTGCATGCAAGATGCCATGGGTCGGTGGTTTACCCAGGGCACTCCGGTTTCCATCACCTGTAAAACTGAACGCCAGAGTACAAATTCAAAATTCTCGAGTATGGCGTTAAACACTGCGATAAATCAATCAATCAAACATCGTAATTTCTGTACAATCCTGATCACTTCAAGGCCACCTGATTACGAGACTAGCGGCAACCGTGTACACAGATTCTTAATGAATCCACAAAAACCTTGCATTTTATATTTCACTTCACACGTCTTATCATTTGTAAGCTTTTAAAAATACACGCGGTCATAAAATAATCGTAAAATTACTAATTTCTATGTTTACTAAGACTTTTGAAGAGTTTACGAAAAAAGACCTGATATTGGCGAGGACGACATGAAAGGCTTCTCTATTGAAAAACTGGGTCAGCTAATCTGGAAATAGCTGCATGTTCAATTCACATATGCTCAATTCCTGCATTGCCGAAGGGGAAAACAATTTGTATCAGCTGCATGTGCTAAGCCCATGAATACATGCATTGTTGATATCCTATCCGTCTACGCACCAAAATGTATCGCTTATGTTGAAAATAACTGAGACTGGATTTTGGATGTTCTAGAGCTACAAAGTTATGTGACGATTACTGGCTTCAGACGAAAATCAGAGCAAATCATCAGCAAAAAGGTATTGTCAACCCTAAATATCGGCAAACGATTATACTTCGAAGAAAGATAATGGCAAAGTAGGGCCTACCTTATGGGTAATATTATTTGTATATTTTAACGATATAATTATGAAATCTATAATACAGCAAAATGCTGTTGACCCAAACGACCATCAAACCTAGAAAATGTGCCGTTTTGTGGCATAACCTTACAGGAAAGTGCCATCGCTTCAGAGTTTTATTACCTGTACATAACTAGGTTTTAACTGATTAAATTTTATTTTGACTGAACAGACAATGTGGAATAATGTTTTAAGCCGTGTGTATAAGAGCTGAACTAAATACGGTTATCTGAAATCAGACACTTTTAGTTGCGGCGGCTTTCTACGCAGCCTTAGCGAGCAACCACATTTATTTCCCGTGGGTTCTGGCAAGGAATTAAGTAGCTACATTTGGTCCCGTCGGTTGTCACGTGGGGGGTGGGGGGAGGTAGGTGGGGGGGAGGTGAAATACAGCACTTCATATCCTCTTTGATATCAGAAAACAGGATGTTGCGTTTTGAGTTTTTTTTTTTCAGGCTGTTAGCCATAAAGATTCCTGGAAACTACAAACCGGAAGACGTAGTTTGCACTGTAACAACATCCGCACTACATCAGCCATATACCAACGGACCCGTTCCTCGAAATTTCATACAAATTCATATACGTCTGTCCGCACTACATGCGTGTGTATAGCCAGTCCCTTTATGGACAAGCTCCTCTAAATCGTGTAGGCTGCTGTGAAATGAGGAACCAGTTTGATGGATTTGATGCCACGACAAGGCCATGAGGGGTTGTACCAGTCACAGACTATCTCAGGAGTTCATCAATTAAGCTGTCGAGTTTCACTCGCTCACCGTGGACCCCTCTGTGGAGCCCCCGTGCCTAGTTAGCACGGAACTGCCCATAATTATTGACCAGAAGGTAATCACATTTTTATCGTCATTTTGAAAATTGCTTCTCTGGGACTTCCATAGTAACCTGGCTGTCTCCGGCTCGGGTCAAGCTTGTGTTTGGCATGTTCGCCTGTTTTTATAGACAGTTGGAGCGTAATCTAACTAAAGATGACATTTTGATCGACTGGATGGTAACTTTCATCCTCGCCCGTCTGGAATCCTTCACGCTGGTCCGGCTTGACTGTCAGATTGCCATTCCTTGTAGAGACAAGGGTCTTCCGAGGCAAGACTGTACACAGAGAGTTGATAGTGGCCCTGTGGGAAAGGGGAAAAAAGTCCACTAGAGATAGTCTAGATAATTAAGTTAAGGTTAGGCAGTTGTCCTAGATGAATACGCTACTAAATGGTGAATTTCTAATGCGATGCCGTGCCTGCGGCGCAGTGTATACATCTCAAACGGTGGCCATTGCTCGTGCCCCCCTGGGGTGCGGATGAGGTATGTACAGGGTATCGGGTATCGGGCAACTACACAGTACGACTGACGTGAGGCGAATTTTAACTCACAGTGATACATTAAGTAAGTACTACTTATAATGCAAGAGGTCTTCAACCGCCTCGATTCATTGATCCGTAGAATTGTCCCCTGGGGATTTAAGGGTTGCCTGACTTCCTCCCTCTCTTGCCAAGAATTTTCGTACTTTTGGATGTGTTGTTTACACGCATATATATGTATGTATACATGTGTCTTATCTAAGACCACGGATACAGGCTATACAGTTGTACTTCACATGATATAGCATCTGTGACTGGTGATGCGTATACAGTTACCATCAATGAAACCGTCTCTTCATAACTGATTGGACATACAATGTGTCCCGAAGCCATCTGTAACGACGGCAACCCTCAGGATGTTACCATGGTGTGATCAGAAACTGATGATCGGATTTAATTCTCATTCAGAGTTTTCAGTCATACTTTCATCTTCGTCGTCATTTTCTCCCTCCGGGTGTATGATGCCGTTTGTCTAAGGCTGTTTTGTTCCTCTCTAGCAGGGTTCTCTATCCTCTCCGGGATACCGGGATTTCTGTGGGAGGTTTATAGGTACAGCTGTGCCCAGGAAGATTTGTCTGTACATCAGACCCTGCAATGACCAACATCTGGCAGCTTTACCTCATTACAGGCGTGCTGCTTGTGTTTGGATTGGGAAGCCCCTCTACCGGAGGTATGTTTTTACAACGGCTGTTACATTACTGCTCCCTGCAATCGTAAAGCATGCGCAATTTATCGTAGGTCTTCGTTCTGTAGTCTATCATGGGATTCTCGCACGGATTTGCTATGTATAAATCTACTTGAACGGCTTCAGTCCGTCAGACTCCCGTCAAGATTGGGGTCGTTTTCCCTTACCAGTCAACAACAGCAAGAGGAAAACCCGGGAAAATGTGACCAAAAGATGTCAAATAAGGATACCTTATACAGCCCCGTCTTCTTAATGACATGAACATGAAATCTCTTTTAATGCTGTTTGTAAATATCCAGTTGAACGTATTATTAAAGTATAGTTGTACGATCCCAAATTGATTGTTACAAAGAAACAAACAAAAAAAAATGTTAAAATTTCGCATACATCCTGTCTTTGTGTGTATATACTGCTGTTTGGTCAATCACCTGATTGGCCTTCCATTTATTAACGTCTTACATTAAACTCTGGAATGGTTACCTTCATTTGCAAAAGTAGGGTAATAAGCTGAAGCAGCTAATCACTTGAGAATCACCAGTTAGTACGGCTGCTTTTGGTGAATTTGTCAGCAAAAATTGAGGTAGCTGCTTGTCCTTGATCCCCTCTTCTCAACATCATAATCGAAATCACTATAATTTGTCCTCATGGTCAGTATTTTTATCATAACCATGCAGTGTCCAGACCAAAAAGAAGAAGTAGTTAAGTTAAGTACTTAATGGCGTAGTAATGTATAACTTCAATGGTATACTTCAACAATTTGAAGAAGATGAAGTAACAGAGAGGAGATGGTAAAAGGGAGGCTTGTAATATAAGCTTGATATATAGGAGATTTGCTGATTTCATGCCACAATCCTCAAGTAAAGTAAACGTATGTCATGGTATCGTATGCGGTGAAGGTGAAAAACAGCACTACCCGTAAGATCAAGTAATGTGATCTGATTTTCAGTGTACAAATCAAGCAATGTCATGCATATACAGTGATTTGTTCCTCCACAGCTGTAGACGACGAATCGTGTAAACGAATTGAAGAAGGAGCCACTCGACATTGCCATAAAAAGTGTTCTTCCGACTCGGACTGCGTCAGCACGAAGAAAAAGTGCCTTTGTGATGGCGAGTGTGGAAAGACATGCATTAACCCAAGTAAGTGCTCAAGTTTGTTAAACACCTGAGGTTAGACTCAGGCGGACAACATTAGGGCTTGTTTTGCCAACATTGAGAAAGTCATTTGTGTTAACTGATCTTCCCTAGAGGAATACCATTTGTCATTGTGTCAACACTGCGGGTCTCTTTCCGGTGTGAGGTCATTCGCTATCGCCTGTTGGAGAACAAAATGATTTCAAGGAAGAGGCCAAAAGTGTTTTTCCTGTGAAGCGCAGGTGTTTTTTTTCCGTAATGCAGCCTATGGGCATGAAATGAGTGCGCGCGTTTTTTTATTTTTAGAGTAATTGTTCCAATCGTCACTTACGGGCAGCAGAAACAGGGTTTAATTCTATCGTTATTTGTCAGACGACGTTGAGGCCATTCCCATGAAAGAATCAGCTTGTAGATATCGTGGAATCTCTTGTATTGCAGAAGACTGTATTTTAACATACAGATATATCAGCTGTGCTGTGGATGACGGCTTCGGTATCCCAATGGTCAGAGCGTCCGCCCCGAAGTCAGGTCATACCAAAGACTTTAAAAATAGTACCTCTCGCTGCCTCGCGTGGTGCTCAGCACTGTGGGGGCTAGAGAAAGGAAACATGACAGTTGGGTAGGGTGTCAGTATAGTGTGACCGGGTGAGGTATCCTGTCTCGTGTCTTCGACATGATACATCTGTGGCTGACCCACCCTGCCACAGTGTATGTACACACACCTATTTGCTCCTCGACGGTATATGACAGAAATATTGTTAAGTATAACGTAAAACTCAAAGCATTTATTGATTCCAGTGCTGTATGACATACCTGTTGAAGCATAATGTCTTGGACTTGTATAGTGATATCCCAATTATAGTTCATGGGTGTCCCCGGTAGAGGGCACAGGCAAGGTTCAAAGTAGTCCCAGAAAGAGTGCTGAAGTCATCATCTGATACAAAACCTTGTATCAGATGGCTTGTATCGGATGCGGTAGACAGATAGGTATATGAAAAAGACTACTCCATTAGGTCGTCAGTCATGAGATAGAAGTCTCTGGAATAATGAAATATGTCTATACTCTGAAAGTCCTGAGATAGGTTCTAAAATCGTATTATCCATTTTCTTTCGTCTGAAGGTTGCTTCCTGTATACAATCATTCTCTAGATGGAACGGCGGAAATCTTCGAAGATGTTTGGCGTTTGTATGGTTGCAGTATGGTTATTAGTGATTCTAGAAGCATCCCCGATGTCATATGGCAGACAGGAACATTAGTCGTGGACTTATAATGGCCCAAATTCAACAATAAACGTCCATTCTCTAAATTATAGAATTGTTTCTGAATCATCCCATAACAAAGTTATAACTTATCATCGGAGAAACTTTGTGAAAACAGGATGTATGAAGACAAAATTATTGAATTTCGAAATGACAAATGACAGTTATATTTATGAGGTAATAACCACGTATTAAAAGTAGAACACACCGGAGAAGGATACATTTCAGCATATGTATATTTGCTAGCTATTATAATGCATGTATCTGAAATCTTTCCCACTATGTGAACCAGTGTTTTTATTTTGAGTGTGTCAGCCAAATTTGTACTGCATGTGATTATGTTTATGATTTAGAAGAAAAAACAAACAATAATATCCCTCAGATATTTAGAAAGAGAGGAGAAAACATATCTAAACGGCAACAGACATTTTTTGTGACGCGCTTAGTAACTCTATAAATCAGGTTTTAGTCAGGAATTCATTCGAAGCCATGTGGTGCATCATGTTTGAGAAACTTGGAACACTGATGTATAAAATAAGATTACAGCTATCATTCAATGGAACTCAAACTGTATCACGTCACATCCGAAGTGAATTACAAACAGAGACAACGCACTTTGATGATTTTGAATAGGGAAAATGATATGTTCGGTCAAATGACCTGTCAAACTTCATGAAGACCCTTGATCAACTGCATGTTTAGAATTCCCGATTGTCATGCGGGGTTTGAATTCAAATAACGACGTGTAATAAACGTAGCAAAAAAATACCTTCTGATCGATTTGAATTCCGGAAACCGTGATTACTTACTTTCCCGGGTTTCTCCTCTAAGTCATTTATTATTTTTAAATCATTTGTCACATGTAATAAGCCGCTTGGAACACGAATTACTGCTAACATTAACTTGATAGTATTTTACGTAACAAAAATCCGCGACATCGTCTAGTTAATGTTTATCACCGTCATCTAAGCTAAACACCATTCAGAGCTATATATCAACCGCACCAGAAATGAAATAGCGAAAGCAATATTTGATCAAAACTTGTTTTCCAGATATGGGCTATTTCCCGCGAAATGAAAGAAAGAATTAATTTTGTATTTCGTTTCTGTGTCATTTACTTTTTTATACGGGCGTCTGTAACCCGATGGGGGTTTAAAGTATTGGAAACATCCCAATAAAAGCGCCTTTGTATCGAGGGTGGGTTGAGGTCAAGGCAGCCGCCCAGTGGCGGGAATTAATCAAGATTACTTCACCCAAGTTCCCCGCTCTTTTGTGCTGCATCCCGTAATTAGGAATGGCGCCTCGCCATGCGTCACGTGCACCGTTGTTTAAAAAAAAATAAAGAAAGAGTGATTTTTCAGGAGAATTGATCACAGCGCTCATCTTACCGCGGAATGGTAAAGTTATGATATGATCATTCGATAGAAAATCGGTTATTTTGTGCGGAGATTAAGGGATATTGGAGATATTATGTAATGGTGTTAGCGGACCGTTACACGGGGGATTCAGCCATATAAGTGAGGACTGATTCAAGCACATCTTAAAGACGGATGGCCCCGTGGGGCTCCAGAAGCTGGGGGGGAGGATCGCTTTGATAACAATTAAAGCCTAACAGTTTAATATTTCATCTTCGTTACGAGTACCGCTACAGCCTTATATATCGTAACCTTTTCCTGGCTTAAGTGAAAATCTTTCAAGTTACAACTGACTCTGAAAACTATGGTTTTCTATTAAAACAAGCCTCTAGTATAACACGTTTCTATTTCTAGTAGGTTTCTATTACAACGTAACATGGCGTCACAGTTTCCATGATCAACCTAACGCACACGCATTGGTTGCCCGTGAGAGCTTTTAGCTTTCTCCGCGAACCTATCAGAACAAGAAAGCTTGGGACTTGGTGCACTGTTTAGCAGGCGTTAAGTTTCGTCACATTTTCTCCAGATGGATTGTATAGGCATTCTTTTTTTCTTGTTTGTGTCAGTTTTACTGTAATATGTCAGCCTCTGATGAGCTAAAAAGCCTCACGTCATCTTTCACCCATATTTCTTGCTTCTGTCAATGTCTGAGTTCTGACACAGCAAAAACATGGTCACTTTATCAGCGTCGTGATATGTATACATCTTGTACATAAAACATAACGATCGATGAGGACACGTTCGTTACTGAGCTGATAATTTCACGTCAAGAAGAAGTGATTTCCTGGAAGGTGAC
Source organism: Liolophura sinensis (assembly GCF_032854445.1). NCBI lineage: Eukaryota > Metazoa > Mollusca > Polyplacophora > Chitonida > Chitonidae > Liolophura > Liolophura sinensis. The sequence goes on from NC_088300.1 coordinate 22,661,936, forward strand.
ATCGCAACGTTTTTGGCAGTACACGTGCTTTTCATACAATCGATAAACCTCCGCCCTCGAATCGACGTTTGTATCCGTCCTTTTTAATGTAATCAAGACCCTTGTTATCTCTGACCTTTTTTTTCATATCGTCACATTTGTACTCGCCTTGTGTTATTGAGCACGTGTACCCACTGATTGTGCTGTTATCTGGAAATTCGTACCAACCATTGTACTAAAATTTCGACGTGCATCAACTAACCATTTATACGTTGGCTCAAAGCCATTTCTCTCTTTTTAAAAATTGTTTCGACGTGTGAAATCATCGTTTTTTCACGAGGTCTGCAGTACGTGTATACTTTCCTTTTTGACTTTATCTCGACGTGTGAATACACACCTTTGCAAAATTTCTTGACGTGTGGACTTGCCTTTTCACTTTGTCTCGATTTGTGAACATCTTTTTAACAACACATTGGGTGATAACATACCTTTCAAGACTCGAAACTCGAAAAAGGGAGAGTTTACACGTCGAGAGAAGGGATAAAGTGTGAGTCTACAGGTCGAGACAACTGGAAAAGGGTGAGTCCGCTCGTCGAGACAACAGATAAAAGGTGAGTCCACACGTTGAGACAAGTGATAAAGGGTGAGTCCACACGTCGAGACAACTGATAAAGGGAGAGTCCACACGTCTAGTCAAACGTGAAAGGGCCAACACGCACCGAGACAACCTGACTTTGATGAACACCCGGACGCATGAGACAATGCGAAAAAGGGGCAAGAATAGAAGCCTAACAATGTGAAAAAGGGTGAGCACACGCCCAGTGATTTAGGACTATATGCTAGGTGGTACATATAATTCAAGTGAAAGCCCAAAACTCTGAATATCACATTGTCTGAAGCCTATTTACTTCTGTTATTACAGTGCACCAAGTTACAGTAATACAAATATAAGGAAGATAATTCCGTTACTTGAAAATATTTCAAGCTGTGAGCTGTTTCCAAAAATGGGGACTGGAATATTGTAATTCATACTATGTACTAGCACTGAAACGAAGCTGGAACAAACCAGGCTGATGGTATAAACAAACACCGAACACTGGCTTGCCGATTACAGTCAGGAAGATGCAGCAAGTCTGATGAGATTAAAAGTCATCAACATCAGCAAAGTCAAAGACGCCATTTTATTTCTTATGAATTATTAGTTAACGTAGGGTTTGGTGCATTCAACTAATTCTGTTTAAACTTGGCAAAATGGTGAAATATTAAATGAAAAATGCTCATATTCTATATATTTTTACACAGACCTCGATCTTGGAATACCAGTTGTATGAATGAACAGCGACTTGGAAAAAAAATCTGACAATAGCTCTGGGTATGGTTACATGCACGCATGCAGCATCGTTGTCTATATTTCGGAACTGAAGCTCTGTCTAAATTTTTAAATAACTGTTTGTAAAACACGATAAATGACATATGAAATATGTATTACGACAAAAGGATCGATGCAAGTCATCATCTATTCAGAAAAGCCACTGTTCGATAAAAAGTCATTCGCGTTTCTTTGTGATTCGTTGTTACTGAGCCACGAGTCGTTTTTTTTTTACTTTTTACTCGGCAGCAAGAATTCGTACAAAAGACACTTGATTGAACCGCAGGTCAAACTCACAAAGACAGGTTTGACTTGAGCCTAATTAAAAAAAAAATATTTAAACGCTTACTTGTTTAGCCCTGAACCCAAAATTGGGAACAAGTACTATGTTAAGATAAATGTATATCACAATTTGACCGCCTTCGGTCTTAAACTAAACAAAACATTGAAGTTTAAAATTTTGAATGTGCCATATAAGGCAAACTCACAATACACATAGCTTATGCTCAACCATAATCCAGTGATTGCCCCTGTAGGCCGCAACCTCTGCTGATATATTTAAGCTGTCAGGACTGACTAAAGAGGCTGTCCAAATCCTCAGATACCGTTCTCTGCTTGCCCCTACTTTTCAATCGCCTACATCTCCAGACTAGAAGCCATGCGTGTATAAAGATATCACGAAATATGTATACCATGATTGACTTGCTGTCAGATTAGCGTTGCCTTGAGAACGAATATTTGAATAATATTATATGCATGTGTATTACCAGCTTAATTAACGGTGACGATCATAAATATACTGGCATTGTTATGAACGAAAGTCGGATTGGTCTACATGTGTTAAGAAGTACCGTGGTTTTATTGCGGAAAGGTTTTTTTATATATATATATATTTTTATTTTTTCACAGTCATATAACAAAGTAAAATCTATAAACTGGAAGCTGGCCTTCTGTTTTGAAAACATACTCTGACGTGTATCCTATACACGTGTACACATTAATATTCTAACACATCTGTCATGCGTTCCCTGTTTTACCGCCACTTCCGGCCTCGGGATCAAATAGCGGAAGCGTCCGACGGGTATAAATAAGCCTGATCCATGTAACAGATATCACGATATAAAATCATTTATTTCTTGCATTATTTTTTTTGTTATTTTGTTTTTTTTTTTGTTTTTTGTTTTTTTTTTGGTGCACATTTGTTTTGAATAGCACAGTGGAATAACTTCAGATCTGTATTTGTCAGTTCTTCTATGATCGAAAAAGTGGTGACACTTTTGTGAAAAAATCAAAACAGACATACTTGTTGATGATGTTTTGTTACCCGGAGGGGAATGACCTAACACATGTGTGGAGGACTCTCTTTCTTTGTCCAAGATTTTTTCCCTCTCTCTCCAAGAGTATATGCCATTGCTATTGCGTCCAGCATCCATTCTCATCATACCATAGATTAGCTATGTGAGGGCTGTGATCATATATTCTATCACTGCTCTGCCCGTGCTGGCCTCAATACACTAATGCTGTCCGCCAAATAATGTGTCTGTCCGTACTCACAGTCGTCTCAGCTAAAATTAGTGGAAACTGTCCAACTCTAGCCGTCATGTTTGATTGCACACTCCTCACAGCTCATACAAGGGAGATAACCAAGTTTCTGTTGTAGATTTCTGTGACTGACACCACTACCAGTACGCATGTTTTGTACCCGTACAAATTTGTAATGACAAATGTTGAATGTTGATCCGCACGAGGTGGGACTAATAAAAAAAAAATGTGTGTCAAAAGTGATAATTCTATGCACGACTTCCCTCTTTGTTAGGAGCATGCATTCAAAATGGCTGTGGGAGTTGGGAAATGGGGACACTTACCTGAAATTGATAGCTGATACGACTGTGAGTACGGACAGACACATTATTTGGCCGACGATATTACTGTATTGATTTATAATTATTTGATTGGTGTTTTATACCGTATTGAGGCCAGCACGGAAAGGACAGAGGTGTTAAAGGTAAGCTTATGGAAGACAGAGCTGTGGTAGTATATGTAATTACAGCCTTACAGAGCTAACCAGAGGTCAACCCTTCAGAGTTGATTGTGGCATCTTTTATGGCCATAGTTCGCAACCATTGGAAATACATGGAGCACGTTTGTATAAATAAAGTGCAAAAAAAAGAGCTGATGTCGCCAGAGTGGCCGCTTTAAGCTTGCAAGTCAGACTTGAGTTCACATTATGACGCGATGTCACTACAGAAACAACAATTGATGGCGAGAGAATCTGACCCTACAGGTTAAACAGAATGGTTCTATATTAATATAAAGGACTACAGCGTAGAGAGTAAAGTGACGATAGTGTGATAGTTGGCATATTGTCACACCTATTATCGGTGAAATCTGGTCTCTTTGTCAATTTACCTGACACATATATTTATATTTGCTTGCATAAAAAGTATGTATATATATATATATGTATGTATGCTTGGAATGTATAAAAAGCAGCAACATACACGCCCCTAGCATTATGAGTGTAATAAGCGGAACTAGATAGAAAATGCATTGATGTTAGATGTCGCTGGTCTAGAATTACTCAAAACGCTGTGTGGACATCATATTTAATGTACAGATACAAAGGTGCCAGTCTCAGGAATGCGTAGTCCACCAGGAGGCTAACCGCTTATTGGCTCAACTATCTTATTCCTGGACGCAGGAAAGTCAAAAAGAAAGTATAAATTTCTTACTTCCCGTGTTTTTTTTAAATTACAGATCAGCGGTGCCGTGGGCTTAACACGAATATTGACAATGGTCGTGTTGATATTATACCGTTCAATAAATTCGGAGCCCTGGCTACCTACAAGTGCAACGACGGCTACAACGTGCAGGGGAAGTCGCATAGGGTGTGTCAGGGGGACGGAACGTGGAGAGGGGAGGAGCCTCGCTGTGTGCTCAATACCAATATAAGTGAGAACGGAATGATTGACATGTGTCATGTATTTTGCTAAATTCTGAAAGTGTACAAGAGAGTTAGCAAATGAGTAAATGAGTGACAACAATGCTGTTGCTGTATGTGAGTTCAAGTCCATTCTCTGCTGCTTTCCTGTGAGTGGGAAGGCCTTGCAGCAACCTGCGGGTGGTCGTGGGTTTCTCGTGGGTTCTGCCCGCCGTCATATAAGTGAAATATTCTTGAATATGGAGTAAACGTTACTCCAATCCAATGAATTATAAATACAAAAATACGGTAGGTTACAGACCGGTACGGGTACGTTTTGTTCAGATAACCATCACAATGAGTGATGATGGAACACAGCGAACAATTTACTACCAATATTTAGTGTTCATATCACAATGTCAGTACATCGTTATAGGCCCTATATCCAGGTTATGTGGAATTACCTCCGGACACCCCGGTTTCCGTGGGCCCCTCCAGTTTCCTCCATCCATAAGTCTAACGGCCATTATATTAGCGAAAATTCTTCTTAACGGCGTTAAAGACCAATTAATCAAATAATCACCCACTCAATCTATTATATGCTGGCAGACAATGTATAGATGTCTGAACATTAATTACGCATTAGCCACTATAGCGAGTCCATGTACACCCAACTGTACGTTACATTTCAATACTCTTTTCTCGCATCTGTGGAATATCTTTCTTAGATTGTTACTACAACCATTTGGTTTTCTTGAAAAATTGCATTTATTGCACAGACATGGTTGAGCAATAAAAACTTAAGGAGAATCCGAAACGATTTTAGAGAACTCATATTAAAATCATATTTGAAACACTGTGTGAGCTTTCAAGGGATATAAGAGCCGTGGCATTTGATTCCTGACATTTGATTAAATGGGCATATTTTAAGGAATAAACAAAACATTGATAGTTCTCGCGCGCAAAAAGGATGACTTTTGTTTAGTGTAACGAAGCAGCTCACATGTTTATCAAGGGTTTATTTAAGCTGAGCCCAACTGACAGCGGTGTAGGCCACCTTGACAAAAAATATCTGTGTTACATGCATGGTTGTAAGATAGGGAATAGCTAGCTTAGAACATTGACTGGTACTTGTGCTCACTTTCGATCTGCGTGGACTCCCGATTTTCGTCATTATTGCATATACAGATGAGATACACTTGCGGCCATGTTGGGTGTCTAAGTTCATAAAAATTTATTGTTTTCCTGGAATGCATCTTTCACTATGTGCTCTGGACCCTGGAATTCGTTTTTTTAACAGGTCCAACATGACCGTCATTGTATGTCATCTATATATGTTCTTATCCAGGGTTTACCTCAAAACAATAGTGTTTTACATTACCGGTACCTTGCACGCTTTTTATCTTTCTTGCAAAGGAACTCTGTTGTCATTGTTGTTCCTAATCAGTAAACACACATACTTTTTTCTATGAAGCATTTTTTTTTATTTTTGGAGATCAGTTGTGCCGGATTTGCATTTTATGCTTCTACTTCTTAAAATTATGACCAAATAGAAGATTTTCTTTATCCATACTCCTGAATTATGCACAAAATCTTTTCTTCGAAGCCCTACATCAATGGGTTGAATGATCGTTCACTACACACACGGCTCTAAACATTCTGCCAGTGGATTTAAAACCGTAAAGGATGTGACGCGTTCATGTTAAACCCCTGAAGGTTTGGATTATTCGACAGATACATCGGAGTGTTTGAAACAGGTCTGCTATTTCCATTTACATTGGTCGCCTTATAAACATTAAACCCTATTAATGACCCTAAAAGCTTTCCACTATAATTCGGCCTAATGGCTGAGTTTTGCCACCTTCACGGATTAATTTTGTGTAATCGCTCTTAAAAATGGTAATCGTCGGCAAGTGTGAAATACTGAACCATGAAAAAGGGAAAAAAAAAAACAAAAAAAAAAAAAACCGAACCCGAATTTCATTTGCATATCATGCTTTTGATAATGGCCGAACAACTCATTTCTTGTTTAACATTTTACATCGTACTCAGCAATTCTTAATGTAGTGCGTACTGCCGTGATCACAGGTTCCAAGTTTAATACGGCATATCGTAAATGGACATGTCAAGTACACGTATATAAGTTTACTTCGCACACTTGTTTCATATAACCTAGCAGACTTAAGCTCGGCTGAAACAAGAGATTAAGACTCGGCTGAAGTCAACCCGACTTCAGCACTCGTGTATGCTAATTAACGACGGGACTCAGGTGGAGTTGGTCCGCTTTGGGAGCTGTAGATCCTAGGTCAATCCAGGGTCGTGTCACACATAAGACCTTACAAGAGGAAGTTGTAACTTCCTCACTTGGTGTTCAGCAGGAAGGGGGTAGTGCAACGATTGGTTGTCCCGTATGAGTATAATGGCTCGGGCGTGGCCCCTTACTTGCCTTCGATAAGTCGTCTCAGTGAAGCAGCACTAGATAAAAGAGTGGTGGAAATCTGTCATGCAACCAGATGGCACATTACATGTACTCTAAGGGTTCCTTCGTTGTCATATGAACGAAAAAATGTTAATTACGACGTTATACCCCAAGCACTCACTCATTAACTCACTCACTCAAGTGGAGTTGTACACTATTCGTTAGGTGTATACCGTTTCAATCCAAAGTCGTGTTGCCATCAGAGACTGGGCCCAACTGCGTACGACATGTTCAGTTGTGTCGGATGTGCCACTTTGGATTAAACCAGTATGCACCTAGCGATCCACCCTAGTTGAGTCGCGTCGTCATTTATACAGTCAAGAACTCAACTCAACTCGACTGTTGCGTCGAGTCCTAAGCGCTCGTGTGAGCCGGGCTTTAAAAGGATACATGATTCATACCAAGGGAGTTTCAATAAACTTAACCTATACGGTAGCTGTCGAACACCGTCCTTGTTAGCATGATTCCTTCAGGCATTCTCTCATTATGGTTACAGTTTCCTCAATGTGGGTATGGAATATTCGCAATATTATGTCCAGTATTCGCAATGCCATATTTCAGTAACCCATATTTTCATATTTTCGGGGCTACTTCCTTTTGTCCAGTGTACCATTTATTTATTTATTTATTTGATTGGTGTTTTACGCCGTACTCAAGAATATTTTACTTACACGACGGCGATCAGCATTACCCACGACCTTCCCACATACTCCAGTAAACCATTGTACCTATTTCCCTTTGTCAGAACATTGTATGAATGCAATGTTCAGTATCCTGCTAAACCATCTTCTTCGCTGAAGGCGTGTCACTTTTATACCAAAAAAGTGTTTCTTAACAAAGGAGGAGACGATGGTGGTGTTGCTGTTGTTCTTAGTTCAAATCGTTGATGCTTACAATGGCTGTTGATTGTGAATACGTATACATATCCATGATTTCAGAGGATCAGGAATGTCATAAACCACCTTTCGTCCACCACGCCCAGCACACGGGCGGGGCAAAGGATCGCTTTCCCTTGGGGACCATGCTCAAGTACCACTGCATGGAGGACTTCTCCGCCCCAGTCGGGAGCATCGATACTGCTTGGTGCGTCGGTGGTGGCGTGTGGGTCGGGCCAAATATGACATGCGCACGTAAGTGTTTTTGCTTTCTTTATATTCCTTGCAAAGTAGATCGGCTATATACAGCAAAAGGGTATGTTTCCCGCTTAAAGTAGATTGGGCCAAAGCTATCTAGTCAGTTGTTCATCTCTGTCTTTGTAATGACGATTTGTGGGTAAACTGGTAAAAAAAAATCTTCAGTCCTACTTGGACCCGTGGCACCATTGCGCGGGAAAAGGCACTCCGTTTAGCCAAACTTTCGTCTCTCCAAATGACAGAAGCTGTTTGTTAAAGCCGATTTTTTCCAGTGCAAAATATCCGTACAAAAATGCTAGCTTAACGTCGGTAATGGAATGAATCACCATGGCAACTGTAGCAATGAGACGGACCTTCTGATAGGCAGAACATATTTCAGCCATGAAAAATATCAGCAATATGTGGAAAATATCTAACCAGACAAAACAACTAGTATTTCTTTCAATACCATTTACCAACAGACAACCCATCTTCTGGTTTTGTGGCATTATACATAAGAAACAGAGCCAAATCTGGAATACGCCTTTTTCGGATATATCTCACATTAGGGCTGTCGGAAATCCGCGAAAGTGTGAGGAAACCTGGGTTAAAGATGAAGGAGTCTATCTTAATCCCGTATGAAATCATTTAGATATATGGAATATATGTTGGTAAATTTCGAATAATGAATTCACTACTGCTAGTGTTACATATATATGCTTATTAATATAAAGAAGTCATTGAATCAGTAATTGCCCAGCCTCACACATTATAACCAACTGTTGTCCCACCTTAGACGCAGGCTGTCCGTTGCTGAAGGGAATACCATTCGGAGCCGTGGAGATAGTTCCGCCAAATATGATTGGTTCTAAGGCCCGGTACTCGTGTGTACCCGGCTACAGCCTGGCGGGACGTCTCGAGCGCATCTGTTTACCGGATGGGACCTGGGACGGCGAGCCCCCCACATGCGAGAAAAGTGAGTGTTATTTCTGTGAATTAAAGAGAAGACAATTGGAGTTTGCTCAAGAAATAGCCAATTTTGATGAGATGTAATCGTCACTTTTAGCCTTGACGTATCGTTATTGTACTGCGTTACTTTTGATACAACGCCACGTAATGTTTCTACCAAAGTCACCTAACATTACTGTACTATGGTTCTGTGTTTCTACGTGATGTTCCTATGATACACTGCCGACACCATGGATAGACCGAGGAGAAACGAAGGACAACTGGCAAAGAGATTTAGGCACAAATTGTTGTTTCGTTATGTGACATTTGGCGTTTTCTTTGAATTTGTTGGTAAACCACTAACCTGCACGTTAGTATTCAAGGATCGTAGCGTCAGTGCTAGTGAATAATGCTTGCCCACTTATGCGTGAACTAGAAAAACCCTGTGCTTGAAGAGGAACCAAATTCCAATTCAAATTTTGGAGAGCATCAACCTATACAGACAGGATTCGTGTGATTTGAATTGTTAAAATATTGATAAAATCTATAGCTTTGTACAGATAGTGAGAGAGAAATCATTAATAATAGGGAAAATGTAAAACGTTCATTTCATTGGATAAGCTGTCTTTCCGTCCTCATCTGAGTGGCCAAACAAATGCAGGGTCCCGTGATTTCGGTACCTACATTTGCGTATGTGTCATCTTAATACAATATTCACCTTCAGTCGCCTGTGGACTTCCTCCGGAGTTTCCGCACGCTACCCACAATGCCCTGCGCGGCCAGACAAGTTTTCCGGCGGGTCACACCGTGGAGTATGACTGTGAGTATGGGTTTTACAAGGAGGGATTCCCTAAAGCAATGTGCAGTGAGGAAGGAGAATGGATAGGCCCTCGTCTTACGTGTTCAGGTGAGTAGAACATATTGGAATCGTGGTCGTGATTTTTCTAGAAGTAGTTCCAAATTTAAGTCTACCTTGAGAAAATTTATTCATTCATTTGACTGTTTTTTTTACTCGAGTATTTTGCACTTGTACTATGGTGGTCACTTTAATGGATGTAACAAACTAGTGTGCTCAAGATAAACCACCGACCTTCGGCTAGTTACCCACGAACTTTTTTGTGTAAGTTTCATACAGTATTGGTGTCAACAAGTGGCCTACGGATAGGTTTCCACGAGGTCCACCCACGAAAAATGAAGCGTGAGAATGTACAAATTCTCTCCCCAGGGTCAAGGTTGAACAATCATGTTGAATGTTGAGAAAAATTGTGAAACATAGTGTCCTATATATCACTGTTACAATGTACACGCCTGGAAAGCTTGTAAGCTTCTATTGTATTGTGACTTTAGAGGTTCATGTTTCAGCTCGGAGTTGCGGGTACCCGGGGGACGTCCTGAACGGCTGGAGAGAGGGATATATCTACAGTTACTCTAACAGAGTCACCTACCACTGTAATCAGGGGTACGAACTGCTCGGTAGTCCCCACAGGGTGTGCTCGGCTAGCGGTGAATGGTCTGGGTCTATCCCTATCTGTCAACGTAAGTAGTTCCGTGACGGTCCATACCGCCTCACTTACATGTGAGTATTCCCATAGGGCTCCCTATTTTTCAGTGTAAGTGGTCATCTCACAACTTCGTTTGTCTTCGCTAGTAGCTTCAACGAGATCCCAACTTGTCAACCTGAGTAAACACCGAATAACCCATATCTGTCAACATGATGAGATGCCTGTTCATAAAGTGTTCCGCACAAACGAATCCTTTAACATAAAACTAGTCTTTTCGAACGTAAATAGTTCGCTACCAATACACCAGCGTCAAAGTGATAGTCCCATTGCAAATCCAGACAGTCACCTTATAGTGTTAGTATGGCTGCACAACTGTCAGTGTTAGTATGTTAGTGAATAGTATACTTCTTGTCTATAAGAACAATTTTTCTTGTTAATAGACTTATTTTTTTTATTCTCGATCTAGATTGATTAAATGTTAAAGTAGAAGATAAGAGATATATGACGTATATGTTCTACCAATCAGCTGTCTCCTGTGGTCCCTTGAGGGTTCCTGACTACGGAACGATTTCTCCAATGGGAGCAAAGTTTACATACGGATCGGAAGTTACTGTGACGTGCATGGAAAGCTTCAGAGTGATTGGCTCTTCAAAACGGCGGTGCCAGGCAGATGGAACATGGAGTGGGATAGAGCCTGTGTGTAAAGGTATATAAACAATAGCATAAACTGGTGGGGATGGAGGGGGTGGGAGGGGGGGTGTCCAACGCAATACTATTTAAATAAATCACCTGTCCTCAAGGACACTGCATATATTTTAATGTCCAGAGTATTTTTTCTTGACATACACAGGATTACGGTGAATCTCAAATTATGCTGTGATCGGATTGTTTTTTTTAATCCCATACTCAAGGATTTTTCACTTCTACGATGGAGTAAGGTTTACGGGTGAAAGAAACTGGAGTGCATGAGATAAGCCACCGACCTTAGGCTAACCAACTCTGCCACAAGTGATATATGATATGCAGACCATATTGGTGGGTGACAAGTGCCTCCAACTAACGTTAGATTGCCATACCAGCTATTTTTTGTGTGGTTATGGTAATTGGCTTTTTGTGAGACACCAGTGGACTAGTTTGAATATAGCAATACCTGGAAATTAATTCCTTGAAGACATAAATGGTTCCATATATCGATCCATTCAAATATCTGGTTTTATCTGATTCCCATACCAGAGATTAATTGTGGACGTCCGCCGCCGCTATGGAATGGCTACCTGGATGGTCACAAGACAGATGTCGGCTCCGTGTTCTTCTTCAGGTGAGTCCACAACTCATACTAGACACCTTTAGTTAGAATTTAAGAGTTCAGTTTGTAATTTGTAACTTTAAACCAAAATATGTAAACTAATTCAAATTTAAAGTTTTAAGTTACAATTTGTAACTCATAACTAAAGGCCTCTATTTCTTGCAACATGTAGAATGAGGTAAGTTGTCAAAGAGCAGATTCCGCCTTATTATCCAGTCTTGAAAGTTGAAGTGTTTGTGACATTTGTGACTTTTTAAATTAGTGCGTGGACACAATAGTAGCACAGCAAGAGCCTTGGTCTACACACGAATACTTATAAGTACCACTCTGTTTCATATTTGTTATGTCTTAAGAATACAGATGTTTACCGAAACCCCTGCTGGGGATTCTGTCACTGTACATGTATCGAAAAACTGTTCAGTTTTGGATATGGGTCAGTTTGCTAAGATGTAGAAAAGCATCTATGGTGAGCATTTTTGTTCTTCCAAAAAAAGGACAGAACACAGCCTCTATACTTAACATTTTTGTCCTTCCCCCAAAAAGGGTAGAATACACCTTCTATGCTGAGCATTTTTGGCTTAGCAATAAAGGGTAGGACACAGTTTCTATGCTGAGCATATTTGTCCTGACAAAAACATGATAGGATAGAGCTTGTATGCCGAGCATTTTGTTCTCACAACAAAAGGATAGGACATTGCCTCTAAGCTAAGTATTTTTGTCCAACCGATAAACGGCTGCTTCAATAACCATCTCTGCACCAAAAAAAAAATTTAAATCATTCCATCGGTCACAGCACACTGAGTCAGTCTCTCTCAGTTTACTGATAATGATACAGAACGTCGTAATATGATATTGAGGTGAATTATGAACTGTTTTTACGTGTCATTCCTGTATGTTGTCCTTAGTTGCTACGAGAGTCATTCAGACTGCTGGAAACGTCAACCCTGTTTAGTGAGTATGCAACTGTATTGGCAAAACCAATGGTATCTTCGTAACAAAATAGACGCAAAATATTGAAATGCGAAAAAAAAAGACCTCACAATTCCTGGATACAAGAGAAACGTTTGTGTTCTCTATAATAAAGGTTCGAGTGTGTGTAATTTTATTGTTTCGTTAGCTGCTTCCGTCCTGGTATTGGAGTGTGCGTTAAATCAATAAGACCGCGTCCCTCTGTTAGACCAGCATCGATTGTGTCAGCCAGCTTATTATTGCCTTAGCTTATGAACAGTTCGCCCAAGAAGTGACCCTCCCCCAAACTTGATTTGGGTGTTCACCGATGACTGGGTCCTGTAGAAACAAGACCATAGGGACCAAATTCCGCGGAGAATCGGTAAGCCTGTCATCCAGGATAATCCATGTGGATCTATATGATACTGTTATCTGTGTGTTGTAACAGTACCACAGGGCTCTGTTCCAGAAATATACACTTCCTTACATCAGGACACTTATGGTGTAATTTTCCATGTAAATCTTTAGTAAGTCTGTGAAGGATACTGACACTTGAAACTGGTTTTGGACACCAGAAGGATAAGCATTTCACAGTCAGATTGAATGTGATTTTGCTTGAATATCTGGAAATCTGTTTTATAATTGTGTCTAATTCCGCTTGACCCGGGGCTAAGAACTTATGTGCGTCGTGTTGAATTAGATCGCCACGTTGGATAAATAGACAGTTGCACACAAAGCGCAACCGAGATACATGTTTTGATTGTCGACAACTTATAAAATATAGCATGGTACAAGATTTGAATACTGATTTCATTCATTCGCCTAGAGCATCCTTTGCCTCTTTCCAACATCACTGAGTCCATCTTAATGTCTTCTTCATACACTTTCTTAGCTCTTTGATGGTTTCTGATGAACGCTGTTTTGCGAATCGGCCTTGTAATTATTGCCCTGGGACGTACCTTCAGTTTGAGTGACGGCTGGTATACGAATGTCTATTTTGACGCCTAGATCCTACCAAACAATATTCAAATCAAGAACTGTATGAACTTACCTAGCATCACAATGATGACTGAATTACATTTTATAACTTCGTTGGACAATATTATTTACCAATAAATAACATGTTTTATGTATTTTGATCCTCTTTGATGTTTTATGTTCCGGTGCAGGCCCAATACTGGCATATTTCCATCCTCTTTGATGTTTTAATCTGTGCTTTCGAAATACTCGTCCCGAATCAAAGCTTATACTACAGACGACCAATACGAAGAACAGGTTAACAAGGTCAAATTTAAGAGAAAATATTCCCCTTTGTGATATCAAGTCTTGGCATTTCCAACGAAGATGCTCTGTTTGAAAGCATTCCGAAATACATCTGAGAAATGGCTAGAGGGTGGACCAAGTTCCAAAGACCAATTACTTCTGGCCAATATAGGGTCAGTTGGAAATCCCTGTCTGCCCGGGGACATGTTCGGATTAAGTTTACCATCCTCTGGAGCTAGACGCCAATAAAATTACACCGTCCCATTGACTTAAACAGCCGTCCTGCAGTTTATCACACCCCAAAAACAGCCCCTGGCAAACAGGCGAAATACCCCGAGGAGGACCTGCGGCCAAGTTTGCATGATAACTAAGGGTAGCTACTGTATTGTCTAGGCTGTGATCAGAATACATATCCCAGATGTGTGAAGACTTCAGCTAAATATCGTACCACACATTCATGCCCATGGCTTTTGTACGCAGCTAGGAGAACTCTTTGTAAATAATAATACACTCTTATCACAAAAAATGACCTGATGAAATACAGATGCCACGCAGACGAACCTTTAACATCGGACGATGGACCAATTGTGGAATGTGTTGGTTTCACGGCAGTTAGGGTTGCAATACGACGCGGTTTGAAACTCTCTCAATATAGCTATCTGTATTGTGTGTTGCCTATGTAGGCATTTGTTGACCTGTGGTCGCTGGTCATTGTTTGATCAACATTGCACTACTCGAAAGTCTTGACCTTAAACGATTATCCCACTGACGTATATGCAGGTGGGCTGCCTTCTTATTAAAAAGCACTCATTAATAAATTCAGAATACTTCGTAGAAAAACTCAGTGAGCCATGGAATTATGACCGTTGTTTTTATTGCTGGTGTTAAGCAAGACATCTATACATGAATTTATGTCGTGTAACTTCGGCATTAGGGGATTCAGTCGGTGGCCCTATGTGTGTCTTGACCAACAGGACATAATGCGTTAAGGGATGGTTTTGTCATAGCGTCAAGTTAATATGTTTTGTACACGTACCCAGCTTGCATATGCAATTCTTCTATCGAATTTTGTCTCATCTATTTTTATTTGTTATTAGCAAACTTCACCGAAATTTATAGCTCTCGAATAATTGCATGGTCATGTAATTTGTCTGATAGGCTTTGGGTATAAATTTAGTGAAAAAAAAATAATGTAAAGTCATCGATTTTTTCAGCTGGAATTCCATGGAATGTCTCTCTAGAACAGTGTTTCCCTTGAATTCATTATAACTCGATATTTATTTCGGTAGGCTTCCTTAGAAAAGACGGGATGTCGGCTAATTCAAGACAGCCCGAGGAATGCCTTCCAGTGCGCAAAGATTTTGTCACCCAAAATCCAGCCAGCAGCGCATCTTATCTAACTGCCTGTACATGAAAATCAAAAAGAAATATAGATGAATCGGGCCAAAAAAACAGACAGCTCAGCTTGAAAATTGCTCGGACACGGGTTTGGAAATATCGGTATATATTTTGGTAAGCATATATGCTTACATCTAAAGTATTGCTGTTGTTGTTTGACAGGTGTAATGTACGAACAGTATTCGACGGTCCGTCATTCTCAACCCAGTGTCAGGAGAACGGGGAGTGGTCCCACCCTCTGCCCACATGCTGGGGTAAGTCATGATGACAGCTGCTGTAACACACCAGGCATATAACTACAGGCGAATTGCACCCTATAATTTGTCGTCAGTGAGATCGTACGTTTGAATCTGTTACTCTCTATATACTGGATCCTTCAAATCGACCAAAAGAAGTAAAGTCGTATTTAAACATCTACAGTTCATATAACGTTGGTTTCATAATGGATCACGTACCCTAAAGTATGCTGATGTGTATTGGGAATGTAGTAAACTTTCTTCCAGCATAATCTGGTATATCTTCTGCTCATATAAATCTGATATAACAAGATACGCAAATGGGAGGTAACTCCAGTGGTTTCCTCGATAACCGGGGATGCATATGCATCGTGCTGAATTCAGGGACAGCTGGAGCGAAAACGCAGCTGAGAAAAAATTTTGATGAACGACAAAACGAACATTAAGGAGCCTTCTTGAGTAATTCCAGACTAGTGTCGTCTAACTGATTGCAATTAACATCACTGCTTTTTTTTTACCTAATTCTACTTAAGCCATGGTTCTAGGGGGCATGGAGTTTGCTACTATTTAGGCATTTACATGAACAGTTAGAATAAAATTCTAACTGAGGTAAACTTCACCGGTTATGTGTGACCATTTGCCATTTTTCTATCGATGCTGTACGTCTTAATTATTTCATAAACCGTGATGGTTCACGATTTGGATACAAAATAAATTTACTTGCCTCGAACATTCTTGTGTCTTTCCGGCATTGTTGCAAACTCGGTTGCTTCTCTTTACATGACTCTGTCCAAATTAATTACTTATATGTTTCCTTAGTACTTTTGGTTGTTTGTGTAGAATGCTGTTTTGGAAATTGGTCTTTCCACATTTTACTAAACGTGATGATAACGCACCATATTAAGTGTCTTGTAGACATGTGATATCAAATAAATTGCAATGAACATGAATGTATTTTGGTAGGTAATTCTACTTAAACTGGGGTGGTAGGAGGCGGTTAAATCATCATTTTATTTAAACATTTACATAAACACTTACAATAAAACCCTAACTGAACTAAACTGACGAGACGCCGAATTTCACCGTTTAGATGTGACCATATGCAAACTATCACACCATCATTGCTGCTGTGTTTTTAACTTTCCATGCTGAAATCTTTTATTAATGCGATTAAAGATTTTGATTACTCATTATATATAGTTGAAGACCGGTGTACGAATTTCTCTTAGAACGCTTAGATTTACAACGAACATAAATATGTACTGGTAAGTAAATAAAAAGAACAGTTACCGATACAACTAAAACTGTATGTAGGCTTCTATGTACCTTGGGGTTTATCGTCATACTTAACAATTTCCCAGTCATATGACGACAAGGGGTCATTAGGTGTAGGTCTATAAACTGTGTCTTTTTGTCTCAAGGCGAGTCCATGCCGCCAAAGTGCTTCCGTCAATGAAGCATCATGCGGAAGACATCGAGCCTGACACTCCACCCAGTCATATTATACTGACACTGGGCCAACCAGTCCTCTTGCTTGCTCTAATCTCTCTGATTTGAGGGCCAAGCGAGGCAGCAACAAGTACCATTTTTAAAGTCGTTGGTATGACCCGATCCGGGTTTGATTTCACGTCTCTCGAATTCGAAAACTCAGACATATATTGTTCAACTAAGCAACGGTTCGGTTGGGAGTCTCAATATCGTCTTAAGTTTTGCCGTAGATCTTGATTTTCAGATTTTCAGTTTCATGTCCTTTCTGTAGGTCAGTGTCAAGTACCAGCCATAGCTAATGGAACTGTCGTGAAGGGGCGAGAGGCAGTGTGGGTGGACCACACCACCGAGATAAAGTTCGAATGTCATCATGGACTCGTCTTGAATGATACGTCACCAGTAAGGTGCAATAACGGTACATGGACGTTGATCCCCCGCTGCCGACCATGTAAGTGTACAGTGGGCACATTCCAAAAGAATTTTTATCTGTATTACTATCTGCATGGGTCAAAAAGGAGGTGCAAGTTCTAGATTTGTCAAATAACCGTCATTGCTGATGTGGTCGCTGTTTACAGGAGTTGGAACCTTGTTTAATTTACACACTTTTTAAATTTCAGTAAAGCATTTTCTTTTCTGAACATATATATCTTGTAGTATGTGTGAATAACTTTTTGGCGAACAGTTGTCATCCTTCATTACCAGCATGGTGATATATCAGTGGTGTTCTGATGTGGGTAGTTGTCAATCACTGGTTATGGGGAATTCCACATCGTTAAGCGTTCCAAGTCCAATATTATACAGTTATATAATATGGAAAGTGTCAGATTTCAAACATTTTATCTCAAAGGAAGTGTGAGTCTATACTCTAGTCAGCGAGCAAAGGACATAGCTGTGGGCGAGAAATTAATATCAAATGTTACACGATGACGTCCATTGAAATATACATTTTTACACTGAGAAGTTCTTCATGGAATGAATGTTGTTAGTTCATGGTCCAACCATGGTGTGATTTCTACGACTGAGTTTGAGAATAGCTTTCTCTTTAACAATCATGCCAATAAGATCACGCCAATTATTTTTGAACAACCAGTTTATCTATTGTGTTTTTAGCTGTAATAAGTCAATAATCTGTAATAAGTCAGTGCTTCATATACAACCAGTCTGTCTCATGTTACATGCAGTGTTTAACCGTCATTATTTCCTATACAACTAGTCTGTCTTTTGTAATTTCAGTTTTAGCAGCCAATATTTTCTATACAACCAGTCTGTCTTTTGCATTTGCAGTTTTAGCCGCCATTATTTCCTATACAACCAGTCTATCTTTTTGTATTTGCTGTCTTAACCGCCATTATTTCCTATACAACCAGTTTGTCTTTTGTATTTGCTGTTTTAACCGTCATTATTTCCTATACAAGCAATATGTCTTTTGTATTTGCAGTTTTAACCGTCTTTATTTCCTGTACAAGCAATCTGTCTTTTGTATTTGCAGTTGTAACCGCCATTTTTTCCTATACCACCAGTCAGTGTCTTGTGTTTGCAGTTTTAACCGTCATATCCCACACAAACAGTGTGCCTGATTGTATTTGCAGTTGTAACCAGCGTACCATAACTTTATGTACAATCAGTCTGTCTATTTCTCTCTCGTCAGCACCCTGTGTACATCCACCACCCAGAGTTGCTAACGGGAGACGGGTGTTTTTTGGCCAGGAACACGGGGATCGGGCGCGCTACAGCTGCCTGGTGGGTCATCAGCTCACAGGCCGATTCCTCAGGTGCCACTACGGCAAGTGGGTGGGTCAGAAACCAAGCTGTACAGAAGGTAACCCATATGAAAACCTGATGATCAAACCTGTAACTGTATAAACATTTAGTACTTTGGTTTATTGGTGGACAGGTGATACCTGGAATATAACTACAAAGTTATTCAAATATTATCTTGGAAACTATATAAGTATGAGGCTTGCAGACTATCACCACGATTTCCCAAATCACACACGTGAAACCCATCCACAGAGGCCACTGCAGTGGGTTAAAAGAAAAGTTATCAAGTCCAAAGACTAAACGAAGTAATGTCACTGTGACCTGTTAATGCTTCGTGTCCCTTAACTTATCGCAAAGAAAATCCAACCTAAATGATTAGAACATTCAGGACGATTAGCGATAATAATGAAAACAGCATAGAGGGTATAACCAGAACAGTGACGACCGTGTGATAGTTGGCAAATGGTCAAATGTAACCGGTGAAATATGGTCTCTTATCAGTGTACCTGTTATAGTTTGCTAAACAATGGCTGTTTTACAATCATTCTTACTTTACACACAACTGTCATTTTGTTGTGAGGACTGATGCTTTTCCATAAAAGCAGTTTTACAATCCTCTGGCGAACTGTTTCCATTGTCTAACAAAATAGTTTTGCGCAAAACTTAATTCCATTGTCTTCCCTTTCATCATTTACCTCTCAGTGACGTAAATGTGGCATACTTTTCACGTCAGATGCTTCCTAAGTATTGTTTACATTTATCTCAGTTGTATCCGTTGTTTTAGGTAAAGATGAATTGGGTGGTTAGGCTGATTAAACTGAAGATTGGTTTACACAAATGGAGTATTTATACCTTATTCACCATACTAGGTGCAAGACAACGGTTTCAACGTTAAGCCCCCGGAAGGTTAGACAAAACACGTGTTAAGAGAGTTCTGTAATGGAATGATGGATGATATGGTACGCCAAGAGGAAGCTGCGCTATTGATGGATGGGTACAGTGTTTTATATACGTCAAGGAATCATAGCGCAGGTACTTGGTGGTTAGAAAGAGCTCTAATATCGTTAACCGTAATTGATGTTGGAAAGTCGTGTCTGAAGGCCTGGAAGAGTGACTCGAGGTTTATAAAATTCTGCTTCTCTAAAACAAACTTGTCAAAATCTGTTGACTACAGGGAAATTGGCCGTTGGGATCGCCTTCGTTTAGGGCCACTGGATTTTCGACATCAAAACAAAGGAGAACATTGATTATTGGCCCCTTTTGTGTTAGGGTAGTGTTGTCTAGAGGTCACATATCCTGGACAGTTATCTTTGAAGAAGGTTTAAGCCATCAAAATGATGAATTATTCTTCTGAGAATAATGACGCTTTTGTGGAAAATTTCTCTTCAGAAACTAGCGCCCGAGACTGTGCAGTTTCCCGAGGCTTCCTTCGATTAGTACATCATTACTTTGATTCCTAGCCTAACATAGAAATTCGTGATCCTTGAAGCACTATTCTCTACCATTCCTTTGTAGTTGATGGACGCTCGCTGTCTACCGTATCCTGGCAACCCAGGCTGTCCCACTACTAGGACCATGGCGGACAGTGGTACAACACCGCTTTTCGATTTGATAACAGCCTTTAATAACCTCCAAATTGCCACTTGTGGACAGTTAAGGCCATTTCCATTGCAATTTTAATCCTTTGAGTGGAATAAGTTTTCGAAAGCGACAGTAATAATTGATCAGTGCCGATGGGCCACTTACAGAAACCTTTGATCATCTTAATTGCCACTTTGACTCCTGTACTTATACATACGCTGAATGACTAGTGTCTCCAGTCCTTAGAGCTGGAAGCGTTGAACTGAATCATTGATCCTAAGCTGATCTCCACCACGTACGAAAATCCCCTTATCAAAAAGATGATCTGATACAAAAAGATGATCTTTTTGGTAGCCGAGGTTTCTAAGGAGACATTCAAATCACAGAACGTAACACAGAACGTAACACACTTTTCAAATCCAGCTCTATCTTCTTGTCTAACGAAGATTTTCCCAAGATATTGATCTTGGCATATATCCGCTTCCGCAGATCTGACCACCGTGATAGACATCTGTATGTACTCTTTAGCATGGCGTAAAAGAGCTGTCAAGCAGACTTCTAGAAAGTCAGGTTGTATTTCTAAGCATTTTGGTAAAGAGGCTAGATTTCACCGGTTACGTGTGACCATGTGCCAACTGTTACACTCTCTTCGCAGCTCTGGTTTTACTCTTCATGTTGTATAGTCCTTTACATCTTTTGGGAGCACTAACGTTTTTTGTTCTTTAGCCGTTGATCATTAAAGTTGCAGGGTCGAACCCAGGAATCGCTGATTAGGCCGAAACTTTTAAATCTGCACGTTTTTTTCAGATACTTGGCCAAGGACGGTGGTCCCCACCCTATGTATAAAAATCAAATTTATCTTGTCAAACAGAATAAACATCTGTTACATGTCTGAGGGCAAGATCCACTCATAAAGTTAGCCACCTAATCAGGAACCAATCAATAACGTAAGATGAATATAAATATTTATTTTTAAAATTTCTTTTGTTTCAGCTTATTGCCCAAACCCTGGAACATTACCTAACGGACAAATTTACAAAAAAGGCTCTATAGGAAGATTTAAGTTTGAAAAATACATCACCACTATTCGCCACGGCCACAAGTTGGAATACGAATGCAAGAGAGGATATAAGAGAGTTGGCCCCAGCGGTTCTACCTGCGTGAACTCTGAGTGGAGTCCGAAAGAGAAGCCTCTTTGTGTGGTAGGCCGACACCCCATCCTTCATAAGCCATGGCTTTCCAAAAAAATTAGAACCACTTCATAACGTACGAGTGTTACATCACTTGTAGCCTTGGAACCTTTGACGTAATACTGCTGAAATTGTTTTGTTGGAAAAAAAGAAAAAAGATCAGCATATAACATTCTGGCAAAAATATTCTGGCGGACATAAAAATATTGGTTCTGAACGTATTACTACCGAAACTATTTTGGCGGACACCCATTGACTCATCATGAGCGTATAATCTACTCTCAAATATGTCCTGAAATGAACACCGAAATCTTGATCGATACCGCCTGACGTCCACAACTCTCATGCCGGACACCGATAGGTCATCCATCATGAGCTTATAATACACTGCCAGTTACATAGGTGCTGTGGACATCGACAGACTAATCGCGTAAACGTACCGCTGTATGTTATATACTGCCACATCTTCCCTGGAAGACCCCAAATGATTGCTTTTAAGCGTATGCTATGCCGCCGAAACTATTCTGGAGGACACGGATATATTCATCATGAGCGCATAATGTATCCCCGCATATATCATGATGCATGGGCACTGTTTTTAGTGGAAATGTTGGATATGGATCATTTAACCTAATACTGCAAATGCTGCCCTTTAGGGGATGTCCAGGAATGAATCCTGGACATCGAGAACATACTACTGGAACTGCCTCTAACGGAAACGTAATATTTGGAGTATTCTGCGTAATACAGTAAAAGCGATAGTTGTCGGAAAGGTAGGTATTGGAGCAATCAGAGTAAAGGGCAGTTTCTTCTACCGAGTATGTTAATCGCAGGGATTCCCGCAACAGTTCAAGTTACAGCACCCGTAATGGATCACTGCAAATATAAATAAGCACACCCGTCTCCACTAAAATCGCAGCGGGAATCGCACTGCAAATAGCCACAGCGTATTCCGCATCCAGCCACTCCCTCGACTGATTTCACCGCGTTTCCCGTTGCGTCTTTTGGTTTGATTGGCTGTAGAAATTGTCGTGTACTGAGTCTGGGTACATATACATTATATATTTCAATGTATCTGTGATTTCCGGTCAGAAACTGCATGTGGTGTGAGCGCTTTTACCATGCGTTAAACTCTGAGGAGGTGCGGTGGGAAACCCAGCGGTTCCGGTGGAAACCGCCCTTTATAGTGCAAAATGTGCTTTAATAAACGTCAACGAATTAATCATGCACTCGTGAAATATTCATTAAATCTCTTTTGTAGTAAAGAAGGATTATTCAAACATTTACTGCCAAGGCGAGATATGTTCTACATAGTATTCTTGCTCGAAATAACAAGTATAAATGGTGAACCCAAGATGGAGACAGTATGGCGAAAATACAACTGAGCGAAGCAATTGCTCTTGACCATAACCATTCGAGAACACAACCTGAAACAATGCAGCCAGTTGACACAGCCCAGACAGGCCTATCCATGGTGGCCTTCTTTGGAAGAGAATAATAGTAGAATTGAAGTTACGCAGCCTGCCTCCATTACGTTGATTGGAAAGGTCAAACCTTTGTAAAGCAGTTGTTTCAAAACAAAAAAAGGTGAAATGAAAAAACCGCATCTCGGCTTCACTTACCAAAGTACGGGAACAACTCAAGAGTCCATTGAAATATATAGGAATTCAAATATATGTGTAGTTATATTCAGGGCAGGAAAATAGGCCAGCGCATGTGATTTTAGTGGGATTGG
Source organism: Liolophura sinensis (assembly GCF_032854445.1). Lineage (NCBI taxonomy): Eukaryota > Metazoa > Mollusca > Polyplacophora > Chitonida > Chitonidae > Liolophura > Liolophura sinensis. The sequence goes on from NC_088300.1 coordinate 22,685,151, forward strand.
AGAATAGTGCAGCTTCTCACAGATGCAAGATGGCATTTACATGACTTAAACTTAGAACGCAACTAATCAATGCATTCATGCGTTTAGTTTGCCTGGAACGTTTTAAACCATGTCTGTATTTATTTATTTGGCAAACTGTTTAATATCATAGCCTATGATGTCTTTATCGCCATGATTCGTAGGACATAAACCTGATTGTCTAGAAGGATAATTAAGACACAGTATATAATACGCCTCCGCTGATGTCCACAATATCATCACTGAGCAATATCAGTTACATCATTGGGAGAGGAATATAACACGTCCATCGCAATCCTTCCCTTTGGATTGACTGTAACTTTACAGCATGGCTGTTACAGTATTTACGAGGACGATGCCGGAGGTATTGTGTATATTATAATAACAACAGCAAAAACCTTCATTTGGAGAGAGCTTTACTTCAATTCATATAATGGGAAGGTTTCACAGTAACCTGCGGTTTCCTCCCGTCATAATGCTGGCCGCCATCGTGTATAAGTGAAAAATCCCTAAGTACGGCGTAAAACACCAATCAAATAAATAAATAAATAAATAAGTCTGGAAAGGAAATAACCATATTAATGTCACCTGTCTTCCCTTGAATTTCTAACATTCATCTCAAGATCTTTCTTTCAGTGGTAACCGTAAATCTCTTGATTCTTATAATATACTTTACGACAACCTCAGAGTAATGAGGTTTCTTGTATGTATACATTACGTATAGAATTATTTGATCATCACAATCATACCGTTTACCTGATACTGATACAAATTGCCTTATTGACATGAATGTTTGCCTCCAAGAAACTTCAGCAACTGGTCAGCATTTGTATAAAGGCAGCATTGCGCTCTACCTTCCCTTACAAGTGGACCTTCATCTCAGCATTAGGTGCCACCATCTTTAACGACCTATGCGTTTCATAGAGTATAGATGTATAGCCTTGAGAGACCAGTCTTACGACCAGTCCTATGTTACAGTCTTCTTTGTGTAAAGCGGGTCTTACACGAAGCGAATTTTGGTTAGCGAGTCAAGTCTTTTGCGAGCATATTGCGACGTATATACTCGTACGGTGTGAGTTAGTCTCAATCAATAGCAAACGATCGTTTCACTCCCCAGCGGTCGCAAATGTTTTGGGTAAGGCCAAAAAATCTTCTAGCGCTGACTCTTACTAGATCGCTGGTCGAAACTCGCTTCGCGCAAAACCCGCTTTAAAGTGGTTGTGTTTGCAAAAGTTACATCCTCTAAATTTGAATGTAAGACATTATCAAAACCAGAGAAATGATCTTTGCCCGTCGACCATCGACTATTCTGTAGAACTACTCGCATGGATATGCGTCTCAGTTACTTTAAAATGCGCTAAAACTCATATCTTTCATTTTGAGAGCTTTGTTTTGGAATAAATTGGAAGAAAAATGTGTTTTTGCTTTTAAGACGATTATTTTTTTTATTAATTGTAACATGCATAAAGGAGAACAATAACGTTAGTGAAGTATCAGAACTGATGTCATGTGTAACAGCCTTTAGTACTCGCTCGTGGAAGTCATGGATGGCTTGTTACACAAGCCTCAGATATCCACAGTCACACAAGTTTGGGGGACGGCCCTATGTTGTCACCCAAATCTTGGACGACTCACTGCAATTATATATCCCATACTTTTTATATAGTTTAAATTTTGTATGGGCCCTCTTTGGTCATGAAGTGTGGGTGTTAAGATTATGGATTTGTGGAACGATCATAACAGCGAGACGATTTTATCACTCGAATCATTTAAGAACATGATTTTTATACTGTACATATTTGCATGTTCAAATATAGGTTCGAAGATAATGAGCGTATTCTTTACGGCTATAAGCAAGTCGTACTGACATCGAAGTCAGAAGAGTTGACGTGTCATATCACACACGGTTACAATGGTGCATTCTGCAACATATTTTCAGGTATTTTCAAATTGATTATGTATACATGCAGAAGCGATGCTTGAACAAACAGATCTGACATAATGGCCAGTGACGATCGACGGCCACGAAGGTCTGGATCAAGACAGTTTGTTCAGCTAAGCGGCTTTGACGTGTGCTCTTACGTAAATAATAAATACAGTTCATTTACAAAATAAAAAATCTATAAACTTGCCTCTTTCTATTTCCACATTTTGCAGCCTATCTCAATAAGTGTATTATTATACGAAACTTACGACTATAACTGATCGATGTTTTGTGGAAAAAAGTGTACAATAGATGTGATGTGCAGCATTACATGGCAACTCTATCCTTTCCTCATAGATTTCAATGTGATAATAAATGAAAATCGAACCTCACGAGTTTCGTTGAACTTGTGCGTGTGGCTCGCAGTGGAATCTGTTATGTATAGCCAATGCAACTAGCCAGAATGAACATGCTCTCTGCATTAGCCGGCGAAAAGTTTCTTTGTTCACAGGCCCGTTACCGAATTCCCTTCACATATGCGTGTGTTGGCGAAGCAAGGGAAAAGTCTTAATAACGATTACGGATCTGGCATATGAAGTGGGTTGATTGGTAGGTGACCATTGTTTGCTCAGGAGGTAACCAAGGGGACCTCGAAGCTTTTGACCAAATCTACTCCAACACGGCATATACAGGTCCAAACGGATTGTCTGTGGTACATACTGGAGATATGAAGTTTATCACGTATTCACGTACCAACTGAATAGCTTTAGATCTTACCCGATGAATCTTGTGTTATTAACGATAAGTTTTCTTATCTAAGATGTTGCCTCTGACTGTTCCTGTCATCTTATCAGTGTTTGCCCTACGGATTAATGCCATAGATGAAGGCTGTGTTAGCCCCAAGGCGTTTGGCTTCCAGAGCTGTGCTCCAGGTTGGGCAGTGGCCGGAGTACCTGTGAAGCAGATGTCCGTCTACAATGAAGCGCAATGTGCCCGAGAATGTGTGAACAATCCAGAATGCGAATCTATTAATTTCCGGATCAACCCGTCCTTTTCCGGTTTGTCAGAGTGTGAGCTTCATCCGAGAAAGGTCCCTTGTGGGAGTTTAGATCCAATGCCAGGATACGTCAATATGAGACAGGTTTGCTTACGCGTTTTTTTATTTCATATATTTAGATGTATTTGTGCTTTTTTAACACTGTACTCAGGAATATTTCGCCTATACGACCCCAATCAAGCTTTACACATTGAGCAATCCTCGTTCTAGGCCTACCAGGAGAAAACCCTCACACTACAGCCGGTATATGCCAATGTGCATCAAGTGAAGCCGTAGTGTCTACAGTAAAGCCCGGATTTGACCACGAACCTCAGTTGCCAGAGACATGGCCCCAATGATTTCAATCTAGGCGTCAAAACAGACATTCGTATTCTAGCCGTCAATTAAAATGGACGTTCCGGTTCAACATTCGTAAGACCAGTTTCCCAAAAAGAAAAAAAAACCGGAAATAAGTTAAGAAATTAGGACGGTTTCATTCCAAGAGGAGCATTCAACAGTCTTCAAAGATTAGGGAAGGGCGCTGGGAAATTATGTGTATCTTCTGTGAATCTTGTAGGATATCAGTCAATAAGTGATTAAGTTGTCCATAATTGAAATATGTATCTCAGTTGCACCTTGACTGCAAGCGTACATATATTCAACATGGCGATGCAATTCGCTGTTTCTTATGAATATTCTGTTTCTTGGATTATTAGCACGGCGTTTTGGATGCAGATACTAACATCATTCGTCCTATCAAGATTATTTGTTTATTTATTTATTTGATTGGTGTTTTACGAAGTGCTCAAGAATATTTTACTTATACGACAGAGGCCAGCATTGTGGTGGGAGAAAACCGGGGTCCTATCAAGTGGTTCATTCGATACCATTGTTAAGATGTATACCACAAAGTCATACTAATAAGCCAAGAAGTTGTCTATCCATAAGGAACATCTTGCATCTTGTCTATGCGTCGAAAAAGACATTCGTATGCTAGTGGTCCACCAGTAAGGACGTTCCGGGTCAATGGTAGCAATATAATTTATGACGCACAGCATAGAGAAAAAAACCAGAGCAGCGACGACCGTGTGATCCCAAAGAGATGCATAATACAAACCACCAAAGAAGTAAGAAATGGAATTTGCCGGAATCTTGCAAAGAGAAGCAGTCAACAGTTTTCAGTGATGTTTGAAAGACGCTAGGTATGTTTTATCAGTATTGAAATCGTGATCCATGCTAGCGTATAATTTGTCGTATATGTATCTCAGCAGCAGAATTAGACACTCTGATGAAACAGAGCACCGGAGATTTATTTACAGGAGAACTATACTCATTGTAAATCCCAAGAAACTTACAGTGAAGACGTTTGATGGAATAACCTTGACACATTAGTTTTTACAGTAATAATTTGTGACGTTGATTGAAATCGTCACACAACAGACAGGATGTAACAAATGCTACAAGGCGAGATACGTACATGCCATATGCAGGACCTTCGGTATATTGCTGTCCAATTTTGTTATAACATATAGAATCCCTGTTATACAGTATAACAACTCAACTCGTTACGGTGATTAACATGAACGCATTTAGGTATGAAGTAATATGCTAGATACTCAGTTAGCCTTTTCCCGCCGGATAAATCTCAGACAGGAAATGTATAAATCCACTAACACACAAACAGGAAGACCGTCGGCCGTGCTTGATAGACGTGCGCCAAAAGCCTCATTGGTACAGAGAACACTTTCCTCACCCCGTATATATATTTGGGAGAAAATCAAACATGCCTTGCAGTCAACTTTGAATTTTAACAATGTTAAACGAAAAGACAACACTGAATCAAATGTATATATGCATCGATAATGCATTCTGCGTATAGTTTAAAAAGCGTATCTTTTTTCAGCATATCGATAGCGCTGCCATAATCGCTCAGTTATTTTTACAAGGCGAGAATGCAGCTATTTTCATGCACTGACGTCAGACGAGCCCATAAGTGCGAGGTGTACGAGTTACATTGCACCTTGACTGTTTGTTTTTTTTTTTGCATGAATCCGTCATTATTTCATACTTTTTACACTTTCATGGTTTGTGCTAGACGTTGTTTAGGAATTGACCTTGCAATTATCGACCTGGAAAGTCTGTTTCATCACCTCCTCTAAATAAAAAAACATTAGTTGACTCTATTTCCTGTCTTTTCTATTAGTTTTATGCTGCAGATGTACCATTGTACGGACAGAAAATCGGGGTTAAAGGTTATTTAAATAAGTACGACGATCACAGGCTGTTAATTAGCATCTAATCACACTTCTAATCATACATTGTGTCAATTTATTTGTTTTGTTGTCTCCATCATGCTTGTTCTCATCACGCTGTCTTCAGCAAGCATTCATCAATGATTTTATCACCACCATTCATTTGTTGAGCAGTTTTACTATACTGTCTTGTTCCTCAAGCTTACCTTGAACGCCTCTGTATTTCCCTTGTTGGCTTTAATATTCTACTGCTGTTTAGATCATCCTTATTACGCATTCTGGACAATTGTTTAGGATCAGTCTCATCAGTAATGACTTAGAGGGACCCATAACTGCTGAATAAAAAAAATTCTCAAACAATTAAAGAATAGATTAAACAAGATGTACAAAATATACTAAATGCTAGTTATGTCAGTAGTTATCTCCCTTGCATGGGCTGTGAGGAGTATGCAGTCAAACATGGCGGTTGGAGTTAGAATTTATCCAGTCTCCATTAGTTCCATGCTTGTGTGAATTTATTAGCGATGAGACATGGGAACAAATACCTGGAATTGATAGCTGAAACGACTATGACTACGGACAGACAAATTATGTGCTGCTCAGCAGTAGAATATTAAATCCAACAAGGGAAGTGCAGAGGTGTTCAAGGTAAGCTTATAGAACAAGACAGGGCTGTGATAGTATACGTAATTACAGTTCTACAGAGCCACAGTTTTACTATCACCGGTACGTCTTCTCGTTTACAGCTGGAGACTTTTCATGCGTGCATCTCCGAGGCCTCACAGGTAAGAGGCGCCGCATTCATGGGGAATAACTCTTACATGCTGTTCTTTGACAGCACTATGCAGATGTTTAAGCTTACTGACCAAGTCCTGTATGCCGTGGAATGTCCGATAAAACTGACTGACTACTTCCTGAACTGGCCTGGACCACCGCAAGCCGTTTTTCGCTCAGATGCTCTTTTGGCTACCGGACCATTTTATGTTGTGCATGGTTTGTCACACTTTAATACATGAGGCGGATTCCACGAGGTTATTTCTGACTTAAGTCAAAAACATAAAACATCGTCACAAGGCCTTGTGTTTGTCACTTAAAGTTGGGAGTTTAACCCATTTACTTCTAAGAAAACATTTATGAATTGGGTAAAATTTCAATTTATAGGACCCCAAATATACGTCTAAAATCGTGTTACAAATTTTGACTTATCTCAGAAATGGCTTTGTGGAATCCTGTCTTAATGTTAAGTATTATTTTTAGACTGAACAGTAAACCTAAAAGTGTTTATGGAAGATTCTTTGCTAAAATGATGGAATTTGTAGCGCTGCAAGCAGTATATAAACAATGTTACCCTTACGCTATCCACAGTAAAATATACTTTCTCTGATGAACCAGACAATTTTGGATTACCGATCAACTTGAAACTGGTTGTAATATCAAAAAGGAGCTAAATTTTTTTGAACTTGCAACAGGCAGGCCATTTGTTAAAAACTGATAAACAGTGAAGTCAAACCAAACCAAAGGCAGTCATGAGTATACAAAACTAATGGTACCTAATCTACGCTGATGTTAATACCACGTTTAACTGCTGATATTCTTTTGAACAACTGGACGTAGCACAATTTTAACAGTAGGCCTATGCCTTGTCTTGCAGACAACAAAGTACACCAGTACGTGAGTACAGGTACACAAGCCTTTCCGTCTATGTTCTCCCCATGGCCTCTACACATCTTCGATTTCTTCAACGTCAGCATTTCCGGTAACGTCACAGCTGTGTTTACCACTGGGGACAGATTTTACGCATGTACTGATGACGGTATTTACGTCTCGAAATACGAAAGCTTCGTAAAACTATTGCCTGTTTCAGGCATCCCAGAGTTCAGCTTATCTGACGTCACGGCCGTTGCTACAGAGACGGGATTGGATTCATTGTTGATTTTTATTGACAACACTTACTACCTGTTTGATTTCACAGGTAACACAGTGTACGGTAGAGGCAAAGTCTGTACAAATCTATAGGCGATGCTCAGGTTACGGACATGCATAAAAATGACAAACTGTTGTTACCGGTATACCGAATGACATCTGAGATTTACCACACACACGTGCCGTATAAATGTTGTAGTAATCAACTTAAACTAATTATTACCGAACCTTCGTTAAAATGTTTGCTCAATTCTGTATATCTTCATTTGGCTCCCACCTAACGACATTGAAGTAAATAAAGTGTGTATTTTTACAGAAACTTTTGCTGACAGTTTGGGCTACCCTGTGTGTTGTGTATACAAATTTACGACCCCTTTTGACTGTAAATATAGTACATGTAGTTTGGCTACCCTGTATGTTGTGTATTACAAATTTACACTCCCTTTTGACTGTAAATAAAGTACGTGCAGCCTGGGCAACCCTGTAATTTTTGTTTTCAAATTGACGCCCCTGTTCAATAACCTGTCCAATAAACACCTACGTGATGTCATGTTAAGCTAAAATCTGTGTACTTAATTGGAGTGAGTGAACGAGTGCTTGGGATTTGACGTCGTACATAACAATTTTTCAGTCATATGACGACGAAGGAATCCTTAGTACTTAATTGGATGATATGTCAATAATGTATTTCGACAGAAGGTATTTGCACTGTATTTTTGTGGATTTATATTCCATTTGCTTTCGTTAAAGTATTTACAGAGCTTTTGTCTTTCGCAAAATACAGCAAAATATAGTGTAACCAGGACTATCGGTGAATATAAAGCCTATATATAGGGACGTAGTCTTAGGACAATTAGACCTTAATACCTGCTAGATGCACATGTTGAGCCTCAACAGGAAAACGTCATAGAGATGCTCGTTCCATCTGTGAAATCACTTTATAGTTCAACTGGAGTCATCAGACATCATACACCGCCACAAAAAACACGTGCCCTCCTAGATCTACTTGTTGATTATAATGTTTCCGATTAGCTACATTTGGAATCACAATCACGAGGCTCCATGTTATAATTAGGAATTGTGTTAACAATTGTTGCCGCAGTTTTTAAATGTTAAAGGAAAACATAGAAAAATGACAAATGTAGAGGTAACAGAACTATTGTTAGCACCCAGAACAATATTTATTAACTAAGCGTTTTCTTCGTAAATGGAATCATAAATCCAGTTGTGTTTTCATAATAACTTTCAGAAATAATGCAGTTATTTTGAGCTCAAACGTGACGTAAGTGACGTTCTGTTCCTCGTTTGACGGTGGAAGGAGACGTTACTGTCGCAAGTCCGCCTGTTACGAAGAATTCAGAGAGCACATCTACTAATTTCTGGGTCGATGGAGGGCGCAGTCTCTTAAGGATTCTCCTTAAAGAACAAGCATTACTGTGCTATGATAGACCCCCATACTGGGAGAGTTTGTCTCATCTTAGGAGGGAAGGAATCCCTTCTAGGCTGGGGTGTATCTGTAAACATCACGGGCAACACAACCATAACAACCCCGCTGTACTGTTGCCATATGTTAGCGAGGAAAGCCCCACAACCTTGATCGGTGAATTAGCTGATCTGTTTCCGAAAACGAGGCTCGCACGAGCAAAGAGAGATTTGCCAACAGCCAATAAGAAAATGTCAAGCGCCTGCACTATCCATTGAGGCAACCTGCATGATTGGTTAATATTTTGACACTTCCATTCAAAAACTGACTGTCATCATAGTAAGTTTAATATTGTTCAGTATGAGATTTTAAGCAACAATTAAAGATAAATAAATATGTAAATATTTTGACATGTGGTCGGATACAGTCGTCGCGATTTTGTCTATTTCCGCTACTGCCTACATTTAGTTATAGGTCTGTATGTATGTGGTTATTACTATACCGGTAGTCTATTTGTTTTAGAGAGTCGCTTATATTCAGCTATCAGTAAAACCAGTCACACTCTCTACCAAAATTACCTTTAGTCAATGACATGTAACCACATAAGCTCTACACATTGACATGTTTGAAGTTCACATTATTGCAAGGAAAATATAGCTAGAACACTTTTTCAATTCATGATGCTGATCTCCATAAGCTCGGTTTCGAGAGCCAGAACCCATTGACTCGGGTGACGTCATAATTATAAAAAAACAGTGGCATGCTGGGAGTCCAATATGTTTTGACGGTGGGCGGCACCAGTCACCTAAACTACTATCGATTTTACTGTAAACCCTGCCTCTGAAACTCCATACTCGAAATTGTTTACACGTTTTAATAATATAACCATAATCAATAAATTTTATTGTACCTGTTGTAGTGTATGATCTCACGTCAGTATGATTTTAAAATTGGATATTAGGAAAGTGTTATAAAAAATAATCTAGTGTACGTTTTTCAATAAGTATGACGTGACCCGAGGCAGTGAGTTCTTGGCGTCGAAACTGAGCTTATGCAGTTTAACATTATGAATTAAAAACATTATTCTCATTTGATTTACTTTGCAAGAATATGGACTTCCAACATATCAATCTGTAGGCAATTATGGTAATGAGTATGACTGATTTTACAGATAGCAGAATGTAGGCGACTCTCTAAAAAAACACACTATAACTACTATTCCACATTATTACCTCTCTTCTTTCTTTCTGTGCTCTTTTGAAATGGCGAGACGAACTGGCCTTGGTTTTAACTTGCATTAGCTGCGCAGAGAAAGAATCAAGACTTAAAATGGTCACATATTATAACAATACTATACTATTATAACAAAACACATTACTTTGTGATTCCAAGCACAGTGTTTTGCACCTTTCCTTGACCCTGAGCGACAGTAGTTGGCTCTGGTAACACAGTGTGTCCTATACGTCTAGTTTCGTGACAAAGAGTTGTATGCCACGGCTTTAATACAAAACTCTGTGATTGATAATATCAATAAATAATCCCTGAACTGCCGCTTATCAACAGTTAAGGCTATTTCCAGTGGAGTTATAATCCATTGAAAAGAATAAGGTTTCTAAGGTGACAACCAGAAGAATTCCAGAAACCGTACATCATTTCACCTGTCACATGTCCTAAGTCTCATTTTCCTCAACCCCGTTTCATTTACCGAATGAGCATAAAGAATGTCATGAATATAATCACAGACGTACGGAAAAGAGAGTAAAACCAGAGCAGCAACAGCGTGATAGCTTGTAAATGGTCACACCTAACCGGTAAAATAAGGCCTCTTTTCAGTTTACCTCAGCCAGGTTTTACTCTAACTGTTCGTGTAATGCATAAATAGTAGCAATTAACGCGCCCACTAGCAACATGGCTTAAGCAGACTTAGGTGAAAAAAAATATATTGCGGTGATTCTAATTGCAGTTTATTAGACGTCACTTGTCTAGAATTGCTCAAAAATGCTGTGTGGTGATCACATTTAACATACAGTAACATTAAAACAATACAAAGGGATCAGGCCTCGGAGGTGCTTAGTCCACCAGCAGAATCTGGTTTATGCAGGAATACAATATAATTAAAGACGTACATCATAGAGAGTAAAACCAGAGCAGCGACGACATTGGGATCGCAGGCTAATGGTCACAGTAACCGGTGAAATAAGGCCTCTTTCAGTTTACCTCATCCAGGATTTTATTCTAACTGTTCATGTAAATGCATAAATAGTAACAATTTACACGCCCCCTAGCACCATGGCTTAAGCACAATTAGGTAAATGAATTAGGTGAATGCATTCCTGTCCGGAAAAGCTGAAAATCTTGGAAAAGTCCTCTTCGCCATTATTCTCAACAACTTCAAGATAGAATACAAATGTGAGAGGTGTGATAAGGTATTTCAGCGGCTCAAACTTTGTGATCGACTATGATATTTTCTGTCATAGGTTATCAAGGATATTTCATAAATACCAAACGTATACAAAGACGTTTTGTATAACCCAAAATTTGGAAAATGACTGCTTGTTCCTTTGTTCTAATATTTGCTTTGACATTCAGTTTTTTATTGACTGTCTTATTAAATATATGGCCGCAACACTATTGACGGAGCAAACTGTTTGTCGCTGAAGCAATCTTGATATCATGACATTTTTGTCTCCATCCAAGGAGTTTCTTTTTGTCCTTGTTAACAAGACTAGTTCAACACTTAAGAAAATCAACAAAATGCAATTACTGAAAATTAAAACCAAAGAGTTGAATGGCACTTGACTGGTGAACAAGATGGGTTGACCAAATCGAACAGGTTCTCTCGTGATATCAATGCTATATATTGTGTTGGTTTAACAAATGAAACGAGCCAACGTGTACACTGCTTATTTGACAGCTTTTTCAAGGTATCCAGAGACAGTGTTTATTTCTGATTCTCGCCAGTTCTTAAAATTGAGCAGATGCATATAGATTTTTTTTATCCTAAGATAAGATAATAAGGGCGTGATACCTTGTCAACGCAATCAACCCTTACCATGTTACCTGTCTTACAGACTTCTAAAAATCACATTCTTGCACCAGAAATCTAGTGGTATAGTGTTATAAGCAACCGCCTACGGATCCAACAGGCAGTCTAATGGAAGTTCGAAACCAGAGCGTTTCGTGAAAAACTATGGAAATACTTTCAAACATGTATGAACTGCAAATAATGCAATGCAGAAATCTCATAACGGTGACACGTGACAGTATCAAAATGATAAAAGTCTTCTTTCCGCAGTTCTTCATTGTATGCAAACTGAACATCTCCCCATTCAGTTTAAACCAAATGAAAAATCAGTTAAAGCACGTGACCGTGAGAAACATATGACGTTAGAATGCACGTGGAAATCAGTATGTAAATATTACCTATTTACATACTTAGGTAATATTAGCGTCAGCAACTTTGTTTGGGAAACTCTTACTTGACAGCGAAGGACTTCTAACTCTAACTTTGCAACATGCCGTCAGGCCTATCTCAATATCTGCTGCAAGTTTTAGTAAAAATGTTCGGGACTAGTGCAAGACGTGGCTTCTGGGCTTCCTAACTATATTGTCAGTCAATCTCTCAGGGACCAAAAACGCAGATGAGGCCCCAAGGGGTAAGGCTTTCAGAACTGTGCCCCAGACCGGAGATGTCAAGAGCACACGTTCGCCTGAAACCAAGTCCAATGTATTCGGAAGATGTGTGAACAATCCGTGCAAGTGCGAATCCGTCAAATTCCGGCTCGACTCTTTCTCCTCTGGCTAATGGAGTGCCAACTTCAACGGAATAGTCTCAACGTCCCAATGTCAGGGCATGTAAATATTAAACAGGTTTGGAAAAATTTTTTTAACTCGTTTAATTGTTGTATGTCTTACAATGTTACCATTATTCGCTGTGTATGAGAACGGTGGAGCGGCCTGTGGGTAAGGTGGGTAAGGTACTTGCAAGGCTCACACGAGGTGAATCTTTTGATTTCCTCTTCCAGTTTGTTAGACCTTGTTGACGATAAACATGACGCTCATGTGACTGTTTTTGCACACTATAATATCCAATGTCCAATGAAATTTGTCCTCTACTAATTTAGTGGGCCTATCTATATGTGTCAAACGTGGGTATGTTTGTCCGTCTTACCGAAATATATTGCGCCAACCGAACAGAGTGTTGTACATGTCGTCCACGACATAAAGTACAATTTTTTCCTGATTCCGAGAATTCCTTTGATCTAAGAAAGGTGTTTTGATGTTTGTTTGAATGGTTTTATTATATCTTACTGGAAATGTAAATGTTCAATACAAAAAGCAATATTTTATTACCTTTTTTGATTCCAAAATACACATTTTGGGACGAACTTTTAGGTCAGATACACCAAATAAAAATCACAAGAAAATACAAGTGATTGGCTTCATAGGCATAAAGAATAGTAGCGATGTCAGAGTGTGAATTTTATGTCACGGAGAGAACGTAGAATCGAGCTTGAAATGGCATTAAGAAATCGAAGATAAAAGACCAGTGTCCAGTGTTGTTTCTGTGATTCACTGTATCAGTTAATGGTTGAGGAAAGGCTTTCAGTTACAGTATGCAAATATTGATCGGAAGTATAATCCTGTTTGCCTGCCAGATGGTCAGTACGTAAACACCCTAACTCCGAATAAAAACCATGTACAGTGGCAAATTTCAACAGAATATGTCCCGCTAGGGCTGCTGCCATGATCACGGACAAGAGTTGAGTTGGATATAACGATACACACACCTATATATCTGTAAGCGTCAAGTCTGACATTCCTATACCATTCGTAGTCCGTAAAGGGCGTTCCAAGTCTAACATAATGCTCGCCACGTTTTTGGTGATGTCGTGGGCGTTTGCCCAAGTCACTGAAGCCGCCTTTAAAAGCTGTGTTACCCCAAGAGGAAACGTTTTCCAAGCCTGTGCCCCGGATTGGGCAGTCTCCGATGCCCAATTAAAGCAGGTGTCCGTATACACCGAGGTGGAGTGTGCCCGGGAATGTATGTACCACCCGGATTGTGAATCTGTTAATGTCCGACTCGATCCGTTCTCTTCTGGGGTTAGAGAGTGTCAGCTTCTACCGCACGGGATCTCTTGTGACGAGTTAGACAAGATGACAGGATACAAGTATTACAAGAAGGTTTGGCAACTGTATTTTCCAAGCTTTGGAGTAATATTTTTTGAGCGAACCAGATCAACGTTAACTTTGTTTAAAATAAAAAAACGTCTAAATCTAGTTGATAATTTCAGATAACGTTTTCTGTTTTCTAGTGGTTTTTTTTTTGGTTAATGCGATTGCTTCTTTAACAAACGTTTGGGCGATGCGTGTTTTTATCATCTAAAACAAGGCCATACAATGAAGACTTACCACCTATTGGCGCTTATTGGTGGTTAGTGTGCTAGCGGCGTTCTCTAGGCTAATATGCTCTAAGAATGGCTCCATATGAAGAACCTTTTTTTGCTTTTGTCTTGTAAGCAGATCCCCCACGTATGTGTTACCAAATCGCCGGATGTTAGAGCTGCCACTTTCCTTGGGAACGATACATACCTACTCTTTTTTGACGGCATCATGCAAGAATTCAAACTGACGGATCACAGCATGTATCCTGTGAGCTGTGCAATGAAACTGGCGGATTATTTCATCAGCTGGCCAGGACTGATAGAAGCTGTCTTCTACTCGGATGTTCTGGTTGTCGTCCAGCCACTTTATGTGATCCATGGTAAGATTCTGTTGGTCCAAAAAACTACTCACGTAAATACTGACATTCCATGCTCCTTTTTTCTGCCTAGGTTATCAGCAACATTGTTGGTCAATGGTATACTTGTTTAAGCCATCAGTTTGCCTATAAAGTTTAACGTCGCTTTCAAAATGATTTCGGTCATATCATGGCGGCGTCTCCCTGTAATAAACATCGGTCCGGTGGTAATGTCCACATACTCAGATTGCTACCTCCCTGAACAAATGACACAGACGAGGGCATTATTTGGCTTAACCCCCTTACAAAGCGCTAAATTACGGAAATTATTGCCAGTGAGGTCTTAGGCGTCACTGAGACACTGTCTGTCAGTCGCTCGAAATAATGCGTAAGAGGCGTGGTCGTCCTGTTTCTTAACCCTTTGGCTAGACCCATGCACAGTCATTCTTACAACACAGAACTTGTTAGCAAGGGTATAAGATGGACCCAAACGCGACAACCATCCCTAATTTCATTTTATCGTTTTTCACTTTGCTAATCTCAAGGGCATTGTATTATTGGCCAGTTGTGTGTTTTAAACAAATCAAATAACTACATTCCCCACTTTCCAGCTCAGCGCCTATCTCCTGTTTGGCGGACATTAGGTATGCTTTCAAATGTTATGATTGTGTATGGGGGTATATAAAGGAAGACCTCGCGTCTAGTTCTACAAAAGCTGTCCTGAAGGTCCATAGCGACAAAAAGTGAGGGAGTAGGAAGATCATACATTTGAGGAGATTTCGTGCGACTCAAAAGAGTCGACAAGTCATGATAACAGCAGACGGCGCAGTGTGTCAAGGAAGATCTGTTTGAAGAGAATTATATATAGTAGCTTTATATATTTTGAAATTCAAGGCTACGTACCTTTTTTTAAGAACTATGGACGCTATCACCAACATTCCTGTTACTTTGAATTTATGCTTTTATGTGCAGATAAAAAGGTCGAGCAGTATCTCATGACAGAAACCAAGGGTTACCCTTCAACATTTCCGCCATGGCCACGAACTACCTCCGATTTGCTGGGCGCAGGGGTCATTGATAACGTCACGGCCGTTTTCTCCGACGGCCATAAGTTGTATACCTGCACAAAGACGAACCTGTATACATCCGAGCTGATGGAGAATGGAACAGAAGTTATTGGCGTCAACGGCGGACTTACAAGCCCGGAGTTCCGATGGTCTGACGTCACGGCTGCTGCCTTGGACACGGCAAAGGAATTTGTGACATTATTCGCTGGCAATAGCTACTTCCTGTACAATATGACAAGCCAGATTGTCGTCGGCAGAGGCACTGTATGTACCAATGTATAAAAAGGTATGAAGTTCTAATTGTGATCGACGTTTCTTCAGAGAGTAAATATGCCTATGTGGCTTCTGTTTGGTCATTGGCCGATTGGGCTATTTGGAGTTATGAAGTCATAGAGTTTTCACTGTGGTGTTTTTCTTATGGGTGTTGATATTTGCCTACATAAGGGCCTAGTTTATATACCACGAGGGAATGTTTTATAAGATGCTTTACCTACTGGGGTTTAAAACTAAGACACTTTGTAATGGCACATGTACCACTAACCTTTACACAGACGTTCACTTCGGGACAAAGATTCCCAAAATTGCACGTTAGGAAACGTACTAAAGTAGTACCTTGACAATAAAGTTAGAATAAAAAAAGAAATCCAAAGTTTTGATTTTGTTTTCTCTTTAAAGAGGTAACAGAGCTACTTATTCTTTAGAGAATCAGATTTTACTTAAAATAACAGAATATAACAGGTTATCATGCATGTCTGTTCGATACTTTCTCCGGCCGTAAGTGGGATGGTCTTCCAGCAACCTGCGGATGGGCGTGGGTTTCCTCCCACCAGAATGATTGCCGCCGTCGTATAAGTGAAATATTATTGAGTACGGCGTAAAACAGCAATCAAATAAATAAATAAATGCTCAATACTTCGCTATAGCTTACTGTTTATTAAATTAGACATCAAATATGTGGAAATGGTGTTGGTTCAAATAATTATATTTTTATTACGAAGGGAACTCCTGAAGAAAATTGCCTTAAAATAACAAAATCTACTTTTGACCCTGCATTTGATAAAACAAAATCTATAAATCGTGTTCAACATTTTTCAGTACTTGTTCTTCATATTCAATCAAGTTTTACATGCTTTTCTCCATGAAAACAAATAAGATCTCACTGCTACGCTGAAGTGGGACGAGTTACTAACTAATTGCAAGGGATCCTCTATGGATTTCCCCTTTGTCACCGTTTATGGGACCTTGGTGATGGACACTAGATGGTCGACTGCGCTGATGTGACAGTTTGCGCAGCCTAATGTCTAAGCACTTAATTGTCTTCCATCTATGTTGTATCCATATCTATACGTCACTCGTCAGTAATTATGTTAAAAACATGGTACATTTTGCTGCCTCTCTTGGCTCTAAGTACTGAGAGGTTAGAACAAGGGTACGGGGCTGGATGGCCCGGTGTCAGTATAATGTGACTGGGTGGGACATCATCGACATGATGCTTCAGTGACGGCAGCATTTTGGAGGTAAGGACTCGCCTTGTCAGTATATGTACATACACCGAATGACACCTCGCTGTCACATGACTGAAAAATTGTTAAGAATGACGTAAACCCCCAAGAATACATTGGCCTACATACATAGTAATTATGTCGTAGGTCAAATGTCGGTGATTTACTCCGGGCACACAGGTTTCCTCCACCCATAAAACTGAAAATCACCCCCTAAATGAACAATTCTTGAGTGTGTCTGGCGATAAACAACAACCGAATAAATATGGAAATCAGTCATTCCTATATTCTCAAGACTTATCACGAAAACAACCATTACGACCAGTGCAAAAATATTAGTAGGACGTAAAGAAAAGGGAGCAGATAATATAACCTTGGTTGTTTTGAAAGATTGTGGATACACACCTGAACGGCCACAGCCGTTTTTTCTCAAGTGTTTGACAACGCTATTAGTCTAAGTTTAGAGTGAAATTCTTACGTAACCGAAACCAAGAGATTATTAATAGCGAACTGCGTGGAACCCCGGCTGGCGTTAAGTGAGCCTTTTAGACAGCGTGTACATGCGTACGAGAGAGAATAAAGGGTGATCTGCCCATTTTACATCCCTTGGGTAGTGAAAAAGGTTTGCCAGGTACGTGGTGAAGTATGGAGACTTGACAGGTACCTAGTGAGGTGTTAAGGTTTGTCAGGTACCTGATGACTTGTGAAGGTTCGCCCGGTACCTGATGACTTGTGAAAGTTTGTCACGTACCTGGTGACTGGTTAAGGTTTGTCAGGTACATAGTGAGGTATGAAGGTTTATTAGGTACCTGGTGACTTGTGAAGGTTTATCAGGTACCTGGTGACTTGTGAAGGTTTGTCACGTACCTGGTGACTTGTGAAGGTTTGTCAGGTGAATAGTGAGGTATGAAGGTTTATCAGGTACCTGGTGACTTGTGAAGGTTTGTCAGGTGAATAGTGAGGTGTGAAGGTTTATCAGGTACCTGGTGACTTGTGAAGGTTTATCAGGTACCTGGTGACTTGTGAAGGTTTGTCACGTACCTGGTGACTTGTGAAGGTTTGTCACGTACCTGGTGACTTGTGAAGGTTTGTCACGTACCTGGTGACTTGCGAAGGTTTGTCACGTACCTGGTGACTTGTGAAGGTTTGTCAGGTGAATAATGAGGTATGAAGGTTTATCAGGTACCTGGTGACTTGTGAAGGTTTATCAGGTACCTGGTGACTTGTGAAGGTTTATCAGGTACCTGGTGACTTGTGAAGGTTTGTCACGTACCTGGTGACTTGTGAAGGTTTGTCAGGTGAATAATGAGGTATGAAGGTTTATCAGGTACCTGGTGACTTGTGAAGGTTTGTCACGTACCTGGTGACTTGCGAAGGTTTGTCAGGTACATAGTGAGGTATGAAGGTTTATCAGGTACCTGGTGACTTGCGAAAGTTTTTCTGGTTTGTCACGTACCTGGTGATTTGTGAAGGTTTTTCAGGTACCTGATGACTTGTAAAGGTTTATCAGGCACCTGGTACCTAGTGAAGGTTCGTCAGGTACCTGGTGATTTTTGAAGGGTTGTCAGGTACCTGGTGACTTGTGACGGTTTGTCAGGTATTCAATGACTTGTGAAGGTTTGCCAGGTGACTTGTGGTTTGTCAGGTACCTGGTGACTTCATTTTCTTCATAACCATATCAACGTTGTTCTGGACCTGTTTTAAGGTTGTCGGGTCCCGAGTGTAAATCCGTGAATTTCCGATAGAATCCGTCGTCGTCTGGGCTGAGAGAGTGTCAGTTCTATCAGACAATGTCCAATGTGAAAAGTTAGAGCAAACACCTGGACACAGACATCTAAAACAGGATTGTGTGCGTTCTATTTTGCAGACAAATTTTTACATTATATCCCTGCCCATGCAGAATTTTCCTCAAAAACGTGAATCTGTTCAAGGATTAAGAGTCTGAAATTTGATTTACATATTATCCTAGCTTTAGATTTACAGTTTTAATATTACAGGTATTTCTTTCATATTCCTTTGGGAAGTTAGGTTGTTCTGGAAATGGACCGTGCGATTACAGAATAGAAACACCCCATCATGGCCAACGAGCGTTATACGAATGTCGAACAAAACTTTGAACAATAAATTTTTACTGCCATTTTAATCAATAATAAATAAAGATAAGCGATACTGATAACGATGTGCATGATTGTGGTGATGTTAATGTTGTGACAATGATGTCCACAAATCAGGAATCCATAGGTAACAAAGAATATCACAGAGCCGTGTACATCTTGTGCCATAAGCAAATGTAACATGCTGATTTGTTACGTTCTTACCGAGGAAAAACAACGCCATGGTGCAAATATATGGAACTGCCGTTCATGACATGACCATGGCCTTTGTTATAGGTAATCACGTGTTTTCTTCTCTGCAACAGGTAGCCTGTATAGAGCAATGTCGACCGATTGATTCCTAAGTTAGGGCAGCTACCTTCATGGGAAACAACATCTACTTCTTCTTTTTTGATACAACACTGCAGAAGTTTCATTTGATTGGTCAAACCCTTATGCGGGTAGACGACCCGATACTACTTACGGATTATTTTATTGGCTGACCTGGACTAGTACAAGCGGCCTTCCGCGTAGAAAACATGGACAACATTATTGAAAATCTTTCTTCATTGTACATGGTAGGTCTTTGTTTGTCTTTTCGAAATTTAGTCACAGATATTTATGCACAAAAGCCGGGTGCTCACTTTCATCGTCATGGTATATGTAAAGTTATCAAAGATGTATTGCACTGAAGGTTGTAATAGATGCATATGATGCTAAGGCAGGGTTGTCGGTAATGATGGGGCTAAAGCCGGGAGGGCGGAGCAAGATGCATGTGGTGCTGAGAGGGGGTGGTGCTAAGCTTGTGAAAGATGCATATGGTCCTGAAGATGGAGTGCCTGGAAGGCGGGAAGGTTGTGAAAGATAGATGTGGTACTTAAAACGGTATTAAAGATGCGGCCTAACGTTGGGGTGGTTTTAAATATGGTGCTGAATTCGGACTGGTTGAAAGAGATGCATATGATTCTGATGGCGAGTTGGATGTTAAAGATGCTGCTAAAGGCAGGAGGTTTGAGAAAGATACAGATGGTGCTGAGGGCGAGTGGTTGCAAAAAAATCGTTAAGGCGGGAAGGTTATTAAAGATTGTTCCTAAACACAGATTGGCTGTTACATATGGTGCTGAAATCAGGGTGGTTGTTCAAAATGGTGCTGAAGATGAGAGGGTTGGGAAAGACTTATATGGTGCTGACAACGGGGTGGTTAAAGATGGTGCTGAAGGTAGATTGGTTGAGAAAGATGATGAGGTAGATTTGGCTAGGGCGTTGTTGTGACAGAGTCGCTTTTTTTTTTTTACTCTTCAATTTAACTCTGTCAGGGTTTTTATAATTGATGGAGAAATTTCGTCAAATATGTCAAAACGAAACTCCCATACTAAATATAACATTGTTATTACAATTGTTTACGTCACAATGACGTTCTCGTGTACGAAGACACATCAGGCAATAAGCTCAGTTTAGGAATGACTCTGCGACCGTATGAGACGATTATGGATTTCTTGACGTTGATAACGTCACTGCAATGTTCTGTACCGAGAGAGACTGGTATAACTCGGAATTATTTCACCCTCCAACGACTTTCGTTTCACCGGGGATGTATACTGACAGAGATGTCGTAATGTTCACAGGAAACACCTACAACCTGATTGACATCAACCATCATCATGTTAATGACAGAGGCACAGTTTGTACAAATTTGTAGGCTGTCGATTATAAAAAGCACTTAGAATTTGTGACTATTTTCGTGTAGGATTCAGATTATGTTCAAAAGACTCATTAGCGCCGGTAGGCTCGATAAGTTTGAATTATTATGGTTGTAATTTTGTCGTGTTGGTGCCCTTGGTATCTCATTAGTCTGGTAAGGTCAAGCAGTCCGTGAGGAATGTGGCTGCAGGATCAATTCCAGCACACGTTAGTCAGGGTGTAGCTTTAGGCTTAAACCCAGCCCTCGCTAGATATGGAGTACTTGTAGCTTTAGGTTTGAGTCCAGCACATGCCAGTTAGGGAGTAGCTTTAGGGCTGAATCCAGATCACGCCAGTTATGGAATAGCTTTAGGCTTGAATCCAGCTCTCGGTTGTTAGGGAGTAGCTTTAGGTTTGAATCCAGATCACGATAGTTAGGGAGCAGCTTTAGGTTTGAGTCCAGCACATGCTATTTAGGGAGTAGCTTTAGGTTTGAATCCAGATCACGCCAGTTATGGAATAGCTTTAGGCTTGAATTCAGCTCTCGCTAATTAGGGAGTAGCTTTAGGTTTGAATCCAGCTCTCGCTAGTTAGGGAGTAGCTTTAGGTTTGAATCCAGCACACGCTAGTTAGGGAGTAGCTTTGGGGCTGAATCCAGCACACGCTAGTTAGGGAGTAGCTTTGGGGCTGAATCCAAATCACGCCAGTTATGGAATAGCTTTAGGCTTGAATCCAGCTCTCGGCAGTTAGGAGTAACTTTAGGCTTGAATCCAGATCACGCTGTAGTTAGGGAGATCACGCCATTTATGGAACAGCTTTAGGCTTACATCCAGCTCCCGCAAGCTTTAGGCTTCAATTCAGCACGTTATAGTTCGGTGTAAGATTTAGGCTTGAATACAGCTCTCCCTTGTTCTGCTGTAGCTTTAGGCTTTCCGACACCCTCAGCTTCCCCCGTTATGTAAGGAAAATATTTTCAGTGTATGTTAAGTGAGTTAGCGAGTGAGTGAGTGCTTGGGGTTTTAACGTCGTACCTAACAATTTTCAGTCATAAGACGAAGGAATCCTTAGAGTGCATGTAATGTGCATCCTCGTTGCAGGACAGATTTCCACCGCTCTTTTGTCTAGTGCTGCTTCACTGGGACGCCTTACCGAAGGCAAGTAAGGGGCCCCGTCCAAGCCACTATACTGATACGGGTCAAACAGTCGTTGCACTATCTCCTTCATGCTGAACGCCAAGCGAAGACGTTACAACTTCCTCTTTTAAGGTGTTAGGCGTGACTCGACCCAGGACTGACCCTGGATGTACCGCTCCCGAAGCGGACGTAAGTTAAGTAAATATTACTATCTCGCAATTTTTCCTTTTCTATTTTCATTCTACCATTCAAAACCGATCATAAAGCGGGTTGCTTCATATCTAGCACGGTGCTAGAATTGTGCCAGTCGCTTTATAACTTTTCCAACAATAGGATCATTTTAACACTATAAATATAATTCAGGTTTACGAGCCTGATATTTAATAAAATACAATAATTTGAGCCATTCTCAGTAAAATTAGAAAATTTGGATTGATCGACGAAGAAGGATTTTATTACCAAAGATCTCCGAGTAGCTTCTTTCACAGCTAGACTTGTGCTGACTGGGATTGGGATGAAACCAAGACTTACCGCTGCCTTCAATCCACATGCATGACTCTCAGCGGGCATGCACGTGCATTTAACAAGTCCCTTTCTTTTGCTAAAACTATGTTAATTGATTTCTACTGAGATTTGTTTGACAAGACATTAGTGTACCGGTATTTGTTTATAAATGCCTCAAAGTGTAAATGCAACGTTATTGGCTTTTGTCTTGAGGCTGGTTCGCCAGCTAATTGGTATCAATACTCTTGTTTTCCTAATGCTATCGTATAACACCCGACTGTGTGGATTTGGCACGAATGGGTATATAATTATTAGTGGATTTTGCACTATCATTGATTGTGCCTGTTATCAACAGAAAACAAAATGCAACATCTACAAAATCTTTTGATTCAGAAATCCGTTATGTACGCATGCGTTCATGTGTTCATTGTATGTTAAGTTATCGTGCTGCTTAGATATGCACCATCCGTATAGTTCATCTGTAAATAAGAATGTATTATCTGTTACACAGGCTAAGCGTAGGGGTGAGGAATGCATTAACTGTCACACAGGCTAAGCGTAGGGGTGAGGAATGCATTAACTGTCACACAGGCTAAGCGTAGGGGTGAGGAATGCATTAACTGTTACACAGGCTAAGCGTAGGGGTGAGGAATGCATTAACTGTCACACAGGCTAAGGGTAGGGGTGAGGAATGCATTAACTGTTACACAGGATAAGCGTAGGGGTGAGGAATGCATCATCTGTCACACAGGATAAACGTAGGGGTGAGGAATGCATTAACTGTCACACGGGCTAAGCGTAGGGGTGAGGAATGCATTAACTGTCACACAGTCTAAGGGTAGGGGTGAGGAATGCATTAACTGTTACACAGGCTAAGCGTAGGGGTGAGGAATGCATCATCTGTCATACAGGCTAAGCGTAGGGGTGAGGAATGTATTAACGGTCACACAGGCTAAGGGTAGGGGTGAGGAATGCATCATCTGTCATACAGGCTAAGCGTAGGGGTGAGGAATGCATTATCTGTTACACAGGCTAAGCGTAGGGGTGAGGAATGCATCATCTGTCATACAGGCTAAGCGTAGGGGTAAGGAATGTATTATCTGTCATACAGGCTAAGCGTAGGGGTGAGGAATGTATTATCTGTCATATAGACTAAGCGTAGGGTTGAGGAATGTATTCGTTGGTTCACTTACCGGTACAGAGTTATTTTAGAACACTGTCCTCTCCAAAAATGCAAACAACTCTCTGACTAGAGTGATTTCCAGGGACGACTCTTAAATAACCATAAGTATGAAATTCGAATTTCACTTTTTTTTTTACCAATATAGTATATACTACCGCATGAATCAGCAAAGTGCAACGGATAAGCAGTGAAATTTATCCTAGGCAATTTCAATAGGCAATAGAAAAAAATATTGTCTACAGACTTATACACACAGGTATAATTTCACATATCCAGGATAGGCTATTTTACTGAATAAATCGATAGTAATGAAATGTAATGAGAAATAAAATTTCAAAAGAATGCCTGCCTTTAGTGTTATCCCAATGAGTTCTCTTAGGCGAAACACTGGAAACGCCAGGGTCGTATAGTTTTGCCTAGTGGGCACTCTGTAGAATTAATACATACGGTAAATGACTCCAAATTTCGCCCGAAGAATTTCATTTTTGAAGCAAAGAAACGTCATAAAATACCACCATAAGTGTTGAAAGTACTTTTTTTCTATAGAATAACATCATACCTTGCAAACAAATCTCAAAACACCTATTCACGTTCAACAGATTTACTCTCAGAACCAGTGGGCGAAATTTTTAAGTCATTTGCGCTAAAACTTGACCTTGACCCGCAAAGTAATCAATGACAATTCCTCAGTAGTTTGTTTATCTTGCTCTCATATCACATAATGAACGGATGGACATCATATAGGGTAGAACATCACAAGTGCCATTATTTTGCGTACTGATAATAAAGTCTTGTTTACCCTGTTGTCTTGTCACTGTATGCATAATGGACGGGACTCCGGACAAGAACATTAGGAGCGTGTTTTATTATGTATATCAACAACAAACACTTTCTTATCCTATTGTCTTCTCACTATATACATAACGGATGGAACTCCGCACCAGACAGGACATCAGAAGTGATGTTAACATATTAACCACACGATGGTAAAAAAATCCTCCAAACTGCTTCGTCACTGTCAATAGTTCATTAAGCAAGCCAGCAAACTGAATGGGTTGGCTACGTATAGTATATACCAACAATGGTATATATGCTTACACGTATTTGATGCTCGAATGAGGTCGCGCGTTCAAATCCGTCTTTAGCTAGTTCAGCTGCGGCTTTATGTCAGGAGTTTTTAGTGATTTTATTGGTTTTATTAGCCAAGAGCCATGGGCTGTATAGCCGGTGTCCTATGTCCGCCGTCATATAGTGATCAGAAACGTTTTTGAGTACATAGTCAAGCTCCATGCAATTAAATCAATTTACTAATAAATACATAAATCCCGTTTCCATGAGTCTCAATTTGAGCGAAAAGTGCCTTCACAAAATTATCGGGGTTTAGTGTGTGGTAATGATAAGGGAAAGTTACATCTTATCCTTTACTAGTCCTTGCATCAGCATTAAGGACTGTGTATATTTAGTCCCCGATTATTTATTTATTTAATTTATTCGATTGGTGTCGTTCTCGTGAATATTTCATTTATACGACTGCGGCCAAAATTACGATATTTACAAATATGGAGTTAGACGCAGACCCTCCCAAGTACGACCAAGGAGTGTTCAGGAACTCACAGCGACCGCTGGTGAGGGGCTTCTGGGGCAATATATTGTGCTGGCACGCTAACCACTAGGCCACGGATGCACTCTGACCCCAGTTAGGAAACCGGTTTACAAGGATGGAAAGAGAGAATATGTTCGAAAGGACAAGGAGCAGCTGAGAACTCCTATAAAATTAAATACAACTCAAAAATTATAGATAAATCATCTTATTATCAGATTAAAAGCATATGTGCACCAATTACTTCTAAAGCCGTTGCCATCACAGGCACATATTTTCCCAAGTATGAGCAAAATCAATGAGACGACAAAACAGGAAAGTATGTTCAATATATTAAAAAATGAATAATAGTAAAATGTACACAAAAAGTTAAATAAAAATCTGGTTGTCAAAAATTTCTCGTATTTTTGTAAAAAAAAAAGCAAACATAAACAATAATCCCATATATATGATTGTATGAAAATAAGTATGCATTCAAGTATACAACATGGTCTGCCATTTCGTTTATGGCGTTATAAAATAAATCATCTTATGAAAAGCATATAAAAATGACATACTGTAATTGACACCAAAGCACCATGTCGCAAATAAAAGTGTGTAAAAGTATAGGTTTTGGACAAGGTTAATGGCAATAGCTTTGTCAACAAGGGGACTATTCTTAGCTGCGCATGTACGATGCTGTTGAACATACTAGAATCAAGGTATAGTCTTACTGAGGCATTGGTCAGGCTTAACAGTTTCAGCATGCACCTCCCACAAGGCTTCATCATCATTGAAGGTCGTCTTCAGCATTTACACATTTTTGGGCAAATCTTTTAATGGCAAATGAGGTGCAAACACATGCTCGCTTTGCACACGTGCTCATGTCAGGAGGTGGAGATGGGGAAGAAGACCTTCGCCGTTTTCGGGAACTTTTACCCAGGTTCTCCACCATTTCTGTCCCTGTTGTTGTTGGACGATTAGGTCGCACTGTGGGAAGGGAAGTTTCGCCTAAGGGCAGTCTATATGTGGACTCGAGATGAAAATCCGTGTGTATATCATGACCGGCCTCCTTAGGGAAAAGAATAACCGAGATTAAAAGAGAATAACAGCACATGGCATATACTTAAATTAATTTTTTTATTCTCTTTAAAAATTATAAAACTTAGATTAAAGACTTAATCTGACATTGACATTTCAACGAACAGTCATATAACAATTTACAAATGATTCAGTGACTTGCAGGGTACAGTCTACACATTCACAAGCACGTTTAACCTTATACTGGCCCAGGGATCTATATAATAGCAGTGAGGTCGCGTGTTCGAATTCAGCTTTCGCTGCCATGGTTCGTCAGATACCTGACGAACGGCGATGGATCCCTCGTGATGGACTCTCTCCACACTAAATCGGATTGTCGAAACTGATTGAAAAATTCTTGAGTACAGAACTGAACTCCACTGAAATAAATAAGTACATACCTGTGCCTGGCCGATGAGATGTTCCCTGTATTTAGCCAGCCTCAGGCGAGGGTCCTGGCGACTCACACCAAGCCAGCGTTTTGTGGTTGTAGCGTAAGTCCATGTACCTACTCCGCACTCACGCTGAGTAAGCTTAGTCAGTTGTGCGTACTGGTTGTTCAAGCAGAACGACTGTAACAAACATGTAGTGGAGAAAATCATAAATTTGTAGGTTTTTTTAAGAACATTTTTGGGAAGTTAGCCCCAAGAGGGCAATTCCGCAATTAAAGGCAGTTGCGAGTTAAGTTAAAATTTGATAAAATTGTTTGCTTTTGGAAGTTTGGGACTTGAAATTGAGGACAAGACAATTCTTAAAAAAATTCGAACGGTCTTGAGTCGTGAACATTGCAATGCATGAAGGTTTTAAACTTTGGCCTGTATCAAAAATCGCAGAGTCAGATTAATGGAAATGGTATATCAACGTATTAGAATGTCTACATATTGAATATTATTATACCGAGTTTAACCTTTTCTATATCTGGGGTTTAACGTCGTACTTAACAATTTTTCAGTCATATGACGACGAGGGGTAAATATACAGTTTTATTTATTAATTTATTTATCTGATTGGTAGTTTACGCCATACTCAAGAATATTTATCTTCTACGACGGCGGCCAGCATTATGGTGGGTGGAAACCGGACAGAGCCCGGGGGAAACCCAGTGTTGTAAGTTTCAGTTTATGCATAAATAGGCGTACGAATGATACATGTAAAAGGCTTTGTGGGCTTACCCTGAATCTTTCAGTGTTATCTTGGGCATTTTCACAGTTATGGCCCTCGTCCCATGCGGGATGATCACGCTGCACTGAATGAAGGATCGGGGAGGCTTTGCTGTCTTTAACCAAGCCACTGTCCTGTACAAACGAGCCAAAATATAACAGATTCACAGTGTTCAGTGAATGTGTCTTAGATGCGTTCGGGTCCAATCGAACCCAATATCCATTTGGCAAAATTATCGAACCCCTCAAATTTACCCTGAAACACTTCCGACATGCAAAAAGACCTGAAAAGATTATTTAAGACGTATATATGTAATAAAATGCACGTCTACACTCACAACGGTCGGCTGGAAGGGTTGTAGGAATTTATCTTTGTGGTCCTCAGCGATTTCCGAGATCAAGCCATCGTGCCAGCTGATGTCGTTTTCACGTAGAGTTTGTCGTTCAGATGATGAGATTTCGCTAACATCACCCTCTCTTGTTGTCTGTAAAAGGACAACCATATAATTATATTTGAAGCTTTTTTGAAACTTAATTTCATTATGTCCAAGATTATGTCCACATTAATCGAGACCAAGTTCCAAATAACCATGCATGGATGAATAATAGCATAGCCTACTATAGGCATTCGTCGGAAAGGAATCTACCCATACAAAAACAAAGCCAACTCGTTTTTCCTTTAATTCTATACCCGTGGATCTATAGGCCTATAATACTAATATCGGCTATCCGTCTTACGGATTTCATGACTCCAAGAAACCTTATATTGTAGGCTGTATACCTATAGTTAAGCAATACAAATTCTGTCAGATGAGTTGGGTAAACAAATAGACTCTTTATACGTCATCTACTATAAACACTTACTAGTTCATCTGGATTGCAGCCCATATCATCCCAGCTGCTTTCGTCAAAGTGAATCCAGTTGTCGTAATCTGATGAGCTGTGCCAGTCGTTGTTTGGGGCCTTCTGAGAATCATTCTTCTCTAGAGAAAATCCACATGGGCTTTCTGATGCCATCTTTGTCTCATGTCCCATATGAAATGCTATGAAACGTGACGTAACAATCGACTTCGGATGGTAGCAACCTACGTAAGTTATGGTAACGTCACAGAGGATGACAAATCCAAAATGACATCATATGAAGTTCGACTGTCGTCATCATGGAACAGCCAACATGGGCCCGGCGAATGACCAGGGGCCGGTTGCACAAAAGCCATTTCTGACTGAAGTCAAAAATTCCAAACGGGTGTATAGGTTTTGGTACTGAAAGTTGAAATTTGGACACATTTGTCGTAAGATAATATTGATGACGTGGACAAAATTTTGATTTCTATGGCTGAAAAATAAGCTTTAAGATCTTATTTCACAATTTTGACAAGTCAGAAATGGCTTCGTGGAATCGACCCCAGGCCCATGGGGTTGCGAAGCAGCCACTTTAAAATTTTTATTTCTTATGTAACAGGGTCAAAATATTGCTTGACAACGTAAATTCTTGTAAAACGAATTTCAGCTAAAATAACAGAAATTAATATACCAAGTTTAATGATTGAAATTTTGACTTAAGTCTAAGATGTCTTCATGAAAGCGGAGCCAGATACCGGTGGACGTTTGAGGAATCTTTGGAAATCTTTACATCCGAGTTGGGTATTCAGTATGCATAATGACTGGGGCTAAGCTTTTATTTCTCCGTGGTATGTCGGGGATGAAAAGAATAGGAGTCTAGCCCACTGTACTATCCCCTGTACAAGCGCGGCATTTGACTCACAACATATATGCCACGGCAACTAAAAAACAGGTGTCTCCGACTGACGGTTTTCGTCGTTCTACTTACATGTTAACCACACGCCTATGACGGCGATCAGGTTTATGGGTGGAGGAAACTGGACAGTTAGTTGTTGGCCGAGCCGCCACACACGGCCAGGTATACCTAACAAGGTATACATAATAAACAACCTGACGTAAAGCTGCATCCGAGACCCCTAGGGAGCTTGATTCCGAAGGGCAGTGTACACCGCTCAGTCAGCAACAGCCATTGTAGGTTCAAAAATGGCCCTCTACTGTAATTCTTCAACCTTTTGTCATATTTGCAAGGTGTTTATTCAAGCATATTCTGAAGGCATTATTCTGTGTAGACTGATAACATTATACTTTTTGTGAAGCCCTGAAATAGGTCAATGAAACCAAAGTCTAAAAAATCAAAATGTTATAAATGTGAATAAATTGCAATGAATGTTACTGAAACTGAAAGAGGATTTTGGGCAATCACTTTTTTTACGATGGACAACTTATTAAGTCCTCGTCTTTTTAAACAGACTGTGGTTCGGATTAAGAATTTTTACCTTTTATTCGACACATGCTTAATTGTCAATGGTAACAAGTTTCTTTTAAGTGGGTATTGTCAAAAGCGAAAAGTGAACAGGTTTTGATGAAACGCAAAACTGATCGTTACATTCAATACAAATCACAGGCAATTATCTATATGAATAAATCCGTGACTAAGGTAAATGACAAAAGTTTTGTCCGAACACAGGTAATTTTACAGGAGGAAACATAACATCCTGAGAACAGCTCTCTACGATTAATGGAACTTTCAGAGTCAGGAAAAATAGGCAACTTGATCATTGGTATGTCATTTTCCGTATATAAAACACCATCATTCTGGAACTTCTGATGACCTTCCGTCTTAGGTTACGGCGACATACTGATCTTCAACAGATTGGAAAATGAGACAAACCTACACTCATTCCAAATCTTTGGACAATATTACAAGTCAAGATTAATAGCAAATGAGATAAAGTAATAAAATGCTGTATTGCAAAAGATCGAAACTAACCAAAAGAAACTTGAGATAAATACCTTCGATATATAAATACCTCAGACCTTTATTTGTAGGATTCTATGATCAATGTATTCTCCATATCTACAAAGTCTTCCCTACAGATATACATTATATGGAACAGACGCAATATAGGTCAAAGAGTATGTACATTCCCTAACAGAACACATTCCCACAGCAGTCATCCACCAATTGTAACCAGGTTTAACAAAGTGGCACCAATAGATATGGCTTCAGATGGACATTACAGGAGAACTGTCCTAAACAAACGGGAAAAACGAAATGCATATGATGAAGATATATATTAATTTATATACAAACGATCACAAGATCTTCAGGTTTTTGCTTCCACACCTTCAGTATTTTTCTGAATACCAATGGACAATCACTGAAACACTACTAAGTATAAAAAAAATCCAAATAAATAAAACAAAGTAATAAATAACATTTCTTTTTACTTCTACAGACAAGGTACATATCAAGAACTGGACGGAGCAGAAAAAATAGCACGATTCAAAATGATTTAGCCCAGCTGTAGCAGATCGTAGACGCCGAGTCACCTAAATATGTCATTAATCAGTTGTAGTTTCTAGTTCTTAAATGAATTATTTATAGGGATGTATCGGTTCTATCTGCTTTTCTTGTTTTTCTTTTGTCTGTTCCTTAAAGCGAGACATTCATGAGTTATTCGGTGTTCCTGTAGTGCCACTGATAAGTTTTATATAATACACAAGTAATGTAACTCTGAAAAACAATGACAAAAAGGCATTTCATTTTGCCATCATCAAAAGGGAGATAATGCCCAAACTATATGTGAAAATGAGTCACAATGAATGGATGCCTTTATTAGACTCAACATGTACTGTTACTGTTACATGTACTGTTACACAGGACAATGACAATATAACTCTCAGCAATATGGGCAAAATCATCCATCCAATAGAACGCATATTTAATCAGTGACCACATTACAGTGACCATCATATCCCTTGCTCGTAATATTTCTTCCCTTTAGACATAGCCATTACCATGTGTAGGTACAACGTAAGAAAGTAGATCAGGTGCTGCTGAAGACATAAAGAGTGATCTGAAAACCTCTACTCTACATGTTGCTACAGGTATATCACAGCAACTCGCAGAGGTCAGCAGACATTTTCTCAATACACTGTCATGGACTGTATTTGTGTGCTGAAGAAGAGCACAATTGCTCAATATATCAGTCAAGTCTTTGTCGTCGCGCAGGCTTTTGTTCTCTTTTTATATAAAATGTTTCAATAAAAACAGGGTTTGCAAAATTCTCCATCAACCATCTGTCTCTCATGCTGACAAATTAGACAGGATGTATTACAAGACACTCAGCCAAACCACGGACACGAATGAAAGAAGCTGAACAATGTGAAGAGGAGAAAAACAATTTCCTGTAATTCACTGCTTAATCAATACACTGGTGGTACTCTAGTTCAATAAGCGGTGGTATATCCCTGCTGAGTTTCTCTGTTCCGTCTCTCACAAAGAGCTTGGTAACGCATCAGTTCCTGAAAGAGTACATAATACGATCCACATTGCTATCATTTATGTTGCTTTGTTCAATCTATGGACAGACATCCCCTTTGCTAGTTGTAGTGTAAACCAGAGAAAAAAAATAACAGAAAAGTCTACATATTTTGCATTTTGATTTGTTGCCCAGAAATACAAACTACTAAATAAAATACCAAACTGCTCTCCTTCTTCATATTTTTATATAAACAATAGCATCAACCATATTTCACATTCACTTAATCCTTAAAAGACATAGCCACTGGTGACAATAAACTGCAAAGTTTTTTTACAAGACCATAAAATGTGAAATGGTTTGAAAGGCTTTGGGGACTTCCTGCAGCTTATGTTTGACTTCAGTCATAAGCTGAAAGCTCATTTTTGGAACCTAGCAGTTAGAAGCATGAAGACCAAACAAGAGATATGTTACCACAAAACCATTAAAACTGCAACTTACAATGTCAATAACTAAGCACTGCAATGAAATCTTATATAAGGGTTTTGTGGAACTGGGCCTGAAAATGGCTTCGTGGAATTGGGCCTGAAAATGGTTTTGTAGAATTGGACCCTAAAATGGGTTTGTGGAATTGGGCCTGAAAATGGCTTTGTGGAATTGGGCCTGAAAATGGCTTTGTGGAATTGGGCTTGAACATGGCTTTATGGAATTGGGCTTGAACATGGCTTTGTGGAATTGGGCTTGAAAATGGCTTTGTGGAATTGGGCCCTACAATGGTTTTGTGGAATTGGGCCTGAAAATGGCTTTGTGGAACTTGGCCTGAAACGGCTTTGTGGAATTGGCCATGAAAATGTCTTTGTGGAATTGGGCCTGAAAATGGCTTTGTGGAATTGGGCTTGAACGTGGCTTTGTGGAATTGGGCCCTAAAATGGCGTTGTGGAATTGGGCCTGAAAATGGCTTTGTGGAACTGGGCCTGAAAACAGCTTTTTGGAATTGGCCATGAAAATGGGTTTGTGGAATTGGGCCTGAAAATGGCTTCGTGGAATTGGGCCTGAAAATGGCTTTGTGGAATTGGCCATGAAAATGGGTTTGTGTAATTGGGCCCTAAAATGGCGTTGATCAATTGCGCCTGAAAATGGGTTTGTGGAATTGGCCACGAAAATGGGTTTGTGGAATTGGGCCCGGAAATTGCTTTGTGGACCTCATGAACATTAAAAAAAAGAAATGGTGGGAGGTATTGAACCCTGAACAAACGGTAAATACACACCTCATCCTTCTGAGCCCTGAGTGTATCAATGGCAGCTTCAGCATAGTGGGGGTCCTTGGCAGGGTCTTCTACAATTGCTGGATTGTTGATATTCTACAAACAAATGCCTTTATACATGTACATGTATTTCTTCCATTAAAACTTACAAGGTCTACAATTTTTCACTATCTGGCTGATCATAGAGGCCACCTCATCTTTTGGCCATAATAAGTATTACACAGCTTGGCAATAAAATAATTATATGACATATTCTTTCCACTTGAGATAAAAGTGTCCATATTTCCTGTTTCACAAGGGTGGTGAATATTCAATACACTAGGTTTAACATACTTCAAAAACAAACTATAAAGGGCACTAAGCTTAACAAAGTAACTCACATGTTGGTCAGTTTCAGGTTTAAATATCATGTTTAAATATTTGGTCATGATTAATGCTTATTTCTGGCAGCTGATGACCCCTAGTGACACCTAAGACCAATGCAAATACATGTATCCTGCCATGTTCCCCACCCCTAACTGCCTCCATGGATAACTTTCCACCTTCAGGGTCCAACATTTGGCTGCCTATTATGGAGAATCAAGTAGATATATACACACTGAGCTTTAAACTGACCTCCTGAGGGAAGTAACTGGTATAGGCATGTTTCCAGAGTTCCACTGGGGACCTGAAATACACCAGCAACAAACAAACATTGTCATTAAATACCTCGTTATGAACACTGTTTCCAACAGATTTATTTATTTATTCTGATTGATTGGATTGATGATTGATGAGTTCTGCCTGAAATTACCCAGCTCTTGACCAAAGAGCTTGCAAGTTAAAATAAATATACTTATTTCTTCATTAGGTGATTTTGCATGCGAACCTTTGGGAGCTGTATTTGAACACAAGATCCCATTGGTGAAGAGCTAATGGTCTACCCTAAAATCTTGAGTAATGAAGAATCAAATACTTCATTTACTACAATTGCCTATGACCTGTAAAGTTTCTCCCAAACACAAGAGATAGGGTTTTCAACTAAATTAGATGATTAATTGGCGTCAATAAATATATGGTTTGACAAGAAAACCCAAATTTCAACTTCAGCTTATGATAATCCAAAACAAAAATAACCTCTTGTTTTGTAAAAACACAGATGACACAGCGAAGAAATGATAGGAGATTAAAATGGAATGTCAATAGCATATGTGTGTATTACCTGGCACTGATTTTTCCAATATCTCCATCAGCTAGAGGTGGTGTACCTAATGTCAAACACATACAAAAACATGAAGGCTATACCAAATAGTCCAAAAACATTTTCAAAAGTATTGCAGAATTTAAATAAACTTGAGAATTTATTTTTTTATTTGATTGGAGTTTTATGATGTACTCAAGAATATACAACTTATATGACAGCTGCCAGCAAGATGATGGGAGGACACTGGGCATGACTATATAAAGGTTACTGGCAGACCATCCCGCAAAGGAGAGGAGAGGAAGTCAGTATGAGTTCACATGGATTGCATGGGTGAGACGCTCCTGGGTTGGTGAGGTTGAGAAAGAAGACAAAATAAAATTTCATGATTTAACTGATGTGTATAACACTCAAGAATTTTTCACTTTTATGAGGGCAGCCATGTTTTTGGATGAAGGAAACTGGACTGCCCTCTCAAAATCACCAAGCCTCGAAACATCACAGCTGACGTATAGAGTGAGCTGAAAAATTTTCATCACCAGTAACTTTTGTAGTGAACAGCTGGTGACAGTATGTATGTGTGCTTGGAGTTAATGTGGTGCTTAACAATTCAGATGGTAAGTGAGTCTAAATTCTAGGAGACATACCAATAAGCTGTAGCGAGTCCTGACCAGCAGGCACCAGAAGTGGCTTGTTATGATCTGTCTGAAGGGTTTTGCTGAAATAAAAACACAACTCATCCTAGAACCACACATCAAATCTTAAGGTTTATACCACTGATATTTTCTACATTTAAAACGTTTCTTTTGTGTCATTTGTAAGTAGCAGGTTTCAAATTCAGCACCTAAGTCTATCACACATCTCCATGTGAACAGCACTAATCTCATGGATTAGATAATCAGTTGAGAAGTAGGAGCAAATAGCAGTCCAAAAAAAAGTCACATGTTATTCTATGCAAAACTAAGCCAGAATTAAAAGTAGTGAGTCAAGGTGGGAGAGTTACCTGGCACTGGTCCCAAACAGGTGATGGCTGATGAGGGCACGTGATCGGGTGACCAGCTGTTCCTGTTTTACACTGAAACACTGACAGATAAGGGCACACTCTCAATACAGCTTATGTTGGGCAGACTAGACACCAGGCAGTACTTCTGTTAACTTGTTTTGGACAGCAATACGTTTGCACACAAAAAATTACACCCATTAAACATTGCCATACCCTCACTTACATGTACGCCAATGCATTAAAAATAGTGGACATAATTTGCACTAGTTTACACCATCTGTAGTGTCTCATTCGGGGTGACAAGTACCATGATCAAAGTCATCTTTGGTGGATGATTTTCATTACTGTGTTTACCTGTCCATGTTAAAAAGCCCAGATTTGACCCGCTATGATGCAAGGCGAGGGCGTCACAAAACAAAGGAATCTCACTCACCATACTGTTGTAACGTTCAAAGTCAACGTCCTGTATTGCCAATACAAGTGTTGGATTTGCAGCTTTAGCTGAGTTAAAAGACATGTTTCCCCCTGCAAAGTTGCCTTAATTATATATAACTGGAATAGTTGTATACAATATGCATCAATGCTAGTTTCTAGTGCTCTACAGATCTCATTAAAGGTGATGTCACCTTCAAAATTTCAGTAATGTGTCACTGTTGCGGATATCAGTATCACCTACCTGTAAGCTTGCCCCGTGGGTGTGAGCCATGAAGCGTAGAGCTTTACAGATCACTTTTCTCTTCTCTGATTCAAATTCCTAAAAAGGTAAAATGGCATGTCAGCATCTGCACAATGAACTACATATAACCACACAGATAACAGATTTTTCATTTAAATGTCACTACATGTACTATAACTGTTACTACATTTATGTTCATGTCTAAATGTGGTTTCAAATTAACCGCTTTCAAGCCTTTATGCGTGACAAATTTTCTTGCATGTAAAAGAGATGTATGTATCTCAAAACATATACATTTGCTAGAATGGCAAATTTATTATTAACTGACTAAGGTGTGAAACACCAATCAAATAAATAAATAAATTAACTATTATTAAATATTCCAGTTCTAGAAAAGTAAAGGGTGTTCAGGATTAGTGCACTGAAATGATTTATTTATTTAACTGATAAGTGTTTTAAGCTGAACTCTAGAAAAATACAGGCAAAACCTGGGGGAAACCCACGACCATCGGCAGGTTGCTCACAGACCTTCCCATGTACAGTATGAGGGGATGAGCACTGAAGTGACCACAAGTGCTTTTCATGATATATCAAACCAAAAGTAATGTGTTGAAATACACGGTTTTATACGAATGAAGTCTCTTGACAGACGAACACATCTGCGACACATTACTTTTCAGTGGTTTACTTAAAAGGGGTGCCTTTTCCTGCACCATTGTGACTCAGGTACAAGCTGAATTGAACACTGCTCTTCAATTTTTTACAAAAACTCTTACTGTATAGATAATAACTGAGATTCACAAAAGTGAAAGTTGTTATCTTCAACTTACCTGAAACATATCATACTTGCCTCCTACAATGACCAGTGGGATCAAGAATGGATCCATCAAGCTCTTGTCCTGCAACAGAATTAATCTGATGTTAAGTACATTATTCCTTGAAACTTCATCCACTCCAGACTATAAAGAGAGACTTTAGTAAAATATACAAAAACAAACACTTCACAAATATTAATGTTGAAACTGGTAAAACTTTGTAGGCCTACATGTGCTTCAGTGACTTATTTATTCAAGGGAAGAAAAAGCACTGCAACACTAATTATTCAGATCAAACTGAAAACTTTTCTTACAGGATTATCTGCCCCTAGTTTGTGCCAGCACTTTTGTTTTAAAACATCCTTGATATCTGGTTTTGTTGATTTCATCTCTTGGATCACAGCATCAATTCTAGCCTTGGCGGCTTTCAATAAACTCTCCAGTGTGAACCAAAGCTCATTAGGTTTAGACAAATCCAACATTATCACCAGCGTTGTGTGTCTGCAAATAAAGACAACATCATCATATACAATACACGAATCAGATTACTCACTTTCAATCATCAGGTCAAACACGATCAGATTTAGTGAAATCAGTGAATCAGTCATGGAGACTTTCTTTTCTGGGAGTTAAATATGGCAAACTGGTACTCTAACATACATGTGATCTTCAAAGCATTAAATGAGCTCAATTATAAATTATTATGATATCTGAAGATACAAATCCACTGCATTTCACCTCATAAAATTTCATCACAACAATTCAACAAGCACAACATTATGCTAATAATGAAACAGGGACATCATTCTGACAT
Source organism: Liolophura sinensis (assembly GCF_032854445.1). NCBI lineage: Eukaryota > Metazoa > Mollusca > Polyplacophora > Chitonida > Chitonidae > Liolophura > Liolophura sinensis. The sequence continues at coordinate 22,722,529 of NC_088300.1, forward strand.
CATGGTAATTCTGAAAACATCATACACATACTGGCATTTATATATGTATTTTCACAGACACCGTTCACGGCGACCATAATGACAAAATAATTACAACCGGTAATGCGACGATTCTATGATACTCATTATTGACATAACAGAATACTTTAACCAAACCTTAATGATCCAAGAAAACATATCAGCTCTGAGTTTATAAGATTATCTGTCTTTGTGGACTGAACTGTTTCTCTACCCTTATGTGGACTGAGCTTTTTCTTTGAATTTAACATCAAATCAATTAAAATCGCATAAAGTACTATTTTAATAAGTCTGTGATTGGTAGTATTGTGTTATACGCATACTTGTAGAACATAATAAACGCTTGCTCTGAAATATTGACTAATTAATGCATGAGGTGTTAAATATTTTGTGTCATTATTGCTGGTATGCAAAAGTGTCCAGTATTTCAGACAAGAAAAGAACAAGTCTACATATGAACTGTTTTATGCGGAATAAGTGCCACATACAAGTACAACTTACAAGAGATTATCAGCATTCAGTGGGATATCCATTAGTTTAGTCAGCCACGTCCCACCTCCTAACTCCCAGATGTGACCTACATCTTTGGCCTGAAATTCAATGACATATAAAGACTGAAAATATTGAAACTACATTGCCTTTCTCATTTCACCTTCACTTACAAGGACGAAAATATTCTGTTTTATTTCTTGAACAAAAAAAAAAAAAAAAAAAGAAAGAATAATGACAATGGCATGTATTACATGTAATATATTGAATCAAAACATTAAGCTTTGTGTGTACATATTAAAAGTATAAAAGCAAGAAAATGTATCAATAAATGAAACTGACCAAACTGATGATATTATTTAATCAGCAGTTAGGGACAGGCTCATAGATCAGACATCTTCATTTACTTGTTTTCATCATTAAATGCTGTATTCTATAATTTATCACTCACATAAACTTTGGTTCATGTGTGCATATCAATGTTTAACATTTAAAATCATTATTAAATCTTCAATGGTTGGTCAAGTCTATGAGTATATTGTGATTTTGATGAGCAGTATTATACATTAAGCTCAATTAAAAATGTCTATAAATAATGTACATCTACTATAATGGCATCAGCAGCCAAAGCTAATGTCGCATGTAATATTATTGATGGCAATTAGTGCTGACCATGTACATGGAAAAAAAATATAATTACATCTAGGACTGTCTATGACAACACTAATTTGCTTCTACAACTACAACCATGACTACATAGAAAACTCACCGCATTCAAACCCTGTAGTCAAGTTTGCATGGTAACAAATAAAATACAACATGTTACCAACCTTCATTAAAGAAATGTATACCGTAAAGCCAACCTCTACCGACTTCTGGTAACATGCTCCTATCATTGCACAATGATAACATAAAGCCAATCTCTACGGACTTTTGGTAGCAAGCTCCTATCATTGCATAATGATACCGTAATGCCAATCTCTACAGACTTTCGGTAACAAGCTCCTATCATTGCACAATGATACCGTAATGCCAATCTCTACAGGCTTCTGGTAATACCCTCTCATAGTTGCACAATGATACCGTAATACCAATCTCTATAGGCTCCTGGTAACACCCTCCCATCATTGTATAATGATACCGTAATGCCAATCTCTACACACTTCTGGTGACACCCTCCCATTGTTGCATAATGATACCATAATGCCAATCTCTACAGGCTTCTGGTGACACCCTCCCATTGTTGTATAATGATACCGTAATGCCAATCTCTACAGACTTCTGGTAACACCTTCCCATCGTTGCACAATGATACCGTAATGCCAATCTCTACAGACTTTCGGTAACACGCTCCTATCATTGCATAATGATACTGTAATGCCAATCTCTACAGACTTCTGGTAACACGCTCCCGTCACTGCACAATGATACCGTCATGCCAATCTCAACAGACTTCTGGTAACACGCTCCTATCATTGCACAATGATACTGTAATGCCAACCTCTACAGACTTCTGGTAACATGCTCCTATCATTGCATAATGATACCGTAACGCCAATCTCTGCAGACTTTCGGTAACACGCTCCTATCATTACATGATGATACCATAATGCCTATTTCTAGGGACTGATATAGATAAAGCATGGATTTTATTTATCTATATATCTTTACGTGCACAGTATTGATCATACATTTTACTCACATGTGAAGTCACTCTCACCAAAGTTTGCAAATCCATATTCGAATGCAGTTTTTTAATACTTCTTTTGAAAAAGGCCTTGTCAATGTTCCAACATTATAATGTAACATGACTTATTACTGGTAATACTTGAAAAGTTATCAGAAACTGATTTACAAAGCTTGTGAATTTTGGCCCAGAGCTACAATAAACAAACTCAAGTAACTAAATAAAGTTATCTTAATATAACATACCAAACGAACCATACCACAAATGATATCTTACAATATTATGGCCTTTTGATCTCCTGCCAAATGTATACTCCAGGGCCACTGTTGGCTTGGGTGCCTCATCTCTGAAAGATATAGGGTGCAGACAGGTCACAACAAATTAATACATTTTAACATACAATATTTTGAAGTGAATGACTTAAATGACATAGACTGCTAACAGCAAACTGAAGTAAGCATAGAAGATGACATAGCAGATTTAATATACCAGTATTTGGGAAGGATTTACATGTACTTTCAGTTGTAAATCATAGAGAGACAAAACTTAATAAATGACTTCAAAGAATTACACGTACATGTAGCTATCATCCCACGTTATAACATTTCAAATAACATGAAATTCTAAGACTATACACACCTGTCCAAGAACCGAAGAATCAAAGAAGTTTTACCCTACAAACCAGAAACATGTAGCTGTAAAAACTTACCACGTTTTACCAAAATCTAAATTTATATTTTCTAAATTCAGTAAAATGGCAATCTGTTATCTAAGAACATATCATCTATACAGCCTTCTGAGCAAACGATAAATTATATAAAAAAAAAAAAAAAAAAATTCTGGTTCAATTTCAGTTCAACAACACTATTTGACCAAAGATATATTACTATGTGTTCATCTGCAACCTGTCAGCCTCAAAGCAGGTGTTGTATTATGGCCAAATATATCAAAGGTCATAACTCCACTGTAAAATCCAACATATTAACTTCATTTATTTTTTTATGCTGCACCCAAGAATATTACTTCACATGTATGACAGAAATTACATTTACAGGAGGCATCTGGAGGAAACCATGACACCTCACCAAGTATCTGACAAATTTCCTGATGCAGAGCCTCAGCTGGGCGACTCAGAGATGGATACAAGCCTGGTACCTTATTAGTTTAGATACTGTATTCTTCACTCAGGGAGGCCTAGGCTTAAAACAAGGAGTCATTGAGAGATTCCCACAGCTAAAAAAGTTTAAAATATGAAATGAGCAGTGTTTACACACTTACAGCATTCTTACTTCCCACAATAACCACAGACGAATCTTCTGATCCTGGACCTTCTCTTTCTGAGAAAAATAAATGATAGCAAAGCATAAAAAACATGCATTTATCAGTTAACAATGTGTTGATACTTTTAATGATATGAATGTATGAAAGATTAAAAATAATTTGACAACTACTCATTATTAAAAATACCCTTATTTTAAATCTGGCAGACCTTCCTACGTATGGCTGGTTGAATAAACATCTTGCAAACATGGAAAAAAGGTTGAAGAATTACAATAGCTGCATATCACCTCCAAATAAGAAGGTTTCCCATGAAGGTGTCTCAGTGTCTTTGAAACAATGCAATGCATGTATTCTGACAAAATTAGGGTCTAATTGCATCTGTCTAAATTATTGAACTAAAATAAGAGTACCTTTTTCATTGCTGTCCTGTACTGCAATATCCCACAAACTTTTCTCTCTGCTGCAAAATAAACGAACACATAGGACTATATAAGTACATGCAAGTGCATTTATTTTTTTCCAACATATTTTAAGTGCCAGTAGACAGTACGGCTGTCGTCGTATACACCATTTACAACGCGATTTCAGAACGTAGTAAGTTACATCGGGAATAAAAATAAACTAAGATCCATATCTAGTATCTATCCGTCGAGCAGACAACGAGATCTGAGGAAAGTTGATAGCTCAATAAAAATTTTTCTTCCTATGAACTTCTGCTCTTGTTTACAACTCACCTCTTCGACATATCCTCTCTATTCAGCTACGTTGCTTATTTTATAATAATACGATAATCAATTCATAAGCATTACTCGGTAAAATTTGAGAGCAAATTTTTGTTGTCATGCTGCCATGATACAAATATGTCGTTTCACCGCGCTGGACGATTTAGTCGTAATTTGATTGGCTGTGTAGGTGCAGTGCGTCAATATCAGCCAATAAGAGCCCTTTACGGTCAGAGGTGCAGACTATCTAGCTCAATAACTTCGCTTCCGGGTGAAACTTGACAGGTCATTTTTCTAGGAGGATGGAAGCTTTTCAGCAATATTTGATGTCAGAAGGCTACGACAAGCTCAGTTTGGCCCACACATTAAGCGAAATAGATTCTAAAAATGACCCAGAGGAAGAGCCGTTTAAATCAAAGTATAAAGCTCGAGAAATTCTGATTGAAATCAAAGACAAACTGAAAGAATTGTTGGAAGAACAGAACAAATCCGAACTGTATCGCGTGTTTTCTGCGGTTCTAGATTTGAAATTGGGCATTAATTATGTGGAGACAGAAGAAACTCATTCGGGAGAAGAGTCATTAAACAAGTGTATCGACGAACTGGAGAAATACAAATGTGGGAAAATGGGATGTAATGTTTTCCAGACTGCTCTAAATCACCTCGGCATTTTGAGTTGTGACCAGGGGGATTACCCTAAAGCTCTTGACCGTCTGGAGCAGGCAGAGCGTTTATACCACGAATTTAAGCGAGATGTGGGCGGCACACCGTGGGCAGTAGAGGAGTTTCTAAAACCTCCATCAGATGATAAAGAGTCGTTAGAGCCTACCAGGCATTCAAACTTTGAAAACACTTATACTTTGAGCTTGTATTATATGGCACAAATTTTTGCAAAAACTGGGAAAACTGAAAAATCTGCACTGTATTGTCAAGTGACACTTCAAAGACAGCTTGAGTATCAACAATATGATCCAGTTGATTGGGCTTTAAATGCTGCGACTCTGTCACAGTACTACATCACTGCCGAGGATTTCCCTAAGGCGCGTCACTGTCTAGCAAGCGCTAGCAGAATTTTCGAAGAAGTGAAAAGCCATGGTGAGGACGGTCAAGAGACCCTTGCCCAAAGAAAAGCAGACATAGATCGTTGTTGGATAAAATACGGCCTGAATCTTATGGAAGTTTCACGAGATAAACTTTACAAAGAAGTTGAAAATATGGATTTGGAAGACAAGGAGACGAAAAAATTGAATGGAAGTCACAACGAAGACAACCAGCAAAGTGAAGATGGAAGAGTAGGAGAGTCAAGCTCTCAAAGTGAAGAGTGTTCTGATGACATGAAGCATAAAATGTCCGCAAGATTTAATCTGGAGTTAACGTCTCTTGAAGATCAAATAACGTGTCAATACTTGCAAGTATTTTCTGATGCACGTGAGGTGTTCCTCATGGTACAAAAGTGGATTAGCTCAGCTAAGGAGTTTTATAGCTTGGACAACCACTGTTCGGACTATATTGAACTTGTCCAGGACCACAGTAGAGCTTTCAAACTCCTTGCGTTTTATGAAATGGATATGGACAGGCAATGCAAAATGCATAAGCGAAGAATCGACATGCTGACAGCAACGCTAAATGAGCTAAACCCGCAGTTCTATCTGCTAGTTTGCAGACAACTTATGTACGAAATTGCCGAAACATACAGCACTATGCTAGACTTGAAATTAGCCATTGTGGAAACAACGGGAGGTACACCAAATCCTCACATGGTCAAAAAAATGAACTCTTTAGCTCAGCAGAGTATCAGTCAGTACCAAGCCTACGTGGAATCTTTGAAAGGCGGCAAACCTGAGCTCCCAGACAAATTTGATGATATGGATGTACGTCCTGCTCTGGTGGCCATGTTTTGTATGGGTCGTCTTTATTCTAAGATCCTTACCCCTCAGCTGCCGGAAAGGATTGCAAACATGCAGAAAAGTCTGGACTGTTACAAGTTTCTTGTAGATTACTGCAAGAAAAATCCTGATGCGGAGGCCATAGTGAAAAGTGAAGTGAGCATCTGTGCGGAAATGGTTGAACTAATTCCACTTAAAATGGCACAGGCCCAGCTTAGTGGTGGAAGCTAACTTAATGCTGAAAAGTTCCAGGAGTTGATTTCACGAAGTGGAAACTTAGGCTGAAGTCAAAATTTTTGAAGTGCATGTAGTTGACCTAATGCTGACACAATTTTAATATTTCTTGCCCAAATTCTGAATGCATTATATTGAACTTCAGAAGACAGAAAGACAAAAATCGCTTTGTGGAATCAGGGAATTTCCAGGAATGTGCAATATGTGAACTTTTGACGAAGTAATGCAGTGGAGCTGAAACACTATTGTCAGCTTAAGTTCTGTGCTTTTTAAGCATGTCTCATTGGAATTTTCTTCATGGAAACTTGTGCTGTCTGTATAATTGTTTGTTAGAGCTTTGCATTGAAGTGAACAGTTGGCTTATTACATTGTGCTTGAAGTATTTATTAAAAATAGATTTGCTCAAGTATGTAGGTCTCATTCATAGGTCTTGCATATGTGGTCTCCAAGCAGCCCAACAGCCTGGGCATGGTTCTCCAATCATGCATGAATGATGATATATCTATTTTGTGAAGGTGAGATCTGGAAAACTTTCTGTAAAAGAAAATTCTCATACTTATTTCAGTGGTCTTTGGCTGTGACAAGCAGCTGTATTAAGTGATTACCAGTCGGCCAAGTCATCTGAAGCATAGATATCACAGCCAGCATCGGTAAACCATCTTTTCAACTTTGAACTTTAAATTGAGCAAGTCAACCCAACCTTTGCCATGTTTCAAATCTGATCTTCCACCACGTCCCAGCAAGCTACACGCTGGCTGACTTGAGGCCACAAAATTATTGAAGCCAATCATTTTGGTGGCCTAAAATGGTTAGAGCCTCCTGAAACCTGATATCAAATCCAGGTCGGGTCATACCAAAGATATTAAAAATGGCATTTGTTGCTACCTGGCTTGGGACTAAGCACTGAAAAGTTAGAGCAATGGAACAGGACTGGTTGGCCCAGTGTCAGTATAGTGTGACAGGGTGGAGTGTCATCTCTTGTATCTTTGACATGACACCTCAGTGTCTGCTTGGACTCACCCACCCACAAGAAGACACAGTATATGTGTACATATCTAATGACTTGTCGCATAAGAACGATGCCAAGCAAACATACAAATATTAAAGCCAGAAGTATACCAAAGCCCCTGCATGATTGTACATGTTTTGCATAGCAATGAAAGCAGTTGCTGTAGATTTTACTGGTAGGCCTACACATCATCAAACTGATCAGCAAGAAGACAATATCAACATGTAAACAGTATATATTACTGTATTTTTATTATGATCGCAAACATGACACGGACAGTATCATTTCTTTATTAATGGATGTTCAGCAAAACATAATGATTATGAATTCTATTCAGTAATACTGCCAAGACTTACCTGCAGTGTTTTCATATATACATGTTACTCATGTACTAGTTAGTATACAGCTACAAACCTAGACTATGCCCTCTTATATACACCTCTCTAAGTATGATACTTTTTGTATTTGTTAAATATTTAATTAGATTAATAATAAATTCAGAATAAAGAAGACTTATAGATTCAAGCATATGATGAGCCTTATACATGAAAAATAAGCCATCACTTGCATCCTTACACTTAAAAAAAAATGAAAGCAGTATTATACTAATTTGGCTTTCCATTACTATACAGTGCCTTGATGAGTATGTTCCCATGTATCTGTCACAGGCTATCAGTGGTCAGCTATCAGTGGTCAGCTATCACAATGTGCACCACTTCTACATGTAGGTCTACTTGCCTGATTCAATTTCCATGTCTAATGGATAAGACCTATACTGTTCAAAGTCCTGTTTATAGCTAACTCCACTTAGTCATAAATGATGTTTAAAACCTTACTCACGAATGTTCATGGAAGTGGGAAAAGCAAACCTTCAATTCACAGTCGAACTAGAGCTCTTTGGCCAAACAATTTCTATAAAAGAGAGAGAAAGGGTTTAAGTAGCACAAAACGCTCTCATCAGGGTCTCACCTGTCACCCATGTTATCTTTGCAACATACCTGAGGTAGGATTATGTCAATTTTTGGACAGAAAAGTCGATTGTGTAAATTTTGACCAGATCATGGCATTTTCAAATACAAATTTTAAATCTAAAAACACAGAATGCTGAAAACCTTTGAAACTTACGTTCTCGTAAGTCTTACATGTGAATAGGCCTCTAAAACTAACAAAGTAATGGACAGTCTCTGAATATTATCAATTTTGATTTTTGAAATCAAACATGACATAGATGGCTTTTAAGCATATTTGTCACAAACATGAAAGATTATTTTATAAATAACCACTGCAGATATATGGATACATGCATCACCATGTATGCACATATTTTAAATATTAAACTGAGATAAACTTACATGTAAATTTACATGTGTAAAATCACAAGACATTTTATTACATGAAAAAATAAAACCAACATTTTCATCCAAAAAAACTCCCCCTTTCAACAAAATACGAAAATATTTGATCTGATATGCAATTTTTAAATGGGGAAGAAAATCATTCAATACTTTTGTCAAAAACAATCTGTGAAATAAATTACATATGTAAAGTACATCACAGTCCAAACTGGGCAAAAACCATGCCCGATTATGGACAGTTTACACATGAAAATATGATCAACTTTTAACATGGGATTCAATGTCCTGGTAATATAAACATTTGCATATGAATGTTGCCATTAACCCTAAACTTAATATATACATCTGCAGTTAAGGAATGACAAAGACATCTTTCTCCCTATGGATTATGGAAAATGACCTCAAAGTTTGCCCATGACCAAGTTGTAGATTGTGTCTGATTGCATTAAGAGTTCCACTGATCTTAGAATGGTGATTTGAGGTTTGTTTGGAAATCGGAAGTTAGGATAATTTCTCATTGGAAAAGTGTAAATTTCAGCACCAAAAGTAATATTTTTTGACATCAATATGTTTCTAAAAATGTGCCTTGCTCAGCGAATTTTAGGTCATTCACCAGAGTTTTCCTGCACACATATACATGTTTATAAGCTCACTCAGAACTGCAATGTGTACAGTGCTTTGTGGACTGATTTGTACCACCTGATGCCTGTTTTATTGACTGTACAATGTACAAACATAACTCACAGGTACTGTAGCGTTACTACAAATCGTACAGCACGCTTTGTGCAAATACAAACATAACTGACGGGAACAACAGGGCATGAACACTGAATATAACACTAACTATATAAAATGTACCGGTAGCTAGGCTATTAATTAATAGTCCCGGTAACACAAGGGTTTTATAATCCCAACCCATGGGCAAATTTGACATACGTGTAAAACCTGAAACAAAGACTTGTTAACCTTGGGTTAATTTGATAGCGGCCTGCATACAGCAACATTTATTTCTAGGCAGAAACTTCACTCATTCTTGACATTTCAGTATAACGATATATTTACAGGGAGGTACAGTAGATTTAGGCCTACAAATTATTGTCTTCACAGGATAAAAAACATTATTATTACTGTAAAATATGTGAATCAAACTAATCATTATTAATGTAATAATCAGTCCATTAAATCATACCTAAAAAATTAGATACTTCACTGTTTTTATGAACATCTGTTTACTGTTCTTCTGGTTGTGATAAGAAAAGCTTTACTAGTAGGCATATACACACTTTGCTACAGCTGTTTATGATGTTACAGTATGTACAACTACTTAAAAGAAATCTCTTGTAAAACATAAATTTAATTTGAATAAAAGTTTATTTTCGATGATAAAGAAAAAGAGGATCTTGCTAAATAAATATTTCAAAAACCTATAGCATTTGAGAATAGGCAAAAATCCTAAATAACTTTACAAATGCACCACTCTGTAACATCTGCTGTTGTAAACATAAAATGACATCACTCTGTTACAATTGTTAAATGTCCAATCACATGCAAGGGCCAATCATGCTCATTGTACCAGGCAGACAATAACGACGCCAAGGAGGCTGAATAAGCCAATCAATTAGAACGAGATCAAATCCAGTGGCACAGACACATAACAATGGCTTGTTTAATTTAATCTACTGACTAAGGGTATCAAGTTAACTCTTCACTTTTCTTTTATTATTATTTTCTTTGAAGAAAAAAACCCTGTCACCATTCTTCCTTCTTAGTGTGAGAGCAGTTTAATTTCTTCACACCAACACAGATGGTGCTGAAAATAAAATATCATGTATATTAAGTAACCATCTGGACTCGGAAGCAACCGTGCCACTCTAGAACATGATATGTAAGTTCAGTATATAGTGGGCATACTGATTATCTCAAATTATCAGAATAAACATTGCAAATTAAAATATGTGGAGAAAACTAGCTCTGAGAACGGTCGGCCATGTTTCCAGCTTAGCTTCCACATTAACTTCACTTGAATTTCTGAAAGCTAACCTGAAAACATGGCTGACCAATCTCAGAGCCAATAGAAAACCAACACAGACATGGTAGAATGATACATGTGAAATCTGCCAAGTACATTATGCAGAGACTGGACTATCACATATGCCTACTCATTATGATGTCTTCCATATGTATACAGCGCATAAAGGTCATAGCATTAACTGTCACCATTTACACATTAAAACAAAAAATAACGAACACCGACAATTTTATGTTCAGTGCTAACAGGTGGAATGCTTGTGATAATTGAATCAAATACGCCTAGAATTCTCCTACAACATAGATATCACAATTAACAAACAAATCACAAACACCCATTTTCTCGATCTGTAAGTTCTGATTTCAGCAAACATCTTTTAACGTTAATAAAAAAGGCAGGTACATGTAATTATCAACAGTACTCCGGTATCATCTTTTAACACAATCACAGATTTGGCCTGCCAGGTACAAAAAGGGTGACTTATATCAAGGTCAGTATAAATGTACCTTTCCACACAATTAAGTACCATGTTATTTTCATAACTTCACAAGAATCACAGCAATCCTTTAGCTATTCCACATGACCAATATTCCTGGACGCAGCAGGCCTTCGGTCAGAATATTAGGAGAAAATACTCTGATTTTAACCAAATGGGGTTTGCACAAAAATTTAATATATGTATTAGATTTGCATAGCAGAACTTCCACGACATGTAAATGGTAACACATAATCTATTTGTACACGTTTCTTTAGACACCATATACCACAAAGGTACTGTGGTGCTGATACTTGCATAACATCCAGTCGGCTGTTTCTGTCTATCCACAAGCCATCTTCCTTTCTAATCATGTCATACCCATACCCATGCTTATACATGTAGCATCCAAAAGTTCCTGTACAGTGTATGGTCATGTAGCTCTCCAAACCAAGGTCAGGTAGCTCTCCAACCAAGGCTCAACTGAGCAGGTATCAGAAAAGAGGATGCAACAAACTCCAAATTCCTCACTAGCTTCCTTCTTCTTCCTTACAGAGAATTCACATTTATGGCTGATTCTGTGGCCATCCAAGTTGACACCAATCCACTGAGCTTGTAATAAAACGTTAAAGTCCCAAATACTTGTAGATCAATGTTTTTGAGCAGACGGATGATCAAGATTCAATCTTGACATCTAAGAGTCCAATGTGTCTATTCCACTCAGATCTTCACATCACATGGTCAGGTTCTTCATATGTGTTGTCCATCTGCACCCATCTGTTGAGGGCGTGTAACTTGAGACAGCATAAACCAATGAACCATGTATTGAGCTTTCATTTCACTTTCAGTTTTACACATCTTTTTTTATATTATCTCCTCTGCTCCAGACAAACCACACTTCATATTTAGACAAAGAAAATAGATGCAAACATTGAAGAATATGAAGTCAATCTGGAAACTATATCACATTATGAAGGCGGTCTGAAATCATCAAAACTGTAAGGAATTTCAGAAGTATATCACAGAGCAGAACCACGAGCACTGTCTTTGCTGGCAATTCCCACATTTGATATCAAACTTTTTTTGTTTTTGGCCATCATCAGCAAATACCAAAGTCATGACATGGAATGGCACATTAAAGTCATGATAGGTACTGTTACACATATACTGTGTATTTCATCAATATGTAAAAAAAAAATAGTCTTTGGTGAGATACAATGTGGAAGATTGAGCCAGATTTTATCACCCACACCTCCAGACACTATCCTCTCACGGTGGGGTTATGTCTTAAAGTATTGTGGGTTGTCAAAACTTGGGGGTTCTGCCCCGCCTACAAACTCATCGGTGTCTCCTGTCAAGTACTCATCCTCGGCGTCAAATCTTGCCATGCGGAAATGTCTGGAAGAACAAATGGTAACCATTACTTCCTTACTTCTTGTTTATGGCTGTTTAATTTTAGTTTTCAAGGCATTTTCCAAAATAAGACTCTTACCGAATTCCAGTCCATCGGTTTAAATAGACACACATTAGGATCATGACATTACGGGGGCAACTGAATGCATTGAAAAGTTTGATCTCAGTAAGCATAAATCTTTATGGAGAGTTAAACATCTGACGACACTTTCCTCTGAACTCAAGTGTTATCTGATTGGCTTGTGCAAGTCTGTACAGAGAACAGAATACAAGAGCACCACATGAGAACGGCAACACTGGTAGCTCCACAAACATGGTAAAAGTCTTGATTAATGTCAAACAAGCTTTCTGTATGTATGTAAGTATGCTATGGGTTTTACGTTCTACTGGACAATATTTCATTCATATGAAAGCAAGCTTTCATAATAGATACTGGCATTACTATCAGCTTCTGTCTTTTCAGCTGCACCCATCTTTACACGTGTCCTATTGTCATGCGCAAGCCTTATTTAACTGGTTCAAATGGAGTGGTCTCTGATATCCCATGTGAGTTAGGATGCAGGTCTGAAGATGTTTAATCCCCATTAACATGTGTATTTACTAAGACTGTGGTAAGAACACAAAGCTTTGAGAGCTGACCCTTCTGAATCTTTCTATCAAATACATACTGGATGCCTCGGCGTTTCCTCTTCATATAGACAACAACAGCCAGAACGATGAAGAAGAAAACAACCACACAAGTCACCACCACAGCCACTGTTATTTTAGGGTCTGCAAGAAAACGGTAATTAAAGGACATTAGGTTTGTAAGGGAACAGCAAGTGAGAGACATTAGGGTCTGCAAGGGAACAGCAAGTGGAAGATATTTGGGTCTGCAAAGGAACAGCAAGTGAATGACATTAGGGTCTGCAAGGAACAGCAAGTGGAAGACAAGATACTAAGCAAAAACATTTGTAACTAGTATAAATGAGCAAAGGCTGTTTTGAGAAAAGCAAACTTGACAAAATGCCAAGGTCTACATAATACTGTTTACATCAAGAATTTGCCCAGACAGAGATTAATGATTGCCTTATGTAGTCTGAATTAACATTAGTACTGCCCCAATTCAGTATTAGGTCATTGTGCAGTCCTGAGTGCTAACCACCTCTGCCATGAAGGCCCCCAAAGTCAACATTAAACCTTATTAACACATCAACGCAATAAACTTGAACTTACTATTACCCCCTGATGGAGAAACAGGACTGCAAAAGCTGAAGCAGCTGCTATTCACTGTGTAACTGTGGTTGGCAAAGGTGACAGTCTTGGAAGACTTCACAAACGCCTTGTAATGTTGCCAGATGTTTTCTCTCTGCGAGTCGCTTGTTGCATAAATATTGGCTTCCATCAGCACACTCCCACAGCTGAACGTCACATCTGTGAACAAAAGTAAAAAAAAAAAAATCTCTCTCCTACATTTTGATAATGTTTTCGACTACTGTTTAAAAGGAGAATCATTGCTGATTTTGTCAATGTTTTCCTCATTACATTTAAAGGGATACCAAACAGTCGCTGAAGTTCTTAATGCTTTCATTTACTTTTTATGGGGTACAGAATCACCGCTTATTCTGTTTTCTGCATTTAAAAGGGTACAGAATTAGTGCTGATTTTGATGATGCTTTCATCTTGCTGACTGACTGACTGACGTAAGAGACAGACAAACCTTCCAGCCTAAACGTATGCCTTATTTAAGCTGAATTTTCCGTACATTACTTTGGCATGGCCAAGGCTGAAAGCCTCAATTCAGGAAATCCTAGATCTATGTCAGTTTTGATTCTGTATCGTTTCAAGCTTGGAAGGGTAATTCCACGGTAATAAGACAGAATCAATACATAATATTCATATTTAATGTACAATGAAGTTAATAAATATGATGCATCATCCACACAAATATAAAACCCCACGTTTGTCAAACCCGACAAATTACAACACATGTGCCTATTTACAAGAACAAACTGACTGAGTTGTAAACAAGTAATGTGAAGGTAATCAATAAGCAATCAGTAATAGGTATGATCTATGATGATCTTCCTCTAGAAAAAAACAACAGTACTGTACCACATTTCCAGCACTTACTCTTTAAGTTGGCCTCAGAAAAGCCACACTGGCATCGGCTGTTCACATTCACAATGATGTAGGAGGTCACCATCACAGAATAATTTGGAATCTTAAAAAACTCTTTACAGTCAGTCTCCAGCTTGAACGCGATTCTTCTCTGATACTTATCAGATGGGCAATTGTTTGCTTGTCCCGGTGATGTAAGAGCTATAATGAACTGCGTGGAATTTCGAGCATACTGGTCACTGCATCTGCTGATTGATTCATTAGATTTATACACTCTGAAACAGGAACAACATCAGGGCAGATTAATTTTCACATGCTAAAACGTTCTGATTCTCTGTTTTCCACTTATTTACATGTGCTGAAAATGACCTAAAATACTTATTTACATGTGCTGAAAATGACCTAAAATACTTATTTACATGTGCTGAAAATGACCTAAAATTGCATCCATGGCTACACTGCATGTTTTGAATGATTCTGCGATTTTTTGTGACGCAACAAACAGGTGCCTTAAGGTTTGTTTGAGGTAAGCTGATGTCCTCCTGGGAAGATGTTTCATCAAGGATATTAATATTTCGTTACATTTATTTGCTTGAAAATAAACCATATTTTCCAATGTTTTATGTCATGTCATTTATTTTTATATTCATTTATTTATCTGAATGGGGCTTAATGTTGCACCTTAGAATATTTTTTTTTTTATTTTTTTATTTGACACCGTACTTTTGGTGTTTTACACTGTACTTAAGCTTCTTATGCACGAAGTCAGGACAAAATTAGATGAAACAAAATCAAAATGAAGGTGAAAACAACAACACATGCAATTTCCTGGATACGCTTTCTGTGTGTCCTTGAACCAACCAATCAAATGTCCCTGGACCCACCAATCAAATGTCCCTGGACCCATCAATCAAATGTAGAACTGCGCAATTTGAAATACATGTACATGTACAATAAGTAATTTTTGAAGTTACCTATCATGAGGCTTTATTCAGGGAATATAATGGCAATGTAGAAGTTTGGGGTCACTGTCTCAACTAAAACTATCAGAAGATGATTCACCATAATTCCTCAACACTTTTCACACAGGAAAAGAGCAATTTTCAGTGCAATTTATGTAATAAAAATAAAACTGAAATTTCACCTTTTTTGTCTTATACTTTGCCAGTAATTAAATGATTTCCTGCTTTTATTTTCATACCTTCTGACAACAATGAAAAGGATTTCATCTTCTTGTAAAACAACAATCAAACTTGACTTGGAAAATAATCCAGGCAATAGGTCCCGATGAAAAGCTTCATGGAAATGGATTTATTTATTATCTGATTGGTGTTTTATGCCGTACTCAAGAATATTTCACTTATACTACGGCGGCCAGCATAATGGTGGAAGGAAACCAGGCAGAGCCCGGGGGAAACCCACGACCATCTGCAGGTTGCTGACAGACCTTCCCACTTATCATGAAAATGGAGCTGGTCTCTATATTGACAAGTTACTCAATTATGACCAGGGCTGATGACTTCAACACAGGAAATCTACTGTTAGTTTCTATATGTATATATCCTACCCTGCTGCCTCAATCACACCCACCCCACCCCTTCCATCAATAAGACTCTATCCTGTTCTTGGTTTCCCAACTTACACACGATCCTTGGTGATAAGCTTCTTGTCCACAGGGAGATTGTTCAGAATAGCTTGGACAAATGGCGTGGTCATGTTGGATAAGGTTGAGTACACAACAGCATCTACCACACGGCTGGGTGTCATCTCACTGGGCGCAGAGCACTGCCACTGACGTCCATCGTAAAGGGCTACAGCACCCAACTCTGCATACTGGAAGAAAGAAATGCACAGAAAATCTTTCACAGGTGTGTGTGTAATACATTTGGGTCATTCCGTGTCATTTCAGCCAGCTGTTGTGGTGACCCTCTTGGATTTTGCTGAAAACATTCTTACAAATGCCTTGACATGAGAAAGATTTCCCAAGTTACAGCCCCAAATTCCAAGTGGTTTTTGAGATATGACCATCTAAAAACACCCTGTAAAGTTCATTTTCAACAGTCGCAAATAGAATATGTGTACTGAAGGCATTTTTGGATGACCATAACTTCCAATTCAATGGGCCCAGAAGTCTGAAAAACTACCTACAGGGTATTTTCTACCCTGGCTCTCCAAATATAGAATCAAAAAATAAATATCTTCAATACTTTTTTTAGATATATGCCCCTAAATATTGTGTTTCGTTCAATGCATATGCTATATTCTGCAATATATATGACAATTTGCAGAAGAAAGTCTGACCAGTCTGAGGTATTATTATTTATGTAGTTGGTGTCTGAACTTTGCTCCAGGACAAAAAAGCAGACATTTTACCTCATTTTTGTCTTAACTGATCCCCATGTTGACAGTTGAACAACTCTTTGAAATTTTTTCCACATCTTTTCACATACAAGACATTTATCAGTCTTATGGGTGAAGTAAACCAGACTGCCCAGGTAAACCACCAGCCTTGGGCAAGCTGCTCACAAGCTTTCCCTCATGAGTGTACAGATACTGACACAGTGTACAGACACTGACACAGTGTACAGACACTGACACAGTGTACAGATACTGACACAGAGTACAGATACTGACACAGAGTACAGATACTGACACAGTGTACAGATACTGACACAGTGTAAAGATACTGACACAGAGTACAGTGTACAGATACTGACACAGTGTACAGATACTGACACAGTGTACAGATACAGATACTGACACAGTGTACAGATACTGACACAGTGTACAGACACTGACACAGTGTACAGATACTGACACAGTGTACAGTTACTGACACAGTGTACAGATACTGACACTGTGTACAGATACTGACACAGTGTACAGATACTGACACAGTGTACAGATACTGACACAGAGTACAGATACAGATACTGACACAGTGTACAGACACTGACACAGTGTACAGATACTGACACAGTGTACAGATACTGACACAGTGTACAGATACTGACACAGTGTAAAGATACTGACACAGTGTACAGATACTGACACAGTGTACAGATACTGACACAGTGTACAGATACTGACACAGTGTACAGATACTGACACAGTGTAAAGATACTGACACAGTGTACAGATACTGACACAGTGTAAAGATACTGACACAGAGTACAGATACAGATACTGACACAGTGTACAGATACTGACACAGTGTACAGATACTGACACAGTGTACAGATACTGACACAGTGTACAGATACTGACACAGTGTAAAGATACTGACACAGAGTACAGATACAGATACTGACACAGTGTACAGATACTGACACAGTGTACAGATACTGACACAGTGTACAGACACTGACACAGTGTACAGATACTGACACAGTGTACAGATACTGACACAGTGTACAGATACTGACACAGTGTACAGATACTGACGCAGTGTAAAGATACTGACACAGTGTACAGATACTGACACAGTGTACAGATACTGACACAGTGTAAAGATACTGACACAGAGTACAGATACAGATACTGACACAGTGTACAGATACTGACACAGTGTACAGATACAGATACTGACACAGTGTACAGATACTGACACAGTGTACAGACACTGACACAGTGTACAGATACTGACACAGTGTACAGTTACTGACACAGTGTACAGATACTGACACTGTGTACAGATACTGACACAGTGTACAGATACTGACACAGTGTACAGATACTGACACAGTGTACAGATACTGACACAGTGTAAAGATACTGACACAGAGTACAGATACAGATACTGACACAGTGTACAGATACTGACACAGTGTACAGATACTGACACAGTGTACAGACACTGACACAGTGTACAGATACTGACACAGTGTACAGATACTGACACAGTGTACAGATACTGACACAGTGTACAGATACTGACACAGTGTAAAGATACTGACACAGAGTACAGATACAGATACTGACACAGTGTACAGACACTGACACAGTGTACAGACACTGACACTGTGTACAGATACTGACAAAGTGTACAGACACTGACACAGTGTACAGATACTGACACAGTGTACAGATACTGACACAGTGTAAGACACTGACACAGTGTACAGACACTGACACAGTGTACAGATACTGACACAGTGTACAGATACTGACACAGTGTACAGACACTGACACAGTGTACAGATACTGACACAGTGTACAGATACTGATACTGTCTTAAATGCGTATATAGGCTTCACAAACCCCATGTGGCTTGTTTCTTTTTCTTTTCTTCTGATTGGTGTTTTATGCCGTACTCAAGACTATTTAGCTTATATGACGGCGGCCAACATTATGGTAGGAGGAAACCGGGCAGAGCCCGGGGGAAACCCACGACCATCCGCAGGTTGCTGGTAGACCTCCCCACGTAACGCCGGAGAGGAAGCCAGCATGAGCTGGACTTGAACTCACAGCGACCACATTGGTGAGAGGTTCCTGGGTAATTAGGCTGCGCTAGTGCGCTAAGCAGGTAAGCCACCGAGGGCCACACCATGTGGCTTGAGTTAGCTCTATGGTGTGTTTACAGGTCAGCCCATAGTGTGGATATGACAAGCTGGTTCTTCATTACAAGACTTTTCCAGGCCCAAATACAAAAATGCCTGATTTTCAAATAAGTTACTTTTACAAGGCCTTGCGTTTTATGGCCGTGTATGAACCCAGAGCTATAAGTACATATAGTTATAGCTATAACATATAACATTTTTCCAGGTCCAATTACAAAATGCCCGTTGCTAATGGTTGTGGGTTTAGCATGGTTTTTTCTCCCACCATGATGCCGGCCACTGTCATATAAGTGAGATGTTCTTGAGTGCAGCATAAAACACCAATGAATAAATACATAAATAACTAAATACCTCATTTCATGACTTTTCGTGAACTAGAAAATGAGTTTCAAATTCCAGGCTTTTCAATGTTTTCAAGGTTCAATGAACCTGGAAACTGCAAGTGGTAAGATGTTTCCACGTCCAACTACAAAAACTCCAGGCTTCTCTACGCCAAACAAGTAATATTTAATTTCCAGGCTTAACTTTCAAGTTTTCAAATCCCTGCACAAACCCTGAGTGTTCATACCGGTTGAGAGAAGACTACATTTGGTTTCTGGTCTTCCGATCCTCCCAGGAGGAAGTAACCATTCTCATCTGTCTTAAAATTCTCCAGAGACTGGTTGTAGTAAGACTTCCCATCAGTGGCATTGTAAAGCACCAAGACAAATCCCTGCAGATATGTTGATTTGAGACCTGCAAGTAAAATCCTCTTATTAAGTGTTGCAGGCAAATAACAAAACAGCTAACAAAACAGCTAACAAAACTCATTTCTTTGTAGTGAGGTTTCTATAGCCCATGTGTGTTATATATGTTCCAAGAGAATACATATAGAGAGAAATAGCAATTTATCATTTATTTATTTATTTGAACCCGGGGGAAACCCATGACCATCCCCACGTTGCTGTCAGACCTTCCCATGTACGCAGAGGAAGCCAATATAAGCTGGACTTGAACTCACAGCGATCGCACTGGTGATAGGCTCCTGGGTCTTTGCACCTCGGTGGCGTGCTAACCCCCTCAGCCACGGAGGTGCCTTTATTTATTTACATGAATTTATAAATCTGCTTGATGTTAAATGCCATACTCATTTATTTTTCACCTATAGGATGGTAGCCACATTTATGGATGGAGGAAATTGAGGCACTTGGCGTAAACCATCCGCTGTTGACAAGTTACTAAATGTGTAATTTGCCATACGTGACGTACAGACTTGCATGCACAAATGGTCCAATAAACCTTGATGATTGCTTCAGTAGGCAATTTATGAATTAGGTGTCCACAAACAGCCTATGATGTCCAATTTCAAGTAACCCTAAGAAATGTAAATGACCTGTACAATGTATTACTCAGTATGGTATAAAGCTTAAATAGCTTTCCATACTTTTCCTAAATGTATGTGTCAAATATATGTCAGAGGCCGCTTACACAAAGGAATCGCTAGCTAAGTTGATTGTTAAAAGCATAAGTTGCCAAGGTAGTTACAGTCAACTTAGGCTACGATCGCTTTGTGCAAGAGGCCTCTGGTCAGCTAAACTTAACATTAGCTAAATACAGTGTCCAGGAAAGCCGGGCAACCTGCAGATGGTCGTGAATTCCCCCCCCCCCACCCCCACCCACCGCTTTGCCCGATTTCCTCCTGCCATAATGATGGCCACTGTCGTATAAGGGAAATAATCTTGAGTACGGCGTAAAACACCAATCAAATAAATAAATAAATAAATAAATAACGAAAGCCCGGTTATGAGTGATACCTTTCAATTCCACAAACCCAAGCTCCATCTTGCTTGGTGGATCAACATTGACCTCATTAATAAGTACTTTAGGAAGTGCAGGTAACGAGTTGAAGTAGTTCTTAGGACAGGTGTTGCTCTTTCCAGGTGTGGGCTGGGATAGCGAGAAGACTAAACCTTTCCTGGTGAAATTGCAGTAGAGGCACCGAGATACACTCCAAGCCTTCTGGTACAAGAGAACAGGTACACAAATATAAGTCTGGGCATGGGTCTTTTTTTCCTGCTACCTGGCAATACTGATATTTACCAAGGAGATGTTCTGGTACAGGAGAACAGGTACACAAATACAAGTCTGAGCATGGATGCTTTTTTCCCGATACCTAGTAATACTGATATTTACCATTCAAGTCTTCTCGTACAAGAGAACAAGCACACAAATACAAGCTCTGTCTCAATGTATGAACAGATCAAGAATTTTTTTTTTCTGTCAACACTTGTACACCTCTGGAGAACAAAACTTACAGTTTGAGCATTAGCTATTTCCCACTACATTGTACTACACTCTGATATACCCTGTGTGATCTGACATAGGTGAATAAATGCAGGTGCACAAAACTTACAGCTTGAACATTTGCTATTTCTCATCACATTGTACTACACCCTGATATACCCTGTGTGATCTGATATAGGTGAACAAATGCAGGTGCACAAATACAAGCACAAAACCTCCTACAGGCTACACCAGTATCCATGGATGACCAGCTATTGTCGTTAGATATGCATCTAAAATGTAGAAGTTAACTTAGTAGCCTATTTGTTTGGCAGAAAAGGTCTGCAAGATTCATTTTAAGGTGACACTTCAGCAGTATTCATTCTGTGATGGTGATCCACATCTTTTGGGAGCCGGAAATCCTTTTCACTTACCTCAGAAGGCTTTGATATATTCACAAAACTTCCAGCAGGTGTGAGAGAAGAGATCAATGCCTTCACTTGGCTCTCCAAACGTCCAAACACTACAGCATCGATCACATCACTTAATCTCGCATTTGACAGCCATTCTGTTTTATCCAATTTTTTTGGAGGGGTCTGGAAGTGAGAAATGTAAACAATAATAAACTTTGAACAGATAACACCATTATTACAACAACTTCAATATTTACCAAATTTTAAAAAATACTGACATTTTACTGACAGGGATCAGTATTAAAAGCTAACATAAAATTTAATGTTTATCGATATCATTTCTGCAAATGTTTCTTGAAAAAACAACATATCTCTCAAATATATATATATATGTACATGTATGTATGCAGACCTTTTTGTCATTTTTAGAAACTTCACTGCTGTTACAGTAGTATCATTGTTAACTGATGGCATTAGAATCTGTTTTATACCAAAAAAGTACTTGTAAAAGCGTGCCATGCAAATAACAACAATTCTGTTAGATTAAGTAACACCTGATTACAATGCAACATTTTTAATTTTTCCAGTCCTTGCTGTTCTATTTATATTTTTGTGATTGCATCTATATCGTAAAAGGACACCAGATTACCTTGTACAGGGCAATAGCCCCAGGCTTCAATGCCCAAAATGAACTGTTTGCTGTCAGATTCTTATTAGGTGTGAAGCTGCCTCCCTTAGGTCCCAGAAGAAAATAGCCACTGCTATTTGTCTTTTGATTCCAAAGATCAACCGGTGTGGGAGAGGACGGGGAGGTTCCGTTGAAGGACACAAGCACAAAGGGATTGAGAGATGTGTTTCCCGCTCCTAAATCGTACAGTTCCACAAACACCGATCCGTTCATACTGACTTCATTAATCACAACCTTTGGAACCTGACATTTGTTGGTCACATCTGTAACAAAATAAATCAAGGCCAAGTTCATGAAAAAAAAAACGATTAGTGAAGAAAGTAATACAGTCACAAGTTGTAGCTGACACACCACAACCACCTCCTAAACCAAGTTGTTCAAAAGCTTAAAAGTTACATTAAATAAACAACAATGTATCTCAAATGAAAGATAACAGCAAAGTGTGTCCAGAAAAACTCCACATTATATTTTTTACACTTTACACTGTGATTCTTCAATCTATTTGCATGTTCTCAGGGCATTATTCTGCGTAGACTGTTAAAATACTTATAGTGAAGCACGGAAGTTGACCAATCCAATCAAAGGCAAATTAAAAATACGCATAAATTGCACTGAAAGTTGCTCTTTCCTAAAGGTACCAAGAAAATTAGAAATTACCCAGAAATTCCACAATAAATCAATTATATTCTACATACCTTTCTTGTGACCATACTTTCCACATAGACCTTAGCTTAGACATAAGTCAAATTTGATATACCCTAATTCCTCAATCTTTGTGCACTGATTGGTTGGATTGACCAATTTCAGGGCTTCGAAAAAAAAAGTATAATTTTAACAGTCTGCACAAAATAATACTTTCAGAGTATGCTGGAAAAAACGTCTTGCAAACAAGCGAACAGGTTTACAAATTACAGTATATTAGGATGAGAAAGTGCTAACATCTGACGTAACTATTAGCACATATTTGAACAGTTGGCAAAAGAAGTCTGACGTAATCATAATGTACTACGTCTGACCTTCATGGATGTAGTAACACAAAACAGCTTTCAATAGAATTCACGGCGTAGGAGCCAACAAACTTCCACGCCTCAGATCAGGCATACAAGTCTGATACACATCCACAAAGCAATGTTTGACACAAGTCTTTTACATTCACATTATTGAAATCAAAGTTTTGAACACACCATTAATTAAACTGGCATATGATGACATATCACTAAACACTCTGAACTCTGAACGTATCACTTGGGAGTTCCAAAGTTTTCTTCCAATGAGGAATTAAACTGATTGTTCGATTCCAGATGGTCAGTGTTCAGCTTTACGGGGAGATGCAGAGGCTGTAACCAATCTTCCCAGTTAAATATGCCGGGTTAAAGGATACATAATATATTTGATATACATTTCTATCTTACGGCGTGACCTAAAGGTACAAAAAAAGCTTCTCCGCTATCTTTTTAGGGAGTAAAAATGGTTTTAAACTACAGTCTTCCTGAACATCCCAGCATGTTAATCAACGACGTCATTTCCAAATATTCCTGACCGCTGACAGAAAATATGCATAAAATAAAAGAAGGGTTATTCACAGATATAAATAATGCCTCAAAAATGAATTTTCTTTTGTCGCTCTGTTTAGCATATCTTTCTTCATAATTTTTTCAAACCATACTCTTCAGTTTTGTAGTACCTTTTCACACATCCTTTAAGTAAGTGAAATAGTATTCAGTAGGATATCAAACAGCAATGAAGTTAAAACAAATTCTACTATAAAAAAAAATTGATTTGCGGACTCCGCTACTGTTGCAGTATCATCTGAACCCTGCAAATCTCTGTGACTTGACTCTGTACTTTACCATTACCCACAGAGATACTGCTTACATTAACTCCAATCCAGCATATGCTTTACACCCTTAATCTCTAGCATTCCATTATCAAGACTTGGGTGTGGGATTCATCACGGTTAGAGGTGGGAGGAAACTGCTGGACTTTGAGTGCGAAAAAATGGGCCTGATCTGATTTCCCAGAGCACCGTCACATTAGCAGTGGCTAATGGTGAAGTACAGAGTCAGGGCATTTATTTGATGGGTGTTTTATGCCGTACTCAAGAGTCTTTACTTCTATGACAGCGGCCAGCTTTGTGTTGGGAAGAAACCAGGCAGAGCTTCTTGGAAACCCACAACCTTCTGCAGGTTGCTGAAAGACCTTCCCACGTAAGTCCGGAAAGGAACCTAGCATGAGCTGGACTTGAACTCACAGCGACCACATTGGTAGGAGGCTCCTAGGTCATTGCACCATGCTGGTGTGCCAAACCTTTCAGCCACGGAGGCCCCTGCCTGATCTGAGTTAACCCAAGAAAGTCTGTGCCGCTAATAGTGGAGTAGAGAGCCAAACCAAAGAGACATGCAGGGAACAGTTTTATCACTTCTTTTTTTTACATGTAAAGCTGACATACTTTTCGTTGCTGGCATCAGCCAGAAGGCTCTCATCATCTTCAAGACACTGGGCACACATCTAGATATTGCAGTCTCATTATTAGGTTTCATCTGTATGCCTGTCTGTTTGCTAGCAGCACCGTCCAGAGCCTTCATCAAAGCACTAGGTGAGTCTGATGCAGTGGCGCTGTACACCACGAAGTCCAGGGCCATGGCATTATGTTGGAGCTGTTCAAAATCAGGGATGTTCGCATCTGCATGAGCCAGCCTGTAGAGAACCACGGCACTGCTGACCTCAGGGTCACGATTCAGCTTCAGACTCTTCTGACCAGCACCATCAGGGGTAGCTTCAACTAAGTACAGAGGTGAGGTCCTGCAGAGACAAAAACACAATTTTACAGGTGAAGTTCAAGTCTCAAAGTTGTCTTTTATTTTGATATAGCAGCAAAGGTAGTAATATATTATTTATTAACAATGAAGAATGGTTGTATTTACCTAAGATGCATTGTATTCTTTGATTTAACTGCCAATAGTGGCAGATTTAGTGACTACTGGAACCTTGTGGTGTCCCAGTCTCTTGGAAGTTGTGTTAAACCGAGCTATGATGTAAATTAAAACACATGCAACCTACTCCACCGACGCCAGACTTGGTGGCAGAAGTCGTGTACTGGTCAATGGCACCACTTGTCAATGGCACCACATGTCAGTGGCCACTATCTCCTCCAGTGGTCATAGGGCAACAAATGGAGCACACCCTTCAAGAAACCTTAACTGAACCTCTCTGAGTAAAAGTCTCTAAAAATCTTGGTGGTTATGAGAAGAAGGACATGGGCAATTTGATGGGACAATTTTATTATTCTTACATTTTTCCCTCTAGTTTGTAGACTGTTGTAATGTTGATTGGGTTCCCTGTAAGGCTGACCAGTAACAAGCCATCAAGAGCCAGATTATCTGCTCCCTTTAGTTCCACATAATCTTCAGTCGCTGACTTCCCCAGGTACACTTCGTTGATTACAAGGCTAACACCTGCTGCAAACGGAGGATTGAAATACATTCAGACAGCACCCCGTTAAGTCACATACATATGCATCCAATATACAGTACCTCTAGTATACAAGACAATGTGACTACTGTGTTTTCTGAATATTTATTTATTGATTGAGCCATACTCAATATTTTTTTCACGTATACAATGGTAATCAGTTTTATGGGCGGAGGAAGCTAGAGAGCTCAGAATAATAAAACCACCAACCTTTGTCGAGTTAATGACAGTCTCTACCATGTGCTGATATGCACACCACATTAGTGGCAGAAAAGTAGTCTTCAGCAAACAACAAAATACACACAAATGTGTTTTCTGAATATTTTCTAAATATTTATTGATTGATTGCTGTTAAACACCATAATCAATAATTTTTAACTTATATGATGACCTGTTTTATGGGTGGAGGAAGAGCCTGTAGTTAACCACAAACCTTTGGCAAGTTACTGACAAACTTTATCATGTCCACATATGTACATCATACTAATGTTATAAAGTGGTCTTCATCAAACAATGAACTGATACGTAAGCATCATTGAGGAGCACACCCAGGATCTGAATTTAGTGAAGACTGGGTAAAGCCACCATGGTTCAACACCAGTTAGGTACACATACCTGGGGGCAATGATGTAGACGGTGTTGTGGGGGCTGATGATGTTGTGGGGGCTGGTGACGTTGTTTGGGCTGGTGACGTTGTTTGGGCTGGTGATGTTGTTTGGGCTGGTGATGTTTGGGTTGGTAATGTTGTTTGGGCTGTTGACTTTGTTTGGGCTGGTGACGTTTGGGCTGGTGATGTTGTTTGGGCTGGTGATGTTTGGGTTGGTAATGTTGTTTGGGCTGGTGATGTTGTTTGGGCTGGTGACGTTGTTTGGGCTGGTGATGTTGTTTGGGCTGATGTTTTGGATGGTAACGTTGTCTGGGATGGCGACCGAGTAGTGGCAGATCCTGGGCATGGATTCTCCTTCCCGGGGCTGGGCGTCATGGACACAAACATCTCCGGTTGTTGGGGACAGTAGCTCATAGACAGGTCACGTTCCAAGGACATCTGAGGCAAGTTCACCTGCCATCAATGACACATGAGGAGGAGTATATTTTCTATATTTTGAAAGTCACATCTTCAAAATGGTACATTTAAATCTCCAAACATATCACCAACTCTGTACAGTAGTCAGCTAATTTTGATCATGCTTGAACTTTCTCCAAAGCACAGAATTTCTTATCTTAACAGCAAATGACAGCACTTATTCTTCTGACTACTGTGTATGGCCTTCAGTTTAAATTGGGGACAAACAGCACTATGGAATACAGAATCCAACCCCACATTTAAAGTCCACATCATATCTCTATGCTGTGAAATATGTCAATTATCCAGTGTATACAAAGCAACCATATTTAAATTAAATAACCCACCAAATACGTAAAATTTTCTTCAACATTTTGAAACACTACTTTTGTGCCGGGTTGGGGGGGGGGGGGGGGGGGGGGAAGCAGTGAACTTCACACAAATATACTACTAGTATATCTTATACTGGACACCAGACATGACACTCCACCCAGTCACTATATACTGATACTGGGACAACCAGTCATGTTTCCTTGTGCTAGCGTCTCAGTTCTGAGCGCCAAGCGAGGCAACAACAAGTACCATTTTAAAATTCTTTGGTATGACCTGACCCATGATAGGTAGCAAGGTCACCGACTTCGGGGAGGACACTCTAACCATTAGGTTGCCGAAGCACTCCAATGTAGATATATACAACAAAATATTAACATGATGTCACTTAACACATATACAAACCTGGGTCTTGTTGACAGCCGTTAAAAATGACTGGCTAGCATTGCTCCCAAGGTTCCCATAGACCACAATGTCCAACAAATTTTTTGTCGTGAGGATGAATGGAGTGCTCGCAGTTCCATCAGGAATCCAGTAAAGAGCAATGGCTCCAGATCTCGTCTACAAAACATCAAACATCGTTCCACCGTACATTTCAACACATACACCATGTACGTGCAAAAACAACTGGTTAAGATTTTGTTTTGATTCTCTTTGTGCATGGACCTTCTAATTTCACCAGGGGCCTCCGTGGCTCAGTCGGTTAAAGCGCTAGCGCAGCGTAATGACCCAGGAGTCTCTCACCAATGCAGTCGCTGTGAGTTCAAGTCCAGCTCATGCTGGCGGCCGTACGTGAGAAGGTCTGTCAGCAACCTGCGGATGGTCGTGGGTTTCCCCCGGGTTTCCACCCACCATAATGCTGGCTGCCGTTGTGTAAGTGAAATATTCTTGAGTACGGCGTAAAACACCAATCAAAAAAAAAAAAAAAAAAATCTAATTTCACCACAAGTGATACGAGTCACTTTGTGCTCTTTGCGAAGCGACACAACAACGTTCAAAAAGCTTACAGAGTGAGACACAAGTACTTTTGTGGTCAACTTTCTTGGTATGTATGTATGTATGGGTGAGGTTTTACATCGCACTTTTCAGTCATACGGCGATGAGGAATCATTAGATGTGCGTATGTATATCCTATGCCTTCTTGTGGCAGAGCAAGTCCACTGAAGCATCACAGTGAAGATACCAGACCTGACATCCTACCCAGTCACGTTATACTAACACTTGTTTCTTTGCTCTAACCTCTCATTGCCAAATTAAGCAAGGAAGTAATGAGTACCGTTCTGAAAGTAGTTGGAACGACCCAACTGAAGTTTGATCCCAGGCTTCCTTATTTCGAGGTAGATACTCTAACCACTAGGCCACTGAAGCAGGCTAAACTTTCTTGGTAAAAACACTAGAACAAACCATGGAATGTGTCTACCGAAAGACTGCAATAGTAAAAAGATTTCACTTATGCAATCAAAATATTTTCGAACAATATCAGCTTTCCTTGCTTAGCACAACTACTTTCATATTAATCAAAAAATCTAGATGCTTGCGACACATAACAGGTTAATGACAGAAAGACTTCTGAATGGGGTACACAAATCCACACCAATGACCTTCTTAATGCATTCAGCTATACTTCCTTGCTTTAACTGTCTTCCAACATTCACAACAACAACAAAAAAAAAAGAGTCTATACACATAGACTTTTGAGTGATACTCAAAAATAGTTTAGATTTATATTACTCCACATACTGGTATTCAATAATGGTCATAGCAGTATGTATTTCATTTACTACTATTACTGTCTTTTTTTTCTCCAAGAGCCATGGTAAAGTTTTTCAATGTTTTCCCACATTGGCAACTTACCCCATTTAGCTTACTGAGAAGGTCAGTGATGTTGTCTGTGGATGCCTCCATCGCCTTGGTAACAGTGTACAAGCCAGTGCTGCTATTTGTTCTACCATGCAGCTGTGCGGTGCCTACTGTCTTGTTTGTCTCTCCATCAAAAGTAACCAGCCTGATTTGATCCAGAGGAAAATCTGGCGTTCCTGAACTGTAAATTTCTATGAATTTCTCTGTCATGTTGGAGAAGAGCTTAAACTCATTAATGAGGAGGCCCTTTGGAGCGACACAGCCAATGGGTGTTGACTCAGGTTCCATAGCGATGGCAGCAAATGCAGCTAGATCCATGGCTTCCTTGGAGTAGCAGCGCCTTATATCCGTATCTTGATTGAAACAAAGATAAAAACAAAATGAGTTACAATACAAAACTTTTAAGTATCCATGGTCTGCCCCCATTCCCATCAAACTCTGCTTTGACAAGTAGACAGCATATCAGTCATGTATTGGGGTACTCAAGTATGTTCAAAAGGTAACATTCAAAATTTTAAATACTGAGTAGGTCAAAAGATATGAACCAACCTAGAGTAACTAACATACCCAGCGTACATGTGACATAATAAAAAAATTGACCCACAACAGCCATAAATATGCCCCTCCTCTAATCAAGATGGAGGGCATTGCAAGGTAATTTCCGAGATATTACAATGGACATTAAAATACAACTTAACATGAATGGGTCAAGCTGGGTTCTCAAACTTCATATTGAAGGTCTAGACATTGAATCTGCAAAAGAGTGTTCTGACAAATTATTGAGCAGTTTTTGCACATAAACCAACGACCAATCGGAAAGATATTGATAAATATGCAAAACTTATGTACAGATCCAAATGGTCTTTGACCATGTATGCTTGATCTAATGTATACTTGAAATAAACTTGGAGCACAAATTTGATCAAACTCAGACAACATTTAGAGAAGTTATGACCCTGAATGCAACCACCTACCAGAATAATGGGGATTGTTAAACATGCAAAAAATCCAGCACACTGGTTTGGGAACTTAATCAGAGGTTCCACA
This sequence comes from Liolophura sinensis, assembly GCF_032854445.1. Lineage (NCBI taxonomy): Eukaryota > Metazoa > Mollusca > Polyplacophora > Chitonida > Chitonidae > Liolophura > Liolophura sinensis. Next base: position 22,752,920 of record NC_088300.1, read on the forward strand.
AAGTACAATTACACACAATATTTTAAAATCAGACAGTGTTTGGGGCAGTTTTTGCACACGAACAAGAATTACAAGAAATCAATAAAGATGCAAAACCTAAGCATGGGCCCAGCTGGTTTTCAAACTTAATCTGAGGTTTAATACACAAAATGAACCAGCAAAAAATTTTTAGAAAAAAAAAGACCATATTTAGAGTAGTTTCTTGCAAAGAAATCAACAACCAATGAAAATCAAAGAATTCATTAAATATGCAAAACTTACCCTAATTCTTGTAAAGTTTGGGACAGATATTAGTAGAGAAGAATGTAGAATATTACATCAGCCTTTGGAAAATTAAAGAGATGAGTATGCTGTTCATCAGATGGTCCAACCATTTTAGGAAAAAAAAACTCAATATATTCCTGCTAGAATTACATATATAATGGCTAAAATGAGCGCACCAGGTGTCCCAAATTTTAGTAGAAATAGCATATGTATGAACTGGGTTGATTCTCGACAATGATCTGAAATAACCTTTATACCCGCACCTAATCAGAATCCAGGTAAATCATTAAATATGCAAGTCTTATGGATGGATCCAGCTGTTTTTTGTTCATGAAGTCTTGGAAATACCAGGGCTACTACAGGTTGGTATTCACAGATAAAATGGTGACATGCCATTTGAACTTATTTCTCCCCAAGTTAGCATGTTAGTGAACTTACTTTTTGGTGTGAGTAGAATCGCAGCGGTCACCCCAGGAAATAAATCCTGCAACAATGCAGATGGAGGCGTTTGGGAGAATGTGAAGACAACTGCATCAACAGGCCGATTATTCTGGAAGACAAAAATCATGGATCTCAGCATTTGTTTGTAATGTGCACAGTGAGTATCTTTACATAAAAATTTTCCAACAGATTCAACACTCTTGAATCATGTGGTCCCTCATAACACTTGACAAAAATAAAAATGACCAAAATAGCAATGTTGTTTTATTATTTCATCATGGATACTCTTGTTGGCTAGTTAATATATCTGCATTAATAAAATTTATTTATTCATTGATTGGATTTATGTTTAAAGCAATCCTAAAGAATACAAAGGCAGTCAACTTTACGTAATGGGTGGAAGAGACCTGAGTGCTGAGGGCAAATCACTAACAAACTCCCCCTCGTGACAGAGAGACAAACACACTACATAAATGGTGGAACACATGGGGTATTCCACAAGTGTTAGACTGCTTAAACTGCCACACAAGCATTGCCAATCATTCACCAAGGTCCCTACCAACAGTGACAGTGAGAGAATGTCCAAGGCCAGGTTTGAACTTCCACCTTATGTGACCTATCATTTATTTATTTATTTATTTGATTGGTGTTTTACGCCGTACTCAAGAATATTTCACTTATACGATGGCGGCCAGCTGGCAGACCTTCCCACGTACGTAGAGGAAGCCAGCATGCACTGGACTTGAACTCACAGCGACTGCATTGGTGAGAGACATCTGGGTCATTATGTTGCACGAGCGCGCTAACCAACTGAGCCACGGAGGCCCCTGTGACCTATTAGATAAAAGCACCAACATCATGGACAGACAGAAAGATAGATGGACAGATCCCACAAATAACCATCACTTTTTGATAAAGCTTGCAAAATGAACACGATGCCGATCTCCGAATTACAGTGAAACTTACCGAGGGTGATGTTAACTTGTCATAGAGAGCAACAGCAAAGGTCAAATTATCAGTGACAGTCAGGTTTACAGCTGTACCTAGACTGATGACTGGGTAGCCAAGACTGTCTGTCAGTTCATCTGCCAAAGGAATCTGTTTAATTCTGAAAGGTATAATAAAAAATTCACTCGTACAAAATAAAAATATATATGTATGCTTGTGGTCAAAGCCCAAGAGAATATCTAACCAAATCTATACAGCACACTTGGATATACAATGTGATCCCAGAATATCTAACCAAATCTATACAGCACACTTGGATATACAATGTGATCCCAGAATATCTAACCAAATCTATACAGCACACTTGGATATACAATGTGATCCCAGAATATCTAACGAAATCTATACAGCACACTTGGATATACAATGTGATCCCAGAATATCTAACCAAATCTATACAGCACACTTGGATATACAATGTGATCCCAGAATATCTAACCAAATCTATACAGCACACTTGGATATACAATGTGATCCCAGAATATCTAACCAAATCTATACAGCACACTTGGATATACAATGTGATCCCAGAATATCTAACCAAATCTATACAGCACATTTGGATATACAATGTGATCCCAGAATATCTAACCAAATCTATACAGCACACTTGGATATACAATGGGATCCCAGAATATCTAACCAAATCTATACAGCACACTTGGATATACAATGTGATCCCAGAATATCTAACCAAATCTATACAGCACACTTGGATATACAATGTGATCCCAGAATATCTAACCAAATCTATACAGCACACTTGGATATACAATGTGATCCCAGATCTATATGTTGTAAATCTTCAACCTTTTAAATGACTAGCACTTTTTTTTCAGTAGAATGTGTGCATACAAATTATTATGAAAACTATGCTAAAAATAATTTGTTTATGTCAATAAGGATGCAAGCTTCATAAAACGGTGCAAATTATTTCTCTACACTCATAGTTCTCACAATGTTTCAAAATATTGGTCACAGAGGCGGCTGGAAAGGCTGGAGAATTATGATAGGTACATGAGTATATGTTCAACCAAAACATTTGTTTCTGGGGTAAATTATAACAGCTACTAAATATGTAACTGATCATACTTCTCAGGGCCTCACATAAAAGATAATGGAAGATTAAGAAATAAACCTTGCACACTCGAGCTCAAACTCAGCTATGACTATATATATTTCACTATAATTACATTAATTCATTTTTGTTCACATTAATTCTTATCACTTTTATCACTGATTTCCAACTTTCAGCCAAACTGTATCACACAGTGCCTTCTCAAACGTCTGACAGAATATCTGAATTTGTGGCTGGTTAACATTGTGAACTCAGCTTCTTTTGCTTATTTATTTATTTACTAATTTAACTGTTGATTCATATCATATTCAAGAATTCATGGACATTACTTTCCATCCACAATATAAATCTGATTAATGAAAGGTAAAATTCCCAGAGATTTCTGAAACTGTGTTTTACATCTTGACAACAGATCACTGCACTTCTGTCTCTTACATGTCCTGGCTTGTAGCATTAGACCTCCAGACTTCAACTGTCAAGTTCTCCATGCTTGCATTTTTTTTCTTATGAACGTCTTGAATACGTACAGAGACCAATCCAGTATTACCACCCGTAGAGTTGATATGAACATTACTAATGATAATCTGAAAGGTAATACAAAAAGTGGTAATTACGTTTTGACCATGATTTGAAATACTTTACTGGAATAACTGCTTGAAATTACAAAGCTTTACAACACACAGAATAAAATCACCATGCTTGGAAAACGGCCAACTTGGAAAAAACTATTCAAACAATATGCACGAACTGTAATTCTTTAACCTTTTCTCATGTTTGCAAGGTGCTTTTTAAAGCATATTTCGAAGGTATTATTTAGTTTAGACTGACAAAATTAAACTTTTTGCTAAGCCCTGAATATGGTCAACCCAACAAATGTAGTTTTGTCTCCAAACTCTGCATAAATTGCACTGTAAGTAGTTCTTTCATACGCGAAAGGGCGAGGAATTAGGGCAAGTGCACATTACATGAATGCAAGATGTATGTCCAGAGGTAAATACATACATGTACATAACTGTAGAACAAAAGTCACCAGGGCCAGATGTTTAAAAGTGTATTAGCTAATACTTGCATTATGTTATATTTTATATTTACATTTTTAGCCTCAGCAGCCAATGCAGTTCTCCAAAGTCAGCAGCAGTTTTACTTCATATTTCATATACTGTTTCACAATTTTCATTTGGATAAGTGCAAAATTTAAGACTTGGCTTAAAGTTAAAACTGGTATTAAAGTCTTAAACCAGTTTTGAACAACTGGCCCCTGGCTTTCAACATGGTCAGCAAAGCCCATCTTACAGTGAATACTTACAACTATTCACAAATATATTTAGTTATTCATTTCATTAAGGATGCAAGAATTTTTCACTTGTGTGATGTAGTCAGTTTTAAGGCTGGTGTTAACTGGAATTTCTGCTGTAACACCTTAAGAAAATTACTCACAAACTTTCCACGTATGACTTCATACTGATATACATAGTATAACTGTGGAAAGCAAATGGCCTTTAGCAAATGCGAACGGTCACACAAGCGTCAACTCACAGATCCATTATCCCATTATTAATGTAACGGTAATGTACAGCTGGTTGCAACCTCCACCCCTATCCCCTCAGTGGCTGAACTTGATGAAGTGTTTTCTCCCCCTTACCTTTCTCCCTGCTGGACTGGGAGTAGACAAAGTTCCTGGAGCCCTTGTTGTTGAAGATGGAGAGATGGTTGTGGGAGTCACATGTGTTGAAGTTGATTTGGCTGTCGTAACCTGTGACTGTGAGGCCTGTGTTTTACTTTGTGCTGTTGTTGGCAATGGTGTTGTTGTTGTTGACTTGATTGATGTCGTTGAACTGTTTGTTGTTGTTCTACTGTTTGTCGTCGTTGAACTGTTTGGTGTTGCTGAACCGTTTGATGTTGTCGATGATGTCGTCGCCATAGTTACTGACGTCGACACTGTAGACACTGATCCTGCTGTTGTGCCTGTGGACGTAGTATCTTTCCCAGACACCCAGGTGCTATGATCTCCAACCAGAAGAATGACAACAACCAGATACACTGACAATGAACTGGCCATCTTGCTATTACCCACGTCACATTTCCAACCCATCATCTGCAAACAAGAACAGTGAGGGTATCTCCTGACAATTTCATAAATGGTAGTTTTCATGGACATTTAAGGCCTGCATTAATATTCCCAGATAGAAAATGTAGTCCAGACAATGTGAGATCATTATAAGGGATTTTCTAACCTTTGCCTGGAATATTAAAAACCAAAAAAAGGTCCATGTATTGATTGACTTGGAGCATAGCCCACAAAAACACACGTCTTGCATAGTTATTTATTTATTTGATTGGTGTTTACGTCGTACTCAAGAATATTTTACTTATATGACGGCGACCAGCATTATGACCCACGACCATCCACAGGTTGCTGGCAGACCTTCCCACATAAGGCCGGGAGAGAAAGCCAGCATGAGCTGGACTTGAACTCACAGTAACTGCATTGGTGAGAGACTCCCGTTTCATTACGCTGCGCTAGCGCGCTAACCAACTGAGCCACGGAGGCCCATCTTGCATAGTTCAAGAGCCCTCTATAAAATACATGTATTCTATCAGCATAGTTTTATGAGCCCTCTATAAAATACATGTGTTGTATCAGCATAGTTTATGAGCCCTCTATAAAATACATGTATTGTATCAGCATAGTTCATTAGCCCTCTGTAAAATACAAGTATTGTATCAGCATAGTTCATGAGCCCTCTATAAAATACATGTATTGTATCAGCATAGTTCATGAGCCCCTCTATAAAATACATGTATTGTATCAGCATAGTTCATTAGCCCTCTGTAAAATACAAGTATTGTATCAGCATAGTTCAAGAGCCCTCTATAAAATACATGTATTGTATCAGCATAGTTCAAGAGCCCTCTATAAAATACATGTATTGTATCAGCATAGTTCATGAGCCCTCTATAAAATACATGTATTGTATCAGCATAGTTTATGAGCCTTCTATAAAATACACATGTTGTATCAGCATAGTTCATGAGCCCTCTATAAAATACATGTGTGGTATCAGCATAGTTCATGAGCCCTCTATAAAATACATGTATTGTATCAGCATAGTTCATGAGCCCTCTATAAAATACATGTATTGTATCAGCACAGTTTATGAGCCCTCTATAAAATACATGTGTTGTATCAGCATAGTTCATGAGCCCACTAAATACATGTATCAGCATAGAGTTCCAGAGCCCACAACAATATCTGTCTTATACCAGCCTAGTTCAAGACCCCTCTTTAAAAAAATGCCTGTATTGTATCAGTAAGTAGTTCTAGAGACGACTATAAAATATACAGGTTTTGTATCAGAGTGGCATTGCAGATCTCACTACATGTAGCTCCGGAAGTGTGTGGTAGGGTTTGACGTCATGCAGCTAACTGTCTCATCTTAGCACCTTCTGAAAAGGTTGCGGAAATACGTTCAATATACATCATGTATCAGCATGGAATTCCACTTTCCTTCGATACACTTAATGTATCAGTTCAGCACTGGAAAGCCAAATGCCCTAAATGACCTAATATTCAGCCCACCTTTTTTTAGAGGCAATTTAATGTCATAATATTTCCAAAAATCAACAGAACACCCAAAATCAGCAAAAATAAGCAAGTTAATAGTCAAATTTTATTTATTTATTTGATTGGTGTTTTATGCCATACTTAACAATATTTCATTTATATGACTTATATACTATTATTATACGAGCTGCAACAAGCCCGGGGGAACCCACGACCATCCTCAGGTTGCTGGCGGTCAAGTGACATTTTAGCGTTAAACACATGTTGACTGTCCACCAAAGTCCACTGAAGGGAGTGCAATGTATCAGAATGATTACCAGAACCCATGTTTACTTCCATGTGTTATATCGACATAGAATTCCCAGAAACTTTCACGACACCTTGACAATAGGTACATTTACTGTATTTGATAGAAACTTTCTCTCGTTACTAAGTTACTCATTTTGTCTGATTTTGGGAGTTTTATTGATCTTACATAGGTGTTTTGCAGTTTTGCATTTATTTACTTATTTGATTGTGTTTTATGCAGTACTCAAGAACATTTCCCTTACACAACGGGGGCCTGCATTATGGTGGAGGGCGATAACCTACAGGAAAAAATGTAAGTTTCACCACTGAACAGCACGTGATAGTTTGTGATCTTTACCTGCCACATGCAGTATTTATTATTATTTTGGAAATCCCTCCTACTTTCATTCTTTATACACTTTATTCGTTCGTTGCTGGTTTGAGTTGAATGTTATTTTGGGGAATGGAATGTCACAGATTCACAGAAGTCAAAATCTTTACAACCGAAAATTCAAAATTGAGGAGAGAGAGAGAGAGAGAGAGAGAGAGAGAGAGAGAGAGAGAGTTTAATTTCATGTTAGGTTCATTTCTGATCATGATTTTATTGTTGGTACAGACATATACTTGTACAAATATATTATCTTGATCAGAGATAGAACATTGCGTAAGAAGACAGATATAAACCAGGGTGATACATGTTCAGTTGTTGGGTGTTATATTAAAGGAAAGAAAGGAACTAACAAACATTATATCAAAAGTAAACATATGCAAAATACAGAGATGAGGCTTATCCTGCCCAGATTAGAGGCACAAAATGAAACAATTACAAACCCTGTATATATCATCAAAAATAACAAAATATGCTAATAGAAAGACCGGCTAATCCTGATGAGAGATACATGTATGATTATAATGAACCAGTTATAAACCATCCATGTTCAGTTGTCGATGTTATATTAAACAAAGAAGGTCTAAAATTGACGCGTATGAATCCCAAGAACGTCTGTTTTGATTGATGGCTGGTATATATGAATGTGTGTTTTGACCAATTTATATGTAATTTAGACTAATGTCTGTCTGACATGACTGTATCGTAAGTCATAAGATGAACCATAACTTCAAATTATAACACTAAGAGGGTAGGAGGTACCGTAACCCAAATCAGAAAACGTGCTAAAAACTTGAACTGGCTTACCTGCAATTTAATGAAAAACCAAATGCTCCCTCAGTTTTGGCTGTTCAAAAACATGATGGACACTTCAAAAATATATCTGAGTGACCAAGTAGAAATGGTTTGAAGTACACCTTCTTGACTTCCAATAGGCTGTATAAAAAATTAACAATTAGCTATGTGTTCTCAAATATCAAGATGTGTGTAAAGCCAAGGCCTCATCAGACATTTAGATTCTCTGTTCTCCGTCTCTTGCTAGGGTAATGGGTTATTGCTATACATATATCTTGTCTTTTCATGACTCATCATCCACACAGTCCTATCCTATCTTGCCGAAGCCTGCTTCCTCAACTAACAAGAATGTTGATTCCACTTTATATTCAGAAACATCTGAAGTAGGTCATTACATTGCTGCCTAAACTTAAATTTCCGTAAGGCAAAATTTGAACTTCTGATAGCCTGTATATTTAAATACAAACCTCTGTTCAACAACAGCACATTTTCACCAGTCTCTCAAGATACCTTCATTAATATGGCACTTGATGGTTCACAAAAGTCCACTCATCTCAAAATTATTTGTTTTACATAATACTAGAGCAGTTGGCGTATGAATGGAGAAAAAGCATTGAAATCACGTACTGTGCCTCGACTTGGAGCCGACAAACCTCTTACAGACCATTGTGAAACCTTGACTTGTAAAATACTAAAAGTATGGTGTATATATATGGATGGAGGAAACCAACTGAAATCACGTTACTGTACCTTGTCTTGTAGCCGACAAACCTCTTACACACTACTGTGAAACTTTGACTTGTAAAATACTAAAAGTATGGTGTATATATATGGATGGATGAAACCAAACGAAATCACGTACTGTACCTTGTCTTGTAGCCGACAAACCTCTTACAAACTATTGTGAAACCTTGACTTGTAAAATACTAAAAGTTTGGATGGAGAAAACCAAAGAGGCAATGAGGTTGTAATTGTACTATGTCCAGCAGCCGAGAAACCTCACACAAACTATTATCACACCTTTAGTCATAACATACTGCATTAGTCTCGTGTATAGATTTATTTATTTATTTCATTGGTGTTTCATGTCGTACTCAAAAATATTTCACTTATAAGAGGGTGGCCAGCATTATGGTGAGTGAAAACTAGGCAGAGCCCAGGGGAAACCCACGACCATCCGCAGGTTGCTGAAAGACCTTCCCATGTACGACCAGAGAGGAAGCTAGTATGAGCTGGACTTGAACCCACAGCAACTCCATTGGTGAGAGACTTCTGGGTCATCATGCTGCTCTAGTGCGCTAACCAACTGAGCCACGGATGTAGGAATGTAGATGTAGGAAACCAATGTGCATGGTGATGAAATTACTGTACCGTGTCATGCAGCTGAGAAGCCTTTAACAAACTATTATGAAACCTTCGCTTATAAAAATTAAAAATACTGCCTGGCGAAAACAGTTTACATGAATCCGTGAAAGAAAATCTACACGAGTAATGAATAAGCTTAAGGAAGTTTCATCTACTCAGCTCACAATAAAAATTTCTATTCGTGCATTAGTGGTTATCACACTTCTTTCAAAAATAGGCCACAAGGATGTCAGCTGGCTTTTGGACACTGCTGTGCAACACAAGGAAGTCTAATGTACATTTCTGCACGCACCTAAACAATTCATAGAGGCATTTATAAGTACAAACTCTGCCTTTCAAATAAATCAGGTTTGAATCAGAAGTTGTTTAGCTATTATTAGTAGCTGGGAGTAGTAACTAGGAACAGGAACAGGAAATTAGATTCTGTCCAGCTGAACTGTTCATGGTTTGAGTTAGATAAAATCCCTACATGTACTGGTAAATGTATTATAATAGCAGCTTATTTATGGCCTGGGTAAGCTAAAGTTCTGCTTAAACAACTTACCTGTTTAAAGGTTGTTTAAAATTCATGCATGTACATGTTTATCACTCTACATATTCTGAAGTTAACGAAATTTTCTGAGCCAACACGGTATATGCACAGCTACTTCTTAAGGCTTAGTCACTGATCACACTTGTAGACCTATGGAGGCCAACTCATGTATATTCTGTAGACTTTCAAGCCAACGGGATATATGTACAGCAATATGTAATGTGTTGCTATGAAATAATCTGATAAGCATCGCGAAGTACAGAACTGCTGCCTTAAAACAGGGCTAAGGGTTGTGGGTTCATTTATTTCCTGCACTGGCATAAGGATTTCTGAAAATTCCCTTTGACTCACATTCCACATAATATGACAATACCTGCTGCTAAAAAGTTCAAATTTAACTCACACCGATTCAAGAATGTTTATTATTACAGCTACAGTGATTTAATTTCAACTGTGCATGAGAATTAATACCACGGTCTGCTCATAAATGTATATGCCAATCAATTCTATGCACATGTGACAAACGTTCATTTTCTTATCCCCCTGAAGCCTGAGAGGTCCGTGTTCATATTAGCTTAAATGAACATGTAGATAGACTCAGTTTTTTCACCATTCTGTAATACAGCTCCATGGGTCTCTGGCCTCAAGTGATGAACAAGACTTCTAGACAGACCCAGTACTGACAAATAACCTATGCAAAACCAACGAGGCCACAAATCAGCCTGTCGTCAGGATATGACTGAAATACTACTACAGTTGTGTGAAGCAATAATCATGATTCCTTCATTGAAATCAGCCTCATCCTTTTGTCCTCTCATCACAATGACCGCTATCACCCAAATAAAACTTCAAGACTGGATGTTATCTCTGAATCTTACCAAGAAATACTAAACCACAAGTTACGATTTCAAAAGAAGTCAGTTTGTGTTACCTATAAAGCTTGCTCCCAAAACTGCAAGTCTGCATCTTGAATGTATTTAAACATTCAACATTAAGTCTACCCTAACATAATTTGAATGATGACGCCTACCTGTTGGGTAACTCAGAGTATTCCTACAGCCAGAATTTGCAGGGGGTTAATCATCTGGCGTAGACTGGCAGAATATACAATATCACATATATATATCTGAATGATGATTTAAGACAACTGACAAGGCTAACTATTACGTGCTCCGGTATTTTTATGAGAGATATGTTGGATGCTGTTATCTATTCTTATAACTCAGTGATCATTTGATGGCTCAGCCTATTTCATGTCTTAATAAAGAGCATACATATATCCATCCAGGCAGAACAATAATCTTAAAATTACAATTCATAAAAATATAAATATAAACCTATACGTCCAATATGTTGCATGGAGTATTTTGTATGTTATGAGGGTATGTTTTTATCCTCTTGTCGAACAACTGGCCTCTGTCTATTCACTCAAGTGTGTCATCTGTATGCTGGTTAAAACTATATGCAGCTCTGTAAGTAGTTAGTAGACCTACTTTATATGAAGCAATCAGCTAAGACTGAACCAGGTTTTATTTAGCAAACCATATAGTTATTTATCTCATTATGGTTGAACACCATACTCCAGAGATTTTAAACCAATCTCAGTTAAATTTTCCATCCGTTACACGGCAAATGCTGGGATAATATATGAAAGCTCAAACCTGTTGCACATGGAATGCATAAATAATGCCAGGCAACCATCACATACTGGCACTGTGATGTTAATATTGCTGAACTATAGATATTCATTTATTTAATTGATTGGTGTTTTATGCCCTGGTCAAGAATACTTCACTTATACGACGGCAGCCAGCATTATGGTGGGAGGAAACCGGGCAGAGCACGGGGGAAACCCACAACCATACGCCGGTTGCTGAACGACCTTCCCATATATGGCCGGAGAGGAAGCCAGCATAAGCTGGATTTACTCACAGTGACCGCATTGGTGAGAGGCTCCTAGGTCATTGCACCGTGCTGGCATGCTAAACCCTTGCCTACAGAGGCCCCACTAAACTATTCAGCCCATAAGACATACGAGTTCTTGGGAATTCCGTGCGAGGGCGCTTGCGTATATACTGGACTTGGGGTTAGAACCCTTTGTGCATGAGCGTTGGGCGAATGGATAATTTTCTAACCCCAACTTCCAGTATGTACGCAAGCACCCCCACGCGGAACTCCAGAGATCTCATATCTCTATATACATGTAGGCCATATAGATAAAAATTAGACATAATATATTATGGTTATGCATAAATTATGTTATGATAAACATAAAGCTATGACTCTATTCACACCTTTCTGAAGTAAGGCTAAGGAATAAAGGTGAAGGCCACAGAAAGTGTAGTGCACATATTTGGATAGGCCCTGTACTTTTGCAGGTGACACAAGACAAGCGCCAGAGGTGCAAGGCATCATAACTCTGATACTACTCCAAGAAAACTAAATTTAAGTGCGTATATGTCTGTTAGCAAAGGTAGAGCTATGTAGAGCTTGTCCGCAAGGTAGGCCTACATGTATATACGATGTTATAATACCGGTAACATATATGTTCAATTCATGAGGTAACCATGATCTAATTTAACATTATTCATTATGATTTCTTAATGTCACTTAGATATTTGTGTTATTCTAACAATTATATACATATGCAAACAGACGTACAACAGTGACAACACCTACTTTCATTTTCCATGTTAACAATTATTAGAACCCGTTTTCTTGCTTAAATGCCTGGTGTTGTTGTTGCAATCGACTACGTTGAAACTTTCCAGACTCGAAGACATGCATTCATTTTAACACCGAGCAATTCTTGAACGACACACCAACATTCAACCTTCGAATGAGAATTCTACTCACACATAAAAGTGTAGACGACGCAAGGAATCGGAACTTCCTCAAGTGTGATGTACTTTACAAGCTGACGCTAGCAACTCCCCCATACAGGGTGGACATCTTCCAGTCTCTGAGGTCAAGGTAAGACATCACGTGGTTTCTATTTCACAACACATCCACGTAGTGCATCATGTACCCTAAATATCCAAATACGACGTAATAACAAACAGTACCTGTTATAAATGTGTCAAATATATACTTGCTGATCCTTTTAAGCAAATATATGCTACCGGTAGGCCTACTTCAAACTTTGATGAAAGATATATCCCAAATCAAAGACTTCCAAGTTAATACTGACACGGTACATGCCTATATAACTGTGATAATTCAGGCTTACTGTTTAAATATATGGCTTCGATCAGAGGTGAACAGATTAACCCAGTTGCATTTATTATCTAACAATTATTATCTCACGAATGTCACATTCATTAACTTATTTTACTGAAAGGCAGCATGGATTAATATGGTGTACTAAGATGTGTGATTTATGTTCAGCTTTGTAGCCTACTAGGCCCTATAGTCTATTTCTCTCTTTTTTTGTGTGTTAAGTTGATAGACATTTACGTAAAGTATTGAACTCCGCCCAATATCCAGCATGCCACTGTTTTTTTTTTAAAATAATTATGACGTCACCCGAGGCAATGTGTTCTTGCAGTCCAAACTGAGCTTATGCAGTTTAACATCATGATTTAGAAAAAAAGTGGTTTCATTTTCTTTGCAAGAATATGAACTTCCAATATATCCATTTTAAGAGCTTGTGTTACGGGTTATTGACTATAGGTAATTTTAGTAGCGAGTGTGACTGACTTTACAAACAGCCGAATATAGGCGATTTACTACAAGAAAGACTATTGTATGCCTGCCACTATATATTAATTCATCAAGGTAGGCCAGGTTACCGAAGTGGCCGAAGAGCAAGTTAATCAAGTTCAATGTTTATTTCGACATAAGACGTGCAATATATAACAGATATTAATCCCAATTCACACATCCCCCATTACAGCGGATTTGCCGCTCTCTGCCCTCGTTTTCTAAACTTTATAAAACACCAGTAGAGTATTTTATCTGCATGGTTCAATAAATATACGAACGTCGTTTACATTAAAACAGAATAGGCCGATATTAACTGGGGTAAACGATTTAAATGTCGTCAGATATATTTGTCTAGGCTTACATTTTTTCTCAATTAGGACTTTAGACGCATATATATATATATATATATATATATTATATATATATATATATATATATATATATATAGGTCAATAAATGCCGGTACCGGTAATGTGTACATACAAGTTAGCTTAATATAAATAACCGGTAAAATTTTATTTGCTTTGATACGAGTGGACTGAATTTTTGTGTTCCGAAAGTTATAATTTAGCTTCTAGAAATGTTTGGTTAAGATTTGTGACCTTAATGTTTAAGTCTACTGAACCTTGATCCACAAAACAGAGACGAGGTTAAGTTGATTGTTGCTACCATCGTAGCATGCATTCGTGTGAAAGACTTGTGAGTTTGCCTTTAGACAGAATTGGTAGGACCTGTATGTCGTACACAGGCACACAATTACACAGGTCCATTAGTGTCACGGTGAAAAAAAAGGGGAAGTTTCGACTTCAGTATCTCGAAATTTCGATTTTCCTATGTCTAAATTTCGACTTTCTTATGTTATACTGCTGGTATCCCGATTAGAAGCAAACCATTCACGCATAGGCCTAGCTTGCGTATATACTGTATATAGTGTCTCCGTGTGTCATAAGAGTATGTGTTTGACTGAACACAAAAAAAGTCTAAATTTCGAGAAATAGTAGAAATTTCGGCTTTCTTATATTATTGTGCTGGTATTGCGATAAAGAACAAATTATGCACATATACACCATGCGTATTACTGCATACGATGTCTCCGTGTGTAATCAGAGTGTCATTGACAGGATGTCAAATTTGGATTAAAAAGTGGAAATTTCAAGAAAAGAAGGTCGAAATTTCCAGAAAAAAAGTGGAAATTTTGACATACGAACGTCGAAATTTCGACTTTTTTACTTCCAAATTTGTTTTCACCGTGACACTATGGGCTTCCGTACACAGTAGTTTCTCAACATCTATTTATGATCAAACGAAAGATGAAGTATGTAGGGTAGGTATAAGTACAGCACGTTATCTTTGTACTCATTTGATGGGAGGTGTTTGCTCTCGCCCGATTTATAACCTTGTAGAGACAAAATGAAAGTCCTGGCTAACTATAGATGTAAACAGACTTAAAGCGATTCAAGTTGAAATTTCGATATAGGCCTCTAGCAAAAGCTTTCATTTCGTGCAGCATTTTCCAAGCATCGAACCATTTCATCTTCTGATGGCTACATATACACAGGTCCTTCCAGATTCTCGGATAGATTCTCGCGTTGCTTGGCCAGCTGTTTAACTGTTGCTTTGTCTACGTTGAGATTTGACTCGGCGTTTAGTTGCTTGCTTGATTTATTGACCTGGGTGGAGACAGTTCTAATACCAGGAACCTTATTATGGCTTTCGACGCCATGCATGGACTGAAGATGATGACGAAAGATATTTAAACCTACCCCGCTTCCCCACCCCCCTCCCTCTCTTCCCAATCGATGAATTTTCACCTCCATCAAAACGTTTCAAACTGAGCAAAACGTTTTCTCCAAAGTAAAACTTTTTCATCCAGGTTAGAACTGTTTTCGCCCAGGTGAGAACTGTTTTCAACCAATAAAAAATCTTAGTTTATAACTGGTTTCACACAGGTGGAAAGCAGAGAAAAAAAGTTACAAACTTAAACATGGATTAAAACATTTCTCACGCGGATTCGACTAGGTGAAATCTTACGAACAAGAAGCCTCGATCGTTCTGCACCTTTAAAGCTATGGACTGAAGATGGTCAGGAAAGGCAGCCACATGTATTTTAAACAGGGACAATACGGCAATTTACTGTTACGTTGAACCACATGTTTTACGGGTATATACTGTACATGGCTTTTCAAATGCAGTATTTTACCATGCCTTTTCATTCATTTCTCATTTAGAATTGCCATTTATCGTTTAGATGTGAGGTATTTTAAAACTGTATTTGTATTTCACGTCAATAAAAATAATAATTAAAATGTAAAAAAAAGACAGCTCGAGCATGTGGATAAGTACTTCTGTACTTCACGACTGAAATATTCGAGTATACCGTAGGTGACTTTCATTATCCCTTTACAATGGCTGTGAAGTGACACTGAAAATATTCTCTTAATGATTTGATGAATGAATGAATGAATGATTCAGACTGAACTCTACAGCTGAATTCATGTGGTCATACTGTGGTGCCCTGTGTTAAAATATCCTAATAATAAGTAAAACGCCCAGCGTTAAAATGGTTTAACCGTTTTAGACCCTTGAAGAGGCTATAGTATAGACGTATTCATATGAATCCATGGCAGAGAATCACAGTATCCACATTAGTCTCTTCAAGCCACACCACGGACCACTGGCCATCCATTAAATAATTTTTCCGATACCGGGGACACCATTTTACTTGCATTGTCATTCAAAGGTTAAGAATATATTTTATAAGAAAAGATAACCCTACTGCATATTAATATATGCATGGATGGAAAGACCATACCAAGTTTACTTGAAAGTTGCGTTTAACATTTCTTCTTGAACCTTGAATCCAGTTTATACACATCAACAAGTGCAATCTGATACTGTTAAACGGAAGTAGAAAGATACTAGTAGCATTTTGTTGTAGGAAACCACATGTACACACTGCATCAGATACAGGGATATTTAAGGTTGTTAAATTACAGCTACAGTCTACAAAAGCACAAGTTTTGGGAAATATTGCCTGAAAAATTTGACTTGAATGTTAATACCTGTATTCATGTGCACTGACAGTACAACGATTCATAAGTAATTTTGACCGTAACATTTGATAATGATATATTTATGACATTAAGTTCGGGTGTCCTAATATCTGAAAATATTTTAGTTACTACTATTTCAGGTTACTTACAGGGTGGCCAATCTAAAAACCTGTATTTCACAATGACAGAACTAAAAGATAGTGTATGGCCCAATCGAAGTCTGCAAGAGACCATATCAGCGACAGAACCTTAGACAAATCAGTTCCTTTGTTTTGTTTTCTTAGATTTTGATACCGTCTTGTTACTCCAAAGCACCTGAAAATAAAAAGACGAAATAAAAGGAAACATGTATATTTACGCCTAAACAGACTGGCATTGATTCCATTTATGTAACACCTGCATATTATGTAAACAATGCTTTAAAGTATAAACTGTTACTCAAGTATTGTGGCACTACCAGTTATACACAATATGGTGTGAAATACTATATCTACATCCACTAATTTATTAAATTATGTACAACCGGCAGTTAATTTACTGCTAAGCATGCAGTTATACAGCTCCCACTATAACCTGAATCTATTCAAACTCTTCCTTTCCTTGTTTTTGCCACGATTAAAGAATTGTACATGAATACTTATATAACCCTCCTGGAAACCAAGTGATTGTCACCTGGAATTGCAAATTTACTATCTATAGATCAAGGGGTAGCTGCACAAAAAACAGCATTAAGATATCAAATAAATTTGAAATTAAACTCAGATATCTAAAGACAAAGGCAAGATAATATTTTTTTTTAGCATTCAATTATAAACTTCCATAACTTTGACATAACTTACTGTATCCGTAACTAAGATCAAAGAATAGGTACTCACCAGAAACCACAAGAAATGGGTGGCTCGAAGAAATGTAACCTGAACTTCTTCAGTTGTTGCACGTTCCGGAACACAGGCGTAACTGTTACATAACATTTGTTCTTGAAGATTCTTGATTTTATGTATGGTATTCTTGTCATTATTTTAAAGCCACAGTTTACAACTGTAGGACTACTCGTCCATAGTGAAGTAATCCAGCGAAGTTCTTCGGGTTAACCTACAAATCAAATTTGTTGCCCATTACCTGAAAGGAGAGCACAAGTTTGGTTGTTGTTGTTGTTGTCATGCAGTTAGCAGCGTAGATAAATGAAGGTACTCGTCCGCGATGAGAATTTACTGGTAAAGGAAACAAAACTCTCGATTTAATAGTAACATGTATGACAATCCAGTGGCCAAATTGACTTTTTACGTCCTGAAATATTTCTTGGCGTTGTTAAAGTAAACTTTCTGAAGAGATGTATGACTCACCTTCTTTTCACAAATTGGCGCCACGTAAACTCCAGTGACTCAACATTTGACGACAAGGGTAGAGAACCCAGCACGTCTTGTGTACACAAGCAACGTTAAACCCTCCCTGATCTATTTTCCACGCCAAAAACTTAATAGTTTTTGATACATCAAAATAAATATGTACCTTTAAGGTATTTGATTTAAATAGAACATACGGGACATTTACAAACCACGAGTTTATCTGTGGTTACATGCAGGCTATAGGGGGCCTACCCACAGCAGTGGGCCTATAGCCTATATCTTTGGAATGATTTTTAATTTATTGGGAAGATCAGTACATAGCTCTATGCCTACGTAATATTTCATGTTACGTACTCGTTTCTTTTGTTTACTCCATCATCAATTAATTTGATACTTGGGAGGGGACATTTTTGCTTCGATTTGTTATCTGCCTTGTTTAATTCGACTAACGACGTGAACGGTAAACGGTCGGAAGCCTATGTTACGGACTTGGTAGGGTAGATAACCTTATTTTGACGACGGCTCATCACCCTAAAATTTAAGATAAAATATCGTATAATTTACGGTATAAGCTAACAGTGTGAGTCAGCTGATCTAATGATGCACTGGCATACCGACCAATACTGAACCAACTGACTAGTAATAATAAACCGTAGGTCCAACGGATCTTTGGCTATCGGTTGCAAAAGATTAAGTTTGCCATTGTTAGATTTTTAGGACCTACATTCATGGTTTGAAGATGATAGAATGAATTTTCTTCTGACTCCGGTGAAAGCAAACCTGTAATGCTGAACCTTATGTCGGTAAATCGGGGCAGTGCAGAGGTTTGTGTTCGGCTATGTTTGTCTCTCGGAGAAAGAGATTCTCACATTTCCGAAAAAAATTGAATTGGCCCGAGTTTAGCGAATCTGTTACATTGCCCGCAACACTCACTTTTTCAAGTCTTGGTCTGGGCGAATGACTGGAAATGCGACCATTTTGTATCATGCATATAAAGAGTGCGAAGAAGAAAAACTAAAATTTTATTGTAAAAAACATAATTTGACTGATATTTTATGAAATAAGTATTGTGCTTCACAATAAATAGAAGAAAACCTGACGGAGTTCTCAATTTTTTTTGTCTTCTTTTACAATGATGTTCGGTGTCAGAAGTGGAAAGGTGATATATTTTTAGCAGTGACGTTTAATTGTTTCGGTTTAATTTCGGTACATTTCAGTTTTAATGGCCTACTGAAAACTGTGAATTCCTTTTTGTGGGTATTGTTTTTTTTTTTGTTTTTTTTTTTTTTGTTTTTTTTTTTTTTGTAAATTGCTGCTGTTATGAAATCTGACGGCAAAATTCTTGCGAATATTTGTTTTTCTAGGTCACTTAGTTTTGCAACATTATTGGATTTAGAGCAAAATCTTTAAACATCAATGCCAATGGAGGGATTCTTTTTAAATTGATATGCGTGTAGACCAATATTAGTTGCATAAAGTTTGAAAGAGACATTAAATTCCGTTGAAAAACTTTAGAATTTCGCCACTGGTCGAATATATGACGCCATAAAATGTTTTGAATTTTGATATATTACGATATATATATCGGGCCGGTGATTCCAAATCTGCTTTTGTAATTTGTCCTTATGTTTGTATCGCTTTGATATATGTCAGCAAACTAATGGTTTTAAAGTAATTTCTTCCTCAATTGTAATTTCAATAGCATGTAAATCGAAAACTATCAGAGCTTGACAGACTATAATTTGCAACAAATTATGGCACTTTCCGTGGCATCTGTACAACGAGTATTTAGGCTGTTTTGTGTAGTTTTCTAGCTGAAAGTGTGTAAATGTCCTCACTCTGTTTCAGAAATAGAAATGTAAGTCCATTCATTTCACGTAGACTTAGAGGGCCACTGGACAATTACATGCTCTTGAGCTGACTCTAGTCATGAAACGGGAACTGTGTATTTTAATATACCAACGTTGATGTGTTCTTAAAGGACTGTTACAAACACTACCATGTCGCAAAATGCTCTGTACTGAAGCAGAAATTGAAACCCATTCGTGCAGGCTGCATGAAAGCTACGGAATTGCAAGCAGTTGTATAGTGTTTGATTATTGTTTAACTCTATATATTCTAGAAGTCTTCACTTAGACCTGCACAATGACGGCCATCATATTTTGGGTGTACAAAACTTAATTGCACGGAATAAACCACTGGTCATTGGCAAGATATGCCGACGGACTTTTTTTTTTTTTTGATTGGTGTTTTACGCCGTACTCAAGAATATTTCACTTATACGACGGCGGCCAGCATTATGGTGGGTGGAAACCGGGCAGAGCCCGGGGGAAACCCACGACCATCCGCTGTTGCTGGTAGACCTTCCCACGTACGGCCGAAGAGGAAGGCAGCATGCCGACGGACTTTTCCATGCATGTGTAGCAAGCCAAATGGGGTAAATTACTGGAATGAATGCAGCGGCGTCATGTAAGACTACACCAGAAGTTCGCTCATAAAGCGTTGTAAGCTTTTGCGGTGTCCGTAGGCCTATAGGCCTGTACTCATTGCTTGGGGTAAGAAGGACCGCACGGTGGACCGCTTAGTCACCAACGTCTATGGAACAATACTCCATCAGATATTGACAGTAGATGCAGTGTTCCTTCACTATATCCGGTATAGTATAGGGAAAACGCTTTATCTGAGAATGGTGTTGATTATACGTTTCTTGTGATCTAGCGATTGAATGGCGAAACACTCGGTCACGTTGATAGACCAAATAACAACAAGGTGAAACTTTCACTGATGACAATGAATCGGTTTATTCACAGGGCGCTTTCATTGCAGGTGCTGAGTAAAGAGATAACTCAAATTTTCAAAGAAAATGTTTTTCGATGCTGGTCGACTTGGAGCGTATATCAATAGATACCCCAAAATACAGTTTTATTGGCCTATACCAACGCTCAGTGAGAATGAATCTTTCCAAATACCTTCACTTACTAGGACCATAATGCTGCCAATCTCTTTTGTGGCCTGTTAGACATAACGTTAAAACACCTTGGGTATAGATATTGTCATCCAGATAATGTCTTGGCGTTCGGGATTCGGTGTCGTCTGGTGTTCCTTCGATGTAAACAAACTTTTAATAAGTTCTTTCGTGTCTTCACCTTTTTTCAGATGGCGAAAATTGTGTTGATCCTACGCTATAGGCTTCGTAGTTCTTGGACACGAAGAATTTTCCTGAATGAAGATACTACGCGTTGTACATGTACATGTAGGTGTGAAGATGTACATGTTGCCATTCAGCATATATCACATATACAAATGTTGATTTCTTTTTCGTGTCTTTATGAAGCTGGAATGCTGGTCTCTGCCGTAACTGATAAGTGGATGTAGCATGTGATTAATTTGGTATGCTGTCTGAGGTTATTTAGTATCCGTGACATGGCTGCCGCCTCGCCAAACGCGGTCGGTATGAGATAAACTGTCGCTTATTTGCTTGTGATCGCGCTATGCTTGTACCTGTTATCCTTCCAGGGTTGCATTCGACTGTCACACAAACGAATGAGCCCAGTCCAAATGTAAAATCAAAGGAAAGACATCAAGATCATAGTCACAAGCAAGCCAGTTGTTCCCTCTGTGAAACTAAAAGGACCGGTAAACCCCACTCCGGTTACAGATGGCGCCCGAAATGGGACTGGGTTTCTGGGCAGTCTGAAGATCACTCTGAGGATTACAGATTGATTCGGAGAGTTCGATACCAGACCAGGGTGAACAGTTGTGCTTAGAGTTTCGGTTTAGTCGGCTAACCCAGTAAGCAAGGAAAATCTGGAAAATGACTGTCTACAAAGCTTTTGGACTACTGTGGTACCTTGTTATTACTCTCGGGCCAAGAGTTACATCGTATTCACAGGGATTTAACTGTTTTGGCGGGGGGGGGGGGGGGGACTAAAACAAGTTAGTTGATAGTAACTTATATGTGCTTGTAAAAATTGTTTAAAATGCTGATAGTTTGTGACACAAACATGTAAGTTTACTTGTTTGGATTTTGATAAATAATTTTGACTGGTGTACGTGAAATATTTGTCATTGAGTAAGTGACACATGTTTTGTTATTGTTGCTACAAGTGTCACCTGGCTGATAATTCAGTAATCGAGAAAGTATTGGAAAATATCTTTTAGAGATTATTATTGCTGAATGTTAAGATTGTTACATTTGTTCAAGAAGGGTAACTGTGTGGTAATTTTGTTGTAATTAACTACTGAAGGAGGCTACAGTTGAATTCTTTGATTAACTTCTGGGGTTTATGTAAATGTACCTTGTGTACTTACTGCATATACTTGTACTCAGTATTATCGCCTGGAGTTTAGATACTTTTGAGGTTGATACTGGGGGCCTGGGGGTATGGGTGTGTGGATTGAAAGTTCCTGTTGATGGTGAGGACTTGGCTGGATTTTGCAGTAGAGATGTGAAGATTAAAGAGGGGATTATTCCTGATCAAAACAAAGGTGAGTATTTTTTATCGTTCTCTAACTCAGAGCAAGTGGAGAGAACACTGACCGTTAACGGTGAGTGCTACCATGGTAGAGAAATTACTGTTCACAAACCAACACTAGAGGAG
Source organism: Liolophura sinensis (assembly GCF_032854445.1). Classification (NCBI taxonomy): domain Eukaryota; kingdom Metazoa; phylum Mollusca; class Polyplacophora; order Chitonida; family Chitonidae; genus Liolophura; species Liolophura sinensis. The sequence goes on from NC_088300.1 coordinate 22,775,349, forward strand.
TACCAGGTAGTTGATGTACTTAAACGACCACGTCCGCCTGTGCAGGTCAGCGATATAATAGAAGCGATGAAGAACCTCACTCAACAGGGAAGAAGCGAAATAATTTCTCTGTTTGGCCATGAGAGATCCCAGGAACATCAGTCATGTGACACAAACCCTATGGTGGCATTTCTTCAGAGTGCAGAGTATCATTTTCCTCAGGCGATGATGTGAAAGGTAATGTCGCTTAACGGCAATGACGGCATGAAGTAACTAGATTGATGTGGTGATGCCCGCCATTAGACGAGCACTGCGGGGAACAGCTAGTGAGGTTATGTCAAATCTCGGTACATGCATTACAGTCCGTACGCTCTTTCTGAAATTTGATACCATATTTGGTAATGTTTTAACTGCAGAGACTCTTCTGGAAGATGTTTATAGTGCAAAGCAGAAATAGACGGAGAATATAGTGGTGTGGAGATGTAAGTTAGAAGGATTGTTAAGAATGGCAGAGCAGAAAGGGAAAGGGACGATCAGGATATGCTTAAGGTTTGGAGTGGTTTGTTTGATCATGAAGTTAGATCTGCCACACGTCACAGATTTGACGCAGGTGAGCCGTTTAACAATTTGCCTCGAGCAGCACGTGCCGCTGAACTCCCGATTCAGCAATCACCACACATGAAGATAAAATGTCACAAAGTCACTGAGTTAGTTAGCTGATAAAGTAGCAAAACTGGAAGCCAGGTGAATCCCCGTATGTTAGTTTTGTAAGAAGGAAGGACATGTTAGGAGAAACTGTCCAAAACGAGCAGAGCAGCCGAGAAACTAGAAACCTACTGGATTGGATGGCAGATGCCAGGCGAGACTTATTCTTGCCCTGTTATGGAGGAGAAAATATGGAGTAAACTAATCGGTAATAAAACCTTAGCTGCAATAAAAGTCAATGGCGTTGAAACACCTGCATATTTAGATACGGGTTAGCTGAAAAACATGGATACTGTACAAGACTAGTGGATTTATATGGCAAGCGAAAACTTTACTATGATGATAACTGCGTGGATCAACCTTGGCAATTGGTGAAAAACTCGTGGTGCGGAAAGTAGGTATCAGAGAGCGACAAAAGTTGACGGACAAGTGGGAGAGAACTGTGTATGAGGTGATAGGCCAGCCTCACAGAGAAGTAGCGGTCTACCCGGTCAGATCCCTTGACAGTGTAGGAAATCGCAAGAAAACCCTTCACAGAAATATGCTGTTGCCTCTGCCGCATATCTGGAGGCCAAATTCTAGGATATGACAAAGGTTAAGCCTAAGCCAAGGAAACCTACAGCTACGTCTGTCACGGAATCAAAATCTGAGGGTTCTGATGAACTAGATCAAGATTACGATCTGGTTTACCGTTATGCACGTATACAGGTAGACGAACCTAAACAAACTCTCGAGAATTCAGAAGAGAACCGAGAGGATCCAGTTTTCCGCTCTTCTAATGATACACCTGCTGACGTACCTACGGGAAGATTTGGAGTCATCAGTGGAAATAGATCTAACAGATGTTGGTGCTTGTCGTCCCAAGCGACAGCGACGTCCACCTGCTTGGTTAAACCCGGATGTTGTGGAGATCAATCAGTGATGCTCTCAGGTAGGTAACAAGGAGTCTGTTGTATTAAAGTGCATCCTGAGTTGTGTACTCTTGTGTGTCTCACTAATGAAGTAAGGTAAGTGTCAGTGCGAATGAGCGATCTGGTATGTTCTGGATGAATCTGTGGGTGGTAACAGACCCCTCTTTATAATGTCAATGGTGGTGGTGGTGATGGTGGGGTGGGGGGTGGGGGAGGGATAATGTGACAGGGTAAGGCGTCACCAAGTTAGTTAGCACAAATTGCATGGTCCTTTATAGACAGTATTGGAGCCTTTTCATATTGATGATATACAAGTGCTCACAAGTGTTATGTATTTGTGTTAGATGTGTAATACTATTTTGTTATTTTATGTTTCTTGTGTACACTATTGTGACTATGATACTTCCATTGATAGAACCATCTGAACACTGTTGTTATGAGAGAAGGGAAGGTTTAACTACATTTGTATGTACAAGGCCCGGTTTATATCCATGACATGGCTGCCGCCTCGCCAAACGCGGTCGGTTTGAGTTAAGCTGTCGCTTATTTGCCTGTCATCGCGCTATGCTTGTATCTGTTATCCTTCCAGGGTTGCATATGACTGTCATACATACGAATGAGCCCAGTCCAAATGTAAAATCAGAGGAAAGAAATAAAGATCATAGTCACAAGCAAGCCAGCGTTGTTCCCTATGTGAAACTGAAAGGGCCGATAAACCCCACTCCCGTTACATTTGTCCTACGACAAAATGTCAGCCGTTCTTATTTATGTTCCTCTGATGACGTCGTTTTCGTTGACGCTTGTCATTGTGGGATATCATGCACGTCGGACATTGCCGTGGAGAAACGTCGTTTGTGACGTCACAGACATACTACCATCTTCCTCAATCAACAGTGATGGCGTCATACACATCATATGGATTTTCTGTGGTAACTGACGCAAACTATGGAATGCAAGACGAGATTGAATTCACCACCGACACCAATAATTCTCTTACCTATCGTGAAAACCAGTGTAGTCGTATTTTGACAAAGTGGAAAAGACACTGTCAGGTAAACCATAAATTTCGTTTTGAAAAGGTGTACAGAAGAAACTGTAACAGTACTAGGTACTAGTACTCTGGACAGTTTTTTTGTCTTCTCTTTCACATGCTAACCATCCTATTTTCTAGGCTTTTATTCATTTGTTAACCTTTTCCTTTTGGAGGTTTTTAGTGATGACTGATCTGGTAATGGGTTTGAATTATTGACTCATTTGTACAGCTGCTTAATGTACAAAAGTCGGCGCAGGTAGGTTTATTAATAGAATCGTATTTTCTTGTTCTGCAATTACGTGTGGATTTTGTACAAAAATGTAGACAAAGTTTGTGTTTATTGATTTAAAATGATAGTGTATTAAATCAATAATCATTAAAAATGAAAGCTGAATTCACATGTTTTTATATTTAAGAAGTCCGGAGACGAAAAGGAAAGAAGAACAGGCTCCTCGACGCCAGAACGGTATCCCACAAACTCAAAGACATGGCTAGGTGTCAGTCGGCGTGATCCTCGGCTACAGCTGGCCAAGTATCGGGAGTACCTAATCAGCAAGACACAGGTATGACCCATCAATAGCAAATAAACTTTGAAAAAAATTGTCTTGTTTTTATTTTATCAATATATTTTGGGGCATAAGGACTACACAAACATTGTTATCACATTTGTCTTACAATGTATAAAAGACTTAAAGTAAGGAGAGTAAAACCAGAGCAGCGACTGCATGCAGTGCAGATGCATGCCAAATGGTTATATGTAGTCGGTGAAGTACAGCCTCCTGTCAGTTTACTTCAGTTATGGTCTTAGTCAAACTGTTCATGTAAATGCTTAAATAGAAGCAAATTACACGCCCCTAGCACCATGGCTGAAACATATTTGTGTAAAGAAAGATTCAGTGAAGATAATTGAAATTAGACATCACTGGCCTAGAATTTCAAAAAATGCTGTGTTTTCATCACATTTAAGGCATTCCAACCGAACATGGAATTTCGTTGTCACCCATGCAGTGTAAATGGACAATATTCTTTCAAAAAGACAAGCATCATTATAAGTGTTCTTTCAGAGGAGCTTTTCAGTGAAGCTTTCACCAATAATAAGCTTAGAATGAATTGCTTTTACACAGGCTTCTGGTGACAGCATCCAGTGGACTGGCAACCCCAGAACGACACCAACCAGCAGTACAAATGTCGCGTCTGCCAAAGCCCGACAAAGGGCACCTGGCCACGAAAAGTGCAGCATGTCACTGAAGCGTAGAGACTGGTCTCATGTCAAGCCTTCCAAGAAACGAGCAAGATCAGAATTGGGAGATATCCGAGATCTTAAGGGCGAAACATTATCTCCGTTTGTTGAAAGATGTGAATTTCCAAAAATTTTGTTTCGAAACAATAGTGAATTAAAGTTATACGACACCGAATCTCGAACGCACGGGCATTATTTGGCGTCTTCCGTGGATGACACGTCTCTACCGACAGTGTCTTCACATGATATCAAACTGGCCACAAACGAGAATGGTAGCATTACAGTTCTAGGTAAAGGTGTGTACGGGTTTGTCATAAGGGGGCAGCTCAAAGAAGGCAACAAACTGCACGACATTGTTGCCAAGTTCTTCAGAGCGGACAAGAATTCACTAGAGGCTGTTCTGAACGAAGCACGCATTCTCCACTTTCTCGGTGCTACAGGAGCTGTACCTCGGGTCTATGGTATTCTTCAATCAGACCAACTAAGCCCACGCCCAATTCTAATCCAAGAATGCTTCGCCAACGGACAAGACTTGTACAAGTTCCTGGAATCTGCGCCGCCAAAAAGCGCCTGGATAACAGCGTGTATAGCAGCCACTGAAGGTCTGCTGAAGATTCACGCCAAAGGAGTTCTGCTAAACGACATAAAACCTGACAACATTCTGATTGACGAAGCAAGCAATGTCAGGTACATTGACATGGGGATGGCGACTTTGAACGAAAGTTTCCTCTACCCTACTGGGCCATTGCTGGAGAAATGCCACCACCTTGCTCCAGAGATCGTGAGGGGTGAGCCCACAACCAAAATGTCGGACATCTTTAGTCTTGGAATCGTGCTCCAGATGATTGGTGAAAATGGAGACGTGCCAGATTTGTTGTCAATAAGCCAACTGATGACCTGCCCAGACCCTTTCCTCAGGTGCTCCCTATCAAATGTGATCACATTGCTCCAATCTTTAGACTGTGACGATACTTTGCTTCAGTAACACGTGTACTCGAGTTGTATCTTCATGCAACTGAATTCTCTTGTACATTTATTCCTTTTTAATACGGAAATATACTTTTAGTATATAATTTACCTCTGTATCTCGGAACCTCCCGAAAAGGTTGCTGGATTTTATCAACATGAATATGTACTTATGAATGAGTACTTATAGAAAAGTTTGTTGTACTGCTTGTGTTAAGAAATATGAAAAAATGTATACAAGTCTATTAAAAACGCATTTATACTTTAAAACGTGTTGTTGTACTCTTCATAATTCTTCCTGTTGTATCCACCACGCAAACTTTGGAAAGCCTGACATGGCCATATTACAAGGTGTAATGGTTGTGTAAGATTATGTTCGGTTTCCTGGTCTCTGGAATAAGTGGCCATTTTTTTTTAAAGCAGCGTAAATCTCGGCATGCACGAGAGTGTAAAGCCTGGCGTACTGATAGTGGTTGTAGGCCTACTTTGGTAAGCAGAGCGTGTGTTGCAGAGTATATAGCATGGAAACGTGCCAGTAGGGGTCCTAGTCTGGTGCAAGTCTGTTCACGCCGTAAATACTTGTACGTATTGCCTACGCTATTCAGAAACATTAATGAAAATGCGAATTGAAAACATAAAGACAACTAATAGATATCTGTTTTTCAACAAAAACGGCCAAGTAGTTATAGTGAAATGGACGAAACAGCTCAAAGGGCAATTTTGGTTCATAAATTGTCTAGGTGAGGCCTTGTAACAAGTTTAAATTTGAAATAACAACAGAACCGTCAAAACGGTTTAAGCTGCTCCTTTACCACGGTGAAGCTATGTACAAAGTTTGGCTACAGTACAATGAATGTCGGGAATTAATAATTACATGTGTACTTGATACAGACGTGATAGGGTGGTGTAGTCATGGCAAGCACTTAGTCACTAGGGTTCAAGGACTAAGGAACGATGCATGGTCAGGTCCTGCTGATGATCTTTCTTCAGGCATATCATCACTATCCGGGTAACCACACTCTAGACTTAAACTGCAAGGGGTGGTCGTGGGTTTCCTTCCACCATAATGCTGGCCACCATCTTTTAAGTGAAATATTCTTGAGTACGGCGTAAAACACCAATCAAATAAATAAAATAAATAAATAAATAAACTGCATGGGAAACAAGGCAAAGCCTATGTGGTAACAAAAGGCGGCTGTTTTTCCGCCAAGAACATACCCGATTCTATGCTGTGCTTTAACGCCTTCACTACCGCTGATTCATGACTGGAAGAGATCATACATCAACCAAAAGGTTATGGGAGCATCTTTTGGTAACATTTTTGACCTAGACTGCCATTTTTTCAGGTTAAACCCAAAATGATTCATCTTTGGTCCACTTTATAGGTGGCTTGAACAGGGCTCGTACAGGTATATGAAAATGAAATTCAAAGAGTTAAACAAGGCTAGTTTAAACATACCATGATGCAAATTATAGACAATATTTTAAGTCTGAATTATAGATGCTTTAATTTGCATGCATGTATATTGAATAGTATGCTTGCTTTTGCAAGAAATATCTGCCCTTCACCTCTGTAATATGACACATTCTTTGACCCGGCCTTGGCTCGGTAAAAAAAAAAATGAAAGCCATATATCATTATGCAGGGCTTACTCTGGGTCAGTATTTTATTTAGCCAGTCACTTTAGCCACTCATCAGATTTTGTAGTAAATACTATTTTTCTTTAGCCATACTTCCTCAGCAGCCTTGACTCTTGTAGGTCTCCTTCTGTAATTCGTTTTTATCTGCCTTGGTGTAGCTGCTAGAATCAGTTTGGTCTCTTCCGGCTATATCTGGAGTTCATCAAACATTACATTTAGAACAATTGCTCTCAAAATAATGGACAACTGCTTGGCAGCATGTTTTTGTTTTTGAGAAAAAAAAATCAATCCTTTTTTCAACCTTTCTGTAGGATCCTAGTAAAATGTAATTTCCTCTATCAGAAAAATTTGTTACGAAATTAATTTGTGCACTCAGTTTATTTAAATGCAACATTATGATCAGTACATTGGAGCAGCACAGTCGACAGTAGAAAACCAGACGGTGTACACATTTATGTAAGGGCACATATTCTGAAACATTTAATTTACTTCGGATCCAAGAAAATAGTTTATTAAGTGGAAAAGTTTAAATTTTTCATGGGAAGTAACTTCATTTACAGGTGTAACTCTACCTTGATTTATTTCCCTTCATAATTTTTTTTCCCAATTGGCGATGAAAGGTATACCCCAAAATGCCATGATTCTCTTTCGTTATTTAGCAAAAATGATTTCACGCGTTATTTAATGTAAGTCAACTTGCAACAACGCTGAACCTCCTTCGCAGATTTCTGTCAAGTAATCGTCATATAACTGTGTTGTTGTTATTTCAAAAAATTATGGCCTTTTCAAAAAATTGTTCTAAATTTGAGACAATGGCGAGTGCCAGCAGAAGCCCTGATTGTGGGAGGATTATCACCGAGCACCCGATATACACACTCGGTGGTCAGCAGACAATATTTAAGTTCGGGACAAACTAAGATTTTCAAGGAGTTTCCAGGGGTATATGTCTTTTTTAAGGACTTCCAAGTACTTGAAAATGAAATTGTATTTTTCAAGGAGTTCAAGGACTGTGCGCACATTGGGTTTTAACCTCTGTTTTCAGCCATTTTGGGGGCAGAAATCAACCACCGCAAGTGTCATCACATTAGGTTAATGTCAGGTGTAGAGAATGAAGGCCCCCCTACAACATGCTTTTCACAGTTAACACTACGACTTCAAAATAACACGACGCCTGATGCATAAAGTTCAAGTCGTGTGATACAGTCAGATATTTAAAAAAAAAAAAAAAAAAGAAGAAGTAGAAGTGGAGTGATTGAAGCTGTCATACACAGACATACTAATTATATAGTGCTATGATCTTGCCATTAAATTGCCAAAAAGAAAGACCAACACTGTTATTCTGTCACAACTATGACTGTTTATGGTATGCGTAAGGGTTGCAGAGACTTCGTATGATAAATCATTGTGGTGGGGAGCCAGCCCACAGCTTTACCACAGAGGACTTTGATATGCAAATTGCCGAACTTGTTTGGCAATCCATATACTACGGGTGACACTGTGAATAGTTAAGCTATGAGGGAAAAGACTTGATATGCAAATGGCTACCGATGATTGGCTATCCGTGTACTATGGGTGGCCACTGCAACCCTATGATTGGCCAAAAACCTGTAACCAAACTTTCCATCAACACTTCGTAACGTGAGCAATTAAATAAAAATCATGTTTAACCAAGGTTGGTTTGAAATATGCAATAGAAAACATACTAAACACAAGGCGAATTTCTTTTGAATTATATTGTTCAACTTTCACTTTAAAACAATTCATATATACAACTTTGTTTCAGACATGTTTTAAATAAGTGGAGTTTATGTACATTAATTCATGAAACAATCTTAATGACTATGATGACAGGAAGCCATGGAAGCAATACACAAAATACAAGCACATAACCTAAGTCATGGGTAAAACAGTGGTGTATTTGTTGTCCAACAGAACTGCTGCAAGACATTTCCTGGAGTGAGGTCTTTCAATGGGGTGAGTTTCAGCTGTACACTTTGGGCAATTTTGACATGAATTATACATGACTAGTGAAATTAAACTGACAGCAGTGCAGTGAGACCGAACATGTCGGACTATAAGGAAAAAAGATGATGCTTTCAAATAACACTGAACATTGCGACTTACATGTACAATAGAAAAAAAAAAATATCTACTTATGATAGAAAAACACTGAGGCATTCAAAAACGCCTTGTTGAAGAATCACTTGGTATTTTCGACAACCTATTAGCCTGATAACATCCAAAACATGAGTGATCCGAGTTTTCTTGCAAGCAATAACATATGATTACAAATCACTTTATGCAATATTTGGGGTATTGTGGTTATGGGATCTCAGCAATAAAACATTACTGGAAAAATTACTCTAATGGTACTATAAACGTGATGAAAGTCTATTAAATTGAAAAGCAGTGGTTTCTACCACTCAGTACTTATTTACAATTTATGGCGCCATATAAACATCTGTCAACCATGCAATAGTATGCACACACATACACACACATATCACAACTTTGTATGTACAGGGAAGTACATGAAATGAGACTTCGTTTGAGGCTCAAAGTTTGTACAGAGTGTAAACAAATGTTTAATTCTTGTTTTATAAATGACAACTTCTTATAATGTAACTACATGTATAGAAAATGCAAACAGCCAGGATAATGAAACTCAATCTTCTCGTTTTGGGAAAACCACGTAAACTTACACAGACTGATCAAAATTTGTACAAGTTATTTTGTGACCTGATTGATTAAAAAAATGGTTGAAACAAAAATCTGCTGATACAATGCTCTCTAAGAATAAATCATTATTCTTTTAACAAAAACGAGAGAATAGAGTCTGATCCTTATACAAATAAAATGCTTGATAAAACGAAAGATTGTTTAGTTTTTGTGTAACAGGTGCAAAAACATGCGAGAGCAATACTCAATGTATGAACAGAAAAATGTTCTTAAACAGAAATTAACATCAGGTAATAAAGATAACGAAAACAGAAACCATTCTAATGTAAAGTAATGAGATGATGTGGAATATATCCATTGAACAGGATGGTAACGAAAGGCATAAAAAGTTTATTGCATATGTGTATATGGTAACTGAAAGCTGCAAGATCACTTAACACACTCTATGTTAAAATGTCTCCATAACAAAACGTCATTATGCCAATTTTTAGATGACTGATTTTCGGTTTTAAACAGGCTTACATAATCCCTGAATTCTGAATGACACGAAATCCCACACATGAATGTACCTACAAAATTCTAAATGTGCTATAAAATAACTTAAAATGGAGATTTTACACACATAGAAACAGACTGAATTTTAAAGGTAAAAAAAAATATATATATATTCTTCTGTTTCTGGCAATATATATCAAAGATGTTTGTACATCTGCCAAAATGCCATTGCTTTGTGGATTCACTGGTCAGGTTGGTACTTTTTCCATTAAATCACCACATGGACAAATTAATGTCTTGTTGAAAGAAAAATGTTTTACTTCACACACAAGCACAATTCATTTTCTCTCAATTTATTCACTTACAGCAGCAGCAATATGAAAGGACTTTAGCCCCAAAGCACTTTTACCTGGCCTCATTGAAATAAATGTACGGTAAACAAGATTGGTCTTACAGTTTTATCTAGCAGTATTCTAGTACTTGGTAAACAACTAGGCCAAGGTCACAAAATTGATGATATCAGACCACAACCAGTAAAAGTAGAAATTCCTCCAATTCCAAATTGGGATGAGGTCACACCAGATCAACCAGAATTAACTAGATTAAACCTGTTTCGTTTGTTCACCTGACCTAAACAGCATTTAGAAGCTGTCTGGCTTCTGGTAATAATGTATTGGAATTCTCAAATGCAGTAAATGACAATGATGCTAAGACCTTCCCGTTTGTTCTTCTAACTTCATGATTATTCATTAACAGGTAAATGCAAATCCTGTCTTGATTTGAATAACAGCACAGGTATGACCAATACTGTTAGTATTGAACAACTATTTGTTCGAGGCTAGTCGCTTCACTGGCGGTCTATGGTGTTGAAGAACCACTCTGTGAACTTGCGAAGCTGAGCTGCGGCCACTTGAGATTCGTCTTGAAGGCGCAGATTGTCCTTCCTCAATTCCTGAACCTCCGACTCCATCTCCTGATTCTCCCTACGCTCCTGTATAGTAGAGAAACAGTACACAATGTTACATACTTCCTCTGGAGGTTTAAATATTTTTCTTAAGCTGCATGGTTATATTTTTACTTTTTTTATCTTGCTATGTCCATAAAAGTAGCTCGAGTGTAATTTTGACTTTGCAGATGCATATATGGGGAATTTCTCTCACACTAAAGGCACTGAAAACATTGTACTTACACAATTTTTATTCTCTTTTGATAGTGTCCACATTAACAGGTACCCTAACTCCTCAATTATTTCGCATATGAAAGAGCAACTTTCATGGCAATTTATGCACAATGTTAATCTGATTTGGCCGATAAAATTACATCGCATGGATTGGTCAGTTTCAGGGTTTCACAAAAAGTACAGTTTTATCAGTCATCACAGAATACTGCCTTCAGAATATGCTTGAATAATCACCTTGCAAACATGTAAAAAGGATGAAGAATTACAGTACTTTACCATAATCGATTATAACAATGTTGGCATTTCTCTGTACTACTGTTCATCAAACTTGCTCACCTCAACATTAAAATTACTATATTTACTATAATCTCCCCAGGTAATATAAGTTCTAGAAATCACTTCATTTTCTGCAAACTATGGAAGGTAAATGTTTTTTTTGTTTGTTTTGATTTAGTACTTTCATGCTTAATAATACAACATCTGCAACTGCAGATGACCAGTACATTGCTACAATACCTAAGATTAGCCCCCCTACCTGTTCTAACTGTTGCTCTAGCTGGTATACTCTCTGCTCTAATTCCTCTATCCTTTGCTGAGGATTTGTAGCCACAGAGCGCCAGCTTGTTCTGGAAAAGGACGTTGGAGTCATTTAACACAGATGCCTTTCAAGCACAATTTTTTCACATTAAAAAACATTTTATTCAGCCAAAGAAAAACAAAATTTGGGAACCTCAAGATACAGTTGTTGAATAAATTTTTTTTTCTGATAGCTTTACTTGAAGTTTTAGATGTAGACTAAAATCAAATGATGTAAAAAAAACAAACAAAACAATACATCGCAAAAAACAACATAAAATACATGTAATCTATATTGTCGGGATATAGTCTCAATAGGTTTCTGGGCCACAAGTAGATACATTAGTTCTGCATATATAGCGTTAACACTGAAAGTTCTGAACGGACTTTACCATACAATGATAGTCACCCACCATTAATGACAAGCTTACAAAAATCTAAAAAAAAAAACCTTGAAGAACCAACTAAAACCAGTTATTATGCTATCACGTCATTTTTATGTTTTCTTTCAAACATATGTTGTTTGTACTTGTACTTCCTCTCTTACCGCGAAGTGGCTCTATCAGCACTGATGTCCCTGACAACTGGCCCCGCCTCCAAGGTCGTGAACTCTCTTGGGTTACGGACAGCTTTCTCTGCGGTGGAACTAGAATCACCACCTCCTGAAGAAGAAAAAAATAGCACTGCCTTATTTATGATAAATTCATAAATTTATCTCAGCTTGTTACAGAGAGAAAGATATCGATATGAGACCTTCTTTCAAACAAACTCAATGGTCAAAGGGTGATTGGCAGCAACAATTTCAAGAGCACCTTCAGTGAACCAAAACTGTTCATATCTGTTATCAGTCTCATAATACTAAAATGTTCTGCTTAAAAAGCAATACCTTTGTCATGCTCAATTTATGTAGCTTTTTTAAGAAACATTAAATGTAGGACTTAAAAGTTAAGAATACTGACTCCAGCAATTTACTGAATTTAGTTTATTTATTTATTTGAATAGTGTGTGTGTGGGGGGATGGGGGACCCATGATCATCCGCAGGTCGCTGACGGACCTTCCCACGTACAACCAGAGAGGAAGTCAGCATGAGCTGAACTTGAACTCACAGCCACCGCACTGGTGAGAGGGTCATGGGTCAATTTGCCATGTACTGAATTTAAGAATATTAATAAAAACCAGGACCTGTCCTAAGTTGTTCATTGATTTATTTATTACACTGTACTCATCAAGAATATTTCCCTTATACAAGATTGGCCAGCATTTTATAGCAGAGCCTGGGGGAAACCCACAACCATCTGCAGGTTACTGCCTGACCTTCCAATGTGCGACTGGAGAGGAAGCCAGCCTGTCCTAAAGGAAAACCCTAAAACAAAGGTTGAGTTACTGTCACCGAACTTTACCTTCAATTGCTTTTGTGGCAACATCCACCAGACTGGACCATTCTATCCCTGAGGCCGTGTCAGGTAGTGGGAAGCTTGGACTGTCAGTAGAGCGGGCACTTCCTGGGCGGCGCATTAGCTCGGCTATCACCCGCGGGGACAACCTTACAACAACACAAGCAGCATCCATTATATATATCGTTATTTTCATGGTCAAGTTTTCTAGTTTTTCGAAATGATTAAATTATCTACTGGTCTTTCAGAAAAGATCATTTCATAAATGAGAACTTTCACAGAGAATTCTCACAAATTATTTCAAAGACTAGCCTGTTTTGATAAGTATAAATACCTTTGTTGAGCGATCAATTCCTGTAACTTGTGGGGAGGTAACTGTGACAGGTAATTTTGGAGGGCTGAAGTAAAGATGACATCTGTACCGCCGATTGTTTCCAAGTTTAAATTTGATGATGCAGTTTTGAAACTGTGCAGTGATTCTTCAGACAGTGCCCTCTGGAGACGCCCAGGGCGAGGCTGTAACAAGGGAAGTAATTCAAGATTGAAGATATTTATCTCTGCTTAACAAACTATTGTTTAAATCCAAGGAATAATGCACGAGTTTCTGTAAGTGTGCACTCAAAAGAAACCTTAAAAATGACATAAAATAAATTGGAAAATAAGTTCCACATAATAATCATGACCTATCTGCATTTATACTGTCAGTGTAGAACTTACTGGGGAGGCATAGTGCGTGATCTCCACTTCTGACACATCTGGGTTGATCAGCCGCTTCAGGTCCTCCTGTACACTGCTGGTCGCTCCTGCAAAAGGTTTGCCCTGGGGGGTGGGGGCTGGGGCAGGCCGTGAGTTGGTGGTTACCCCAGGGCGAAGTCGTGTTGTCAGAGACTCTTCTGAGGACATCCCTGACAAATTCCTGTATACCAACAGACAAACGTATGTAACACCTTGGCCAGAGTACTCATTGAAATGCAATTTACCTCCTGTAAAAGTGTAATTGTGTCTAATGTCAAGAGCATGTCAGAAGTTCAATTAACTATAAATACCCAAAATGTTTTCACCTGATGTTTATTTTTACTTTCTGTGTTGATTCACTGACATAACTTACCTCCTCTAAAGTGCCATGGTGTCTAATGTATAGAAGATGTAAGAAGTCCAATTAATTTACCAAAAATGTTTTAACATAACTTCTCTTAATTTTCACCTTTCAGCATTATTTCACAATGTGGTGCATCATGATACTTTTGGGAAACAATCATCTGCCAAAGTTTTTGACAGCTAAGAATGAAAGAATGGAGTAAAATGCCTCTGTGCTTTGTCCATCTTGACCCACCTGTTTGATGACCTTGGACTGCTGCTATTACTGCTGATTGGAGAGATGTCAAGGTGAGAGCGCTTGTAGTTAGCCCCAGGTCGACCTTTCGAATTAGACATGTGGAATTCAGGGCGCTTTTTGAAAGCAGAAAATTCATCTGCAAGAAAATATAGCATACTTCCACTGAAATATAAACTGAAAATCAAAATCTTCTGTAGGCAATTGATGTACTTCGGTCAGAACTCCTGTAAGAAAAGTATTGTGTACAGCCTAAAGATCTCCATGAAATGCATATGCAATGCTCAAATACTTGGCAGAAAGCTATTTTCAAAGAATCAGGTAATTTTTGTAAATTTCTTGGTTGCATTTGCAGCACTGCATCCAGGTATCTTTCATTTCATTTTTCAGAATTTCTCAACTGATATATGAAAAAATTAGTTTTCTATTAGAGCAAATAGGTCAAATAGGCTTGGAAATTTGTTCACATAACCATCACCAGTTGAGTCTTTAAAGATTAATCAGTTTGAAAGTGCAATACCCTCAAAATGATTTACCAAAATGTAGAACTTCATTGATTTTTTCAAAATTGTGGGCCATTTGAGTTCTTCTGAACCAAAGAGATGAGATCTTGTATCCAACCCTGATCCGATAGGGTGGAGAGGCGACACCATGCAGGGATCCAAAGCAGAACAAAAAATGGATGAAACACAATGTTTGACCCACCTTTATCTTGGTATCGCTGTTGGTCCATGAAAAATCGCTCCTTGTTTGAATTTGGTCCATTCCTAACAGATGGTCCCGCTGATAAAATGTGAGAGGATCCACTGGAATTTGATGTCAGCTGGTCAGAGGAAACAGGAAAATCGGTCACTATCCCCTGTGGTGATTGCTTCCCCTGGCTGAGCAAAAACTTAGTGTTCTGTGACTGTTTCATAAGCTCTTGATTAATATTGCCAGTAGAGGGCGCTCCAGGTCTGTCACCATAGTGATCTCCTGAGACCCTACCTGACCTCCCAGACATCAATGCTCCTCCGCCTCCTTGAGACATGGTGATGTAGTTACTGTCTGAGTTACTGAAATAGCCCGAAGTCCCATGAGAGCTGCCTTCTGATTGGTTTTCCAAGTACCAATTGTTCTTATTGGATGAAGCCTGACAACCATGAAAAATATAGAAAAACTATTGTTTTTTCAAGAACAATAATGATGCCTACAAACAAGTATGACAGCTATAAATGTTTACCTAAAAAAAAAAAAAAAAAAAAAAAAAGCAACATATGGTAATTCAATAATCCCAGTATCACTGCGCATCAAAGAGAAATGTACTAATCCCAAAGGCTGCGTAACTGTTTTTATCACATGACTGAGACATGGATGGAGCCTCGCTTGTAATGTGTGCGACATTTATAAAAGGGTGCAGCATTAATCATCATTTCCCTGGTCTAGGAGTCTCATGTGCTGTCAGTCCTTGTCTGAAAAGAGCAGACAGGAAGAGGAACCAAGAAAGGTTGGACAGTGGATAACGACCACAGTTGATGAAGGTGTTTATCCAGCATGAAATACCTGTGTTCATAACCTGTAATTTCTATTTGGGGTTCTGTTGCTCAAAAACTATGATCTGTAGAGATTATGTGGCATGCCTTGATAACTATTATGTGTTACACTATATTTATCAATTTGTTCTCACAGCTCTGATTGAAATCTATTAATACTTAGGTCAGGTAACACAGGTCATTTTCTTTTCAATTTTCATGTATACTGAATGACACAGATCACAAACCACTCAAGTTCAAACTAAAAACACTGCACAAAGACAGATAATCATTACTAGATTCATATAAATGAATAAACTGCAAAGTACACACATCATAAAAAGAGAAAAGAAAATAAAGCTTACCTGCAGGCCTGTTCTACCAACCCATTGTCTACTGGCTGCAAAAAAAAAATAAACAGGAGGGCTGTTAATAATACACCTGCCTCATATAAACATGTATTAATGTTCAAGTTTTGACCAGGTTCTTCCCTGAACGTGAGATCTAGAGGGTTAATACTGAAGCACCTGAAACTTCTAAGACTGACACGGCCACAAATTCAAGGATTTCTTCAGTTCCACACACCGATATTCATATGTTCAGTTGAAGTCCCTTTGTAATTCCTTTGGAAACATACTGTTACAAATTTATATATATATATATATATATATATATATATATATATATATATATATATATACACACATATACATGTAGCTGATCCTGCACTGAAATTATTAAAAAATGAAGAACATAGAGTCTTGTTCTAGGCATACATTGTACAAATACATACCCTAAATTACCTAAAAGTTCACCCACAAAAGTGCATTTTTAGAGGCCAACACATGTCACAAAATATTACTTTTGCTGCTGAAAGTTATAATTTTCCAGTACAATATCATCCCATGTTCCAAACAAACCTCAAAATACCTTACTAAAATCAATAGAACTCTCAGAATCAGGAAAAATGTGCAAATTAGTCATAGGCGAATTTTATGGTCATTTAAGGTATTCCCTCCAGCACACAAAAATACAATATGCTGTGGTGTCTAGTGAGCCACAAATGATTAGAGAAATGCTCCAGCTGGTCTACCTGTGTATACCATCTACAGGTAACAGGTGACTTAGTTACCTTTCAAGCCGCCAATTAATGATTAAACCATGTGAATTCTTACCCACAAATATATCCGGAGAAAACTCCCTAAAGTACATCATGTATATACGGTAGCTTATACATCCATTTGTACCTGGCTGTAAAATTACCACAGGCACACAGGAAAATGCTCTCGGTTGGATAGGCCTATGTATATAGCCTACTTAATAATTTATTGGCAGGTGCCAAACACAAACTGTCTTTAAAGTCGCTAGCAACAATGAAATGTGACAACAATGTACAAATCATGGAGATAAGACATTTAGAGAACACAATGATATTGAAATCCCATTGTGGATAAGGTCATGTAATATAGTTGTCAATGCTTTACGCAGTTTGTACTGGCTTTGTATATACATGTACATATATATAACAACCTTGGTGTTTATTCAGGCTTATTGTGAAGGTATTTCTCTTTGGTGATTGATAAAATTATACTTCTTGTGAAGCCCTGACACCAATCCAACAAATGTGGTTTTGTCCCAAAAATGAAATTAAAACTGTGCATAAATTGCACTGAAAGTTGATCTTTCATATGCGAAAAGATTGAGGAATTAGAGTGTCTTTCATTAGCCAGACTACCACTGACGTATGCATGCACTTGGGTTATGTACACTTTATGCCCTGTAACAGCTACAAACACCTAAGTGCACTGCGGTGTACAACACTTGAATAATGCTAAAAAAACTGTCAAATCTGTTTCAAACCACAAAACCAATTAAGACATACCTTGCTAACTGCCATGTAACTGTTCAGTACAGGTAAAATAGGTCACACCAGGTAAGTAAATGAGCATGGAGTTAAATGTCTAGGCACACTGCCCGGGGGTTCCTAGTGAATGCACCTGATGCGTACAGCTACAGGTAAGGTCACGTGCTCTCTTTAATAATGCACCGTTCAAAAAATGACAACAAATGATAAAATGTACCCTGACATGGCACACTTTGAAAAGATCGCCATGTACTGTTGTTTGATATATCGGGCCTAGCCACAGATGTTTGCTGTTAGAGAAAATAGGGCTGTGTTTTCAGGCTGACTGGAGTTGAATGAAAGCAGCACAAAGACAGGTGTTGGAATACATGTACGTGTGTGTCAGCACAACCCTCAGTACTATAACAACACGCTCTGTACAGGTAGACTGAGCTGCCGACATGAAACATACATAAAGCCTTATGTAAGAGCTGCTCACAATCTGAAAACTGTACACCTACCCTACTTTCTGAGCCTTTCTGCATATGAAAGAGTAACTTTCAGTGCAATTTATGCACATTTTGATTTTGGAGACAAAACTACATTAGTTGGGTTGACCAGGCTTCCCAAAAAGTATAATTTTATCAGCCAACACAGAAAAATGCCTTCAGAATATGCTTAAACAAACACCTTGCAAACATGCAGAAAGGTTGAAGAATCATAGTATCAAAACTAAGGAAATGGTAAGCCTTATGTAGGAGGTGCTATCACTCAGAAAACTGTACACCTCTTGAGCAATGAGATGGTAACCCTCATGTAGGAGCTGCTATGCAGGAAAAACTGTACACCTATTGAGCAATGAGATGGTAACCCTCATGTAGGAGCTGCTATGCAGGAAAAACTGTACACCTATTGAGCAATGAGATGGTAACACTCATGTAGGGGCTGCTATGCAGGAAAAACTGTACACCTATTAAGCAATGAGATGGTAACCCTCATGTAGGAGCTGCTATGTAGGAAAAACTGTACACCTATTGAGCAATGAGATGGTAACACTCATGTAGGAGCTCCTATGTAGGAAAAACTGTACACCTATTGAGCAATGAGATGGTAACCCTCATGTAGGAGCTGCTATGTAGGAAAAACTGTACACCTATTGAGCAATGAGATGGTAACACTCATGTAGGGGCTGCTATGTAGGAAAAACTGTACACCTATTGAGCAATGAGATAGTAACCCTCATGTAGGAGCTGCTATGTAGGAAAAACTGTACACCTATTAAGCAATGAGATGGTAACACTCATGTAGGGGCTGCTATGCAGGAAAAACTGTACACTGAGGCAATGCACTGGTAATAATTAATTTTATTTATTTCCTTGGAGTTTAACACAAGGACATTTAACATATAAGATGGAGGCCAAGATTACGAAGGGTAGGAAACCAATAGTGTGACTACACACAGTCACACTATTATTAGTGAACACAAATTTCAGTAAAACTTGCCTTGTTAATGCATATACCTGAGAAGGATGTACAGAGACTTTCGAGCGTTGATCTTTTCATAAAAACCTACCACGTAACCCTACTGAAAATACATGCAATTAAGACTATTCGCAAAGTAATTCCTTACGTTAAAAGTCCAGGTACTGTAGCTCTTTAAATGTCATAGCCTTAAGCCAACTGTGAATTCTAATCATCTTATTTCTTATCTAATTTTGTTCAAGTGTTGTTGTGCAGTGATGTGGAACAATGTACACATATGGCAGGAAAACATGTTCAAACCAATGAAAGATGTAAACAGTAATGTCATACTTCATATCATCATAATCATGTACATCATAACACACCTACATTCATCCATCACTGTATGACAACTGGTAATAACCAGTAGGCTTGCACTGTTACCTGGTATAGAGTACAGAACCTGTTCAACCCATCCTTAACTGCTGTAACACTGTAGAAGTTAACTGGTATGAATTTCTGTCTAAAATTTTACAGATTTTAAACTATGTCAACCAGCTCTGTAAATGGCTCTATATGCCGGATTTTTGCATTCTTTATCTTTTAACATAAGCCATTTACGTTATAATAACAAAGGGTCTCAGTGCCAGACGGCATTGACTCTTAGATGTATGTCACTTCACCATTTGTTTGGACGCCATAAAACTGCTTATTGACAATATAGGACAAAAAGATTTCAAATCTTTACTGCAAGTTTTTCAGATGTACCATAGAGAAAAAATGCTTCCTACAATACACTCTACAATCTATGCATATTCATTTACACACTAAACATGTGGAAACGTGATAGACTGCTGTCATTAATGAGACAAAATATTTCACAGGTAAGAAAGGCGTAATTTAAGAATATTTCTAGGAATAATTTCCATTTTTTAGCAAACTTTCAGACAAAAATTTCAGAGATCTGCACATGTTTTCCAGATGGTCAAATTGTGAAGATGATCAATGTCTCATTATGCAACGTCAACTTTTAATGTTCTGCCATCTCCAGACTGCAGCTGATAATCTGGAGAATACTGGCCACCTATTTTGTGCATATCTCAGAACCTGCCATGAAGACCCCCACTTTTATCCTAGTTTGTTTGCTAACAGCGCCATTCCGTACTGCATGGAGTAAAAACAAGGTACCATGTATATTTATTTATTTGATTGGTGTTTTACGGCGTACTCAAGAATATTTCACTTATACAACGGCGGCCAGCATTATGGTGGGTGGAAAGGTACCATGTATAACTGGTTGATAGTATTAACACTGACAGACACTGCTAGCAAAAGGTAAGCACCTCATTCCAAAGACACCAGGCACAATCCCCAAACCAGTCACATTATACTGACACTGGTTTCACAAGTACTTGGTCTACTCCTATTACAGCAAACGTACATGTAATGGGTACACCAGAATTTCGCGACACTCGCCAGCGCTATAATGCTACGAATACAAAAGATCCCAGCCCTTCACCAATGAGCTTACCTGTGGGTGGTCCATCTCCGCTGTCATGGGAGTTGTTACGAGAATGACGCTCCTCCCCCGAGCTTGAGAAACTGTCAGACAGCCCCTGTCGTGTGGAGTAGCTCTCTGAGGAATCATGGGAGTTCTGAGTTTCGTCTGACCGACGATTGGATGACAAGACTAAATCTGACTGAGGATAATAAGAGCTCTGCGTCATCAGTGTATTTTTGGACAATGGGGGTTTCTTGCTGACCCTGAAAACAACATACATCATTATATTAAGAAACATATTGCCAAACCATCACAATAGATAAGTAATCATATCAAAAACAAGATATCAACATCACCACAACTTCACAAATGTCATAAAATCACCAGTCTGGAATACAGAGATTTTATTTGCTGTTTGATTTGTTTCATATCTGACAATTTAACAAATCTAAAGGACCAGGGTGTCCTTTTTCATTCTAAGAATATTCACTGTTCTTAGAATCTTATTTGTTCTCAAACCTTTAAAACATAAATCCACTTATACAGACATTTAGCTCTGATAAAAACTAATTTACAAAACTATGTCTCAACAACTACTTGCTTACTTTACTTATTTGACCATTTTTTAAAATCAGCTGTGCTTAATACAACAGCTGGAATACATACACGTATGAGCTACCAAAACAAAGTTGGTACCACCTCATATTAATATACAAATGTGTTTGTAAATTAAGTGAGGTGTTAAGTTATAAAATCTGATAGCAACAAAAGCATGCTAAACTCGAAAAGAAGAATTCTATTCAAGATTAAATTTTTGTGAACAAGCGGGAACAAACAGGGAACTATATACTGTCAGGGTTTGCTACCTTAGTGATATGTAAGAAACATAACCGAACATGCAAGAATGTAAAAATGAAGAAGAAAACAACAAAAATAAACCAGGTGATAAACAGCACCCCAGATGTGAAAATCAAGCAAAGTGGAAATGGATGCATGGTGAAACAACTTGGGTGGAAAATAGCAGGAGAAAGTAAACTGATGACTTTAACTCATGTTGATCTCCTTAAGGTGTAAAGGAATGGTCGGCAATCAGATCCATAAACAACATGAAGGACAGAATACAGAAAGGCAGGAACCATCAAATATGCAAAAACCACAACAGGAACCAAAATGTTTACAATCAGGAAGAAAAAGTAAAATGCAGGATTGATCAAATTCAATGGATTGAGGGACCTCCATGCAGAAAGTGTATTCTGCCTGAGCAGAAGGACCAAGTGCCAATATAGGCTGTACCTGGGGCCATAGCGTGATTTAACAGGAAGTGTGAGTGAACTGTGGCTAGAGGACATGGACGTGAGACTGCTCGACCAGGACCGCTCAGAACTGAGCGTGCCCGACAGCGACGAGTTGGGCGAGTACAAATTGCTCACGGAACCTCTGCAGCAAAGAGAAATATGGAAGGTCTGGATGAAAATGGTGGTCACAAAGTTTGACACCCATAATCCTCCATTTTATCACACACAAACTACACATTTACTTTCTTTTAGTTTCTCTTGAATTAATTTGCAATATAACTTTCCCACTGTCTTCCATTAAAGAATGCCTTCTGTGACTGACATATGCCTTCATACACAGCACTGTGGATATCAATGATTGTATCATCAAGTGGATCATGAGATTTTTTGTAATGTGTCAACAACCTTTTGCAAAACAGAAGAGATCCATTAAACAATGACTATTTTCCCTACACAGATGACTTACCTTGGTGTTCCATCATCATTAGGTGGAATGACAACAACTTTCACAATGGCAGATGTCCTCAACAAATCCACCATTTGTTCATGGGTTAACGTTGCCACGGCAATCTTACAGATTTCCACCAACTGGGCGCTCTGTCTCAAACCAGCCTGCCAGGCAAAGCTGTATGGTTCAACGTCTGTGATTAGGCCATCTGGATGGACGTGGAAACCTAACTGTCCCAAACCATTCCTTTTAAGGTTGATTTCAAATGTCTGTCAAGTATAAAAAGGAAGAAAGATACAAGAAGTTAGCATCATTTTGTTTCATTTTATTATCAAAAGTAGCACTTTGTTTTGCGCAGTCAGGAACACGTGATATGGACCAAAGAAAATGTACTTGATTCCTAGGAAACCATTTCCTTTCAATGTGATGAATACAACATAAAGCTGAACATGTAAAAAGGGATACTGTGAGCCACATGACTGAGCATTTATAACAAAAAATCCACAAGCACAGGGGCATTTGGAATACGATACTAACTTCTGAACCCGTTGTTACTGCTGCCAGTCTGCTGACAATCTCGTTGATTTCTTCCATGTCATTAGCCTTCGACTTCAACATTATGCACTCCCCATGGTCATAGTACAGCCTCAAGCTGCAATGTAACACCAACAGATAATCAGTTTTTCCCTCTATGCATCTAAATTATATATATGTAGAAAATCTTAATCTATAAGATGTGTACACACAATTCCATTGTAATATCAACCAAAAAAAACATGTTCTATTTCAGATGATGCTACAGACTGAAACTCACTGATAGTTTCATTTCGCTGAATTTTGCATGTCAGTTTCACAAAAGTAGTATGTAAATTGAGCTTTACCAGTCTGCTTATTCTTAATTTCTTGAGACTAATATATTACAAGTAGAGTCTGGAAAATAGAAACGCATAAAAATTTAATTAACTTAACGCATAAAAGATACCACTACTAGATCTACTACAGGTACTACAGTGAGAGTTAAATGGATACATGAATGACTGTAAACCTTTTCAACCACTAAAACACTTTTCTCAGAGGAATTTATGCATAAAATTATTATGAAAATGACACCAAAAATGATTTGTTTGTGTCACTAAAGATGCAAGCTTCATAAAACAAATTATTTCTCTACACCATATAGGTCTCTCAGAGTGTTTCAAAATATTGATCGCAGTGGTGGTTGTAAACGTTGAAGAATTAGACCACATGAGCTTTGTACAATGTACTCTAAGATCTGTCAGATTTCTATGTTACTAGTAACAGTGTCCATACTTGACAACTGATTGGCTTTGAGTGATTTTAACAAATGTAAATAGCAAAAAAGTACTTTACAGTGACCCACCTTGCCCCTTGTTGAGTCCACCCAAGGACCCGATCACATGGTACTGTAAACACCACGTCTTTTGACAACTCCTCCACAATGGCTATAGTTTCCATGGCAATACCAAGCTGGCAGTCAATCTGTGTCGACCAACCAAAATCTTCAACCTAGAAAAGAAAGCATGGAACCACGCACTCATTTGTTTGATAGGCCTTGCACTCAAAGACATAACTTTAAGAAGATGACATACCCACATCGCCTGGCTTAAATAGAAAATTTGACTCATAACATATTAATGTTGCAATTTAAAAAAAACGTCAGCTCTGAGGGTATATGACAAGTTTCACTTCATCACCTGTAATCATGCAGTAGACTGAACAACTTTTCTGCAGACATTTTATGAGACTATACCTGTACTGGCCATGTGACAGCTCCACGTGCAAACAGATCAGGCGTCACCTTCTGCTTTGTGCGCTCTTTCTTGCGACCACTTCCCAGACCAAATTTACCTGAACAAAAAAAAAAAGAATAGAGGTTACAACATTTCCAGATTACAAGTAATTAGACTTGTAAACATGTAAGTCATTATGGTAAATTTTCAGAAATTTTGAAACTCTACAAAAACTACAACCATAAAATTGGACGCAAGCAGGGCATATTTTTTCCTGCAAAGAAAAATATTGTTATCGTAACCTGACTGGTGTACTGATAACATTTGTGACAAATTTTTTGATTAAATCCCACAGTATTAAAACTTTAACTTAATAAAAAAAAAGCGTAATAAAAAAATCAACATCATCATTTTTTTCACTTGTCTTCAGCTGAAGAGACCATAAAATAAGAAAATAAACGAAGGAAAACAGAAGTCAGAACTTACTGAGTTTTGACCCTGAGTCAAGAGTTGTTGTCGTAACATGGTTTGTGGCGAGGTCTTTCATGTACTCCTGTCTTGTGCGAGTTGCCATGGCTATGAACTTCTCAGATCGATGAACTGCATTTTCTCCATTTATCACTAAAAGACAGACAAACAGGGATTAGATATGTCTTGCCATTTCTAGCTCGTCTCTTCTGAGCCAAACAAGCCCATGCTGAACCATGTGTAAGTCTTGGAAACTTTGTTTGACATGTGCAATGTGTGTTTGTCGCCATGTTTGCAGACAGCAGCCTGCAGCCCCGGTCAACACCCTGCAGCTGGGTCAGAGTAACGTAAGATCACTTATGTTTACCCATAGCATGGACACAGGTTTCTTCTGGAGCCAGGCTCTCTGCCTGAGGAAATCCCCAGCCCCTACACACCAGAGTTCTCTTGTCCACTTGGGCTTTTAACTAATTGTAACTATTACCTGTAATGTAAATTACATTTACCTATCCTCATGGTTTTGATCTGAAGATGAAACTTTCCATTAAAAATGAATGGTAATAGGCATTTGCTCGAAGAAGGAGCTAATAATGCACAAAACATTACATCAGTCAAGTAACTTGACAAAATCTTTAACTGGATAAATTTTTCAAATCCAACAATCAGCTGATGTAATCAATCCAAATGTCACTTAATTATTGAGTGAATATATTTTTGAAGATAACCTGGGACATATTTCACAACAAACAAACATGCCTGACTGTTGGTTATGTATTTGAACTGTTTGCTCCTAAACCCATCATTTACCCATTATCCCAGCTAGACTGAGATATTTCCTGACACGATGGCCTGAGCAGCCTGGTTACATTTGATTAGCGGGTCTCTGGCTCTGGCTATAGCATAACCTCCATGCCTGAGATACCCACTGCCTCTGACACTATATTAACAGCCGGGTTTGTGTATTGACACAGAGAAGATTTGTGCATGTGTGTTTTGTAGCTTCCTGTTGAGACTGCACATCCCACATTAGCCAACCTGAATTCCGCTTCAGTGTCCCTTCTGAACGTTAACACACCTGAGGCTCTCAGTCACTACACACCTCAGATTTTGAGGCAATGGAGAAGGTTAAAAGATACAGTGATGTTCTAACAATAATTTCAACAGTCAGGTTACATTAATTAGAAATATTTAGAATTCTTTGTTTTGAAGGCCAACTGTACCACAACGAAATTTTCAAGACAAAATCAAAATAAAGAATTGGGGATTAAAAAACTGAAGTTCTTCTTGAAATTGCTGAGGTTTTATATTCCATTCTCAGTGTAAGATCTTATCGTTAAGTTATTTCTATTTATTTTATTTATTTATTTGATTGGTGTTTTACGCCGTACTCAAGAATATTTCACTTATACGACGGTGGACAGCAATATGGTGGGTGGAAACCGGGCAGAGCCCTGGGGAAACCCACGACCATCCGCAAGTTGCTGGAAAACCTTCGTTGCCACGTACGGCCGGAGAGGAAGCCAGCTGAGCTGGACTTGAACTCACAGCGACAGCATTGGTGAGAGACTCCTGGGTCAGGATGGGTCAGCTTTACAAAAATGTTTCAATGATTTCGCCAATTTAGTCCTTGGGTCTGGAAAAGTTTTCCTGCAGCTCATAAAATATAATATAAACTAAGGTTGAGAGGATGGTAGTACCTCGTCTTTAAGATAGACTACAAATAAGCTACAAAAAACCAACTGTTGCTTCATATAACTTCAACCTCCATGAAAATGCCTCTGACACAGTACATGGTAATGTTGATAAAGACTTTAAAGCAATTAGTCTGTTTGTTATGCAAATTCTTTGGCATAAATGTTCTGTCTGAGAAGTTTAAGTCCGTAACTTTAATGTCCTGTCTCCAATGTTACATCATAATACATCATTGGACATTTCCAATGGGTCTTGACAGGTTCCACAATTTGCTAACTTGATTGTAACTAGCCCAGAAACATTGCTTAAAATGCATGTGCCATGGTAGTTAGAATCAATTTTTAATCTGCGAAAACTTATCACTGTCGAGTAGCTTTATGTTGATACTTGTAAGAATTTTACTTAAACCCTTAGGAAAGGATCTTGTATGTACGAATAATGCTTTAAATGCATGTACCTGGCATAAAGAACGGCTTTCCCCCCGTCCCCTCCCACCATAATGCTGGACTCCGTAGTATAAGTGAAATATTTTTCAGCATGGCATAACACACCATTTTTCAAATAAATAAATGAAGCCTTGGCATCGAGTCTTTCCATGTCTTATCCTGTTTTAAATAAATTAAGTATGTCTGTTCTGGTTTATCTACATGCCACTCTCTCAGCAGAAACAATAACTCTTCGTTTCTTCCTAAAACGAACAATTTGTTAACACAAAGTTCTTGTAACCTTCCTTAACGTATCAATAAAATACAACCTTTTCAGACATAAGCATAATTATCTCCCTTGAATGCACCTGGATACACCAATTTATGTTGAGTTGTTCCCCCTTATCCCAAACTTCTCAAGAAGTACTTACACATTTCCAGTAGGATATCACCCTACCTTCAAAAACAACCTAAAAACACTCTCCAAAGTCCAACAAAACGCTCAGAATCTATCACAAAATTTATAAATTAGTCATGGGTGAAATTTTAGGTCAAATACAGACAGAAAAATTATTTCAAAGAGCTAACAATGCACAGGTGAATTTAGCTATTCATTAACTGCTTACTATACCAACCTTTTGCAAGCAGAAAGTCTGCAAATTCCTGAGATTTAGTAAATGTTGCCCCTTCAGGGATTGGGGGCCCAAACGGAGGTACATCTTTGGAGCGGCTAACGGCCACACTATGGAGTAAATTTCACAAAATGTTCAATTCATACTTTCAAAAAGAGACATGGTGATCTTAAGCCTTTAATGATATAGCAGGTAAATAGGGAAGATGACATCTACATTCACATAACATTGAAATACAGGGTACCAAAAGAGTAATGCATAGCTTAAATGTACACTTTTAAAAACCATCCGATGTCATTTTTAACCAATGAAAGATTCAGGCTGTCAGTAATCATGAAGTAAGCATCTGAATCTCTTTCAGCCATGACACCAGGTCACAACATCTCCAAGTACACATTTCTTTTGGGGCAAGTATACAGATAAACCATTAAAACAATTAATAAGTGAAAATACTTATTCAATTTATTTATTTATTTCCCTGATTTATGTTTTACGTCGTACTAAAGAATATTTCACTCATACGACGGTGGCCAGCATTATAGTGGGAGGAAAACAGGCTCTGGAAACCCACGACCATCCGCAGGTTGCTGAAAGGCCTTCGAACATACGGTCAGAGAGGAATCCAGCATGAGTTGGACTTGAACTCACAGCAACCACACTGGTGGGAGGCTCCGGAGTGAATGCGCTGCATTGGCATGTTAACCCCCTTAGCCATGGAGGCCCGCTTGAACATACTGGATTGAGAATCAATTGTATATACCAGAAAAATATGCTATTCTCTAAATGTTCACATTAATGCTGACATATCAAAAGAAACCGACCTACCTGTAGCGAACATTATCTGTGTTTGAATTATGCACTTTGACGATGATAAATACATGTTGAAAATGTGAGCGGACGGCTTTGGGAGTAAATGGAAGAGCACCTTGTTCTTGAAACACAATTGTCACAATGTCATTACCAATGTGACGCTTGCGCAGCAACTGTAATTACAACAGGTACAACAATGCGATCAGACACAGCCTCTAATACCAGCACGAGACGATAACCAATGCAAACTGTGTAATCCATTTCAATATGTAAAAGCATATAAAAGACTTCTAAAGCTACAGAAATGCTGGAGTTTGGTGTTGTTTAAATCTTTACAATAGAGAGTTGTTATCCTTACTACTTATTTAAAGTCACAGGAGATTCACATTAACCACTACAATCTGGTATCGTATTTTCACAACAATAATCTAAGCAACAGGTTGAAGATTTTCCCTCGTAAGCCTCATTATATCAGCATCAAAAACACATTCTCCAATTCTTCACCAACTTGCTGTAGAAAGAATGCATCCCGTACCTGTTGTTTATTATTTGCTGTGTACGGTAACATTGTGGACACATGAAACATGATCTCAGTGTCACCATATTTAGCAAACAGAGAATGGGTCCCAGTGGAATCCGCTGAAAACATCAAAATGAAATACCATACATAAACATGCCTTAAGGTTCATCATCAAAAATTCTACATAAGCATAATCTAGGTGTAACTTTATGTTAAGAAAAAATCTGAAAATCCCTGTTGAAATCTTCACTATACATTTAGCTGGGTTATCTCATATCTCAACTGCCATTCGATTAATCAAGGAAAAGAATATTTTGAGAATCAATGAGTTTGGGATAGCAATGACAAAAGTTGTGAACTTCAAAATATTCAAAACAAACTCTCACTTTTGTTGTCTAATTGTGCTCGGTACTTCTCGAAGCCTTTCAAGCGCACTCTTTCCCCAATACAATTCAAAAACTCCTCAAAAGCAGGACTAGCAGATTCTGTAAATAGCAAAGAAAAATGTGAAGAAAACTGCCAAGTATCTGGTGCATAAGTATTCAAACCAGCTTGTACAAAAGCAAATTTTACATGGCAAGAACTATTTAAAAACACATGGACATACATTATGTAAAAGCAAATTACATTGTCGGACATCATCACAAAAATCATACGGCTAGGACAAACAACTATTTGCCTTAGTCACAGTATTTGTCCTAAAGACGCACTCCAAAAGAATAGTTTTTTAGTGACAAGGGAAAGATTTTTTCCCTTAATTGGATCTCCTGAAATAGCAAAGATATATTTTTATATATTTAAACACAGGTGCAGGATCTCCAACACCTAAAATGAACCCTTATGCAGTGCTAACTACTTCCACTATCAAGTCTACTGAGTCAAGTACTAACCATTATTATACATTTCTTCCTCTGAGGACTGACCAGCCCGACAGTACATGATGCCAACTTTGTAGGTTGAGGAAATCTGTAACACACACGGCAACAACAACAACGTCAATATGGCAGACAATGTTTAGAAATGTATTTCCAATATGATGATGGTATTCAGTCTCAATATCTTTTTCATTCACACAACAATACTGGACACTTACCTCACTGATTAAGCCTACACCCCCCAAGATATCTGATATCATCCAAGACGTATAGATTTTACAACCCTCTACATTTACCCTGTCTACCAAAAACTACCTCAATATTTTTTTTTTTTTGTTACCATTTACATGTCCATATAAAAAAACTTTAGGCACTGGGTAGGATCCACAAAGGTATCAAAATTAAAGCACTCAGGCACATTCTTTTCTTTCGATCTTACGAATGCACTGCTATAAATCCTGCTGTTACTAATCTAATGCTATTCATCTAATTTATTTATTTATTTACTTGATTGGTGTTTTACGCCGTACTCAAGAATATTTCACTTATATGATGGCGGACAGCATTATGCTGGGACAAAACTGGGCAGAGCCCATGGGAAACCCACAACCATCTGCAGGTTGTTGACAGACCTTCCCACTTATGGTCGGAGAGGAAGTCAGCTATTCATCTAAAATGCCATACTCAAAAGCGTATCAATATAGGTTATGGCTCTGGCGCAAACATTCCAGTGTAAGGTCACAAAAGATTCCAGTTTGTGACCTCAATGATAAAGTTTAAGTTGTTAAAACCTGTTGCAGTATAGCCTGACAGTTTTAGCATTCTGTTTTGACGCCACAGTGAAACTGGGACACATCATTATTTAACAGGTTTATTGCCATGATTTGGTTCCACTTTAAAACTAGTTTTCTGTAGAACAGGTGTGAGCCATATGACAGTTTCTGTTGCCTTACCCCTTGTTCATCCAGTTTGATGAGCTGCTCGGCAGTTTTGGGGCTTGCCGTGGCCTGACGCAGACATGACAGTTGCAGCTCTGGTAAAGTGTACTCCAGCACATCTTTAAACGGGACTCCACGAGAACTGGACAGACGACTTGAGGATGGAATTGCATCTTCTAAAATTGCACCACGGAGAGCTGTTAACTGAAATTAACAAACACATAACACTTAACAAATGGTTCAAATATATAATATCCATTTGATCTCTTAAGGTTTTCTAAAAATGAACTGCACTCACTCGTAAGTTTTTATATCACAAATGGAATACGCACCTCACAGTTGAATATTATGAATTCTGTTCATAGCATACTAAATTATACATCAATCTGGAACATATACTTATTACAAAAGTAGGTCTTACAGATATTTGAAGATTAAAGAATAATCCAAACACTGGCAAAATTTGCTTACATTTCAGGAAAATATGTGCATTACAGTGAAAGAATGAAACAGCATTCCATAAATATGTACACCAATATAATGTAAATATGTGAGGGAGAATGCCTGGTGACTTCCTGATAACCTCATTCCCATATATTAGGCCTGTTCTGAATTAAAAGTAACATGATGATCCACAATATGAAAGAAATTATATACATGCACTTTTTCCAAACCGCTCCAAAAACTGTAGTGTTGCTTCAACATGTATATTACATTAAACCACTGTTAAAGACAGTGTTTGGTGACATTACTCAAGCTGAAGAATCAAACTGATCCAGAGAAAAACAAACATTGAAGCAAAAAAATACAATATGTAAACAATATGATAAGAATGCACTAAGGAATGTAAATGTCCTTTGAAGGCCAACAGGTTGAGCTCTAAGAAATCTCTCTCTCTTGGAACCATTAGAAGACTATTATGTTCCCTTGACATAATCAGTAGTAAGGACTGACAGCTTTCAGGGTCAGGTGGTGAGGTCAACACACAAAGAGGAATAATCACTGGCATACCCTACTGATCACTGAGCCCTCTTCAAATCAGCCAGATACTTCAATATTTCAAGATTTTAAACAGAAGGAATGTTAAATAATACCTTTAATCGTTAGATGGCAATGGTCGGATCAAAGACTTCGGACACTTGAAATGCTTTATCCAAATTTGGGGACATACTAAACTGGCTTGAGTTAGGCTGGGTAATTTGAGGTCCATTAACAGTTAAGGAGAACCACATCTTAAACCCCTTGTGAGTTCAAAGCCTCTAGGACCACCCAAAGCTGATCACAAACACTTTGGCAGCTGTTGAATGATAAACACTACCGTCCAATCAAGGCCTGTTTGAGAGCCTAGGCAAAACTTTAACTTCAAAAACATGTGCTGGTATGCAGGGATTATCTGACTCATTCTTACCAAACTTTACCTCCCCTTTATATAATATATGCATGTAAAAAGCAAACTTGTCCATAAAAAGAAAATGTACATATTTGGAAAATAAATCATAAACTTCAAGGGCCACTTTCACCAAGCAGCTTACAGCATTTTTTAATTGTACATTTGTTGCTTAATATTTTGTATGTCACCATTACTGTACCATTTAATTTACATGTACACTATCGGGCATACAGGACATCTCTCTGAAATTGGCCCCTAATCCTTATATAAAAAAAAACTGAACAATTTTTAACTGTGTCAAATAATACAATATGGTGAACACGACAGTCATGAAAAAGTTGTAAGGCTACATTGCAGGCTTTGGCGTTTAAACGTTTTTAGAATGTTGCAAAGTGACAGAAGCACTGTCTCATGTCTTACATACCCTAACAAATCTGACTAGTAAAGTATAACTTTAAATGCGATTTGAAAAAATAATTAAAAAAATATTGAAGACTAAAAGACAGTTAAGGCCAAATTTAAACTTTAGACAAATAATAAAATAACCTGTCCAGATCAGACACATTCCTCCATTATGCCAAAACTTGACACATTATATTCTCTGAGGTTAAATATATTGAGAAATTTAGTATATATAAAACTTGAAACTATATTCCGTTTATATTTAAGTCACGTAAATATATGTAGAAAAGAGAAAATGGCTTTACACTTACATAATCAACAGACTTCTGCTAAGTCAAGAAGGTTAATATCCATGTCAAGTGCTGCAGATAAACTGGTCTGTAATTGGAGCGCCTCCTCAATTACATGTACATCTTTGAGGTTAACTTAAAATAACAAACTGTCACGTGGAAAAAACTTGACAAACTACTATGCCGCTCATAAAATTGAAACCCAGCTTGAAGTTAAAGATGTAGTGGGTAGATTGGTCATCAGGGGGTTGTAACACAGGAGTGTGAATGGTTTTTATGGATATATGTGTCTGTCAGCAAACATTAGTAATGTCAGAGTGAAAACTCTACACACACTGTGAGTTACACACATCTCTGAACAGGCTTGTCTGAGGTTTACATACAAACAGGCAAGACATTGATACTGTCACAGGGGTGCCCAAAGAGGGGCACACCACAGCCTGGGTCACATCACAGCCTGGGTCACACACTTATACCATAAATAATAGTTTTTTCTACATCACTTCACTGCCTTATCTGGGGTGGATCTTGCGACAGCTGACATAACACTGGATGAGTAACTCTCACCATCAGGAAGAAACTATAAATTACAAGTTTTCTTTTAGATACTGTATACCTTGATGCTTTAGCACGTACATGTATATTTCTGTTCAGCTGAATAACACATACTGTCTTCCACTCAAAATGAATTACATGTACATACAAATGCCTACCCTTGCACACACACACACACACACACACATATATATATATGTATATATATATATATATATGTATATATATGTACATATATATAGTAATTCTTTAAATTTCGCATGTTTGTAAGGAGTTTATTTAAGCATATTCTGAAGGCATTATTCTTTATAGACTTACAAAATTATACTTTTTGTGAAGCTCTGAAACTGGCCAATCCAACCAGTGTAGTATTGTTTCCAAAATCAGATTCAAAATGGTCGAAAAAACAAAACAAAAAGACAACAACAAAAAAAATATGAACCACAAATGCAGAAACTTAAAAATTAATGCTGAATTTGAAATGTACTCCTCTGCTTCACTGAGTCCACTGTTTTTCTCCTGATACAAGAACTAGATGATCTACTGTTTAACAAATATAAGAAACAGGGCCAACAAAACGCCTTATGCTCAACTGAATACCTTAATAATACCACGTACATTGCTTCCTATCTTCACGACAAACAGAGTCAAGGATGTGTTGTTTCAATCGACAGTTGGGATATTGTACGATATTAAACAGTATCATAATTTGTACAGCCTGGGTGTGTTCATTGTGTTGATATGTGACAATCTCAAGCAAATGGCCAAAGTTTGAAGAACAGTGCCTACAGGGCAAAGCCTAACATCTTCTAAGTACACAGGTATAGATTGACACTGATCTTTGTGGTGGACAATTTACATACTGCGAGTTACAGTACACTCAGGCCACCTGTTACAACAACGACAAGCAGGTAGTTTGGCATTGTACAGCGCCACTGCTTATGTCAATATTTCCAAATCAAGAGCCATGGACAGAGAACTGTTCTATTTCTGTCTTCATAAGAACAAGATCGCTGAAGCTGTCGATATGTCCCCACATACACAAACATTGACAAAGCCACAGTGCTATGCTGATAGAATCTCTAGTGTCAACAATGATCCACACATGCCAGAAGTTCAGCCGGGAAAAAAAATGTCAAGGGGAAATACTCCTTAAACAGTTTTCTTGGCAATACGACCTTAAAGATGACATTTGTGCATATTCACGTGAGCTAGTTGGCTACAGCAGCAAACTATTTTTAAATCAGTTGAAATCAGGTCATGTGATGACATCCACAATATAGATCTGATACTCTTAATAACTGTCTTTTTACATATAAGTATAACACATGCATGTCACGGGTAAACTGTACTCACAGACTGTTCAACAGGCAGGAGTAACACAGAAGTTTGTACAAGGTTTTGTTAATCATATTTATAATTGTGAGATGGAATCCACGTCCCACAAGCTCTGAATCCATCCTTTACACTAGTCACACAGTTGCCACTAGGCCAGAAGAGCCCTCATGTTATATGTTTTCCACCACTATAAAGCGCCATTCAAGTACAAATCTTGCAGTGGAGATTAATTTTTATGGATACTGTTTTGGTAGCTAATTTATTGGCTCATTTCGTACTTAATACAATGTGATATTTAACATTGAAAAAATCATGAACTTTTATGGGTCTTTTTCAAGGGTATTCAAGTTCTTTAACAGCTTTGAAAAACTGAATGATTTCAGGGACCCATGGAAACCTTGTTCTTAAGGATGAAGATCAATATCAAAAGAAAACAGTTTACACTTTACTTGTAATTTCATGTAAATGTGCATGTTATCATGTTTGATAAAGTAACAATGGCTCTATCAAACTTTTATACAAAGTGGAATAAAACTAGAGCATATATTAGTAGTTAGCAACACAACTACATGTAGCTGTGACCTTACAAATCAACAATGCCCTCCATCACTAAGCATCACTTACCTCACTGTTCCTACAGATAATCCTGTACTGATATTGTCCGTAGTCTGCCCGGCCGTTGTTGTTGTCTCGCTCGTCAAGCCTCTCTCTCCTAATACTGACTGCTACAGGACCCAGGTTCTCGTCTATGCCAAAATAGTTCTGATGATCTGAAGGTGGACAAATTGAGGCATTCTAACTATGCACAAACAAACTCAGAGCTGTTCTCATACATATATTATGTGATCCGTACTAGTTAAGCATGGAAATGGGATCTGTTTTATGTAATAGTACAATATTTGTTAAAGATGATTTATCTGTTCACAGACATGTGCATGTAACTTTACTGCCGCTTTCAATATTATATTGTAGTTCAGTTACATAAAGACCTTCACCTTATACTTTTTTATGTAAAGTTTAAATCCATTAATCAAACTGATCAAACTTACATGTAAGTGGCCTTACAAGGTGGATGAATCAATCAGATTGAAGCAAAAGGTGTCATAAAAGATGCTCTGATGTAAAATATAGTAATTTCAGTCACTTCACAAAGCTATAATCATAAGCACATTAACAGAGCATTCTGCTAAAATTAAGGTATCACTATCAACAAGCCTCTTTTGCAGAAGACTATAATTTCCTAAATGGCAATTGGATCATGGAGGACAATAGAAGTTTATCACAGAAAATGACAGCTGCATTCCATTATCGTGTTGCAGATTCGTGTTCATGAAGACACAAATCTGGAAAGTAATGAATTTCAATCTACATGTAAATCCTCAATACACATACTTATATCATCTGTTTTCACTACAGGGTTAAAAACCAGTCTTATATTACACCTAGTGACACCTGAACGTAATTGTAGTCCTGATTACACGTACATATGTAGCTGTTCAGGTGAGCCTTAAACCGTTATAGGAATGTCAAAACCACAAGAGGGAAGGACAAACATGCAACCCTGTCTCTTTGTACCCTCTGGAGGTTATCACTGAACATAATGGTAACCTACCACATGCCTGTTTTGTGGTCAGTACTGATACATGCACATGTATTTATAGAACACTTCTGACAGTTATGCTATACATGTAAAGATAAAACACTTGTTTGAATTTGTATACATGCATGTAGCATTGACTGTGATAGAATTCTATCCTTAGCTACATGTGTAATGATACATATCAACCATTACATACTATAGTTCAAATGTTTTGATATATTCTGGCATAAATTCACTCCATGTATAAATTATGGTATTTAAGTTCACTCAACAATAAATGATGTGTAGCCTACTTGAATCTGTTACTAATCAAATTTCTAACTGACATCCACCCAAGATCATAACAAATATATACTTATCAAGCCTGTACATTTAGTAATTGGATAACAATATTACCCACGTAAAGCTTGATCCTGGGGCATATCAACTAAATTGATTTTCACAATTTCAATAACAGCAAGATAAACATTTAACCTACAGGTAATGTCTGGATATAAGTAGGTCATCAGCCATTTAACTCCTGGCATTTCTCTTTTTTCCTTGATACAAATTAATTTATCAAATGTAAAAACATCTCTTAATTGTTTGATTTGTTGTAATGAGGCAACACACATATACATGTCCATGAAGGTGCGACTTGAATGTCTGTGATATAGATTTATATGAACTCTCTAACACCTGACTGTATTGCCCATGCTTGTGCACA
Source organism: Liolophura sinensis (assembly GCF_032854445.1). Lineage (NCBI taxonomy): Eukaryota > Metazoa > Mollusca > Polyplacophora > Chitonida > Chitonidae > Liolophura > Liolophura sinensis. The sequence continues at coordinate 22,811,933 of NC_088300.1, forward strand.
CATGTATATTATGGGAGTTGCCACAGAAATACCACGTAACAAATGCACTACATGTGCACTATTGTAACCTTGCCCATATAAGTGTATTTATACAATTCCATAGAACCTTATGTATGAATTTAGCACACCCGTTGCTTGTTTGTAACACGTACTGGTATCAGCATTAAGGCAAGATTTGTACATTTGAAGAGGCTTATTAATCTAGTATTGTTCTATAAATAAAGGTAAGCTGAGCTTACTGATGCATGTTTTAAGTATTGTGTAAAACCATATACAGGTACCGCTCCATATGCATGTAAAATTGTGTTGATCAGATTGTGTGTCTTTAACAATATCTATGACCTTCAACACTACATGTAACATAGTTAGTGTGAATACGCACTTCTGTTATTGAACAGTGTTGTTGCACAGATCCACACAAATGTGATATCATACTACAATACTGGATGTATGCACATGTTAAAACTATTAATCTGTTCATGTTTAATCTGGATACTACACATACATTTATAGATGAATGTGAATGTAGATATACAGGATTACTTTCCCTAACTATTCATGAGCACAGAAATGTCTACTGTTATCCCTGTCCAGTCCACATCAAGGTCTGCCGGAAACCTGAACCTAGCTTCTATCAACCATCACATCAAAGGTGCACATAACACAGGTCACATTATTCCCTACATAATATACGTGATGATATTCTATATGTGTTCTCTATGTGCCTACCTGAGAAGAATAAAGTACACCTAATTAACTACACAGGTATTTCTTAGGTGAACACAGGTATGTCACGATAGGAACTACAGGTCTTCTGGTACGCCTGATGTCGTGATGTACATGCAGCTTGTGTTGGAAGTTTGTGGAACCTTGAGTGTTGATTTCACAGTCAGATCTGTCAGATCCAGATCCAAGGCATAATGTCTTGGCACTAACGGGCATCCATAATTCATATATGCTTAATACAATGTGCATGTGCCTGTACAATGTAAGCATAAAAACTACAGAATGTGTGTCATTCACCTCTAGGTTAGTAGTTCAGGCTCTTCTACATGAAATAATCATTGCCGGGCATATTTCAACATTCTTTATTAAGATTATTTACTGTAAATCTTCAAACCTTTTCAACCACTAAAGCACTTTTTCAGTGGAATTTACGAATATAATTATAATGAAAAAGACGTCATAAACCTGATGTGTTTGGGTCAATAAAGATGTAAATTATTTCTCTACACCTAACAGTTCTCTCAGAATGTTTCAAAATATTGGTTGCAGAGGCAGCTGAAAAGGTTGAATGGTTAGGGTAATATCACCTCCTTTTGAAGATAATGTTGACTCAAATTACCGCATTTGAAAATGAGCAATTGGCATGAACAGTTCTCCCAAAAACAAGTAGGTTCCAAGCCGAGTGAAAATGCATCATTCTCTGTGGATGTGCAGCTGTGCTTGTGATCTAAATCTCTGCTTTATGTTCACAACTATGCAGAAACACAGTGATGTATTACAGAAGGTGATGTATTACAGAAGTGATGTATTACAGAAGGTGATGTATTACAACAGAGCAATGTTAACCAAGCAAAGAAGCCCATTCAAAAACGATACTCTTTCTGACTGAAGCAGCGAAATGTAAACAAAAGCCAAAACAAACAAACACAAAAAAAACAAACAAACAAAAATAAAATACCCACCACATCCATGAAAGAAGTGCCTGTAGTAAGAGGCTCCATGGTCCACGTATTCCATGACATGACCTTTATGGGACACAATGGGGGAAAGGGGCTGATTTGTCAATGAGCTCGATGAGCAATCCAAAATGGCCACCCCTGAACAAGAGGGTTGACGCACATATGAAACAGTATTTTTGTACACAGAGCTGTTTGATGTGGGGACATTTTCTGTGAGCTGTGGCCCGAGCCAAACATATCATACGTTCTTCCTCACCGCCCAATTCGTTTCTGAAAAACGGGCAGCTCTCCACCATGTCCACTGCTTTTATTATCACCATCGTCAGTTTCAGAGAGTATGTCCGGATCCTCTCGACAATTCGGAATGCTGTTCCGATTAGCGGAAGCAGCCGAGGCTCCTGTCGTTGTATTCCTGCGCTTAAACCCTGAATTCCTGTTCTGAATTATCTCCCTTAGGTTAACACCTAAGCTCTGACAGTCAAAATGAACAAATGCTTTGCGTCTGAGTTTGTCGTCTGATTTGGGATCAATCTCAGGTGCAGTGCTGTCAGCACACGCCTTGTTGTAACATCCTGTCCGCCAGAATCGGGTTTTGATCCACGTAGCTTTTTGAATATCCCAGAGCTGCCTTCACCTGTGATTGACTTTGCTCTCGCCTTGCGATCTTTGTGGGGTTTGCTCTTGGTTTTTGGTCTTGAACTTTGACTAGAGCTACTAGATTCATTAGTTTCTTGGTCCACTACTGCAGAACCATTTGCCACCCTGTGCCCTGCTGCACTGCCACTGTTAGAGCGGCCTCTGGGTGCTGGAGCCCCGTGCTCAAGGTCATATTTCACCCGCAGTAATTCCTGAATTTTCGGTGGCGCTGGACTACGCTGATCCAAATTTTCAGCATGATAGTCTTTCAGCATTGCAAAGAAACTTTCGCTGTTATTATTATTTGCAAGAATGTCAATGGAGTTTGTACTCCCGTATTCCCGTCTGAGTGGCATGTTTTGAGGCGGAGAATCTTCTATGTCGTATTCGAGACTGTCCAATTCCAAGTCACTATTACTTCGATAAATAGGTTGAAACAAACGTTTCTTTGTGCTAGAATGGTCTGGAGTGTGACGCTCAGGTGTCACTTCACTTCTGGGAGACTCGTAACCTCTTTCCCGTCTCCCAGCGCTTGACGGGGTCTGATTGAAACCATCCCCAGCCTGACGACTCTGTAACCAGCTACGTTCTTTACCACGTAATCCATGAACAGTGGCGCGCTGCCTATTTAGTGGGAATTTATCACTGTAGCCCCTGTCATTAAGGCCATTATTGACGTTGGCACGGTGAAACGCTGAACTCTGAACCGACTGACCGTTTCTGAAATCGCGTGACACTGTTCTACGCAAAGCGCTTCGTGGACATGCAGACTCATCCAGCTGTTCACCTGGACTTGAGCTGCGATTGTTTGTACTCAAGACTTGGTGCTTGTAATAGTCAACTGCTACGCGGGCTCTGTGGCGGACATTTTCTGCTTCTAGGGACGGCGACTGACACTCTAGTTCTGTAGCCATTATATTTGCCACTCGCTAGTCCGAGCTCAACAGGTACTTTTCCACTAATAGAATAGGAGTAATATTCGGGTATATAGAACAGAGGCTTGAATAATATATGCTCTGGTAGATCACAAAGGTGTAACATTTCTGGATAAAGCTTACACACAACTTCCTATGGATTAATCCTCAGGTACATAAAGAAGAAGAGATTAATGTGACTAATAAGCTAGGTGATCACAGACACATCACATAATCACTTCATGATTTCCTCACCACAAAGTATCAGTGGTCTATTCTTTAAATCCTGATCCATGATGACCGTATTACTCAACCAGAAACCTGCTCAGGTGTTAATTAGGAGGACAATTCACTCTGGTCAGCAAGTTCCAAATTCCTTTCTGTTTGTTTACATTCTCCAACCTGCGCAGGTAAGTGAAGCTGGGTCCAGGTGAGCCTGTGTACCTGAGGTGTCTCGTTAAGCCTCAATCTGTCTGATGGGCCAAAAGGTGTGGGACTAAGGAAGGCTGGAAACCAGCTGAAGGAGGCTCAAACTGTTTGCCTGCCAGTGATAGCCAGGATGTAGCAGATCACTGGAGCTGTTCTCCTGGCTGTATCAGCGACCTTTGTGAGCCTCTCTCAAGGACCCAGGCAATATGTGGGGTAACAAGATCAGAGCAGCAGGGAAGATTCAGTCCCTTCTGGCCCTGCCTCAATACAGCTGACTTAAGTGTAAGTACTTGTCATAGGATGGGAGAATCATCCAGCTTTTGACATCTCCTCTTCACGGCTGTGACACACTCACCCCTAACACTTCCGACAACCACTCACTGTATCTGGCTACAAATATAGCAGCAGACATGAGCCAGTGCTGCATCAGATAAAACTTCTCTTGACTTGGCTGGCTAAGCTCACTTATTTTTCAGTATCCTGGGTAGATATCTGAAGATGCGGTCTCCACAGCATATGACTCATCCTTCTCAACACATCTCTTTATCTACAGTCCAGTCAATCAACTCTGCTTAGGGATTGCACAGGCTCCTATACATTATCTTTTTGGGCAACACTTCAAATCTGAAAATAGAAATGTTTGTAACCAGAATTAAGTAAACTGTTTATATAAACATCAACATATGCAGATTAATAAGTATTTGAACTTTTTTTCTCTTACTTTTTTTTTTTATGCTGAGCATCTCAGCAATTATTCAGATCTGCAAAGAGTATATGGCAAACCTGTACACAACATATGAATAACAAAATCCTAACTTCAACAGGCCTTTCGTAAGCATGTAAAGTCTATGTGAAAATTGCCTTCCGCACATATTGCCTGATTTGGTGAGGGTATCAGTCACAATACAATACATTGCAAGATATGCACAATTATTCGGGAGATTATTTTAAAAGAAAAAATTTTTCCTTTAAATTTATGGAGAATAGATCTGCTGTAACATCCTTTCTAAATACTGTCCTGAAAATGTTTAATACAGTGTATACTTAAGTCAATATCCACATACATGTGATCTGTCACAGATACACTGTCAGCAAATATGGTCACCTCTTTGTGACCCGTTCCATTCTGTTACAGCATCAACTATCTACATCACACATTCAATGTGCCGTTCATTTACATGCATACACTGGTTATGAATTCCCATGCTCACAGAAGTATACAACCAATCATATTAACACCTTGAAATACACATACACTGTATCATCCAAGAGTAAATGAACACGACATCAATTTTACACAGTCATTTAAACAAGAAACTCTACATGTAAGTCACATGGACTGGTCGATGCTCCGGCTTGCACTAGAAGCAAAAACCATAGAACTACCATTAAAAACAGGCTAAAATCCATTTAAACTGAACCCTAACTCTATATTTTATGTTTACATGTACATACACCAAGAAAAGATGGCATGAGCATATGAGGCCTGTAAACCAGTATAACATCCCAGCTTTCAGAGCAGGATACAGTTAAGCACACATTCTTGTACATGTGGACAAAACAGTGTGCCGATCAGTCAGCAATTGACACAGGTAGCTCCAGTGCAGGGAGATTACCTGAAGCTTAACGACATCAGCAGCGCTAGAACAGTATTGACTGATCTGAGTCATACCGGACAGCTTTGTGTACATGTGTAAGGTGTTAATTACAAGAAACTATCCTAGCCTGCACTGATGGACAGCACACAAATAATGCACATGTAACTGTCCACACTACTGTAACAGGTACCTGTGGATATGGGGTACCTGATAAGAATTTCAGCTGACACAGAAGCACATGCAGTTAACCCAAGCATGTTACATCTTTACAAAGCCCGAGGGACCAATGTCAAGAAAGGAACTGAACGTATGTACATAATCAACACATACATTCCTCAAGTAAGTTTTGTAGACCAACAGGTAATTTTGACTTTTAAATGAGAGCAGCACATGCCTGTTCTGTCTTAGCTCCTGCCCACTTACACTTACCTGCTTCACATGTATTATGTGCAGAGCCACTGAGCACCATAAACAGGCTTCGCCTTTGACCAGATTTTCTTACTGCCTTACAACTGGGTCACTATTTCCCAACATAAACACTCACCCACAGGTAAATTTACAGGCTCAGGTGTGTTTTCTCCCAACCAGGTAGACCACGGCTAATGATGCAAAACTCAGGTAAAAGGCCATCCAGTGCCCTCACAATGCTCAGCTAGGCAGAACAATGTTCCAGGAGAGAGAACAGAACTGCATGCTAACACTGACCATCCATGTGGAACAGCCTAAAACTACTTCCAACTGAGCCTGTGCCACCAAAGTGTATGAACTCCATGGCAGGCGAATACTGTTTGTGATGGGGGCTCTACATGAGGGGGTCACAGACCTGACGACCTCTTTACTAAGTGAAAGCAGATCCACCTACACTACTTTTACAGGGTTACCTTATGTCAGTTTGGAGATAAAAAAGCCTTTGATGAAGTGTGCGCGAGCCCACCATGATGCACTCTATAATGTACTGCATAGAAATAAATCCACACCTGATCACATTCCACAGGCATATCACAAAGACATTAATCACACAGCTTTAGAAAGGTGACCTCATGCCAAATAAGAAACTACGATTCAGAGATTGAGAGTAGGACAGGACAACAAAAGAACGATAAATATGCCCTGTAGATATATGAGGTTTTTGTATGATACGGGAGTAAGAGAGTGCCATATCCTGCTTATCACTGTAGATAAGGCTAAGCTACGGACGAGTATAGTAATGAAATAGATCGGATCCACCCACGTGACAAACAGTTTGCTTCACTTAACACCGTAATAACAATAATAGCAGCAATGAATTTAGAATATCCTTCTTTTTTTTACATACTGTTCACCAAAGACAACTATATTACTGACACATGAGTTCCTGCTCTCTGTCCATCAATCTGTCCATCGTGGTTAAACAGGCATTCAGTCTGGTCTAAACTGGAGGACAGCTGGTAATAATGTATAACAGTGCTGGACAGAAAGGGCCTCCCTGTCTGACAGTTCCTTACTAGCGAGAACAATGGCAAGAGTGCAGCAGCTGTCAGCAAATGGTCAATCCTCTGATAGACTGCACACAGGAAGGGGATTAGCACTGGGCAGGGGAGAGGTGCTGGGGTGTGAGAGGCAGGTCTCAGGCAACCCCCAGGAGGTTCAGTCAGGCAAATAGCCCCTAACTTATGTCTGTATTAGATCATTGTGTTGAGTATGCCAGTAACAAAACAGTAGGAAAATGAACTTCTTTAGCAGCAGACATCTGGATTATGAAAGTGGTGGGGACTGATTATGGTGAATTTCCTCTGTACATGAACCTGTTATGTAATGGATTAGAGAAACAGCATGGTATCCTTCTCATAATCCACCTGACACATCAAACTTGGACAAAGCTTCCACATGCCTTCATCCCTAAAACACACACTGATTGAAAAGTAATTAACACTGGAGTGACTGATCTGAATGCAAGAGTCTGATAATATCCTTCCAACGAGAAGAGATAGAGAGGTTCTAAGAGCAATGAAAAACAGATGTAAGACATGTACTAGGCACGTTAGAAGGTCAACCAAAGTCCTTTCCATTTCCATTCTTAAGTTTGTACAATCTATGTGACTGAATCCCAATACATTCAAAATCTAAATGTGTATAACTAATAAACTGAACAAATACTGTAATCCTGTTAACACAAATCAGAGCTTGTCTACTTAAGACCAAAACATAAATACCTGTATATACATTGTTATTAAAGGTGCCCATCGGTGACTATGATACATGTAGTTCATATAGCCATAACTTTAGGTCTCTGCAACTAAATCAAGAATGTAAACGCCTTAATTCAGGTTTCACACAGCCCAGTCATACTGCACATTACCTCAGCTCTATTCTTGTCCACCCTTACACAATGCTATGTTGTTGTGGTAGAGTTCACAAAGGGAAATTCCCCTTGTCTGCTGCCCTCCTTTTGACATTGTTTAATCCAAACAGACCTGGCTGAGCAATGTGGGAGAATTCAATCTACACAGTTTTGGACACTGGGGCAAGACTTTCAGAACCTGGTGTGTTGTTCTGAAGGAGGGAGTAGGGGTGAAGATAGTGGGGGGGGGGGGTGGAACAAGTGTGGAGTTTAGGTGACGGAAAAGAAGCGTGAAAATCTGTGTACACACGCCTTGTTTTTCAACACTCAATTTCATTCCGCAGCATATTCTGCTACTCTGGCTTTCTTCATCCCTCCAAAAAAGTGTCGAGATATGAATACCTTGACCAGGGACAATACCACTGGCTGGACAAAAGACTTTTCTTTGCATACAATATCACAGGGTTTTGCTAACACTCTCCTTCAGAAAAGTTTTCTATTGGCTCTCGAGCCATGAATGGAAAGTCTTCACCTGGTGCCACAGGAGGTGGGCGTATCCAGTTGTGATAAAGCTTCAGACAAGAAAACAAGTATTTAGTTTGGAGTCCTGACACAAATGTGTTTCCCCTTGACTAATTACACTCCTTAACAAAGAAAATCTTGAAGTCAAAATTACTCACTCTCAAAAAACTACATGGATCTGAAGGGAACACAAAAATATCACATTCAACCCTGAAATTTGGAAACATCTTAGCACAGAATTACAACCTACATTAATTTGCTATGTAATCTCACCTTGACCTTACAAAGAGAAAAGATCTAATTTAAATGCAATTAAGTATGAGCCAGGAATTTCATCTTTGATGAGGTAATGAAAGTCACATATATTGTACACTGTATATACATGTATGTATATCTTCAATACAGAAGTTACATGTCCTAATAAATTCCAGAACAAGGATTGCGTAAAAGGTTTTCACAAAATGTGTGAGGCATGTCAGGGCATGGTCTCAGCAGGTGCAAGACAGTCATACAATATACACCACAGAACAAAGTACACTATATATATATATATATATATACAGGTACAGATCTTGTCAGAGTCTCAAGGTGTAATGACTGTTCCACCGCCCTTATTCTCAAGTGCCAAACAAGTAACATATTTCACCTGCTTTTACTCTAGCTGACATATGTGTCTTGACTCATCCACCTTACAGGGCCACTTAAGAGTTCTTTGTGATGTGTGATTATTTTCTTATCAGAAAAAGTTAGGTATTGACACCATGACTTTATGAAATTATATGGTCCTGAATGTGCACTTTTGCAGGTCAAAGGTGAGGTGAAATACGCAACAGCTTTCTATTCCAACGCATCAAATTAACAAAGGAATAAATTGTACTTATACACTTCTTAGTCATCTACATGTATGTATCCATGTAACAGTTCCTGAAGACCAAAAGCAGATGCCCATGTATACAGTATATGGTAATTTTTACGACTGTTCATCGAGAAGCAGCAGCTACATGTATAACTTCAGTCAAAACTGACATCAGCTTCATTTCTGTGATCTACCACAGGCAACAAAAGAGCTTCTGTGAACAAATATGTAAATGGCTGATGTCAGATGCTGACTGTGGGGCAGTGGGAATCCCCTGATTTACCCCCCCCCCCCCTTCACCTTTAGCCACCCCCAACCCCCCCCCCCCCCCACCCACCAACCAACCCATATCCAGTATACCCTTATAGCTTGCTGATCATCACATCATTAATAAATACAGGTACTGATGGTAAACCTCAATCATGCTGATTTATTCCACCACAAAGAAGTATTTCTAAACACCCACAAAAACCTCTTGTAAGAAAAAGATGTGAAGATAATCCAAAAGCTATTTACTGTATTTATCATCTGTAACGTTTTTTCATTATAACCATTCTGTTTTACAAATCTAGTAAGAAACTTGATTGTTTTAGAATGATTTTTATATGAGTACATCAAATTCCATACATGTAATTAAGGCAGGTACATGCATGTAACCACTAACTGGATATGAAGAGTTATACACACTGATTCTGTATATACGGTAGAGAGTACAGCATAAGCCCTGTTCATGACTGTCACACATGTGTATCCTGAACTAGCAGCCTTGGACATGTCACTAACAGGGTTTTCTCACCTGATGTACAGGTAACGCAGTCTAGCCTGGGATAGTCTGTGAGATCTCCATTTAGCCCTGGCTATAGTATGACTGTGAGAAGGTGAAGTGGCTGTCACACTCAGCACTAAGTGAACATGATAAATGGTGACTTGTGAAACAAAAGAACCAGGTTATGTTCATTAGGCTGGTCATTTCAGGGACTGTCAGTTGACACCTACGGCTATTTAGAAACCCAAGCCAGTTAAATCCGGGACTGTTTTTATTTTTTTCTCACCCCAATATTTATATGACACATGCTCCATTAACCACTGACAAACAAAAGGACATCTAAAAAGAGAGAAACAAAAGTAAAAACGCCACAATTTGTGATACACAACTATATACAGATATTTCTACATACATGTATATGTAGGTTATGGTGTATTTATATGGCTTATGAGACCTCTAGAAAAACCGTGACATAAAACTTCCAACTCAGCCAAGGATTTGCTCTTACCTTGCTGTTAAATTTCGTCCATGATTTACTTGCTCATTTTTCCTGATTCTGAGAGTTCTATTGATTTTAGAAAGGCGTTCTGAGGTTTGCTTGGAACATGGGGATGAAATTGAACTGGAAAATTGTCAGTTTCAGCACCAACAATACTACTGCGTGACATTTATTTGCCTCTAAAAATGCACTTTTGTGGGTGAAATTTAAGGTGATTTAGAGTATGTGCTGTACCATGTACACACATATGCTGTTGTGACTGGTGGTGGTCCCACACATCCATGTGACACATATGCTGTTGTGACTGGTGGTCCCACACATCCATGTGACACATATGCTGTTGTGACTGGTGGTCCCACACATCCACATGACACATATGCTGTTGTGACTGGTGGTCCCACACATCCATGTGACACATATGCTGTTGTGACTGGTGGTCCCACACATCCATGTGACACATATGCTGTTGTGACTGGTGGTCCCACACATCCATGTGACACATATGCTGTTGTGACTGGTGGTGGTCCCACACATCCATGTGACACATGCTGTTGTGACTGGTGGTGGTCCCACACATCCATGTGACATATATGCTGTTGTGACTGGTGGTCCCACACATCCACGTGACACATATGCTGTTGTGACTGGTGGTGCTCTCACACATCCATGTGACACATATGCTGTTGTGACTGGTGGTCCCACACATCCATGTGACACATATGCTGTTGTGACTGGTGGTGGTCCCACACATCCATGTGACACATATGCTGTTGTGACTGGTGGTCCCAAACATCCACGTGACACATATGCTGTTGTGACTGGTGGTCCCTCACATCCACGTGACACATATGCTGTTGTGACTGGTGGTCCCACACATCCACATGACACATATGCTGTTGTGACTGGTGGTCCCACACATCCACTTGACACATATGCTGTTGTGACTGGTGGTCCCACACATCCACGTGACACATATGCTGTTGTGACTGGTGGTCCCTCACATCCACGTGACACATATGCTGTTGTGACTGGTGCTCTCACACATCCACATCACACCTATGAATCCACACATACATGTGCATGTATGTATAAAACACTTTCTTGGCATAGTAAAATTACTCCATGAATTGTCCATCAGATGTTTATCTGGAGATTTCTTAATAATATTTAATGTAGATTTATATGTACACGTGTAGCACGCTTCCACTGAAAACTGCCTTAGTAGTGATACAGTTGATTAGTATCAAATCACAGCATGCCCACTAATTCACATGTACATATGGATATACATGTATGTAGTACAGGTACAGCCAGGTAACACAGGTAAACAAAAAAGTATTGAGGACAATTATGTAGGTTTTGTTCATCATTTCTGAATATCCTGCAAATCATTGCATCAATTTACATGTGGTAAGATCTTTCAAATGATCATTCGTATCTACAGGGCACAATTCTATTTCACATCAGGGACAAGCCCAGGGGCTTGAAGGTGTGTATTCTGTTAACTGACTGAATACAGATTCAGTAGTCCTGTGAATACACTACAGCACTGAGAGTAGAACCAGAGCATAGTAAGTACATGTGCATCGGTCTTGTGATCAAGAAGATAAAGGTATTTGAAGAAATAACAAAAAAAATGAAAGAAAGAAGAGACATTCTTTTACATGTACATACCTGTAAATTCAGTGTTATATTTCGGACACGAACACCTGTTACAAGTATCAAAAAATTATCGTAGATACTTTCCTTCCAGACGATTACACTGAACTCTAAATGTTGCACAATCTTGATGATATGTAGGATACTAAGATGCCTTTATGTACCACTACACAATAGCCTGCTTCATCAATTATCTGTGAGCAACATCGCCAAACCTTTCTCCCTCATCAGCTTGAGCGGGCGCATGTGCTGTGCATATAATAGAAATTCAGCACGCACCTATACTGTATTCATGTACACCAAAGAGGCAAAGTGGTGACTGAGAAAAAACTCGATTTTATCAGAGGAAATCATGCATGCATTATCACTGCTAATCAATAGAGATTTTTACCCAATGTATGATCCATCACAGCCTACAGACATGTACATACCCTAATTCCTCAACCTTTTCGCATATAAAAGAACAACTTCCAGAGCAATTTATGCACATTTTTTTATTTTACTGACCAATTTCAGAGCTTTACAAAAAGAGTAATTTTATCAGTCTACACAGAATAATGCCTTCAGAATACGATTGAAAATCACCTTGCAAACATGTGAAAAGGTTGAAGAATTACAGTATGTAGTTTCAAACATTCCCAATATATATGGCTATAGGTATATTAATCTTATACGACAATGTCTATACGAAAACTTGTGTCGCTACATAACATCATTTATTTATTTATCTGATCGATGTTTTACGCCTCACTCAAGAGTATTTTACCCAACATAACATTCTAAGCAATAAAGCTATCAATCACACCCACTTTGAGCAATAGCCTTGCAAAAAGTGAAATCATTCACTTTTACAATGAAGGAATGTTTTTCTTTCAAATACTGTATTGCAACAATGTATTTTTCTTTACTCTTGTGTCATCTTACATGTAGCACAACTTCATATAAATGGTGTTTTCGTATCCACAAACAATACAGTCAACAGAGCCCTTGTATAAACAAAAGTTAGGTCCCTGGGGCAAATGTTTCTTAGTAAGCTTGACGGTTGACCCAAATAATTGCTTAATTAGATCAGGTAGTTTAATGAAGGGAACGTTCTCATTAATGCATCTTAGCAGAGCATTTAAATAGCATTATCCCTTGAGAGTCTCTATCATGTTCACATAACTACAGAGGTTAAACAATTAGTTTTTACAGGTGATAAATTAAACATGGTTGTTTGAAGGTTTAAACCTATTGTATTTCCATTCTGGTTCATTTTCCTGAAACCAGATGAAAAATACTCAACATGTTACAAGCAATTTCACTGGCAGGACAGCAACTTTTTGAAAGTGTTAAGCCAGGTGTAACAGGCAACTTCTAAAAATACAGTCATATAGACTGCCAGTACATTAGGACCTTCTTTTCAGATGTCCAGGACAGTTCAAAACACATATTTAGTGTAACTATCAATCATTCTTTCGATATGATAACAAAAATTACCTGTACTATTTTCTTTCTTGAAGATCACATAAAGTCCTGTTAGGGTTAACAGTCTGCTGAAAATTTCTGGGTGTGTAAAATTACACACAAAGATGAAAAATTAAGGGTTTACTGAAAAATTGCCATTGTAGTCTGACGGATGAATGGGACTTAAGACAGTTATCTCTACATTAATCAGAACTACTTCCACTAATAAATGCAGCCAGTTTTTGGAAAACAATACTGTGCTACACACAATACACACAGACCCCACTCACAAACAAACAGGTACTTATGAAATATACAAAAAGAGTTCATCATAGTTTGTAAAATATTCTACCATCTGAAATATTCAGCATCAAAAACTCTGCGTTTCTGTATTTGAAATCCATTGACTATTTAACATCAGTCAGGCAGAAGTAAAAATACCTGAAAGTTTACCAGTCTGACAGTTGACAATACAGGTGAAGTTTTTATCTGAACCTGTGTTGACCTCAATATCAGGCCCCTCTCCACTCTGCCAGGTCTTGACACAGACTGTTATCTGCAGCCCTCTGTTTGCCCTGGCTTCATTAGAACACCGATCAATGACACTGTGAACGCAGGTATGCTCTCAGTCTGTCATCAAAACACAATCTGGCCCTTCCTGAGATTTTAGGGGATGAAGGGATTTAACCTGGCTGTGCTCCAACAATGACAGCTGTGCAGCCTAATCCCTATCTCACATTGTCTCCCTATACCTTCTTAGTGCAAGTCATAACGAAGACACCAAACAAAAGGGGCAGAACTCTGTGCATTCCATGGCATACCTTTTTTCTATGCTCAAATGTATGTGAGTATATTTATAAACGAATGCATGTTGTTCTGCAAGGTAAATTTACATAAATGTATTTATTCTACACTAATTTATGCTTATGGCCTTAATGTCAATTTATTGTTCTTAGTCTGTCAAGGCACAGCATACGATACTTGTAACACTAACTAAAAGTAGGTCAAGGTGTACATATACATTGTAAACCTCCTCTTTACTCTAATCAGATACTGAATTCAGGGCTCATTTTTTTTCCGAAGTAAATTGCTACATTTGTAGACAGCACTTCCTAAAAGATAACGAAAGTTATTTTTTTCTTCAAATCGTAATAAACCCAGCTTTTATCCCCTCATTAAATAATTAACACCTTCTGTAATTTACAGTTCTGTCATTAAGCTACATGTAAAGTACATCAAAGGATTAGACTGAAAATCAATATGTAAATGAAATGTAAAAAATAAATAAAGAACAATGTAATCACACACACCTTCATACATACAATGATTTACCACAACATCAGCATGAACAACAATATATGTTCATAGACAAGGAATACATGAAATTGCATACTCAGTCATCCAGCTATACATACACACATTGTTCTCATACTACACATTTAGCTTTCATTATTTCTGAAAATTTTACTTTACCCTGCCTGTGTCTCACAATTACATGTATCACCAGAATAAAAGTACATATCACCTGAATAAAACTACAAATCCCAGAATAAAACTACAGAATATCAAATTAAAATTTCAGGTAACTAGAATACTGGCATATTCAATTACAATCCCTTTTCACTTTCTGAAAAGTTACATTACAACCTCTGTCTTTCACATTTACATGTACCACTAGAATAAAACTACAGCAAGTACATAAAACAACACTGCTTACAGATTATCAAGGTAACACTGCAGGCAACAAGAATACTGGCAGTTGTCCAAGCCTGGTGACAGCGAGGTTGACACAAGGTAACGATAGAGTACGCAGCTGTCAGGCAGATCACTTGATCCTTATAATAACTTAATTAGAGCCCACAGGAGATTGGCTGGGATTGTTATAGTTTAGAGCATGTAGGACACTTATCCTGGTTAGGGGAGGGGTTTTCTGTTACTGAGTTTGCATGGAGCTAGACAAGGTATCCTTTCACAGGTTTTGACCACATAATACAGATCAGGTTCTCCCACCCATATGACTGGTCTTAACCATACACCTACATGTATTTATTCATTAATGAAATACATGTACCCTGAAGCACAGCATAAAAAACCATGTTTTACATGTAACAAGACACATGTACATCCATTATACCTGTTTATTTGTTCATTTATTTATTTGATTGGTGTATTATGCTGTACACAAGAATATTTCAGTTATATGACAGTGGCCAGTAAACTAAGTGCTTAGCAAAAATTCATTCGTCGCACTTGCCTTATGCGCCTGTCATCTGCAGCGAACTTTTCTGTAAGTTTTTGGCTTTTGTGGTTTTTCATTCATGCATGATGCCTTGCCATGTGCAGCAAACGAAAGCTATCTCCTTTCAAGTAGCCCCAATGCCCATGCGTTTCCAGGCCACATGATTCGGAAACTGGCGGCCCATAGCGACATGATGGCAAACTTTATATTAGGAGATACGTTGATTGAATTATGGCCAGACTTTCTGTGATTATATGATGTTCACTCCTTAGATTTCAAAGATCGGGATAAGACGACTTTGGCACAGGAAGAAATCGCTAGCAAGCTTGGTCAAACTGGTAATGTTTACATTTCTGTACTCATAATACATGGATATCCCCTTTGATAGGTCATCTGCCATTATCATGTTGTGGTGGACCGCCATCTTGCAGATCACGTGGTCTGCATGCGCACTGGCGGCTTTTGAAATGGGAGATAACTTTTGTTTACTAGACACGGCGAGTTATGTGCTTGTCCCACGAATGAATTTTTCTTAAGCACATAGCTCTCGTGTGCGCCTGGGTTTATGGTGAGAGGAAACCACGCACAGCCCCGAGGGAACCCACACATGCAGGCTGCTAAAGCCTGCATGTGTGGGTTCTTTAACCCATAGCGATGACATTGGTGAGGTTCTCCTAAGTTATTGTGCTGTGCTAGCACACTCACAACTTGGCCACTGAGACCCCCATCTTACTTGTAACTGGACAGTTAACATGATGAACCTCAGTAACTACGTTTGTAACTACATGCATATTCATTAAGTTAAAGTCACCATAAAGATCAAGAAGCATCTCTCCAGATTCAAGGTCAACTGAAGATAACATGTCCTTCTGTGTCAGAATACCTCACGACCAACATAGATTACAAAAACTCTGCTGGGCTAACAAAGAGACAAATAACAAGATCAAAGGAATATTCAATTCTGATTCCTCCTCCCAGCAAAAAAATGAATATTCACGTCTTAAATTGTACCATCATACGTGCACGATTGTAAGCCATGATTGTGCCATTGGGTCAGGCAGTGCAGTCCGGAGAAAAATGTATTCCAACAAAATTTCTTGTCACTAAAGCTGATTAACTGCACAACTAGTAAGTGTGTAACTGTGAAATCATAAAACTGACTACATCATTATATGACAGATGATGACAATATCCTATTTCCTGAATGCAAATGTAGTAAAAGAAAGCTAAAATATGAAGTAAGGTACATCCCAGAGACAACTGAAAACTATGCGTAAAAATATGTTCATTTATTTTTTCAGATTTTTCTGAGAGTTGACAGGCATCCAAATATTTGACAACTATGGTGGGTTAACGGCCATACTGACGGTATATAGGAATTCTGACATCACCTTTTTTACTGGTGTTCAACAGAAGGAAGGAATTTTTGGGAACATTATTTCAGTAATCTTTCACTCATGGATAGAAAGAGTTATTCCAACATTCATTGTCGTGACTAGAGTTAGACAAACTTCTGTGATGTCAGAGTTCCCAACCTCTGATAGTATGGTCCATAAAGCCCACCTTAGAAGTCAAACGTTTGAGCGCAGTTAATTCCGTTCACAAAAATCTAAACAAAATAAATGAACGTATATTTATGCTTATTTTTAGTGGTCAACTTGGTGCTGCCTACGTTGATTTCTAGAGGTCTTTTTCTTTAAACTCTGCTGGAGTAAGGAAAATAATTGTCATGGTAGACTTGATTGGCATACATGGTTACATTTAGTCTTTCACCTGGTTTTAATTAGTACACGTACCTGAAGTGTATTTGATTTATTTATTTATTTATTTGATTGGTGTTTTACGCCGTACTCAAGAATATTTCACTTATACGACGGCGGCCAGCATTATGGTGGGAGGAAAACGGGCAGAGCCCAGGGGAAACCCACGACCATCCGCAGGTTGCTGACAGACCTCCTGACATATGGCCGGAGAGGAAGCCAGCATGAGCTGGACTTGAACTCACAGCGACAGCATTGGTGAGAGACTTCTGGGTCATTATGCTGCGCTAACCGACAAAGTATATTTGACAACATGGACATGTTATTAGAGTAATTTGCAATGACCTCTACAAATTATATAAAAGCAATGAGTGGTTCTTATCAAAATTCGTATTTTTAACAAATTTGCAAAATCAAAAAAAAAAACAAAACAATAATTGTGTTAAATGATATTACTAGTACCCTTATCTATTAAAGTATCCTTTTATCCAGAACCATCTGGCTGCGCTAGCACACTAACCACTACGCCACAGAGGCCCTCACTAAAAATGAAGGCAATAAGCTGCCATAGAACACATAACTAAATTCATCCAAAAACCTACCTGGCAGGAATTCAGTGAAAGCAAACCTAGTACCTATGGGGCTTACACTACATCTAATTTCCATAACAAGAAGAAAACAAAGGTTTCCAGATGAATTAGAAGAAACTGATAATGGTTCAACAGAGTATGATTTAAAAGACAACAAAATTATACTAAAAATGTTGTATGTACATTGTATATCAACAGTAACTGACTGAATAAAGTACATGTACAACCATACATTTCCATATAAATACAAGTAGGCATTCTCACCTGGGCAGACTCCTCCATTAAGACTCTGTAAACTGCCACACTGCAGTCATGTCACTGCTACATGACACTGCCAACTATTAAAACTCAAACTGCTCACATGGATTTATACCGGCCATAAAATGGTAACCAGTAAGTCTCATATATTGTTCTATGAGGTCAAGTGGGACATTACACCGTTCAGGTTGTCACACACACTGGTACGTCCCTACACCATCTTATGGAGAAAGATAGAATCAACATAATACAGGAAATCAATCACCTGACGTTAAATTTGTATTTTCTGACTGATATTTTTTTGACTACTGATACTAGATGAGGTCACAATCACGTCACCTGGGCATAAAGAAAATCATACCAGTGAAGGGTTTATAGAAAGAAGACAACTGCAAACTGGCTACAAATATGGCATGCCCTACATATGCACACAATTAAGGCTACTCACCATTAACAAAACTGATGTCAGTGTTGAAATATCTTATTTTTATCATCAATACATGACATGCATACATGCACAAATAAACTCAATCTCACTGTTGCAGACAATGACAACAGCAAATACATGACTATAACTAACTGATCTGATTAGAAATAAACCAAATTTTTGTCAGAGAAGAGTAGGATTTACAGTTATATATGTAATACCAGAAGTAATTCCCCTACACAAGAGTAGAGAAGCCAGGCTAACAAACCCTTTTAACATAAGCGATACACATACTTAGATTTCCTCTAACTACTGCCTTTACTATGTACAAACAGGTAACACAGTACAGGCATATCACACTCACCAAGGGAGAGGAGACGCCAAATACTGCCAATAAACCTCAGATGTGTGCAGTACATGTCTGCAAGTGTGTACCACACTACAAGTCTGTTACAGTCTTTACCGTGGAGTTCCTTACATGGCAGTACCAATACTCAGATATACATGTGTACATAGCAGATAACACATGTATATATATCTTTTGCATACTGTCTTTATATCATAATTGGAGTTTCCTCTGAAACTATAGTTTACCACTCAAGAATCATGGTGAAATGTGGCTTCTCAAGTCTCTTAAACGTCTATGTACTTTAGAGCCAAGGATTAACAGGAAATCTGATACTATATCATTATTAAAGGTACTTGTATTTGACCTCTGACCTGAATACAACCAGCAGTGTCACAGTACAACCAATTTTGCTCTACAGGGTATTTTTTCTAAAGTGGATGTCCAGTAAAATGATCCTTTGAGTTTTTCCTGGATTTCTGAACAAGGCATTTATACAAGTTATGCACAAAATGTGATGCTCTGGATGGGTTCCTCTGGAAACATTTACATATAAATGTCATAAATCACAAACAATTTCTCCCTAAAGATGCAATACTAATCCTTGCATCATGCTGTTCTTTGAACTTGATCTGAGAGGGCACCAAAAATAGTTTCATTATATTCGGAGCATTATTTGCACAAAAATTGAACCAAGATAAAAAAATAATAATAATCTGCCATGAATTTGTTTGTTTTCAAATTAAAAGATACATGTAGTACGGTGAAGTTACAGTAGATATCTATACTAGGATGAAAGTTCAGGTATTTCAAGTTTCCCAGTCTTGAAGAGGTAAGTTTATACTATTTTCATTTCACAAAATATAAATCCTCAGGCCACATTTTATAACAGGACCACTATTAACATCAAGCAACATGGAATGCCCAAGGCTGAGGTAACAGCCCCTGAAGCAGCTGAGGGCAATGCAGTGGGGAAAGTTATCTGATAGTATCCTTAGAAACAGCAACACATACACCAAACAAATAGCTTTCAAGAAACATTTGCTGGATGTTCTTGGTTCCTGTTTACAGCACTTTCCAACTGAGAAGGCCATCTGGAAATCTACCTCAAAGCCACACCAGCAGAGACGGTGCCACTGAACATTCCCAACAAGCACTCCCTTGGTAAAAATTTCTTTGCCATACAGGAAAAGACAAGGCTATCAAGACAAGCTACCCTGGGGATCCAAGAGCAACTGCAAACATGATAATGTACACATACATGCCTGACAGACAAAAGACAGACATTGCCTTCCAGGAAGACTTGGAATCTGTACAATTTGTCTTTTAGGATCCCATTTGTGCTCGTTTCCTTTCTTTATCTTACCAAACTTTTAACACACTGTTGATGTCTAAATGTAAAAGCATGCAGACACAAGTAAGTCTTGCCATGACACAAGAACAGAATCGTACACAGGAGAAATTCACAACTTTACATTTTAATCATCAGCTTTGGTTCAAATCAGCTGAAAGACTTTTAAACCTGGTCTTAAACATATCCTTCAAAACTAGATATGTATTCTGCTCCATATATATCTACATGTACATGTAAAATTCATTCATTTGACTGCTGTTCAATGTTTTTATTTCAGGTATCAAATGTGGTCACGATAACTGGTAGAGAAAAATGACGTTCCCAGAGTAAGCCTCATGGACTACTCTGATGTGTGTGATATTGGTTGACGGCGAGTAATCTGCAATGTAATTCATGCACAGGAAGACCACATGATCAACATGACATGTGCCTGTGAACATGTATCACCAAGGCCCTTGGAGCAGTGGAGGCGAACCAATAGCTGAGATGTGGAGATTCCCTTTGTGTAGCTGAGGGTGAAAACCAAGACTTCAGAAAAGCATCTGGCACAGTAGGACAGATGTAAACTGTGATGTCTAGTTTGATATGTGGATTACAGTACACATAACATAAGCAAACTTATAAGTTCTGTGCAATAACACAACCAAGACTTAATGGATCAGCATAAACTGTGACAGTGAACAGCTGGCTGACATATCTGATCATGATCTACATATACTAGACAAATTAATATCTATGCACGGATGTACAAGTATACATCATCTATGGACAGACCTCTGTATTTACAGCTTGCCAAAGATTATCTGTCAAGTTTCACCACTCTGTCTTTATGGCAAAATACCCGTATCAGAGTTGTCTTATTCTGAGGTTACTTGTAAAGACATGGTATCTGTAACACTAAGATCAGCCTCAGACACATCTGGTGAACATTTCAAGATGTTTGAATGTGGCAATGTTCCTATCCCATGTGCTGATGGTCTACATTAGGACTTGTCTTTCTCAGGGATTGCCCTGTGGTTTGGACAGATTAAATATCACACAGCAGGGTGGGTATAAACTCACATCCACCTACATTTGTCATGGATTGGAAACTACCAGGAAACTTGGAATTCTGTAACACGAAACAGTTACTTTTCTTGAGGGAAATAATCTGGATTATTGTTGTGCGATATTTTATTTACCTGTTAGGCTTTTCAGTTGAAATGTTCATTTCTTTTAATTTATTGATTTATTGTTGGTCTGGATTAATGCTGTCATGCATGTTTATAATGCCAATCAGACACATCCATGGACAACAATTTCATTAGACCCTTATACAAAGGCCTTTACTGAGTGTTTACCTCACTGATCTTCCAGAAGTGAGTCTTCTCTACATTTTTCCTTGACAAAAAAATTTTTTTTTGTTTATTCTTCAGTTAATGTTATTTTTTCAAGCACTATGTTCTTTTCATTTGCTAGAATAATAAAACACTAAATTCTCTACTGATCTAGCCAGCTTTTCCTGATCTGGCCCGGTTACACCCAACAAAGAAGGCTTGTCCCATCTCAGAAGCCAATAGAAAGCTGCAAATGAGTGGGCAAGCTGGATCTTTACAACCAGATGAATATCCAAACAGGCCATCTGTCCACATCTCTGGTCAAATTGACCTGATGATAAGGGTAATGGATAAAGCTGATGGTTTGGCCACACACTGACCAGCTCTTACCACCCTGAGGCTGTGGTCATGACCCCAAGTGACAATATTAGCACCATCCCAAGGGTTAAATGTCCACACCATGGGTCACCCTCACAAGGGGGAGTGGAAACTGGGTGTACTGTCTGATACATGTTTGTAATTAAATAAAGACAATGCATGAGATCCCAACCAGTGTGAAGTGCCCAGTAGCCAGGGTAGTAACATGGTAATTTTAAACAAGGATTTGACCCTTTTCTACTAATGCCAGATGTTACTTAAATCTTGTCAGTAATACAGCAGTGCTTCATGTGCGCTAACATTATGTTAAGTACTCAATATACAATGCAATTAATAAAAATTAAAGATGATTTGCAAATTTTAGCTCTGATAAATCCTTATCCTGACTATGGCAAATATCCGCTGATACAATTCCAGACATGGTGAGAATTTTCTACAGACTCAATCACGATTTATCATACATACATCTGATATCCGGCTTAAAAAGATTTGAAATCAAACACTAACCAAATAAACTTACAAATACAATCTGAATGCAGTCTTTGACTGGTACTGAAGTCTGCAGGAATGCAAACTGTCTTGTATTTACCTAACATCTGAGCAACCACTGAACAATCTTTCACTTTGGATTGTTTACCTATGTTTTGTGGGTTGGGTACAAAAGCCTTGAAGAGTGATCAAGAAGTAATTTCCTACAAGTGATTTTGGTGAGTACAGCAAGACTATAAATGTACTTACAAGTAGTGAATGTCACTTGATAATAGTCACCACACTATCTTGCCCTGGTTGGTTTGCTCCCCCCCCCAAAATATTGTATCAACTGACTATGCAATATTACTGATAGATGTGCAATGGTGTATGTCAAGTTCAGTGGCGCCAGTGTCACAGAGACATCCTGATTTCATGGTCTTGCTAACTATACGGTACAAAATGTTATAAACATCACACATGTCCACACAAAACACTAAAAGGGACACAAAACCCAGTTTGTACTGTACATGAATATGCAACAGAGATTGTGCACATGTGTTGCAACAAAGCTACTAAGGTTGCCTAGGGAAGACAGCACAAAAGAATACAGGTACATAACACATGAATGCTGCTGTCGGCTTTAAAACACAAACTGTTGGATCTTGACTTTTAACAAAAAAAAAACATGGCAATATCTGTACCACCAAGGCTGTGTGTCAGGTGGTCAGGTGAAATCAATAGCAGTCTGTTTACAGTGTATGCCAGAGGTTACCTGGCAAGATGGGTGGCAGGGGTGTTCAACTGTAGGTTGATAATGACATTCAAATCAAAGGCCGCAAAAACAAGAGAAAAGATCACATGCAAAAGAAAACAAATTGAACATGTGCACAGAAATCAATGCTCAGGGCTCCGTTTCATTTGAGCTGTTGTTAAAGGTCTTGTTTGAATCAAGCCTTTTCTATATGCTGACTGCTGAATGGCATGCCTTTCCTGCAGGCTGCTGTAGACGCAAAAGCACAACTACTGGCCTTCAGTGGTAACAAATGGGCAAAGGCCTGTGATATAAAACTTCATGAAAACATCCCATTTTTGTGCAGCACCTAGATTGCACCACCATTTAGACAGGTGTGCCACTTACTGTAATTCTTCAACCTTTTCACACATGTTTACAAGGTGTTTATTCAAGCACATCCTGAAGGCCTTATTCTGTGTTGACAGATAAAATTATACTTTCTGTGAAGCCATGAAACTGGCTAATCCAACCCATGTAGTTTTGTCTCCAAAATGAAATGAAAAATATGCATAAATTGCACTGAAAATCGCTCTTTCATATGCGAAAAGGTTGAGGAATTAGGGTAGCACATATTCCTGAAGACTAAAGCATGCATGATACTGCAAAATTGAGATAATTTTCACTAAAACACCTCATAGCGCACATATCTTGGTTGGCATATGTTTCTATATGACAACAAGTACATTCTAGTTGATTCACTGAACCACTTACCATAACAAATAAGCAAAGTAACTATGAAGAAATTCATTTTGACGATCTCAATATTTTGACTTTAATTAAGTCATCCTCAGGAGAATTGTGCCAAGTGAAGCATGTTTTAGCTATATATATATGAGGATATATATGTACACATACAGTAGAAATGCCACTGCTTCTGTACTAATGCTAGACAAAAGTCTAGGCTTGACGTAAAATACATTGTGGATGTTGTCACCAAAGCTATATGCTTTTTGTTAACATTCATGTAGAAGCCAATTGCACTAAAGGAAATATGATATATTAAATTTCACACAAGGTCCTACACTGACTTACCTGCAACTTATGACAATGGCAACTGTACCATAACAGATGGCTGTACTTGGTCTATTCAATGTTCACGGGATGGGCATGTTCCTTTAGCCGTCATCTTGTCTAAAAGTATACATGATACAAACAATGAGTTCATGTCTGGATACAGAAAGAAATGGTGGAAAAGATACACAGCACAAGATTTGACAACACTAAATTATTTTTACCAACGACGGATGTATTATTACTAATAATATATATGATATGCCTCATTGGGTTCTTAATTAATAGTTATTAATAGATAAAAGGAAATGAATAAAACATGTCAGTGATTGCAATGTTAATTTTCATATGATACACATCAGTAACAGAAAACCACATGTACAGAATGTTTTCATGTTACTCCAATTCCACATGTACATGTGTACTACCCAGAGCAGATTTCCCACGGCATTTATGTACAGTTGAAGGACAACAGTTGATAAATATGTGCTTATTAATACATAATTCAGCTTGTTTACAATAACACGGCAGACATCAAAACGAGTAGACCTAAACTATTGTTAATGAAACAAACAAGCCAGTGAATACTGCTCATTTTTGCGTCACACATGTCTTTTCAAGGATAGCGGAGGAAAAAATGACATCCTTTTCATGAGATACGAACAGTTTAAATGGAATGGAATTCTTCTCGCAATTTATATCTCATGATCTTTAATTATATCACATTTGCTTTCCGTCATGCGATGGAGCTAGACAAAGACTAGCATAACCTACATGTCTATGTTCATGGGAACACAATAACACCAAGCACACATCAAAGCACATATACAAATATGTATTAAAAGGTGACAATAAAAGTGAAGAAACACTGAAAATATCTAATTAAGAATCAAGAGACATTCTAAAGTAAAGTTCTAAAGTGTGAAGTTTAAGGCATGTCCAGTCACCTGTGATGTAACATAATGGTTAGTAGTTTTCATATACATGTATGATGAGGATGTATGCCATGAGGATATATGTCATGAGGATGTATGCCATGAGGATGAATGTCAAGAGGATGTATGCCATGAGGATGAATGTCAAGAGGATGTATGCCATGAGGATGTGTGTCATGAGGATGTATATCAATAAGAGAAATGTCATGAGGATGTGTGTCATGAGGATGAATGCCATAAGGATGTATATCAAGAGGATGAATGCCAATGGGATGTATGTCAAGGGGATGAATGTCATGAGGATGTATGTCAAGGGAATGTATGTCAAGGGGATGTATGTAAAGAAGAGGAATGCCATGAGGATGTATGTAAAGAAGAGGAATGCCATAAGGACATATGTAAAGAAGAGGAATGCCATGAGGATGTATGTAAAGAAGAGGAATGCCATGAGGATGTATGTAAAGAGGAATGCCATGAGGATGTATGTAAAGAAGAGGAATGCCATGAGGATGTATGTAAAGAAGAGGAATGCCATGAGGATGTATGTAAAGAAGAGGAATGCCATGAGGATGTATGTAAAGAAGAGGAATGCCATGAGGATGTATGTAAAGAAGAGGAATGCCATAAGGACATATGTCAAGAAGAGGAATGCCATGAGGATGTATGTAATGATGCTTACTTCAATTAAGATCATCTTCAATCTTTCACATACAAATTTTGTATCTGTACTGTAAATTTACTTTCAGAAAATTAAAGCCTGCAGTAACTTGCAGTATGTACACAATCTTTCCTGAAAATATAACTGTTACTTTTAAATTAGTGTTTTGCAAATATGATGATGTACATGTACTGTTCCCTTCCTTGTAATGGTTATATGTACATGTATGTATCTACACACACACACACACACACACACACACATATATATATATATATATATATATATATATATATATATATATATATATATATATATATACCTGGGACTTTGAGGTACAGAAGACTTTGCCTTGCTAATCTCAGCCTTGCAAATGGTTCTATCACTCAGACCAGCAGATACACGTGCAATTCTGGACAATTCATCCTTTATAATGAAGTTATGTTGGTAACTGCATTAATTACAGCAGGGTTTACTCAACAGAGAAGCTGGTACAGATGGTATATACCAGATAACACATTTACCGTAGTGATCCTAATGAAATGATGTGGAGTGGATTAACACAATAACTCATTTACTGTAATTTCCATAATTAGATGAAGATGGGCTACAAGTTTTTGTACATGTGCATATGCACATGCTAGTTGCATGTAATATTTAGTTATCTGATCAACTGCTTTTTATGCTGCAGTCAGGAATAATTCTTATTCGATGGTGACAATCTATATGGTGAGAGGAAACCCTAGCAGATCCAGGGGGAAACCTGTGACCATTCGGAAACTGGTTGGCCATCCCACGTACGACAACAGATACCAGACAGGACAAAAAGTTGCAGGAACTTGTTTCCACATATGACTAAGTATACGTACATGTCCCGTTTTTATAGATGTGCAGGTCTATAATTTACCTGTACAGATTTAAATGCACATATGTATGTTAACAAATCTGTAGTTATCTCAAACTGTAGTACTATTGGTATCTATAAATGAAATTATTTATAACATATTATAAAATATATTTTATGAATACAACATTTCACATTTCAATTCAGACATGAAAGTACAAAAACATGTATGTGCACAATGCAGCATAACATGTAAAAATTTTACTGAATGCCAGTCTGATTGAATGTCATTAGCTAATGCAATAATTAGGCAAACAAAGTTCTGATGACTCACAGGCATTCCTGTTGCTGTCTGCAACTCTTTGATGTAAACCCACATTTGCTGGTAATTAACTTCTCAATGTGGACAGCTGACTTAGCACCCAGGGGTGACACAAGAGCAGAAGTGGGTACAGATGGGGTAATACCATGTGCTTGACTACTAATAAATTGATGGCCTAAGGCTGGTACAGTTATTCTTAAATCACAAGAGTAATTGCATGGCCTTGTGCTTTGGAAAGTGAACATTAAGTAGGGGTAATGGTACAGTTAGGAGACATGGGCACTGGAGTGGAAAAGGGGTGGGAGGTTTGGGTGAGGTGGGGGGGCGGGGTGTGTTGCTTCTGGGGTTGGATCTGGGAAGCAAGTACATGTACATGCACATGTAACACTAGGAAAAATTGGTGGCTCGAGGTCGGCTTTGAAAACAGTGACCTAAACTAAGCTGGCTCCATTTAGACCTGCTTTTTCTGACAGCCAATTTTGGTGGCCTTAATGACTCCGTTTATTTCACTATTTTCATCATTGTAAACGCAAAACGACAACTGCCGGCTCAGATGCATATTAACACACAATGTGACAGGTGTGAGATCGCACCCTCTGAAGGCGAATCAAACGCAACATCTACTAATCAGACCACAAGCAGTGTAAATGCTAACAGCCATAAATTGGTACAGTTTGGACTACCATTTAGATGTCTTTTGCGCCACACCTTCTTGTCTTGTCATTGAATGGTCAATCTGTCAATCAATGCATCCTATACAAGTGACATGGTTTCACTGGCTCTTCTCAACATGCCTTAAGTAAAGATTTTATCCACAACAGCATAAATACTTGTACTGTACTTTAGAAATGAAGCCTGTTATAGACTGAAAACACTATCCATTGCCAACTGTGTAGGGAAGATTTCTCATACAACAATGAGACAAAAACTGATGAAACCCGATGGACTAGAAATGCAGCACAAGTCTCAATAGTGAAAATCTTCCACATCATTTGTGTATGAAAGGTTAACATTAACACAGTGTACCACCTTCTGAAGACAAAATTTACACTGTATTAACCAATACAATGACACTGTATATATACCCTAAATTTCATCCATGACTAACTTGCCAATTTTTCCTGATCCTGAGAGTTCCATTGATTTTAGAAAGGTGTTTTGAGGTTTACTTGGAACACGGGATGACATTCTACTTGAAAACTGTAAGTTTCAGCACCAGAAATAGTATGTTGTGACAATTATTTACCTCTAAAAATGCACTTTTGTGGGTGAAATTTTATGTCATTTGTGTATATATGCAGATGTAGTTCAGTTTGACACCTTCTGATGTAATAGTTACCAATAATATGAATCAGGATAGGAATATGATCTCTATAAACAAAGAAAATAATGTAATTTATGGAAACAAAGGGTTTGCATCCTGAAGTCAAATCACAAAAAAAAAAATGCCCAAGTATAATTTACCAGCATGGTTTTTGATAACATCCAGACTTAACTATTTAATTGGTATCATTTTTTCCCTAATTATCTGTAATTAATTACTTTTATCTGTCTTTATCTATGACGTTTAAAAAAATAGTTGTTTACCAGCTTATTTAGGGGGGTATACATTAATGTTTGTCAGAAGAGTACGACATGCTCATTCGGAAACATGCCAAAAATGGACACTCTGAAGTGGCGCTGTAAAAGACAGCTGACATGCAAACTGGAACTACTGTACAGTCCAATAAATCTCATCAAATACCACAATGAGGCAATTAGCATTTATTGTTGGATGTACAGTGTTCGTGAAATTCCATGGATCAAAACAATGTCCAAGGTAAAAGATTTTTTCAGAGGGATAGAAGTGTCAAGAAGATGCTACATGTAGAAGGCCAGCCAGACAAAGTACCCACTTCTAATATTGGATTTCACCCCAAATCTATTTGATTGTTTATAGGAAACATGTCCTTGCCTTACAAATGTCAACATCCTGTGATGCTAAACTAAATCAAAAATGTCACAGGAAATACATCTACTGTAATCTAACTTTCCATGGTTTCGCTAAACAATAATGCAGTGTGGTTTTTAGAATTTTTAGCATAGAAAATGCAAATACTAGTACTTTTATAATGCACACTTAGTCAAAACCTTTGAAGGTTTTGGCAATTTTTCAACATAGTTTCAAACCTTTTCACGAATTCTGCAAACCCTGATACACACAGATACATGTATAGACCATGAATCAAAATCTTCTTATATACTTTCTGTCCCACTATCTCGCATGTAAGTGAGTAGAACATTGATT
The DNA here is from genome assembly GCF_032854445.1 of Liolophura sinensis. Classification (NCBI taxonomy): domain Eukaryota; kingdom Metazoa; phylum Mollusca; class Polyplacophora; order Chitonida; family Chitonidae; genus Liolophura; species Liolophura sinensis. Next base: position 22,841,252 of record NC_088300.1, read on the forward strand.
TACCTCTTCCATCCAATCCAGAGCCTGAAAACACGATCCTGTGTTAACAACAGTATCTCCAACAGTCAAAAAGAAAGTCACTCAGGCCCAGACGATGGATCAACAAAGTTGGGTGTCAGGGTGAGTGTGGGCAATGATGAGCTACCCTCTACTCCAGACAGTCAATATATACCACTATGAAAAAGTCATTATTCAGGATCCAGGCACATCATGAAAGAAGCTAGTTAAAAGTTCTGGCTTCAGGCGACTTTTTGTCCAAGTTTAAAGACGTTCATCAGTTTCTGCAGAGTTCTGGATATCATTACAGTACCTTACTGTGCCCGATTCTTTATTCCTTACACACATGTATCCACAGGAAGCAGAGGGAGTTTGGTAAATCTAAGACCACATCTCCACATGGCCATCTCCAGCCAGACCATGTGGGAGGAATTCCCTACAGACTAACCCCTTCAGACCTCAGGTCATTAGAGAGGCTCAATTTAAAACAATTTAGACTGGAGTGGAGGATCTGTAAACAACACATGTCTGCCATTTCATTTCCTGACCAGCTCCAGTGTTGACATATTCTGAGGTCAGAAACCCTTCCTCAGCTGCTGGTACAGCAGAGGTGAATTGAAAAACCAGATCTAGCACAAGGCTGGGCCTTGCATGTTTGGTGGCCAGGGGGAAGTGGTCAACCATTAAATAGGCAGAGATAGGCCAGATAATTGGAGTAATTATGAAGGGGTCAGCCTTCACTGACAGTCCCCATGTGTTTGACTACAGCACATTTTGTTATTACTGCACATCTGCACTATGTGTCCCCTAGGATGTGGGGGGTGTGGAGGATTTGGCAAGGGGAGTAAACAAGGCTTATCCGAAGTTATCACCTATATTTCAGGATCTTTACCTCAGTGTGAATATGTACCTGAAGCCAATACATATACATATACATATAGATATGAAGTGACAACTAACAACCCTTATTATTCTAAAGTTTACATGTGGTCTACGTTCATTTCCTGGATTGCTGTTCATGATTAGTCCTAGCCTAAAGGAGATTATTTACTCATAACGTGACTGTCAGCTATATGGCTGGAGAAACCAAATTTGAGTTAATTTAATGTACCAAACTTTGGTTTGTTCCAAAAGAAAAATGTCCACGTCTTGAATGCCACACCGATGTAAAATAAGTGGTCTTCAAACAACTATTTAATGTCCAAACAGAGCTGTGAATGTCTAATATGTCACTTATGCTGTACAAACAATAACATCACGGGAATCTAAAAACATTAAGTCCAAGCCTGGGATTGAACTCGCATTGTGTAACTCCAACAAATAATGCAATATGATGCAAGATTCAATATTTTGGTCTTATTTAAACCATTTTCAAGAATTCTCGAAAAAGGTTTAAATAAAATTGAATCATTGAATCATATATCATCTTGCATCATTTGTTGAAGTTGCCACAGTACATATACGTATACAGAATATCAACTTTCAGCTATGAAAGAATATTTGAGAAGAAATCTTTGGTACATAATGTACACGTTCTATTATTTTTCAACTGAATTGCTGGCTTTCTTTCTTTAAAGTACAGGACAAACAGGCATCTTGGGAGGCAAACATCTCAGTATACAACTACATGTCAATGTATTTTACACACAGCTGTCAGCAAGTTTACTATACATGGGCATAGCTTTGTATACATACATGTATGTCCATGAAGTCTTCCACTATGTGAGAACATCTGCCACTGTTATTTAACACTGGTAAAAGAGTGTAGGTGGAAGATAACACATTTCAAACAAAAACAACCCTAACAACTGTAAATTGTACATAACTTTCAGACTGACATCTCAGAGAAAAAGACCAACTATTATCTAACACTGACATATGCGTGTAGATGGAAGGTTACACATTAGAGACCAAAAACAAAACTGCACACACATTTTATATCACTACCCAGGTTACCTCAATCTACATTTACCTCATTACTTGTTTGTAACTGTAAGAAATTGCACATCTCACTATGAAAGATCAGATGAGTCATTATACAACACTGACAAACATGCGTAGGTGGAAGATAACATATTACAAACAAAAAGAAACCATTGCAACTTGACAACTATAAACTGCACACACATTTTACACCATTTCCCAGGTTACTACCATCTACATCTGCTTCATTATGTAACTCTAAGAAATGTACATCTCACTGTGAAATGCCAGTCTGACTATTTAACACTGACCGATGTGTGTAGGTGGAAGATCATGCGCTAGAAACAAAAACAAACCACTGCAACTTGACAACTGTAAATTGCATAGATCAATGTATGCTTCACCTCCATGAGGGATGGTATTGGGTGCTAATAGGGATGGACCATGGTGTAGAGTGAGGGCTCCAGGCTGACATGTTGATTGATGTGGTGGGTATAACAGTGTCAATACCTGGTACACACAGCATGTGGGCTAAAAGGGTGATAAAACACAAGATGAGTGACGGATAGCCATCATGGGTTTTTCACATCTACATGCCCTAATTCTTCTAAAATTTGGGACAGTGTTGAAAGTAAAATATTACATTTTTTTACCAGCCTTTTGGAAAAGTAGAGATATGAGTACATTTTTTTTCCAGCCTTTTGGAAAAGTAGAGATATGAGTACGTTGTTCATTAGATGGTCTAACCATGTGAGAAAAAGGAAACTCAATATTCCTTCTAGAATTACATATACAGGGTGTCCCAGAAGTCGCGCACCATCCTGGTTGAGGAATGAATGAGCTACAGAGCCGTGTGTTGCCCCATCTCTTCCAAACACAAAAACCAATTCAACTCTTTCTTGTACTGTTAGTTTATTAGGCATAATTAACTCAATATTATTTAGGCAGAACATAAAGAGAGAAAAAAAATTTAAAATCAGTATTAAATCTGAAACACAGAAAAAAAAATGGAAATCAGGATGGTGCATGACATCTGGGATACCCTGTATATTGGCTAAAATGAGCAGATCGTGTTTCCCAAATTTTAAAGAAATAAGGTATGTCCATACCTGCACAGTCATGGGTATGACTCACACAGAAGACCTAGTTATGAGGTCTTAACACCTTCTTATACACAAAGGTATGTTATGTTCATGGTGCTTTGGGCTAAAACAAACTTCACAACTTTTAAGTTAAAAAAACAGCTCACAGATCTTTCAAATTACTTGGGTCTTACACACAAAGAGGAAAGTACATGCACACACTACAGAAGGCAAAATCCAACACATAGAGAATTTCCATAATTGTAATAAGAACATAAATTATAAAAAAAAGCAGTAACAAAAGCTGTACTGTCCTATAGTTTACAATGCTGCATGGAAGCATCAACTCAGCTACTGTATGGTGAAGGATATACAAACGTACATACATTTACACATGTTTTGTTCATCAATGTACACATATTAACAGCTATTTAGTCTTTTCACATCTGTATACTACAATCATTGGGTTAGCCAGCTACCCATAGAAGAAAATGAAATCTGGACACCCTGCTATAATAAAATGGTCTCAAAAAGGGATGTTTGGACACCCTCTTTAACATTTGCAGATAACACCTTGATTCCATGGCCCGTGGCACACCACAATAGGTTAAGCCAGGGGGTGGTCTCAGTATCTTTGAGGCACCCATTTCTGACAAACTTTACATGGGAGATATATAGACAACAGGAGGAAGCTGGAAACGAGACGGGCTGATTTCCAGTTCTGGCTGAACCTCTGCACACCACATTGGTGGACAAGAGAGAAAACCCAGCTTTTCTCCCCTCATATACATGTTGATAAACAACTGCTACATGTAAACTGAGACGTTTTCCATTATTATGTTACGTAACAACATCCTTTGAATAACAAGCATGTTTCAAATGTGGATTATATATATATATATATATATAAACAATAGGTCTTTAAACGGCCATAGTTACAGTTGATGAAATAAGACGCCAATGTAACAGTGAATAACCAACGCCTGTCGTGCACCACCCAACATTCTCCGCAGTCCTTCACTCTCACCAAAAATAAACTGTCATTCCCTGTTTCATTCAGGGATCAACCATATTTATCCCCACACCATCCTTACAAAAGGGTCTGACCACACAGATTGACAACAGAATGACCTTTCACCTTCTGGCCAAAAGGTACACTATAGCAGAAAGATGGGATTGGCTCTTGCTTTGAAGTTATGATCAGTCAAGCTTCAACATTATGCTCCCAAAAATTAGGTGTTTGGAAGCATTCTTGTATTTCTTTCTTGTTTACCGGGCATAGTTACAGTGTTTCATGTCAAATTACATGTACCTTGGTTTCAGTCTAAATTTCTGATAGTAAACCGATACAACTTTCAGAGTTCTCTTACATGAACGGGGACATCTAATTCTCACATTTCAAGGAACATACATTTATTCATGGAGTCTAGCACACAGACATGTTTTCTCACAAGAATTTGCCTATTTGTAACTGTTTAATGCCATGTTTACAAACATCTTAAAGCATGCAGAAAACGTTTTTTAAGCAGTTAATGACGTTGATAATTACCTAAACAAAACTCTAATATGAGTTGTTCTTGCAAGAGGAAGCACTTATATCTGAAATTAGCAGAGCAAAAATGAAACTTTTATCAATGAACAACTTGTAATTATGTCATTTTAGTGACAATTCACATAAGGATGTTCAATACCCTTACTGAAAGCACATCAACAAGGAATGGTCGCCAGCTTTTTGTAAAAACACACAAGTCAAACTCTTTCATAACTTATGAGTCAATCTTGCGAAAGGTATGTATGATTTACCCGACCGCAATGGTTTAAGGGTACCTTTAAAAAGAAAAAAGCTTAATTCTCCCCCAAAATGCAGTGTTTGTGCAACTTGATAAAGAAGGACATACATGTTTATTGTAATTCAACATTTCACTCTATGTTCAAGGTATACACTGTGTATGTATCAAGATTATTATATATATATAGTTATGTGTATTACCAAACACCACATGCAATCCCACATTCAATAAAGAACAGAGTGAATATAAAACTAATAGGGTACATGTATTCTAAAATGTTCTTTTAATTTAGAGACAATTCAAGTTAATTTTTGGATATGATAACATTAATACACAAGAATTCATCATTTTGTAGCAAACCTTTTGATGAACATGAATAACCACTGGAACGGTCAAAAAGTGCCAGAAACGACTTCAAAAATTTGACGAAAGCCATGTAGTCTCATGCTATCTTAACTAAACTTTCTGACATCACCATGTTGTTTTTAGGGGAAGATTCTGACACAGGTTTTTTAGTGTGAGAAACAAAACCCTGTGTGAAAAGGGGCCCATGTTGGGTTCCCATCCCTCTCACACTAACACTTTAATGTCTATGGTGTAGGAGGAGCCCATATGGGGCGGGGATGGGAGACTGGATGAAGTGATAGGTGATCCATGGACAAGGCTATAAGATCTCTGGGGGTGAGTTTGTTTTGGAAGTCTTATTGTACAGGAGAATCTGACTAACCCTACAAGCTATCAGTAGGTACAATACGTATGTATATAAGCTTGGAGCAGTGCTCCCAAGGGGGCTGGCAAAGTTCGAGGAAAACAGAAAACACTGACATTCTTCAGCAGAGCCGTCACCAACCTTTCCTTCAAAGAACACAATTTTTTTTCTTACTGCTTTTCTTTCGGGGGCTACATTTCTTCACGATTCACCCCACATGTGCACTGGGCATTTCCGCGTTAAGATGGCTTGTGTATTTGTCAGCTGTTGCCGTGTAGTTTGCATTTGCTTTGTTTTTCGCTTGGTATGTTTGCCTTATAAGAGAAAGTCAGCAGGGCTGGAGACACATATGGAGGCAGTTGAAATTCCTTCATTACACCCATATCACTTACTGCTGGCAGGCTCAAAAATTCTCCCTTTGTTTTCCAAATTTCTTCCATTAGGAGACTTAAACCGTGGGGACTGTGGTAGGTTGAAGAGCATTTGAAAAGATTACAATGCTTATTCAACAGGCCTCCAACCTGTATACACATGTACCTAGCAGACATGTGTTCTTCCTCTACATATACATTGTTTTACATTTCAAAAGGCTCTGATGAAATAGTCTGAATTTCCACACCAAATGTCAAACATTTACCCAAACACTGATGCACTTTTACAACTTAAACTCAAAATTAGATGCGCTCCTAAACAATTGCAGGTTTATGTTTGGAGGAAAACATACGAATAAGGTGAGCCTGAAACTTGCAAAACCAGCTCAATGTACATGAATACCTGACTTACAGTACAGTTGTATATCACAAACCTCATCAAAGCACGAACATTTTAAAACCAGTTTCAAAAATTAGGAATCATAATTTTTTTTTCCACAGTGCTTCAGTGAGGCCATTTGAAACTACTACACAACACCCACTTTTCCCAATCTTCATCGCTATGAAATCAACTGTCAGATATATCCAACACGCAATCTAATGACATATAAAGTAGTATTCTCTAGTTTGGCACTACATGACAAAGAGCTTACATTTTCATTTACTCTATTTCATGTGTCTATTACAGACACATTAACAGGTACTGTAGCAGACATGTTAACAGGAAGTGTACCTACACCCTGCGTTATATGCAAAAAGGTTGAGGAATTCAGCACTTAAGGCCAAGCTTATAAATATGTTTGTTAGGTGTAACTGATCTAATCCTCAAACATGGGCCCTGCTCCAAGGTTTTATTGGGATCGCTCAGGCTAGTGATCTTCTTCATCAGGAATGGGAAACAAAAAAGATATCCCTACCAACTTACCCGACATTTTGTGATGGGGTTAGGTTATACACGACAATTTTTGGATGGCCTCTTTCAACCAATCTAATACAATAACATGCATGCAACTACTACATGTGCATGTCTAACTACTCAGCATTAATAAATCCATACATCTCCCCCCCCCTCCCTCCACACACAAAAAAAGTAACCAAAATGGATGGGATAAATAAGTCTAAAGACCAAAAGGTAAAAAATCTTCATATGAAATAATGCTGGACACACTTGTACTGTGTAATTTGCTATTTAATGTGTCAATATTTTCTGTTTAACACATCTATAGGCTCTATCAATTGGGTTAATAGCCAAAATGTAACAGGGTAATACAGATGAGAAAAACTGTATGGTGCCAAAAAGACTGTAAGAATCAATAAATTTTCATACAAGGTCAACTAATTGTAAACTTCGTATAAGTACTAACAGTAGACAAGACATAATCAGGTTTTAGCCAGGATGAATAAACTTGTCAGATGAGAGAGTTGATACTCCCATCTCACTAATAGGAATACAAAGTTACAAATTCTGCAGTTCTACCAAGATGACAACACTACATTGTATGATCTCACTTATACAAAGTTACAAATTCTGCAGTTCTGCCAAGATGACAACACTACATTGTATGATCTCACTTATACAAAGTTACATATTCTGCAGTTCTGCCAAGATGACAACACTACATTGTAGGACCATGCCAAGACTATGATCTCCCTTATACAAAGCCACAATTTCTGTGTCTCTGCCAAGATGACAAGACTGTGATCTCACTTATACAAAGCCACAATTTCTGTTATCTCTACCAAGATGACAAGACTATGCAAGACTATGATCTCCCTTAGACAAAGCCACAATTTTCTGTATCTCTGCCAAGATGACAAGACTGTGATCTCACTTATACAAAGTTACAAATTCTGCAGTTCTGCCAAGATGACAACACTACATTGTATGATCTCACTTATACAAAGTTACAAATTCTGCAGTTCCGTCAAGATGACAACACTACATTGTATGATCTCACTTATACAAAGTTACAAATTCTGCAGTTCTGCCAAGATGACAAGACTGTGATCTCACTTATACAAAGCCACACTTTCTGTTATCTCTACCAAGATGACAAGACTATGCAAGACTATGATCTCCCTTAGACAAAGCCACAATTTTCTGTATCTCTGCCAAGATGACAAGACTGTGATCTCACTTATACAAAGTTACAAATTCTGCAGTTCTGCCAAGATGACAACACTACATTGTATGATCTCACTTATACAAAGTTACAAATTCTGCAGTTCTGTCAAGATGACAACACTACATTGTATGATCTCACTCATACAAAGTTACATATTCTGCAGTTCTGCCAAGATGACAACACTACATTGTAGGACCATGCCAAGACTATGATTTCCCTTATACAAAGCCACAATTTCTGTGTCTCTGCCAAGATGACAAGACTGTGATCTCACTTATACAAAGCCACAGTTTCTGTATCTCTGCCAAGATGACAAGACTGTGATCTCACTTATACAAAGTTACAAATTCTGCAGTTCTGCCAAGATGACAACACTACATTGTAGGACCATGCCAAGACTATGATTTCCCTTATACAAAGCCACAATTTCTGTGTCTCTGCCAAGATGACAAGACTATGATCTCCCTTATACAAAGCCACAATTTCTGTATCTCTGCCAAGATGACAAGACTGTGATCTCACTTATACAAAGCCACAATTTCTGTGTCTCTGCCAAGATGACAAGACTATGATCTCCCTTATACAAAGCCACAATTTCTGTATCTCTGCCAAGATGACAAGAATGTGATCTCACTTGTAAAAAACCACAATTTCTGTATCTCTGCCAAGATGACAAGACTGTGATCTCCCTTATACAAAGCCACAATTTCTGTATCTCTGCCAAGATGACAAGACTGTGATCTCACTTATACAAAGCCAGAATTTCTGTGACCTCACCTAAACAAAGTCATGAATTCTGTAGTATGACATGGCTGTGACCTCACTTCAACAAAGTTACAATTTCTGTATCTCTGCCAAGATGACAAAACTGTGGCTTCACTTATATACAAAGTCACAAATTCTGCAGCTCTGCCAAGATGTACATGCACCCTGTCTTGAGGGTGAGCAATTTAATATATGCGTTATACAAAGGTATAAATATAACTAAATACAACTGAAATGACATCACATTCTCCCACACTTACCTTAGAAGTTAACTATAAAGTTAGGGTCTTGCTCAGTTGTGTGACCCTGACTCACAATGTTGTAGGTGAGGAACCAACACAGCAATCAATGTCCCTGTATACATGCACATGTAAAAAATATCTATCTACCCTTAACTCCTCACTAATACTCTACTCGCTCCACGCCACCAGGACAGGGTGTGGGTATCACAAGGAGACAGCAATGCACATACTCTACCCCTCATGCTGTGTTTAAAACATGCCGATCATCACTATCCTGACACAGGGCCATGCTGGAGAGGGCTTCCTGACATCTGACAGCTACTTGGGTGTTTGTTATGACCAGCGCAGCTAGTCCTTCCCTGTCCTCACAATGGTATGTCACTGGTCCAAATTCTCTACATTCACAGCTGTACACCAGGCTGTGCCACTATCTGCAATGGAGGGGTGACTATTTAACGAGGCCAGATTCATATCTAAGCCTACAGACACTATATTCAGCACTTCTTCCCCAGAACAAAGATCTCCTGACAAACTTAATAATTTCTGTCCCACAAGGACAGATTTTTCATAGTCAGAGCAAAAATCACACTCATCCTGGCAGCTAAACTATGACATAATCCAGCAGAGGTGGGGGGCTTATTAATAATCTTATGTCAGTGTGAACACACAAGCCAAAAAATAAATCACCAAAACACATATATTAGCCCGACAATTTTAATTAATTTAAATGTCTGTAAATGCGACCATTTTTTTCAAACAAAGCAGTCATATCTGCACCTTATATGTGCATGTGCATATTAAGCCACTGGATACATATACATGTACACGTAAGTGAAACCAGAGAATCCAAACTACATGTGTAGAAAACTATCATTTTTTCACCAAGAAAGAAACACAACTGCAGACAAAAAATTTGCTCATCTTTGTTCTATTAGTTTGTAAATATATGTTGCAAATATAACATATATAGTGCAGCTTATCTATATCATGAATTAATTACATCATTAATAGGCCACCAGCCTAATTAATTTTGCCCATGGCTGAATAAGAAAAGGGATTACTGTATTTGTCTCAAGAATCTGCCCAACATTTGTAGAAGTAAAGGTCATAACATATTACTTTTGGAGCTGAAATTAACATTTTTCAAACAGGATATCATCCTACCTTTCAACTCATCCCCAAGGCTTCTTTCTTAGATCAATAGAAAATGAGTCATGGATTAAATTTAAGGGCAGAAAGAGTCATTCTTGCACAGTACTGTGATAGAGACCAAAGTATGGAATTAAACCAAAGAAACAGAAATTGAATTTGGAAGAACGTCCTAATTCAAAACAGCAAACTAAACTGCATCTGACACAGTAAATAATGACATGGTTTGTGATTCACAACCATATATAAACAGTATGTACATGCATAACATTTGCTATGATGTCCAATCATTCCTTCTTTCTATTTGTTTTGCATGGAATTGTTTTTGAATGGCTTTATAGAAATCTTAACTTATGTAACATGAACAATATACATGCACTGTCTTTTATCCCACATCAGAGAAAATATTGTGGTTTTCATTGGACACCATCAGTCATGTGGGGGATCTGTACATTCCTGTATCCTGCAGCTGATGTCATATGTGTCTGCTAACCAGGTTATCTCCCATTTTTCTGTTGTGAAAACAGTGGTGACATCTTTAAATGGTGTCAGTAGCCCTCATATTGTGCTGGTTCGTGACACACGTATAATTTCCGTATCTTGCCACTGAGTAACCATGTAACTTATGATATTGTCTCTCCATCAAATCCGCTAAATGTTGGAAAATAGGGCGCACAAACTATCCTAGTTTAGTACCTGAGTGAACATGAATTATATAACTGCAACAAAGGTCTAAAATAAACTGTAGACATGCACATGTGTGTATGTGCAAACTGAGAGAAAAATGAACACCGAATACCTTCACCGTTCAACAAAAGATCATTATTAGGAAACAAAGGTGATTACCAAGGCAACAGCTAAACATCCACATATCTTCACAATGTAAATACTAATGATATAAAACCATTCCTGCATGTGCGTGCATATAAAGGTTACAAAGTACAGGTACAGTCTTTTGACAGACACATGCATTATAGATGAGTATAGACAGAACATGTGCATGTGTGCATTAAGGGCTGGCACAGCACTGAGACAAAATGTTCATCGTATTACCTGCAATCAATGTCACATTAAACGGATGTAGAATCAAAACAAAGCTTTACCTACTGCATGCATAGAGGTGAAGTGTTCATAGGGCCTGCTGTAACTTGAATGGCTAACAATTGTAACACTGGAAAATATGTACAAATTTCAATCATTGTGACAAACTAAATGTATAACGCACCAAGATGGAAGATTTAAAGAAGAAAGGAAGAATATGCTGAAATTATCTTGTGTATGCATGTATAGGTCCACACTAGGTACAGTATAACCAGGCATAAATTTGTTGAACGGCAGACAGAATAACTTACATGCTGCAAGCTACTTGCTGCACATCTACAAATCATAAAAGAGATATATGCATTTTCCATGTTTTGATTCCTCCAAAAAAAAAAACCCATTTAAACCTTAAAAAACAGTATTTATTTACGTTTTTCTGATAAAATGTCAGAAAATAGTTCACTTGAAGTAGATAATTTGAAGGTCAGCGGTAATTATGAAAGTGTCTAGAGAAAATAGAATCAAAACTTAGATTAGGGTTGTAGTTACTGATGCTGGTAGTTGGTATGAATGCTAGTAAGGTCCCCAAAAACGAAACTTATTTATCCTTACTTATTTTTAGTGGTTATGAGGTTGACATCCTTATGAATAATGTATTTACATGTACAAGTACAATGTTCATACAATGACCAGGTGTATATCAGAGGGAAACCGGACAGTGTCTGGAGGAAACCAATGCCCACTGCACGGTACAAGTGTAGTGTAGATGACAAATCCCCTGACGTAAAGGCACAGCCGAAATACCATAAGCTAGTTTCAAACACGCGACCTCACCTCATGGATAGTGCACTTTACACAACTGAGTCAGAGACAACTCCCACGACTTTCTTATTTACAGTAACAATAACACACCTGCGTAAAACAAGTCAACAGACGAGGTTTTGTTTCACAGATACCTAAATGTACATGCCTGTATAGACTTGTTACACCAGCACATTAGCTAATTGGATCGGTTCAACAAGTCTTTGTTCCTTTAGTCTAATGGGAATTAAACACATCACAGAATCACTGAGGCATCTTGTTGCCATGACAACGAATAACCTAATGGCTCATCTTCTAGTTCAATGATGATATGCAATATCTGGATCAATGCAGTAGACAGGGATACAAAACGTAATTTTGCAACAAACAGCATGGTTATCCCAGCTTATTTAAATTAGACAGTTAGACAAACCTAAACCTTTCTGTGTACATTTAGAGTGAAGACCATCTCACAGTCCTAACATTCTTTTCTGAAATCACCATAAACCATTATGTAATACCATATTGCAAAATAATCACAAATATATATATACTGATTTGGCAAGCTTGACGTGAATTAAAATTTAAATTTGAATTAATTTATATGAAACAGCAAGGCAAAATCACAATATCACGCACATCATCAACTTGTCCATTCAGAATTAAAAATAAAATGAATTAGCAATTTTCAGGATTTCATTGCTTCCATCGTTCTGGGGTTTTGCTGACAATAAACGGTCAACAGTTATCCTTGTTTCATCTGGCATGAAGCTGGAGAACACATGCCCTGGACTTACATGACATACACGGTGTGCCACACAACTAACTTGCCAAAGGTTGGTGGTTTTCTCCAGGTACTCCTGTTTTCTTTACCCCCCAAAATGGTTGTCATTGTACATGTATCAGTGGAAACTTCTGTATTATGGCATAAAACAACAATCACATATAATAAACTAATAAAAATGGCATACAACAACAATCACATATAATAAACTAACAAAAGTTGAAGTACTTGACAGATTTATTGATTGATTGGTGTTCATAAACACCGCACTCAAGAACTTTTTACTTCTATGATGGTAGTCTGGTTTACTGTTGGAGCAAAATCAGTGTGCCTGGAGCAAAACCAGTGTGTCTGGAGAAAACCACTTGGCTCGGCTAGGCAGCAGACAAAACCTTCAGGCTTAAAGCTGAAGATTAATCAGCTTAGGGCTGGATCTGAAAACGAAACCTCAGTAGTCATACAGTTTATTGTCCACCCTGTATAAACTAAGTACATCTGGAGAATATTGGACAATGAAGGTTGAAGACCATAAACATTTTTTGAGTGAGAGGTGGAGATGATAAATCCATGAGATGCAGAGCTTGTTGTGTGATGTACATGTGGGCATGCTGAAGTTAACTAAACTGTTATTATGATGTCATCCCTCTGAACTCGGACTGGAAAGTTGTAAAACAAAATGTTTCTTTTTTAACGTCATGACGTCTGAGTGTGAAATATCAAAATGTAACAACAAAAGTCATATCTAACTCTCACTAAATATCACTTTTATCAGAGAAGGAAATCCTGACATTTCACCAGTATATACATGTAAAAAATAAACAGTTAATACTTCTGTACAGTTACATGATATACAGGCAGATCCATTTTAAAAAATTAGACACTGTACATATAATAAAAGGCAGTAGATTTCTAATGACAAAATACAGGTATTACAACAAAAGTCAACATGAACATACTTGTGTACTAGTCAAACAGAAAAAGTTAAAAAGAATGTGTTTTCCTTCATGCGAGTCTAGGCCACTGGCAGATTTGCTGAACTTGACAGTCTTGTGTAAAATAACTTCAGTGTAGACGAGTCAAATACAAAGGTGTCGGCTGAAAACAGTAGGCAAATACAGGTAACTCTGTTTTGGAGCTTGTTTTGTCACACGCAGGCTTTGTGGTTTATAATAGTGATATGTCGCTCACCTGCCTGCTAACAGTTACAATAACAATAATACTTTATTTTCTGAGGGTCAGATCACTTAATTACAAAACTAATTTTCCTTGAGTCCCTCATGCATACATACATTCACACAAAAAGTCATTTACAAAGTCCATACAATATATATAAAATATAGATGAACCTTATATAAGATGATTCACAACTATACTAAATGTAGTGAATCATAGACACTACAAACTGCAAAATGATAATGTGTGTCACTGGGCAAACAATCCGTATATAGCAGTCATGTATTTTTATTTTTGGCCCTGAATTTTTGTTATGGTTGTTTCTTTTTTTTTTCTCATTCCCAAGAATTACAGTTAGTCAGTACCCATCCCTCGCCGGCCTCCTACAGCTATGTTAGGAATGTAGATTACAATAGGTTATAATCTAGATAACACTGCCATATGTTACCAATGAATGAGTGCACACTGTGCTTACAGCTTTCCAATACATGTCATCACATATCTCTCTCTCTATATATATAAATATACATATATATATATATATATATATATATATATATATAAAGCTTCCAATAACGGACATAAATATAGTCCAACCTCTGTCCACCTTGATATAAAATCATAAATAGAATGTGTTAAGATGGGCATGAGACAGAAATTACGAATGATTTGAATTTTATCATTAATTATCATATACATTTTTATATATATTATTATATCAGATCCATACATGAATGTTACACCTGGAATACAATAATGCACATATTATTACATGTATATAGCTGAAAGTGTGTTCCAATGAAATCAATGGTAACAGTCCTGTCACTTGGAGTGACTTTGAATCCTGGAGAACTGTATTTTCTGTTGTGTGATAGCAGAGGGAGGTGACATTAAATGCTAAAGGCATTTCGCAAAATGCTATGGCTTTTCTTGTCTACTTTCCACTTTTCCGTGAACAGTGACGAGGGACTGTTAAGGAAAAAATTGCATTATTTGTCGAGTTACAAATTTTGACAAAATACTAAAGTGCAGACTAAGAGTGATGAAGATTAAAGTGCTGAATACAGAATGCTATGCCCGACGAAAGCATAAATTCAAAAACTTCTTCCAGAACAGGGGTCAATTTCACAAAACCATTTATAACTTCTTCACAAAGCTTAATTTTCTGACAGATGAAATTTAGACACATTTATCTTAAGACAACATTGATAAGCCTGACAAAATTTTAACTTCTCAAACCGAAAAATAAGCTTTAGGATCACATTTCCAATTTTGACTTAAATCAGAAATGGCTTTGTGGAACTGGCCCCAGTTCTTTATAATTATATAAATAATTATAATTAAATTGATAATGACTTACAGATTCATCCTGGAGCTATCTGATAGTCGTAGGCGTGGAAAAGACATGAAATCCTGGAAGGAACATCAGCTTTGATATTACTATTTGTCCATGTTGTGTTGAAAATTTGTGAAATGAATATGAATTTTTGCATCTATCTGTACTATGTATCAATATTTACAACAAATAACTATCTGTACTATGTATCAATATTTACAACAAATAACATTATGAACAAAATATGTTAGGTGTTCCCATGATGTTACTATAATAGTTTTATGAGGCGATTTGATAAAAGGCTATGACGTTTTACATACATATGCACTATACATGTATATAAAACAATTCTTCAAACAATACATTTGTAATAAACAATTCAAAATACACTAGATGCGTCTACAATGTCTTATTAAAATCCCCTCGCTCATGCTGCCCTATTCCGGTTAGCTGGATTGATGTTATGTAGTATAAGATATAGTTACACACATGTAGCTCCCTTGTTATACACATATACATATAATCTGAAAAAGCTAGGTCAATCTTAATTTTATAATGTTGAAGTTCTGGTCCTTCAGCCTGTTACCAGCGGAAATGGTTTTGTTAGATTTAAACTTTGACCTTTTGTTGTAGGGGTGCCCTTAGCTCAGACAGACTGATGTATCCAGGATCAGGTGAACAAGTGATGAAGCAGGCAAATCCACACACATGCCAATTCCCAATGACAACTGATTCACACATTCTCCTGCCATTTGGGAGAAAACAAAAAAACTTCACAATAGCTGTCTGTCTAGCTATGACATACATTACATTACAATGTCTGTCTCCGACATAAATGAGCTAAGATGAATAATTATCATGCATACACAGCTTTCAAATTCTAAACTTATGAGCCAAGACTTGCTCATAAAACATGTCCGTGCATGTATATGCTAATCCAGTTAAAGTAAAAAAAAAAGTATAAAGAAAATAAAACACAAGTATGTGTAATTCATCATTATGCTATTTATTGGACAGCTTAAGGTTACTAGTACACTGTATATAGACTGCCATAGTTTTTATACTAACGCATACTTTTAAATACCCCTAGATATGCATTTCTGATGAAAAGTTGGGGTAAATTTGTCGACCTGATGAACTCAAGTTTATCACAGTCTACTGTCTATCTGTCAGCACTTTTTCATGCAATCTAATTAAATCTAGCAGGTGTTCTCATATGATCATAACTTCAATATGTTTCCTGTCAACCTATTAAATATTGTTCCTTTCTGTGCTGGTAGGTTTCTTTATCATCCTTTTCAATACTTGCCTTTTAAAAAGAAACAATAAGACAAATGACCTATAGATGAAGCATGCCAACAGACTGCACCTCAGTCTATGAAGTTTTTATATCCTGTCATATTTTTTTAATTAGGCACATAACATACATATAAGGTATGAAGCTTGTTAGCACTTTCTGTACTTGTAAATTTTACATACATACAGAATAAGGCTGAGGGTTCTTGTCTTGGGCAGTTTTCACTTTATAATTGCAGGTTGGAATCTCTATGTAGCAATTGCTAAAAGCCCTAATAATACTTCACCATATCGATGTTACTTGGGAAACATCTGACCACAAAGTTTAACAAATCTATTTCACTGAGGATTTATGCTATGCTCAGGAATTCAGGTTATGGGCATTTAAACAAGGGGGATTCAACACGGCAAATCCCCTGCAGAACAACTGCAGGTACCCACCAAACCTACTAGGGTACAATGTATGTTTAAAGCCTCAGCCAATCAGTGATGGTCAGATTTCAAAATATGGTCTAGCTCACTGGTCTAGGGCCAACTGTTTGAAGTGAGTCCAGAACCTTCATTTCATTTGTAAGACAACCATATGATTTATAATCATTGACAATAATCCTATAAGAGCCTAGAAAAATAATCACAACTTTACAGACACATGTCCATATGTATCTATCAAACCTGATGACATGGCAATGCCCATTATACCACTTTGCCAGTTAGAGCCTGTGTGTGCTGATTAACAGATCCACACAGCCCATGCAATCGTCTCCAAATCTTGACAGAAGCAGAGATTTCAAAGTTTCCATGATGCTGAAAGCTGTATGGATGAAAACTGTTTCCATCACTGCTAATGTTACCACATAGAACTTAAACTGACCTAACGTTCATTCAGAAAATATTCACATCCACTGGTGTTTATCCACCTAAACATATTTCATCAGAGCATCATAAAAATACAGTTCACCGAGGCAAACAATCCACTGCTATTCGCAGGCCATTAGCTGGCAGCGTGGCATAAACATTAGTCTGATATTGCTCTGGCGTTAGGTTTGACACGGACTACATGTACAGATATATGTATTTTGCTGTTTACAAACATTTAGACTGTATTTGACATGAATATTCCACACTGCAACTGTATATTGTGTGTATCATACACTGTATGGCGTCTTGAGAACTATCAGTCCTTACCCAACTGACCAATAATTCATCAGTTCATGGATATCTGTACATCCTGCAGATCTGTATTCGACTGTGTACTCGACTTCGTGCATGTATGGTCAGGGAAACAGGCTTGAATACTTCATTTCTCCATGTAGCTGGGTCGATGTCTTCCTAACTCTTCTGGGGCCCAATGAGGAGAGAGTTAATAAGTGTTTGGGAGAATTTACAAAGTGAGTATCAACAGTCAAGTGAACTGGTGAACGTGAAGCTGAAAACAACATGTCCTGGTTCAAAATGCACACGAACTTTTTTACCATTTGAATAAATTTAATACGTATTTCATCATTTGAAACGAGCAATTCAGGGGCGGGAATGACTAGAAAGTAACAGTGGTTAGATTGTCATGACTTACCTGTAGTTTAAAACAGTCAAAACGACCACCACAACCATAACAGTTTGCAAACGTGACAGCATTTGTAGTTGTAGTGCGCCATCTGCAAGGTGCGGGCTAAAACATATGCAGGGGAAGTCATCCTGATCATTTGCGACACATCTGGAACATCATCGAGTTGTTCCCCCTGAAAATAAATCTTAGGTCTTTTGGCACCATAATGTAAATATGTTTATAAATATGCTTACTGATATGTGATGCTTTAAAACCTGAAAATACAAACTTAAACATAGCTAGTGTTAAAGCCATTTAAACGAAGCTTTTCAAAGAATAGTCAAAGGTCGGGCTCTCTGCCACCATCCATACTGCTGCAGCGCACATTGTACAAGTAACTCCAGAGGAAACTTCCTTTTTTTAAAAAAATTCCCGCCAAGCCTCGTTTTCGAATCAATATGTCAGCCTCCATTGACATGCAGACCGAAGAAAGCGTCTGCTAGGGTTTTTATGGTCTGACGTCAGTTTAAGTGTGTGTAAATGATACTGATTATTTCCTAAGTTTTTTAATGTATGAGAACTGATGCTGTTCATCTGCTAAGCAATTCTGGTAAGATCACAATCGAATCAACTTAACCGTGTGCTGTTCAATGATTGGAACAACAACAACATTACCAGCTCATCCAGTCTTTGCGCCACTTTCACAAACTTTGTGCATCATTTAATTATTTCGTTGTAATTGTCCTCGGAGATGAGGTTTTATAGGTTATCACAACATAGGGTGAGGTGTTTGACGCATGGAGTTGCAGGAAATATATTCTGGATGTGCAAAAATCATTTTAACCCAGTTCATTTCATACCTTGTAAATGAAACCCGTAGAGCTACAAACTTAGCCTTGAGTACACTGACTGGCTGGTTAAGAAATATTTGGATTCACAATATTCATGGTTGCTCAACCTCCAGTCAGAAACACCACCATCTGTTGGATATGTTTAGGTAACCTTGAACTTCATCCCATAACCGAGTGTTATATGACCAGCCGGTCAGGTACCAACAACTGCAATAAGCCCAGTAAGCATTTCAGGGGTCTGGTGAGTTCACACAGATATAGGCAAGAAAAGGTAATTTCACGGTAGTTCCTTGATTAAATATACATCTCTCTGGACTCAACAATGCCATTGGCAGCTACCATAACATCGCGTCTTTTATCCATTAGTTCAATTGTGAGAGAGCCCCACCTTGTCTCCACTAAATTTTAAGAAAAGTGTGAACTCCCGAGACTCTTGAAATGCCAATTGAGCTTACAAAAACTATGTCAAAGGCATGGCTTAAAGAAAGATGCCGTAAGTGGGAAGGTCTGCCAGCTACCTGCCTGTTTTTGAAAATAAAACAAAATTGTTGGGAACAATTTGCCAGCAACCTGCAGATGGGTGTGGGTTTCCCCCGGGATCTGCCCGGTTTCCTCCCACAATAATAGTGAAATATTCTTGAGTATGGCGTTAAACACCAATCAAATAAATGAATAAAGAAAGATGATATGCCTAGTTTTAGATCTGACAAGAAGAAAATCTATCATATTTGTTAATGCTGTTTATATTGTCAATATTTGCAAACTGAGTGTTAGGTTTCAGTTATCTAATCATGGAATAAGTATCTTAAATATGAAGTGAATTTGAACAATTCAGTTTGGGTATGGAATGCCTTGCGAGGAAGCAGTTTAAATGAAAATGATTAGAAACCTTAAGGTTGATGTTGCAGGTCATCAGGGCTCAGATCAACCTGTTGATATGTATTATTTGTTTCATTTTCACATGACATGGAACTGAAATAAAACCCTGGTTGTTATCAGTTACGTTATTGAAAATATTTCTTTTTCTTTTGACAGTGGGATATTCTCTAAAAATAGCGCTTGACTTGGAGAGAGTGATTACTTCATTCAAGGGGTAGAAACCTGCCGTCTTCATCCCCTAGTTTGCGTTTTAGGGGGTAGGAGAGCAGGATGACGTCGATCATCAAGCTTCAGTGTTTCTCTGGGGCTCTGGATGAGACACCGCCATGTTACATGCTGCAGGTAGATGAATTCCGCTTCCTGCTGGACTGTGGATGGGACGAGAGCTTTAACATGGATCAATTAAAGGAGCTCAAAAAGTAAGTTTACATTTGGCCTATCTTGTACTTAAAACAGACACAGAAAGGGTGTGATGTTCTAATATAATGAAGTGATGTCACTTGCTTGAATCCAGTTCTTGCTGCTTCAGCCACAGCTCTAAGTCAGGAGGTTTATCAAGTGCCTATTGAAAGGTGGTAGTTTATCCTGGCCACTCTGGTCACCTCCACCCATAAAACTGATCTCTGTTGTTATGTAGAATTGAAATATTCATGAGTATGTCATTAAACACCAATGACATAAATAAACAATTAAATAATTGGTGTGTTTATTGACTATATTGTTCAGAATAAAAGGAGGGCTCATGTTCAAATCATTTTCATTTACTTTTGATTATGTATTTTTTTTTGTTGCATACATATTTTATGCATACATATTTTATGGCAATATGTACATAAATGTATTTGTGAAGGTCTAAGTAGACATGTCCTTTTCTGACTGGTTGGAGAACAAACAAAAGTGGTAGATACTTTAGTTCCATGAAATGATAAATTTTTGTTTTACAGGCATATCCACCAAATCGATGCAGTCTTACTGACGTACCCAGATCACATACACCTGGGGGCTCTGCCCCTACTTGGTGGGAAAGTGTGGCCTCACCTGCCCCTATATATGCCACTATACCAGTCTACAAGATGGGGCAGATGTTCATGTATGACCTCTACCAGTATGCGAATCACAATCGTTTGCTTAGTTAATACCACTCATATTGGCATTGAATGTTAAGTGGGGTCACTATAAAAGAAAAAACAATTAATGCTCCAATTTTGTAACAGATTTTCAGAAAATGGAATGCTATTAAATTTAGAATTTTTACCTTGTGGGGAAAAACTAAGCTAAATGTTTTGAACCTCCAAATCACAATGCAATTACCAGATTTCTCATTTGTCAAAATTTGTCTTTTTAAAATACTCCCCAGACTGCAAGCAATTAATAAAATTAAGATTTCTTTCTAAAATTCTTTGAATGTTACGAACTTTGTACTGTTAGCCATGTATAATTATGAAGCCTTTGTGGAATATGCTGAACAAAAAATTTACCACTTTTTTTTTATCCTGTCTAGTCTCGCCACAACACCCAAGAATTTGACGTTTTTCACTTTGATGACATTGATGCTGCTTTTGACAAGATAGTACAGCTGAAATATTCCCAGACAGTTAGTCTTAAAGGCAAGTGTCACATGTCGAGGCACTCTCTTCCCTTTATACTTGTCAAGTTAGACTTGTAGCACTAAGGGGACTTCATTCTTGGTTTACCACTTGGTGGACATTGCTGTTTGTTTACGCTTTGATTTTGTGTGATTATCTCCCCTTAGTGTGCCTTGCAGATACTGGTATGCTATGGACTACATCCAAGTCACGTTTGTGCAAATATAAGAGGGCTAGATACATATTTTGTAAAGAGTGACATGGGAATTTTTGTGGTATAAATTGAACTATACAAATACTTTGTAATAATAACAGTGAATTTTTTTCACAGGTAAAGGACATGGTCTTCAGGTCACACCATTGCCTGCAGGTCACATGATAGGGGGTACCATCTGGAAGATTGTCAAAGATGGTGAAGAGGATATAATATATACAATAGATTATAACCACAAGAAAGAAAGGTGTGTATATTGTGTGTGACGTAGAGAATTAAATGCCTTCTCCGTTAAACTATTACATTTCTCCGTCAGGATTATGTTAAATAAAAAGACAAAAACGAATACCCTAAATGACCATAAATTTTGTCCATGACTTATTTGTCCATTTTCCTGGTTCTGAGAGTTCTGTTGATATTATAAAGGTGTTTTGAGGTTTTGTTTTCAGCACCAAAAATAATATTTTGTGACATTTACTTGCCTCTAAAATTGCACTATTGTGGGCGAAATATTATGTCATTTAGGGTATATTTGAAGTTGTTTGTTTTATCTTGCAGTGAGTTTGTTTCTGTACAGTGGTTTCATATCAGTAAACTGGCCGACCTTATAATCAGATTATAGTTGTAATTAAAGAACAAAAATACTACTCTGTGTTCCTCACTTCATCTCGTGAATGCTAGTAAATTGTTAATTTGTATTCTTTCAGATCTTTCATGTTATCTTTATTGTTTAAAACCCGCAGTTATTACAACTCTTAATAATGTGTGTATCTATGTTTGGATTGTTAACTGTTTGGTCAGCGAGTGAATTTTCTCCCCAGACATCTTAATGGAGAGTGTTGGAAGTCTTCAACAGACCCTCGTTAATGATAACAGATTCCTTCAATGCTAACTGTGTGCAGTCCAAGAGGAGGACCAGGGATGGGCAGCTAATGAGTAAGGATTTTAATGACTGGACCAAAGTAACTAACAGGGCCTGTCATTATCTGACTGGATTCATTCTAGGTCTTGACGTTTACGTGATGTGTTTTGGGACAGTCTTGGTTGGTATTATTATTTTAAAGGAAAAGTCCTCTAAAAATCAAAGTAGAAATCAACAAAAAGGCCACTTAAAGGAGAAGAATATTTAAATATATAAGTATGTACCTCAGTTGATAAGTTATAAATAAAGTCAGCGCCAAACTCTGCTGTGGGCGACTCCATCTTGCCTAAGAACTAGTCCTGAAATCCTCTGTGTTAGGAGGAGAATGGCCGATGGAAACCGCCAAAGTGCAGTTGGTACATTTCCGGTATAACTCTTCTTCCCAGAAGGAAGCGAACAGTACAGTTCGTTTTCCACATGACGTTTGGGAAACCGAAATGTTGGGCATAGGTTCCGAGTTTACACAAACAACCATTAAAACTATGCATAAGTATTCTTTCGTTCATTTTTAAACATTTTTTATGAAAAGTGAAAGGTATTCAAACATTTGAATTCTAAGGTGGGCTTTGTTGACCTTACTATCAAAGGTTAGGAACTATCATGTCACAGGAAGTTTTTCCAACTCTTATCATGACACAGTGAATGTTGGAATAACTCTTTGTACATATGAGTATATAGGTGATGTGACATAAGAGTTCCTAGATACCGTCAGTATGGCTCATAAAGCCCACCATAGAATTCAAACATCGGAATGCCTTTCAAAAAATCAGAAAAAATCAATGAAAGTATTTTTACACATAGTTTTCAGTATTTTGATGTCAAAACTTGATCAAAATAATCACCAAAATGCCACAAGCCTTGTGCTGTGCCAATCTGGATACTGGAACCTGGGATCAGTGTATCACTTGAGTGAATTTAGGACATTTGAGAGTTCAGATATATCTTAAACTTGTAAAATATAATTTGTGATGAATCTTTGAAGACAGATTACTTACTAATTACTTACTAAGTGAAACACTCAGTTTCTCACTGACCACTGGTGTTCAAGCTCCTCTAGTATTTTATGATCGTGTTTTTCAGATACTATTTTACAAACAATGAAGAATGATGGGAATTGTTTAGTTGCTGTTGATACAGCAGGCAGAGTTTTGGAGTTGGCAAAACTTCTGGTAAGCATGATTATGCTTAATCAACTACGCTGGAAAAAGGTTGAAAAAAAAATGATAATATTTGTTTATTTGATTGTTGTTTATACCGTACTCAAGAATATTTCACTTATACGACAGTGGCCAGCATTATAGTGGGTGGAAACCGGGCAGAGCCAGGGGGAAACCCACAACCATCCGCAGGTTGCAGGCAGACCTTCCCACGTACGGCCAGAGAGGAAGCCAGCATGAGCTGGACTTGAACTCACAGTGACCGCATTGGTGAGAGGCACCTGGGTCATTACGCTGCGCTAGCGCGATAACCAACTGAGCCACGGAGGCCCCCAAAATAATAATATTTATCATGTTTACAATCTCTCTTGACAGTTTGTGTTACTTTTGTTTATGTATTCTCATTATTTAATGTTTTATCTTGAATAAATGAAGGATGTTCTTCTCCATCACAATTCAGTACAAGAATCCATATTGTAACACACATGTATATAGGTACTGTCAATCTTTGACCATTGTGCATGTTTGCAAGGTGTTTATTCAAGCATATTCTCAAGGCAGTATTCTGTATAAAATTATACTTTTTGTGAATCCCTGAAATTGTTCCAAACAATGTTTTATCTTCAAAATCGGGCAGATAGCTGGCAGACCTTCCCACTTACGGCATCTTTCTTTAAGACATGCCTTTGACATAGTTTTTGTAAGCTCAATCAGCATTTCAAGAGTCTCGGGAGTTCACACTTTTCTTAAAATTTAGGCCTTATTCTGTATAACATTATACTTTTTGTGAATCTCTGAAATTGGCCAATCCAAACAATGTTTTATCTTCAAAATCAGATTAAAAGTGTGCATAAATTGCTCTGAAAGTTGCTCTTTCATATGTGAAAAGATTGAGGAGTTAGGGTATTAAAAATAATCATGTACATGTATCTTTATATGTAGACAGTGTTTAAATATAACTCAGTGTAGCCCATTGGGATCTCAGAGGAATCCAAAAGAGTAGAATAGCTATTACACATATAATGTGTCTATGTGTTATAATGGAATTTTCAGGATACAATGTTCCGGACCCCAGAGGCTGGCCTCTTGCCATACTCCTTGGCTCTGATAAACAATGTCAGCTTTAATGTTGTGGAGTTTGCAAAGTCACAGGTGAGAGGAAATGATAAACTTACCTTACTAAACCACATGTGGGACATGTATGTAAGAAAATCTCTGAAATCAGTTATGCTGGAAATGAAAATTCTTTACTTATAATCTCTATGGCAACATGCTCAAATTCTTTTGCAATTTTTGGTTAAGAAACTACAAGCTATAGAATTTTGAAGAAAAAAAGCAAACGGTGGATGTCTCTAGTGACACCATAGTGTGAACCTGTAATTAGATCTGTAATTTGTGGGGCATCGCCCAATGAGAAGGCAGAGTTTTGCCTTTCCTTTACTTCACTGGTGTGGTGAAACAGCTGATTCCCTGACTAGTTGGTGTACTTGAAGTGAAGTACAAACTACAGGGTATTTGTCACTTTCGTTTATTTATTTATTTGATTGGTGTTTTACACCATATTGAAGAATATTTCACTCATAAGACAATGGCCACCTTTACTGTGACAGGGGATGGCACAGGGCCTGGGGGAAACCCATGACCATCAGCAGGTTGCCGCCTGGTCTTCCCACGTACATTTTCCACTTTGTCCGGCACCATTTTGTGCTGATATCAATTTTTGTGACAGGTTGAGTGGATGAGTGACAAGATAATGAGAGCTTTTGAGGACAACAGAAACAACCCATTCCAGTTCAAACACATGAAGTTGTGCCACAATTTGGCTGAGTTACAGAAAGTCCCTGATCCTAAGGTAGGTGACTTTGAAGTTACAAGTCAGAGGCCACTATCTAAAAATTTTGTAAGTCATAAATTTTTCATTGAACAGGTTGTCTTTTTTACAGTGCTATAAGGTGATGCAGTTTAGAATATAAGAAAAGAAAAGAAAAATATGATTTATAGTGTTATGAAAGTTGGCATTGAAATCTTTAAAACATTCAGCGTCTCAGATGGACTTCTTGTTCTTCCTCCTATGTGAAGACACATATTCCACATCGACAGTCCAGGAAAACACTCTCTGATTTCCTAAAAAATGATACCAGACTCAAGAAAATTGATTTTCAGGTAAAGTCAAAGGTGTACATCTAATCAGATGAACATGTTTGTAAAAAATGTGTGGATGTTGTAAAGACGTCTTTTTCAGTGAACAGAAAAATAATGTAAACATGCACACAGTTGTCTTGTCAACAAATAGCATAACCTGCTATTGTATGTAGGGAATTGTTTTTTCTTTCAGAACCTATTCTGCGCCAGTATTCTGTTTCAGCCTAAATTTAATTTACTAGATATTTACTCTGTTTCCATGTTTCTTCTTTGATCATTAGCCAAACTGAGAATGTGTGGGCAATATTTTAACTGCCATTAAACATTGTTTTAAAATTTTTTCATGATGTTTACCTGTCAATAATGGCCTATTAACATTTATTCCAGCATTTTTGTCTTTCATCATTGAAATAGTATGCATTGTTTATACTGCAATCCTTTATCATTTGGATGTTTGGCATGGGAATTCCTAATATTGATTGAATTCTTCAGACTTTATTGAGACAAGTTCCTACATGTAATTGTTTGAGATTCGGCAAATAGGTAGTTCTTATGTATTGGATCGGCTTTGCTATAAAGGTCTGTTACAAACACAATGTCCAAAGAAGTGCAACTAGAGGCCTCTTAACAGTAGTCATTTCTTGGATGTATTTTGTTTTGTGAATTTATATTTTTTTTATGAATTAAAATTTACCTGTACCAGCACAACTGTTTGTTGCCTCTCAAAACCCCAAACCAAGTGATACATGCATATGTGAGTAAAAGCTTACAGATGTTTCAGGCTTTGTAGAGTTGTATCCCTTTGATTGGCTTTGTGTACATGTGAGCCCTAATTATCTTTAATCATGTTTACCATTGCAATGTACTGAGGAACATATGCAGGGAGAACTTCGTTCCACTCAACCTCTGACATGAGGGGAATTGCACGCTCTACTAATTTCCAGCTTAAAATTACTGGCACATGGTGGTGCAAAAGTAAATTGTTGGATTCCTTTTAAAATGGATTGGATTATTAATGCATTTCTTGCATTTCTCTTGAATGCGTTCTGAATTTCTGACAGTCACATTAAAGATAAAACATAGCAATTCATTATTGTGTTATTGCGGGAAGACATGTGGCAAATATTAAGGGAAATTTTTAGATGCGTTGCTGCTGTAAGTGACATTTTATCAAATCCTGCTTTATTGGTATGTCACAGTTGTCACACAGAGGGCGGTGAATTATTTAAAGTTAGAAGCAGATTATTTTGATGAGATTTTCATTTTTTGTATACACTTCTTTACACCCAGCTGTCACACCTGTAATATGTGATTGATGATGATTTGATTGGGATTTTTGCCAAGTCAAGAGATCTTTCTTATGACTGGATCCATCCAGTTTGCAGATATGCTGTGCTGCTTGATAATTTCTTCCTTGGCTTATAATCAAGCCGAGGCAACTGAGTGTAGACAGGTAGAAAAATAGCCTTTTAATATACCGGAATAATATGATATAATTTTGTTTTGGCATTGAGAACTTTAGCCAGACGATTAAGTTATAATAGCTTCTGCTAGCCCGGTTAACCAATGAGATTCGTCCGTCTCTGATTGGTTCAGTCACGGCTTTATGGGATATTGGAAACACAACTACAAAATGTAGAGAATGTATTGTTTTAGACAAATGAAGACAGATATTCACCCACAAAAACGGGAGAAAAAAGTTGATTTTTGAGGCATATTTATATTTCTTGATAACTCTTCTACTTTGTGCTTATTTTCCATCAGTGGTCCAAAATATTTGGAAATGACATCATCGATGAACATACTGGGAACTTGTGACTGCCTCCCCACCCCACCCCAAGCTCTCCCCGTCAAAAACTTGTCTTGACAGTAGTCACCATTGATGTCACCACAGTAGCCTACTTAATTTCCTGACTGATCACTGAGAATGTAGAAAAACTGGCTTAAAGCCCTTTTTACACTCCCAAGAAGAAGCTTTTTTCTACTTTCATATGTTAGGCCACTTCATATACTCTGTATTAAAAAATACAAGCATTTTATGTACCCTTAAAGTCAGCAAAAATGAAGCAGCCAATATGAGGAGGAATCTGGTTGCCATGGTTTCCCTGTCAATTGTTTATTTATTTTTATTTGATTGGTGTTTTACGCCGTACTCAAGAATATTTAGCTTATATGACGGCAGCCAGTATTATGGTGGGGAAACCCACGACCATCCGCAGGTTACTGCCTGACCTTCCCACGTATGGCCGGAAACCAGCATGAACTGGGCTTGAACTCACCCCGACCGTATTGGTGAGAGGCTTCTGGGTCACTACGCTGCACTAGTGTGCTAACCGACTGAGCCATGGAGGGACCCCCCCCTGTCAATTGTGGTTCAATGGATTTGTTTTTTCCTCTGTTCATAAAGCCAATGTCAGTGAAATATTCTTTATCATGGTGCGAAGGACCAGTGAGGAAGCGATACATGTGCTGGGACCTGTTCTGTGTCATTAGTACACAGGGCTAGTGCACTACACATTGAGCAGTTGGATTATCAGTGAAGTATGGATACATGTGCTGGTACCTGTTCTGTGTCATTTGTACACAGAGCCAGTGCACTACACATTGAGCAGTTGGATTATCAGTGAAGTATGGATACATGTGCTGGTACCTGTTCTGTGTCATTGGTACACAGAGCTAGTCCACAGCATATTGAGCAGTTGGATTATCAGTGAAGTATGGATACATGTGCTGGTACCTGTTCTGTGTCATTTGTACACAGAGCCGGTCCACAGCATATTGAGCAGTTGGATTATCAGTGAAGTATGGATACATGTGCTGGTACCTGTTCTGTGTCATTGGTACACAGAGCCAGTGCATTACACATTGAGCAGTTGGATTATCAGTGAAGTGTGGATACATGTGCTGGTACCTGTTCTGTGTCATTGGTACACAGAGCCGGTGCACTACACATTGAGCAGTGGGATTATCAGTGAAGTATGGATACATGTGCTGGTACCTGTTCTGTGTCATTTGTACACAGAGCCAGTGCACTACACATTGAGCAGTTGGATTATCAGTGAAGTGTGGATACATGTGCTGGTACCTGTTCTGTGTCATTAGTACACAGAGCCAGGGCACTACACATTGAGCAGTGGGATTATCAGTGAAGTGTGGATACATGTGCTGGTACCTGTTCTGTGTCATTTGTACACAGAGCCAGTGCACTACACATTGAGCAGTTGGATTATCAGTGAAGTGTGGATACATGTGCTGGTACCTGTTCTGTGTCATTTGTACACAGAGCCAGTGCACTACACATTGAGCAGTTGGATTATCAGTGAAGTGTGGATACATGTGCTGGTACCTGTTCTGTGTCATTTGTACACAGAGCCAGTGCACTACACATTGAGCAGTTGGATTATCGGTGAAGTATGGATACATGTGCTGGTACCTGTTCTGTGTCATTTGTACACAGAGCCAGTCCACAGCATATTGAGCAGTTGGATTATCAGTGAAGTATGGATACATGTGCTGGTACCTGTTCTGTGTCATTTGTACACAGAGCCAGTGCACTACACATTGAGCAGTGGGATTATCGGTGAAGTATGGATACATGTGCTGGTACCTGTTCTGTGTCATTTGTACACAGAGCCGGTCCACAGCATATTGAGCAGTTGGATTATCAGTGAAGTATGGATACATGTGCTGGGACCTGTTCTGTGTCATTGGTACACAGAGCCGGTCCACAGCATATTGAGCAGTTGGATTATCAGTGAAGTATGGATACATGTACTGGTACCTGTTCTGTGTCATTGGTACACAGAACCAGTACACTGCTCATTGAACAGTTGGATTATCAGTGAAGTATGGATACATGTGCTGGTACCTGTTCTGTGTCATTAGTACACAGGGCCAGTGCACTACACATTGAGCAGTTGGATTATCAGTGAAGTGTGGATACATGTGCTGGTACCTGTTCTGTGTCATTTGTACACAGAGCCAGTGCACTACACATTGAGCAGTTGGATTATCGGTGAAGTATGGATACATGTGCTGGTACCTGTTCTGTGTCATTTGTACACAGAGCCAGTCCACAGCATATTGAGCAGTTGGATTATCAGTGAAGTATGGATACATGTGCTGGTACCTGTTCTGTGTCATTGGTACACAGAGCTAGTGCACTACACATTGAGCAGTTGGATTATCGGTGAAGTATGGATACATGTGCTGGGACCTGTTCTGTGTCATTAGTACACAGGGCTAGTGCACTACACATTGAG
Source organism: Liolophura sinensis (assembly GCF_032854445.1). NCBI lineage: Eukaryota > Metazoa > Mollusca > Polyplacophora > Chitonida > Chitonidae > Liolophura > Liolophura sinensis. The sequence goes on from NC_088300.1 coordinate 22,871,393, forward strand.
CAGTTGGATTATCAGTGAAGTATGGATACATGTGCTGGTACCTGTTCTGTGTCATTGGTACACAGAGCCAGTGCATTACACATTGAGCAGTTGGATTATCAGTGAAGTGTGGATACATGTGCTGGTACCTGTTCTGTGTCATTGGTACACAGAGCTAGTGCACTGCTCATTGAGCAGTTGGATTATCAGTGAAGTATGGATACATGTGCTGGTACCTGTTGTGTGTCATTGGTACGCAGGGCCAATGCACTACACATTGAGCAGTTGGATTATCAGTGAAGTATGGATGCATATGCTGATACCTATTCTGTGTCATTGGTACACAGTGCCAGTACACTGCACATTTAGCAGTTGGATTATCAGTCATCTTGTCATTATTTTGGACAAGTCGTTCTTCAGAGAAGAATTAATAAGATAAAAGTGATGGTGTATATTTATGTGTACATCGGTCATTTCTATCAATTTAACGCAATCAAAACTAGATAATCCAATGGATTAAGTGAAGTTGCTCAATGGATGTATGCATGCTTTTGCATGTGAAGTTATGTCTTGTTAAATGCTGGTTTATGGCATCATCTGTCTATTGCGTGTTGTGAAGAAAATGCATTAAGCTTGTGATTTGCTTCAACAATAAATTGTCTTTGTGGTCGATTGTTTCAGTCAGTCTTATCAGATCTCAGGTATATTAATGGAAAATTCAGTCTGATGTAGTAGAATCTTTTTGCTCTATTTGGGTCAAGGTTTCAGGCGGGCAAACATGTCATGATTTGTGTACATTAATTCTGTAATTATCATACCTTGTAACTTTTTGTTTTTATTTGTTTCTTGCTAGCAATATTTACTTATCTGCCAGGCGTGTTAGTTGAAATCGGAAAATGCGTGCTATTTTTGAGCAGGATGTCTATGGCTTAAGTGCATTTTAAATAGCAACATTGTGTCCCATTAGTGTTTATTCCACATTAGCAAATTTATGGGTTTGTGTCGGATTAATTTAGAAGGCAGTAAAATGTTTCTTGTCCTGTATCCAAAGAATAATGGGTGTTGGCAGTTTTGCTGGTAGGATTTCTGTGTTATCGTGCAACATGCTCTTTGTGTCTGTCAATACCGCGTTTAAACAATCAGTCATAAGCATAAAGCCAGGCTGTGTTATGAAGATAGTGTATAGTGAAACCATACCTGTAACACTTTAATGAAAGTTTCATTTTCGTCGTTCTACATGTACAATAAAATTACAAATTATTGGTAAATTATAATATGGATTGTAGTGTTAGCAAAGTTTGTTTACGTCAAGCTCTTTGCCGACGTCAGTACTTGATAATGCTCAACCATAAAAATATAAAGCCAGGCTGTGTGGTTGTGATGGTGGATAGTTGGTACATAGGGCCTTATGTAAGTTTCCAGCACAGCTGGTAGATATGACTTATGGAGTTTGTACATTTGTCACCTGAGCAAGTTTCACTTAAGTTAAAAGCTCTCATTTTAGCTTCAGCACTGTGGAGTCAAATCTTGATATGTCTTTGTGTATTGAAAATAGACAAAACTTTCAGAATCAAGCAAAAGATTTACTGTTAATAATGCATTTGATTCCATTTGAAAAAATTGTAAAGAAATAAATCATGCAATTTCCTAGACTGAACACTGTGTTTAATGGCCTTTCATCAGACATATACACATGCTGTTATTTTAGTGTTTTATTTGCTTTTAGGCAATGCTATAAATACTGAAACTGTTAATTGATCAGCAGTCCAAGCAGGTGTTGCAAGACCGGGATCATGATGCAAGTGTATGTTTACAGAATTAGTTTTGACAAGAAGTAGCTTTGGAAATAGATATGGGTAGTGAAAACATGACAGCTACTATATTGTATTATACATTGTCTTTTTTGGTGAGACACTTTAATAATAATGCAGGTTCGTTATAATCCTGCTTTTGCCTTTAAATTTGTGATTTTTATAGCCAATTTTGCCTGAATGCCTGATCTTGGTTCAGTGGTACTTGTACAGGGAACGTCTTCATCATCAATGACTGTAGAACTTGGGTTATCAGATATGGTTCTACATCCAAGTTTTGTTTTTTTCTGAATGCGTGGAGCTGAGCTAACAGTGGACAGATTCATAGCTATCTGATTACTATCTTCTGCATGCCGCTGAGAAACGTGAGCACAGTGAAGGTCGCAACCAACATTGTGTGTGGTTCATGATGTTAATCAACTCTGAATTAGCTTGTTTTCGTTTTATAATGAAACAGAAATTGGCTTTTGCAGTAAGCATGGGTCTGTAATTAGGTATCACAGTTAGGCAACATTTGTAAGGGATTTATATGAACTATGTGCCTTGATAAATGCGTCATACCGTTTTCTTGTTGAATGAGATGAGTAAAATAAAACAAATACACCTGTAGCTCGAATCACACGTTGCACATCAACATTTTAACAGTCATGTGTCAACATGGTGCAACGCCATAATCAGTCATCCATTCACTCAGCATTTAGTAATAATATGTTAGATTTGCTGTAGTATGGTGAGAAGGAGACATGCCTCCATTGAGATTCCAAATGAGAGAATAGTGTAGTTAAGTATCTAATGTTGGCTATGAAGTCATTTATTCAAGTCCACATGTTGCTGGCTCTCGTGATTGTGTGAAGAAGTTTGTCGGAGGCATGGAAAAGTGATCAATTTTATATCAGTCATGTAAATGCTTTAAGTGTGGCATAACAGCATGCAGAAAGTTAAAATTAAATTATGTGTGAAAAAGAATAATTAATGTAACCTGTTTCATTGTTGTCTTTCATTCAAGTTTTTGATCCTCCACTTCCTGCCCCCTACCCCCAGGACAATATGAATGGTCATGATTAAGACATCAACTGAGACATGACTGTCTACGTGTCATTCTCCTATACATATAGAAGTACATGTACTGTATTTCACCTAAAATTTGGTATGTGAAAAGGCACTTTGAGAAGCAAGTGTGAAGGCATTTAAATGGTACTTTTGATACCACTTAATTTTTTTCAGATAAGTAATTAGTCAAACTTCTCATAACACAGTTAAATGACCCTGTAAGCTGAATAAGAAATTAATCAAACTTCCCATAACACTCTTAAATGGCCCTATATGCTGAATAAGAAATTAGTCAAGCTTCCCATAACACTCTTAAATGGCCCTGTAAGTTGAATAAGAAATTAGCCAAACTTCCCATAACACGCCTAAATGGCCCTGTAAGCTGAATAAGAAATTAGTCAAACTTCCCATAACACCCCTAAATGGCCCTATAAGCTGAATAAGAAATTAGTCAAACTTCCCATGACACTCCTAAATGGCCCTGCAAGCTGAATGAATCAGTCAAAATATCGCTTGAGAAAGGTTAAACTTTAAAAGGTGAAATACAGTAATTGTGACCCCATTTAAAGATTAAACTTTATTAGGTGAAACTTTATTAGGTGAAATACAGTAATTGTGACCCCATTTAAGGGTTAAACTTTATTAGGTGAAATACAGTAATTGTGACCCCATTTAAGGGTTAAACTTTAGGAGGTGAAATACAGTAATTGTGACCCATTTAAGGGTTAAACTTTAAGAGGTGAAATACAGTAATTGTGACCCCATTTAAGGGTTAAACTTTAGGAGGTGAAATACAGTAATTGTGACCCCATTTAAGGGTTAAACTTTAGGAGGTGAAATATAGTAATTGTGACCCCATTTAAGGGTTGAACTTTAGGAGGTGAAATACAGTAATTGTGACCCCATTTAAGGGTTAAACTTTAGGAGGTGAAATACAGTAATTGTGACCCATTTAAGGGTTAAACTTTAGGGGGTGAAATACAGTAATTGTGACCCCATTTTAAGACGCAACATTTCAACACGCCGCAAACAAAGTGTTATTTTGAATAATTCTCATTCCTGTACATAGGCAAAATCATTTAGCTGTCTTTTTCGTCAAAACATTTATTTGCATATAGTTTCTGAATGGATTCCATAAATTTATGAAAACCTGGTCTGATTCTTTTTTCCCCACAAAGCATGGTGGGAAGATTTGAAAATTTTTGATAAACTTGAAAAAGGAAAAGGAGTGGCAAAACCCATTCAATCCCTACACTTTTGTTTGCAGCACCCTTGTGAGTATGTATCTCCATTGTCTTCAGTTTGCTTGTACTATTGCTAGACTCAAATTTGTAGGGATCTTGTCAGATTATTACCCAGATGGATAATTATACTAAATGATTGTGCAGTGATCAGCAGTGATTAATGATGGTGATCACTTCAAAGTAAATATTCTACATCAACCTCTGCATTCGTAGCCATGCAGGTGACATTTTCTGTTTAATGATTTATTTTACGCAGAACAGTAAACAGGCAATAGTGGTGACCCTCTGGTTCAACGCAGTACTCAGCGATCTGCCATTGCCAGATCGTTATTAAACCATAGCGTTATCTCGTTGTAGCTTAACAGCCATTATTCATTGTCAAAATGAGAGCTTAATTGACTGAATCCAGTTCAGTTGTAGATTGATCCTCTAATTAATCCTGACTGTGAAATGTCTCTGTTTGCAGTGCTTTATCATAGGTGTCACAGTGCCCCAAGCTTTGAGAGCAACCCGGTCTTATGAGAACTGGTTATTCCAAGGCCTCGGGTTCAACTTCAACTAAATTTTTGACGAAAGCTTATTAACCGATATCTCTTGAAATTTGTAATCAAAGCTTCATAAACATAAGTAACAAGTCAACTTAGGCATGCAGCTGAACCCTAGTTAATTTTAATGTTTCGAGACCCATTGATAGCCTCTCTGGAAACCCGTCTGTTTGTCTGTTTTTTGTTCACTTCCAAATTTAAAACTCTATATCTCTTTAATAATAAACAGTGCAACAAGTGAGCCAAACCTATACCACACTTACAATTAAATTGTCATTATGGCTGAACCCTATTGATATCCATTGACATTTTATCTTATTTTTTCCTTTCCGTCCATCCATTTGCTTGTAAATATTTTGACTTAAGGATCTTTGAGTGCATATTCCAGTTTTTGAAGATACTCATTGCTTTTTTTGAAAAGAAATATCCATTCCAATAGGAAGTTTTATGTAGTATAATTAGTTTGATATCTGCTCAGTCTTACATATATGCACTGTATTGCAAATCTGTCTCTTAAATGTCAGACTTTTCATGAACTGGTCAGAATTCTCAGATGCCAGGATGTTGGTGCCATCCTTTGCAGCAGGCTGACGTACAATTTGGATGCAAACCAATGGGCTGACCTGCGGGTGGAATGCAGGGAGACTCAAAGGCAGTGAGAGGAAAAAGTGATTTGATAAGTGTAGCATGTCTATTCAGGCCGTGTCCTTAGAGAAATAAAAGGCCATGGTCAATTGCTTATAAATTAACTTTGATGGCCCCGTTCTTGACAGAAATACATGTAATATGTCCAAGTTTCCAACTCTGCTGGACATAAATCAACTGATGTTGTGGAAAGGCTGTATAGGACAATTTGAATTTGGCCTCACTGGTCTTGCACATTACTGCTCTAGCCTTGAGTATATCGTGAGTTTGGTAAATTCATCACCTCTGCCGGATGACAATCGCATCATTTAAGTTAATAAAGTGTCAGATCTGGACTGGATGGTCAGACGCTGACCTCTTTAGCATAAAAGCTGCGATCCTCTTTAGACTGTCTTCTGCTCCAATCTCACTATTAAAAAAGCATAAATTCGCTGCCCAAAGGTTGATGGTAAGGTGAAAGTATAACATCTGTCATTTTATGCCGCCCTGTAGAACATATATATTATCATTATACTGAACAACACTCTTCCTCACACCCCATTAGGCCATTTTTTTCAGCAAACCGTGAATTTGTGCTGGCTTTAATGAGGCAGAAGTGACTTATTGTGGTTAATATCAATATGGCAGAACATTTTCTTTATTTATAGAACAACTGGTTCACCAGTGTTTATTATTTTCATGCAGTGTTTCATCGTGCACTTGTGTTATTAAACTTTGCAGTACATTATCTGTTAATTTGTCTGTTGGCGATTTATTGCATTATTTGATAACAGATCTATAATTTAACATTGTGTACTGAGTGCCATCTATTCTAATCTGTAAAGCCATTTTCAGTTCACCCTTAGAGATATCGAGGTGAAGTATTGTGATAAAATGGGAAAGTGATGGTGTGTTGTCTGATATGACTTCTTTTTTTGAAGCCTGGGTTGGGTGTGCTCAATAATTATAACAAATCTGTTGATGCAAATGACTACAGTTGTCAAGGTCAATGAAAGTCAGTGGTTTACAGCAGACGCCCATATTTCTTCCACCCACCTGATTGCCGTCATGTCAGAGAAAAGTTCTTGAGCATGACATTAAACACCAATCAACCAGTCAGTTAGTCAGAGAAAGATGTTTGTCTTAAGAACTTGGTTAGATTTGTTTGTTAATCCACCTGATTAACTAGTGAGTTACACTTTTTGTCTCCAAGGGCCTGGTTTCACTAAACTTCCTAAATTCAGTAAATTCCATCAGTAAAATCTATAGTTTTTTTGTTGAAGTCCAACATAGAGTGTTTCTGGATAAAACTTTCCGAACAAACACTTCGCAAGTATATTGTCATGTTGCTTAAGGAAAAACTTTTGCGTAAGCAAAAGAACTTAAGAAGTTTCGTGAGATCGCGCCCTGTTATAAATATATACAGTGTATGTCCATCTTTCCTTGTGAATGGCTCCTGCTGTTTGATGTAGATTTTCTTGAGGCTTTTCTTGAGCATGATGAGGATGACACGCAGATGTGCAGGTAGGCAGCTACTGCTGATGATGCAAACATGTAGCACCTGCTATTTTCAAAGTTGATCATGCTTGCGGCATATAATCTGTTCAGCAGAAGAAGCACATGTGAATCCAGTTGCTCCCAGGGTTTTTTGTCAGCTTTTTTGTGGGGCTTGGTGGCCATCATGGAGATGATATACAGATGTAAATGTGCTGTTTGAATTATACTGCATCAATTATTTTCTGATGTATATTCCTTTCAAGGTAAAACACCAATCAAATACATGTATATAAATAAATAAATAAATATTCGTTTCGAGATATAATGTGGATATAAGAAGAGGAAGCGCTTGATTGAGGACCATATACAGAGTTTTTTGGGACCTGATACAGATGTTTTGAAGACCATATACTGTTGTTTTCGGGACCATATACAGATGTTTTTGGGACCATATGCAGATGTTTTTACGGACCATATACAGAGGTTTTGGGTTACCATGTACAGAGGTTTTTGGGACCATATGCAGAGGTTTTTCGGGACCATATACAGATGTTTTTGGACCATATGCAGAGGTTTTTGGGGACCATATACAGATGTTTTTGGGACCATATACTGATGTTTTTGAGACCATATATTGATGTTTTTGGGACCATATGCAGAGGTTTTTGGGACCTTCTACAGAGGTTTTTGGGACCTTCTACAGAGGTTTTTGGGACCATATACATGCACATGTTCGTTCCATGTAATATTTTCAATTATTGTCATTTTGAAGATATAATGTGGACTTGATACCTTGTCAATGAAACTCCTCAAAGCTTGTCCTAAGCAGTGGTGGGTGTCACTGTCCACACTGAAGACCACAGGATTTATTGCTTTGGGGCCAGGAGCATTTGCTATCTTTGGATGGCTCTTCTTTGTTGGATGGCTGATGTCAGCAGTTCTTCAATTTTTAATCTTGTGTGTGTGCATGAATGTTATGTGTAGGTCTGTTATTAAACGATTGACCTTTGATGTAGAGTATTCAGAAAGTTCTCTGTTTGCAGATTGCTGATTTTCATGCAATCAGCCATATCCAGTCTACATACATTGAATTTGAAAAATATATAAATTATCTTTTTTTTTTATTTATGAGCACATTTTACGATGACATTAAAAACTTGTAGCATCTTTCACCTTTCATACCATTGATGAGATTTGACCTTCAATTTGTGTAAAATGTGACCTACGTTATCTTTGTGGGTAGAATTGGTTTCAAATCCGTTGCCATATACAATGTAATAATCATTTATTTTTTAGGCCTGAAGACTTCTTTTATACCATATTAATTGTGATGACACGGTTACATTCCTTTTTTGTCAACGAGTTAAGTAGAAGCAATGTTGCTGTTCCTATTAGGGATTTATTGATTATGATTTAGCATGCAATGTGCTGCTCTGACAGGCATTGGGCTTTGTTGACCTCTGTGGTTGACTTTTGTTTGATGGTTCTAAATATTTGATTGCATGTGTAACATGCATGTTTTTCCTTCAAATTAATAGGTTTTCTCAGCTCTGAATATGCTCGCTTTTTTCCAGAAATTAATGAAAGTTGTTAAGAGTAAATATCATCATCATTGTGGTGAGAAGTGAATTCTGATTTGAAAAGTCTTCTGGGACCGTATCATAATGATGCTTGAGGACATCATGCCATGCATTAATAGAGTTTGCCAGTAAAAACAGAAAAGGTGTTCTTCTTGTTGCTTTTATAATGTGTGAATAAAAATATGGCGTGTTGCTATCATACAACATTGCATGAATTGCTCTTGTGCTTTGGGATTTGGCCTGTAACAATCATTGCAATGACCTACTGAGTGACACTCATTCCAGTATAATCCCTAAGCAGTCATTGACTGTGTTCGTCCATCTTGCAAATTTAACCCCACTAGGCCTTTTTACAGATATAAAGGAAAGAGTTTGTAAATATAGTGATACAAAATATAGCTTTATTTACAATTTTGCTTCATTTAAAATATTACTACAAAGAGCAGAATGGACTCACTGTTAGACACAGATAATTTAATAATAATTTAATGTATTGGATAAATTTCATCCAATATAAGGATATATTTATTAAAAGTGAGGAATAAACTCTTGTGTAAAAAGGTTGCTTTAAATGGTGGGTATCAGTGGGAAAGGTTGGCATTTGTATTTCAGTGCCATTTGACTATATTCCTTGCAAATCTTTAGGAGTCTGTGTGTAATGTTATTATTAAAGTATGTATCTAACCTGTAAGCCGAAAAGGACTACATTTAATTTGTCAAGCCTAGAAGTGAGTGTTGCCAATACTTACCATATACATGAGAATTACATGAGAATTGAGCACCGCTTAGCTTTACCATGGTGTGGGAATCCACTGTATTGATGATACTTGGCAGCACAGGGTTGCACAGTTGTCTAGTCCTTAGTATAACAGAACTGATTATGTCACTTGTGGACCTCCATACATTTGCCCTGCTCCCACCCCTAGCTGTCCTCTCCCACAGTGGCTATCCATCACAGGGATAATTCCTCCTTAGATGGGGTTGTTCAGATCATGGTGGTTGTGAGAGGTTCACAATTAAAGGATGCTTCGCTTCACTGTGCTATGTTTTCATGTCTCAGCATCGTTTTCCTTTTAAACTAATATCCTCCAACTTGAGTGCCAAAAACCCACATTCATCTTTTATGGTAGAGAAACATGAACTCAAGCTGTAATCTTTGTGGATCATGTAGTTTGCATGCAGACTGACATCACTGACTTCAGTAACAATGACGGATCTTCTACTTTCACAGGTCACACCTTTGTCTGATATTTACAAAATTGTTCTTTGCTTCAGAATCTCTATGCTTTTTATATGGATGCCTCTTGTCAGTGCTGGTGCATTTCCTTCCCAGTGAACATTTGTTTGAATGTCACTGAAATTGGTATGGTCTGGGCTGTGGCATGCAAACTTTCTTGATTGTTTCTAGTGATGTGAGGCATTTTTTGTGGGAGTATGTGGGAGGGTTTGCCAGCAACCTGGGAATGATCGTTGCTTTACCCTAGACCCTACCAAGGTTTCCTCCCACCATGATGCTGGCTGCCATCAGGGAGAAATTCTTGAGTACGACATAAAACACCGATCAAATAAATAAATAGATTACCCTGAAACAATGTTTTCAAGTTACCAAATGTGTTTGTGAATAATGTTTTTTTTTCCAGTGTTTGATAGTTGATTGTCTTTGGTGGTTTGTGTTGAAAGTAGTTTTAGAAATTAATCTTGGGATTATTTTCGCCCAAAACATCCATTGTGGTTGACAGATGCCTGTTTGATCATCTAGATTTAGGACTGATGTTGATCATCTAGAGATTTATTTTTTGCTCTTAATGTTGTGTGCTCTCATATGTCTAAGATATCAAGTATCGTATGTGAATTGTAGAAGAGTATTTCTGCAGTGTATTTTTTTCTGGACCATAGAGTTGAGATTGTACATGAACTTGAGCTGTATTGTTTGAACTGTATCATGACATGTTTTCGGAAATGCAGTTATTTGTTAACTTTTGTCTTGCCATCGTGTTGCAATTAATTGAAAAGCATGTTTCAACGTGTTTCTTTTGTTGGACTATTTAGCAATGTGTAGTGCAAAACATCAAGCATTCCTTCAATGCTAAACACCTTATTTGCATTACATTAGTGATTGACCCATTCTAATGGAAGATGTAAACATTGGCACTGGTTCTTATAATGGAACTAGCTGTTTGTTAAGTGATACAGTAATTATCAATTATCAGGGGTGTAATGTTACCACTGGGAATGACCTGAAGAAATTTGTATGTGACTTTTAACCGCAATAGTGTTTTGTGAACCAGCAGGGAACTCAATCAACCTTATACAGGCTGACATAGTGCATTAACATCTGATGGAAAAAGTCTCCAGCGATTAGCAAACTTGGAACTGTGTTTTCCTTGACATGATTAACATTTAAATTGACTAATTATAGATTGTTTTTGTGGAGTAATCTAGCATTGCGTTTGAGTAGAAGACTTGGGAGGAGGGGTGGGTGAGGGGGCTCTGTTCATACGTTCTGTTCATTCCAGTCAGGCCTCATGGCTTATTGTTAGAGCCTTGGGCTAGAGCAGTCTTAACCACCCTAGAATGTAATGCTTTTTGAACACAGGTACACCACCACCTTCTAACTTGTGATGCTTTGAAAACTATCTTTGTATGTTTTTCTTTTTTTTTTTTTCTTGTTTTTACACAATTTCTTTTTGTTTTCTCAGTCTCTTCATAACCTTGTGAGCCTTGAGCTGAAAGCGTTCACTGCGGTTGGGTCTCAATACTGTTTTAATGAAGGAACAAACAGCATCACATAAGAATTTATGTTTGTTTTCTACATTTGTTTATAACCTTTCTATCATAACATTCAGATTCCATGGAACAATGTTTGCATACCTACTTTTGAGACTTGGTGGGGTTGGGGGGGGGGGGGGAGTGAAGACATTTGTTGCTATAACATTGACTTGGTCAGGTTGGTGGAGGGAGTGGGGAATGAAGACATTTGTTGCTATAACATTGACAGGTGGGATGTAAGGTATACTCAACACTATGCCATTGGTAGGTGTAGAAAGATATGTAGAAATACCAAATGTCCAGAATTTACAGCCATAAAATGAACATTGAAGCGACTAGTCTAAGTCATCACCCTGGAATGGTTGTTACAACGAAATTGTAGTGTGAACATTTTGGAAGGGGGTTGTCAGAAGAGCCTTGATTCAGTGAAGCTGTCTGCTCATGTGTGTTTTCCATTTTTTTCGTTGGTGGAGAAAGATTTGAAACATGAACACAACTGTGTTGATCGAGTGTAGCAAGACCTCCACAGTATGATTGATTGGCAGGTAAATGTTTATGTTCTGTAAAGGCTGAATTCTGGCGTGCAATGTCTCCATTGCTGACACATTGTACAGCCTTTTTTGCCGTGAGGCAGAAAGGGAAAAAATAGTGGAAGTTTTTCATGTTTGCTCCCATCAAAAAATTGATGTTTTCCTGACCTGAATCTTTCTGGTTCAAGGGAAAAGACAGATTTAAGGGTTTTTCTGGTTAACCTTGTTTTCTTGGTTATTTTTGATGTGAGTGACCCTTTTGATACATGTACATATATGTTCTTCACTTTCACTAAGCTTGTTTCATATAATCATAGGTACTCTCCCTAAGTAACTTAAGGGATACATGAAAAGGAACTCTAAAACAATGGTTTTAAGGAAAGTAAAGAAAGTGTATTTATCATTTTTGCATCATGTTTTATAATTTTTAAAAATCCCTTTATTTTCTACATATTTTCCAGCAGTGGTCAGAAATTTCATCTTTGATAAACTTGCTTGGAATGCATAACCAGCTTTAATAGCGCCACCCATTCACTTTTTTCCGACTGCAGACTTCTAAGTTTCTGCCCTGAAAACTGTAATTAAAGCCAATTTCAACCCCTAGGAGAAAGCCAAGAATCATTACACTTCAGGACATATCCCAAACTGCACATTAAGAAATAAAAACCAAACATTTCATGTATCCATTAATATTAATGAAAACTGCTTCTTGACTCCGATTAAAAGTATGTGCAAACACTTTTGGTTGACTAAGATGGGCTACACTGTTACAAAGTGTTACAATTGGTTTGCAAGGTTTTTGTGTCCTTAAGGTTGGAGATTCATTGTTTCTCATCTTTCGATGGTGTCGGGTATCTATATATAGCAAGGGACAGTTTAGCAGTGGCTGGGGTCGATTGAGAATGTGTTGATCCCTTTGGACCACTGTGAGTTAGCTAGAGTTTCAGGCTGACCGATCGACCATGTTACTAGAGGCCAAATCCCTCATATCCCTGGCTAGTGTTTTCTTACAGCTTCGGCGCAGACTTCTTGAACCCCTGCGATGGTGCTAACCATTAGAAGAGTAATCCTTGTCCTTTAGCTGTGATTAGGTTACTAGGTGTTAGTCCCTATCTCTCATCCACGAAAAAAAATCACTGCTCGGCTCCAAGGGACATAACCTGTGGGTATTGAGGGCCTGATCCAGGAGGCAAATGCTGTGTCTGCTTCCTATTGGTGATAAATCATGAGCGAGCTCTCATCCTACCGGGGGCTATGTGTGGGAAGTTGATCGTGTCCCTGCCAGAAAAACGTCCGCACGTAACGATAAACACTTGAAATCAATGCTTATCATAATCCGCTATTTCTTCGCTAATCAGGTTTAGCAACTGTCTGCTGATCGGCAATCTTGAAATTGATTCCCGAAAGATCTATTTTGGAGGGTCTTATTGGGCAAATGACATTGTCTTTGGTAATGATTTCTCAGCCATTAGCCATGCCCATGGTTTAACCCTCTGAATTTATAATCATGTCTAAATTGCATGATTAAAGATCTCCAGCCTTTCTAAAGATCAGGGCGAGAATAAACTAGACCACAGTTTCTATATAAACCCAGATACGAAGCAAATGGCAGTAAATCCCTGTGGCTAATAATATGTAAACTGAAGGTATTTTTTACAGAAGAGTTACAAACCTTCAGGATTTGACTTTAGAGAAAGGATTGGTCTGTACTTTTATTGTCAGACCTACAAGTATTTTTTTCTGTTTTTTTTTTGTGTATTTTACCGAGGATAAGATTATGCTCAATGTATTTGAATGACTTCAGCGATATTAAATAATGTAGCATCATATAAAGCCATCAAAGACCATATCGGCTTTGATTTTAATATTGCTATCTGTGTAAAAAGGGGTTCTAAATATTAATTTTTTCATTTTTTATGAAAGAGCTCTTTTTTATGGCTTTGTTTTTATGAGCGTTCTCTTTCAGTTTATGCCTATCCATTCCATCAAAGAAACCTTTGTTTATTTGTAAAAACTTGCTTTTAGCTCTTTGATTAACTGTTATCTTAGTTAATTCAGTTCTGATAAGAGTTCATTTTGGGAGCTATACATGGTCCAGTTGTAAGAGGACTCCAATCATAGAACATGTGAGATGAAAGTTTAATCCCAGCCCAAGGAATTTTTTGATAAGTCTTTTATTCCAGTTTCATCAGTTGAGGAAAACCTTACACCCATAAAGCTGATTGCCATTGTATATTATGTGAAAACTTCTTCAGTATATACTGTTGTAATAAAACAACAATCATGTCAATTAAAAAAAAAGTACAGTATTCTGTTTATTATATAGAGTATTTCTTTTCAAAATATTTCTTTTTCATAATTGGACTTTTATAATTATCAGTAATTATTGATAATGTTCCTCCCATTTATAAACTCTTTGTATTAACACACTGATCACGGCATGTGCTCTCGAAGACTTATAATCCATCTAACTTGGCTCTGTTTTTAAAAATTTGATTTGTAAAATTTATTTTATTATTGTTATTTTAAAGACTGTGACGTGTGAAAAGATAGGATTCACACGTGTGGAACTAATGTTTCTGGCTGAGTAAGACGAATGTTCAGAACCACTAGGTCTTCTTGGGCACATCTCATTCCTGGCTCTGGGCAAGATACCGGTCATCATATGCAGATTATACCCCTGGAAGGTCTCTTTTTAAAGGTTTCCGCAGATGTTCTTTTGTTGGTTCTTGTTAAGGTTTAGATGCAGATCTTTGCATGATGCAGAATGTACATGTTTCATTATGGCAGGACTTCTTCAGATTTTGTTTGATTTAATGCAGTAAAAAACGTAGAACAATGTTGTTTCAGTTTGCTTTCAAAGATAAAGTGTGGAAATGGCGTGATTCCATGTGTTTATTCCAGTCAGACAACATGGCCAACTTCTAACAGTTGGATCAACGTAGCTGGGCTTTGTTTGATTTAACTCTCCTCAGTGTACCTCTTCCAAAGGAGGAAAGTCTAATTCATTTCCAGGAGCATATCACAAAAGGTGACCTCGCTGGGACAAACACTGATGTCAGTGCAAATAGTGCCTGTCTGGAATACTGTGTCACTTATGAATTATATAGGTTATTTGATGGTTTTCAAATTAAACATCTCATTCAAGCAAACAAATTGTTGGTTTAATGTTGTAAGGAATATATTTTAATATTTCATGTTTAATAACTGTATTAACCTCATTCATAAGATATTAATCTTTCTTTATATCTGTCATTGAAAGATATTGACTTGTGTGGTTGGCACATTTCATAGATGTTAATAAATATTATCGACAGATGGATGAGTAATAACATACATATTGCAGAATTGTTGGCTTACAGGTTCAACTGATATGATAGCCTTGGGTATCTGCTCATATACTCTGTATTCTTGCCAAATCCATGTAGATCTGAAAAAAAGTCAATTTCCAGCATATTTTTGGTAAAAATGTCTGCTCTGTGCCTGTGTTAAATTCTGATTATAAATCATGTCCTCACTATTCCCTTGACAAAAGTGATATTTCTATTAAAGGATGAATGTACTTCAAAGGAAGAAAGATCTAACCAAGTTTTAATAAAGTATGGCTGATCTAGATAAGATTACGTATATTAAATTTGAAAAAAGAATTTTCACCAGCTCTGTGCTTTGAGATTTCATAGAATCTGTGAGATCATTGTGAATTATTCATTCTTCCAGTAAAAGGATTCTCCATGTGGGAAGTGAAATAGATGCTAAAGATTGCCAAAAGTGCATGTAGACCTCCAGAAGTATTACCTCACAGTTTACCTCACATATCAGTATTGCAGCATTTTATCACCTCATCAGCATTATGTGAACAGCTTTCAGGTGTGAGACATACTTATTTTCAGTAAAGCACATTGATTTAGCACATGCACTTTTGTAAAGTTTCATAGTTTCTAGTGGCCTGATGGAATCAAGCTTCTTCCCTGGTCATATATGGGAAGGCCTGTGGATGGTTGTGGGTTTCCCCCGGGGTTGAGCTGCCTGGTCTCCTCCTGTCATAGTGCTGTCTGCTGTCAAATCTGTGAAACATTTTTGGGTAAGGTGTAAAACTCCAGTCAAAATAAATTACATGTCTTGTGTTACTGGAGTCCAGCAGACACTCCTGTGAATGGTAACAGTCAAGAAAGGTTCGAGTGCAACAACAGCATTGTCTTCTGCTGTCCAATGTAAACCAGTTGGAATTAAAGCACTAAAACTGAATAAGCATGACAGAATTTGGTTTTGAAACGCTGAGTGGTGCTTGTGTATTTGAATTTTCTGGTGCCAGACCGTCTTGAGTGATGCTCTAGTAATGCGAGACAGATGAGATCCTGTGAGATTAATTGGTTTCCTAAATTGGGAGAAGGGTATTTGTACATTTTGTTAGTTGTGGATATAAATTAACGTGTGGTTTATTACAGAGGATTAGAAGTGTAGCATTGTCATTGTTGGCTGTGCTGTCGGTGTCTGGTTAAGTCTTTTTTGCTGGCACTGATTTAAATAAGGTCTTGACATTGAAACCTAGACCAGGTTAATCACACACTTATGAAACACGGATTGACCCAGTTACATGTAAACATTTTTCCCTACAGTAATTGTAACAGGGACACAGCGTAGAGTTTTTATATTAAAGCAATTCCTAGATGTTCCTGGTGGAAATTAAGCTACTACATTTTCATTACCTTTGTTTTTAGAGAGAATACTGAAAATGACTATTCGAATATTTCACCAGTTTTAAAGCAACGATACAATATGCCATTACATTGATTATGCTTCTTGTTGGAGACGTTTTGATCATTTTGCTACATCTTTAATATGACTAAAACAAGGATAAAGGCCTACACTCACCCAACCTTTTTCATAAAACATGGCATATGTGGGACTAGAGTATATCAGCTGTCATCTGCCAGATAGGATCAGGGCCTATCCAGGGAACAGTGCAGCTGAACACCTTAATAATGCATGACATTCACTGTCGTCTTCATTACTGATTGATTGTTAACCACATTATTGCATTTGATACTAAAGCATTGTGGCATTGATGCGCAATGTCTTACCATGAATAGCCCGTAAAATAAGGTTTTCACAGTACTTAATTGTGCCATTCTGTCAGTATTTTGACTCGATTATATGCCAGACCTATTTATGAAGAATTGATAGCTACGTTAAGAATACCTCTTGTCCTTTCTTGAACACAACTCTATACACTTTTTATTAAATGTAAAAAAAACACAGATACGATGTGAATAAATGTTTTTTCCTCTCTTCGGTCCGGTTTTTACATTTTTCATACACCTGAGAAAATACAGTTAACAGGTTTTCACTTCAGCATGCTTGGAACCTTTATATATTTGGCTGTCTTTTCTATTTGCTCTGAACGGAATGTAAAATCAACAGCTTTTCAGGAGTTATGTTGTATCGGGATTATAAATGTGGCTATGAGTATAAATATCTCCTCTTTTATTAACACTGCCTGTTTTAGTTCGCCTACAGATCTGTAGTTTGAAAGGAAAGAAGACTGCGTGTTGAAAGTGGTGTTAAGGATGCGATCAATAATTCAGACCTTTCGTGTTAACTTTTACTGAGGGGGTAAAAGATTCAATACTGATCAATGTCGTGCAAGGGTGTAGGGTTGACAGTCCATTGGCAAGGAGTGCCTCCAATAACCAGAGTAGGTCTTGGGTGAGGGGGCAGGGAATCGAAACAAGGAGGAGGGGTGGGGTTTTCTCTGGGTTTAAATTCTGTTTGTGGTAAGTCTGGTAGAAAGGTTCATACTTGTGATGTTAAATATGTCTGGTAGAAAGGTTCATACTTGTGATGTTAAATATTTCTGATAGAAAGGTTCATACTTGTGATGTTAAATATGTCTGGTAGAAAGGTTCATACTTGTGATGTTAAATATGTCTGGTAGAAAGGTTCATACTTGTGATGTTAAATATGTCTGTACGGAATGCTCAGTAACAAAATACATGTATCAAAGAGCAAGTGTGAAATATTATTTTCTGAAAGGGGAAGTGCTTTTACAATGTGTACTAATCTGTATGACGTCAGAAGGCAATATATTTACAAACCATTAAATAAGAGTTAAAATTTATTTTATGGACTATTTCAAAGGTTGATCTAAAGCTATAGACATCAAATGTCAATGAATAAAATAAGAAATATATGAAAAATGCAAGAAAAAAAAAAAAGAACAAAAATATACAAATGCATACAGTGCATCATTTAAGAAGACTTTTCAACCAACTTAAACCAACCTGTTGGTGAAAAATGTGAAACCTTAATTGTGATTTGCAGTCCATCACACATATAACATGTCACCGGCCTTTTATGCTACAGTTTGTACAGAAGTGTGATTAGTTTTTGAAAAAATTCTATGACATTGTTGGTGATAAGCTGGAATAATAAGAACATTCGTGTGTACTACAGAGTTGTGCTCCTGTGTTCTTCCCTAATCAGCACAAGACACTGTTAGACTGTAATGGCCGTCTCAGTGAGAACACAGGTAGAAGGCAGGAAAAGTTGAGTTGTTTTAGTTGTTTTCTCTCAGTGAGAACACAGGTAGAAGGCAGGAAAAGTTGAGTTGTTTTAGTTGTTTTCTCTCAGTGAGAACACAGGTAGAAGGCAGCAAAAGTTGAGTTGTTTTAGGATGCTGCATTAACCTGTTACATACTGTCAAGATAAAGAGCTGTGTTTGGTTTGTAATTAGCTAAGGTTGCGAGTATGTTGACGGATAGCCCAGTGCTCACTATCTGGGGAAATACTAGCTTGGTGCATAGGGCTGAGCTGCTCTCTTTGTGGAGTTGGCAGATTGGCGAGAATTTAGAACAGACATCTGCCCAAGTAATTGCTAAAGGTTTTGTCAGCTATGATTTTGCGCCTGTCAGTCTGTACTGTACTCTACTTAAAGAGTTACAGATTCAGATCTTCTGCCGCGCCGAAACTAAAAGAGTTGATACAGAGTTAACACTGCCAGTGGAGATAGCTAGGAGGTTAGGGATTATAAGCATCACGCTCATTTACTTTATCTTCATGTCCTAGATATGGACAGGTCATGGCAGCTAGTTTCAGTTGCTTCAACACTTATGGTCTCGGTTCAGTCCCAATCTCTGGCATGGATTTTTTCAAATTCTTCTGCCACCATAGTTTTTGTAGGGCATGAATGCCAATAATTAAGCTGTTATGTTTCATGTTTAATGTTCATTTCACATTACCCACCTTTCTTCTCATATGGCGTATATATTTATTTGTATTATGTATAAGTTGCATTTTTATCATAAACCTATGGATTGTTGTGAATTTCCCATCAGGCTCTGCCCACTTCCCTCCCACCATTATGCTCGCCACCGTCGTTTAAGTGAAATATTCTCAAGTAAGGTGTAAAACACCAGTCAAATAAATAAATACAATTTTTATCATAACTTTTGTCTGTGAAACTTGAAGCTGCGTGACAGTCTGTGAGAATTGTGTGTGTTGTTATCACTCTTGTTTGTTACAACAGTAGTACTAGGTAGTATTTTATAACATGCTCTTCTTTACGCACCATATAATTTATTTAATTATTTGACTGGTGTTTTACACCGCCGACGTTAAACCCCAAGCACTCACTCACTTTTACACCGTACCCAAGAATATTTCACGGCTTTTACTCAACTCAACTCAACTTTACTCAAGTTGATGGATAATTATGTGATTTTGGTCAATGAAAAGTTTAGTTCTGAAAGTAAAAGTTCAGAAATGCCAAGATTCTCCATCATCAGTAAGGACATGGGTTCTATTGAAGCTGCATCTTTCCGTGAAATTGCTGGAAATCTTGAATCTGTACCTCTTACCCCAAGATGGATTGATTTTCCTAAACGCTCACGCCAGCTGTTGTCTTGTAATGGCTGTCACTTTGTATGTCTGCCTCATTACTTAGACTGCTGGGCTGGCTGATCTGTTAGCATCTCTCCTTTGGTGGGGCATCTGAGATTTAGGATTTTGATGTATGTGGGGAGAGGCATATGCCCGCTCTCTTTTTCTATATATATGCCTTACTGGAGGGCATGTATGCGTACGCTGTTTGAACTTGAGATGTTTTACTGGAAGGGCATGTATGCACACTATGTTGTTTTAACGTGAAATGTTTTACTGTATGCCCTGTTGTTTTACTGGAGGGCATATATGCATGCCCTGTTTTTTTAACTTGTGATATTTTACTTAAAGGACATGTATGCACACCCTGTTGTTGTAACTTGAAATGTTTTACTGGAGGGCATGTATACATACCCTGTTGTGATGGAATTACATGTACTTAAAGGGACATATCCAAAGCCTCTATTAACTTGTGAAATTTCAGCCTTTCATATTAGGATTTTTACACTTACTTGGGATTATTATTTTTCTTTCTGAAATTTGCCAGGGTTCTTACGAGTTTACACATTTTTTGCTAATTTTAAAGTAATCGGTACAAAATCACTTGAATACTGACATTGTCATTAATGGGTATTTAACTCGTTAAATATCAATAAATGGAGGAAACCTTTGCAGTTCCCCTTCAGGAATAGACCTTGAAAATTCTGCTATAACTTGCACAAGTTATCATACTTCAAATATGATTCCTTTGAGACCACAACATTGTGCGCATGACCTTTGACCTTTGTGAATCTACTCACTCAAACCTCTAGGCTACTATTTTGACCAAAGTGATGAAATCGTGACATCACCACTTGAATATTCTTGCTGATGTCTGAATGTTGTGTTGTCACTGCCTACAGAAATGTTTTTTTTCCCTTTGGTTCAGAATGTTGAAATATCTTAATTTTAACTTGAGTATTTGAAAACCTACCAGTAAATGGCTAGCACTTAGGCTTTTTGTCAAGCACTCTTGTCTATCAGTGCTTCATAATGGCTATCATGAGGTATATTGGCTGTCACGAGGTATAACGGCTCTCATGAGGTATAATGGCTATCACGAAGTATAATGGCTATCACGAAGTATAATGGCTGTCATGAGGTATATGAGGTATAATGGCTATCTTGAGGTATAATGGCTATCATGAGGTATAATGGCTGTCATGAGGTATATGAGGTATAATGGCTATCATGAGGTATAATGGCTGTCATGA
Source organism: Liolophura sinensis (assembly GCF_032854445.1). Taxonomy (NCBI): domain Eukaryota; kingdom Metazoa; phylum Mollusca; class Polyplacophora; order Chitonida; family Chitonidae; genus Liolophura; species Liolophura sinensis. Next base: position 22,892,153 of record NC_088300.1, read on the forward strand.
GGTATATGAGGTATAACGGCTCTCATGAGGTATAATGGCTATCATGAGGTATAATGGCTATCATGAGGTATAATAGCTATCACAAGGTATAATGGCTATCATGAGGTATAATGGCTGTCACAAGGTATAATGGCTATCACGAAGTATAATGGCTGTCATGAGGTATATGAGGTATAATGGCTATCATGAGGTATAATGGCTATCATGAGGTATAATGGCTATCATGAGGTATAATAGCTATCACAAGGTATAATGGCTATCATGAGGTATAATGGCTGTCACGAGGTATAATGGCTATCATGAGGTATAATGGCTGTCACGAGGTATAATGGCTTTTATGATGTTATAATTTCACTTACAGCTCTATCTTGTGAAAAAGTCAAAAAAAAGATTCTTCATGTGTACTTTTTTGTACCTGAGTATATAATGCTTTTCAGTAATGCTTAATTGTCACTGTTGCTGTCAGGAACCCTGGTTTAAGGTATAATAGCAGTACCACATGGTGTTAGCTGTTTTCATTGACACTATGGCCATTTTGGGAGAGTTTAGAAATAGATAACATCTGGCCTCACTAAACAGTAGTAAGATTCCATGATGACTTTCATAAGTCCATGTCCAGACAACTGGCTTGGATGAAGATCTTGGCAGTTCAGGAACAGACAGTAATGTGCCTCAAGAGAAATGCTATATTTGCCTTAAAATTTTGCCCAAATTCGAATATTTTCAGATGAAAATAAAAGTGATAAAATATTACTATTCTTTCTGAAATTTACATTTTTCTAACAGGATATGATCCTACCTTCCAAACAAATCTCAACACAGCTTTCTGAGATCAGTAGAACTCTCAGAAATCTGGCAAAATGAGGAGCTTATGGATGGATTTTAGGTCTATTATGGTACATTGGTAAAAGTGGAATCGAAGAGTTGACGGTGAACTTGTAACCTTACTGAACGTTGTTTCTCATTCGCAGCTGAAGGACTGTGCCTAGATGTCATTCACTAAACCAGCTGTCTCCCCTTAACTATGGATTCTTCTTAATAAAAGTTTTTATCGGATCTCACATCACCACTTCTCAAGAGCCAGTTAAAATCCCATTTGTCATGGATTTCCCAATTGCAAAGACATGGTCACGCCGTTCATTTTGAATTTTTGTACGGATTCCTTTCCGCCTAAGTTTTCTGGAAGAAGGTCACCTTGACCGCTTTACTCAAACCACGTGGCAAAATGTGAAACACCAATGAAACTGGCAGACTAATGGTTTCTAAGGAGCTAGGTACTTGTTGTTAAGTGACAACACTGTTCAGGCAACTAACAGTTTGAGGTTGCCAGTTCTAGAGTGAGACTCTTGAGCAAGGCAAAGCGGAGGACTAGATTGTTTTATTGGCCTCTTGAACTGCATTACTTAAGATTCCTTGGTTATTTATACCTCTGTGCTTAACATCCTAACCGGGCGGGATTTCTTCAGAAACGTCTTGATATGTGTTTAGTTTTTTTTAAAGCCAAGTTGACCTGAATCAGGTCATTGACTGCTAAGACTTTAAAAATGGCAATTTTTGTACTCCCTAATTCTTGATCAGTCATAAATAATAATAATAATAATAAAAAAAAGCAACCCATCGGCCTTTAAATATGAGGTACATGTACTAGAAATTGGGTTACATGAACCTAGTTAATTTGTGAGAGGTTTCATTCTTTTTTTTTTTCAGCACCTCAGAACTGAGAACAGAGGCACCACGAAATGTATGACAGTGTTATCGCAAATAAGCTACAAGGCAGTGTTCTAGAGGGAAATATGAGGATCAAATTGCAGTTTACCATATTACTATGTACTGATAGGTGTATATTCTCTTTTTTCCATTGAAATTTGGTTATCACATCATTGATCACATCATGTGATAAATATGAGCTGCTTATAATTGGAGTAATATTTTATTTTAGAAGAAAATTTTTGTGCTGTAGAAAGAGTAAGGAGAAATTAGTACTGATTTGTAATTCATGTGGTATAATGCTATAGCTGTCTCTCCAGCATGCAGCAGGACAACAGACACGTGTTTAAAGCTTTTCCTTGGATTCAACAGCGACTTATGGTTAAGTTAATCAAGTCAGTGGACAGTGGTTTTCATCTTTTATCTCCCTTACTTGTAAACCTGACTAACTTCAATCTATTATTAGTGAAAAATCTTTGAATAAGTCATCAACCCCTTAAAATAGGTGCAGAAATCTTCAAAAAACTACAGGAAAAAAAAAAAACAAAACAAAAAAACAATAAACCCATATATTAAAATTGTCCACATAGTAGGATGGTAGTTGTGGGTTCCATGGGTTCGGAATGAATTGTATTGTCTAAAATTTGAGAGAGTGTGAAGCTCTCTTGGGAACCCTGATGAATATATTGGCCATGATGCCACTGAGGTCATTTGAAGACAGAGTTTCAAGGGATTGGCGGGATGTAATTTTCACTATTTCCCAGTGGTGCTGCCCAGTCACAATTCAAACGGTAAATGCTGTGTTTATGGTCAAGGTATAGTGTAGTGGATTATTTGAGAAGCTGTCAGGCTACGTTGACCCTTTAGTGTTTAAACTCCATGAATTTTCTGCGTGAGCTGAAATAGTTCGTGACAATCCACTCAATTCCTTTTGCCTGCAATTTTCCAGTCATTTGAAGTTCATTGACTAACGAGCTGTTGAGGGGGAGTTTTCCCCACCTAAATATCCAAGGTACAGACATTTTATGGCTCGTGTCATTTTACAATTCTCTGTTCCTGGACCAGGGTCTGTTTCGCGATCTCGCTGATTGAAATAAGAATGATCTAGTTCCTAATGATATTGAAGCAAATTGGGCCCTGATGTCACACGGATCAAGCTTAACCTGTTAGATGTTAAGGGGGTGCTTGGGAATTCTCTCCTCGCGCTCTTCTCCATGAAACTTGATTGAAAGGTCAGATAGGAGGAGAGGAGAAAGACCTGCCAGCCAACAGTTATCCGTCTGATGCGACTGGTGAAATGTAGGAATGACCTCGCAGACCATGCGAGTCAGGCCAGGGCTTTTTCTCCTAATGGTTATTATTGATGCCTGAATGTCACAAAGCGCCTCCTCTTCAATCATATTAGCACAGAGGATATTCTACACGCAAAACTTGTTATCACCCTCCAACTTGATTGAGTTTGCAAGCACAGAGGAAAATTCCAAAAACATTTCAATTAGTGTAACTGCTAGGAATCCAGCATTACATGATTTGCATTTTTCCGTTTATCAATATTGACATTCAAATTATGTAAATACCTAACAAAAATCAACCGTGGGGGAAGCCATGCATGGTTACCACACCAAAACATCTTTTTTTTGTAAATTCCAAAACCTGTATGTTAAACTAGATACTGCTGAAGCGATTAACCTAGTATTAAGATAATCCATCTTAATCCCCAGGATGGACAAATTGTCATTGATTTACCTTTTAAATGATATAAGTTCTTACAATCTGTGGCCATGATATGATCTAAATATTGCTAAAGCCATGTTCACCCCATACCATTTGTCATATCAAGAAGTTGAATGAAACTATAGTCATATGATAATATGACAAACTGATTTTCATAATTTTGCATTTACACTGTTAAGCTAATGGAAGACTTGAGGACAAGCTACACAAGGTCCTAATTGCAGTAGAACTTGTCATTTTCTTCAGTAACGTTGCAGTGCTTGTGTACTTCATATCTGTTTTATAAGCACCCATGTACCGATTATTGTAACATAATAAAGGAAAGAATACAAGAGTTCACAGCTTTGGACTGTTTGCTTATACATGTACATGTAGGAGTCCTTATTCATAAAGTACATGTGGTGTACCTTGGCAACTTCAACAAATAGTGAGAAGCCATACATGATTCAGTATCTTGGTTTTAGTCTTCAAAATGGTCAATTGAACTGAGACAGAAATATTGAACCATGTATCAACTTAATATGTTATATGAAATTGCCACAGTATCCTACCTGTTTCATATATGACTTTCACCTTTAGATTAGAATCAAATGAATGTATACACGTTTTGTTTTTGTTGAATTTGTGGAATTCAAGAAGATGATACGACAAATTGCTCTTTTTGAATAAGGCTTAATTAATGCTTCATTCTATAAAACACAGTAGTCCATAAACAAAAACTTTTCTTTTTAAATAATTGATTGTATTTGGAGTTTCATTCATCTGTCCAATACATCTGAGTACAGTAATCTTCCCTTCATGGTTAATGCATTCTCTGTGTACAGTGACATACATGTAGACAAAAAGGAAAAGTTTTGTCAGGCAGATTGATATATACATTTAAAAGGCAAAATATTATAAGAGTAAATATGATTGACCAGTTGTCAGACTACAGATATATACATACAGGTGACAGTGTTAAGCATAATGCCAAAGGCTGACAGAAATGGGTCAGGCTTTCATAAGTCTTTATAACTCAGTTTATGTACCTTTCCCCATTAAAACAAAAATCAAACATTGCCTTAAGACAGTATTTCCATGACGTCATTATGGAAAAAGATTACAAAAAGCAGAATGACAAGATTTTGCAACTGTTACCCCAGATGCGGAAATAATGGCACTTTTCAATATGTACAATTTATAGAATATTATATACACCAACATTATTCATGGAAAACTAGCAGTCTTTTGTAATATCTGTGCTAAATCATCTGGTATCTTTATAGTATATTCACCTTTTGATACCATTAATGCACTGTTAAAATAAAACACATGTGCCCCACATTGATACGTGTATACTTCAGGTACTTTGGTAAAGGCTATTGTTGCAATTTAACTACCTACCCCAAATGACTTAGAATTTCGTCTACAAACATGCATTTTTAGAGGCAAATAAATGTCACAAAATATTATTTTGGTGCTGACACTTACAACTTTCCAGTAGATTTTCATTCCATGCTCCAAGCAAACCTCAAACCACCTTTCTAAACTGAATAGATCTCTCAGAATCTGGAAAAATGGGCAACTTAGTCATGGACGAAATTTTAAGGTCATTTAGGGTATCTGCCTTATGGAGCACTGAGATTGTAACATGACATTATACTTACATAGTTCTAACTTGCCAGCTTTAAGTCAGCATGACAATGGGGGGGATACAAGTACATTTATAGTCTGTCACGGTGCAAATCCGGTCAGGATTATTAACTGACCGACAGTCTTTTAACAAAATTCACAGCCTAAGGAGCCTGCATGACCAGTATTTTAGTAACCATATCTATATATATATATATATATATATATATATATATATATATATATATATATATATACTATATAGTGTTGAACAGATTGACCATTATGAAGTGACTGGTATGTTTGTGACATAAACACATACAGCCTAAAGCCAGACTGCATTTTGTACTGGCTATACCAGCTTAGAACATTCACCCAGTTCACAGTTAGTGAACATTGATGTGATTTTGGTATATATGCATAATCATATGTAATAATGTATTTCACCTAAAGCTTAGCATTTTGCTTGATTCTGAGGTTTTTTTGTGAAGTTTGATTAATTCCTTATGAGAAAAACTTAAACCTGGGCCTCAAAAGTATCATTTTAACACCTTTATGTACCTCTGAAAGTGCATTTTTGTATACTAAACTTCAGGTGAAATATAGTCCATGCTCGGAGAGACTAATATAATATAAAAAAGCTGTTCCTACAAATTGTTGTGTGTCAGCATCCCATTGCCATTGTTAAAACATGACCAATACATCTACCTGAGACTCAGAATATAACCAACCTGTGCAGGTGTAAGCTGACTGGTACATTTATATCATGCACATCTTATAGTCTTAATTACCAGTCATTATCGTGAATTACATGTACATGTAATTGGGGTTCTCCACCTCTCTGCAAAAGGAAGCAAATCTTCAAGTCATTGAACTGCAGTACCTTCTATCTATATGAAGAACAATAACAGTGATTTCAATACAATTAACCTAACAAGTGGCAATGAATTATCGTAGCTGGAATTGTTGTACAAGTACATTGTTCATGTAGCTATAAGGCACCGCAGTTTTATGAGTTGCAAAATTTGCTTCTCCTTGTAGAAGGCCGTAGAAAACACCATTGTTCCAGAAAAAACATTCAGATCTGTCAACTCAAACACATTTAGATTTGCAGTATCAACAAGTAACATACAGCGAAATTGCAACATGATGAACTTGTCTGTGATATTGAACCATATCTAATTCTATTTTACTGTCTGTGCACATGTATATCACAAGGTCTCTCTGTAAATGAAATGATCTCGGGGCACCCAGTGTTCCGAGTGTGACCAAAACACTTGCAGTACGCAAACAACTGAAAAGACACATTAGCTGCAAATGACCTAATATTTTGCCGAAAAGTTAATGTTTTAAGACGAATAACAGATGACTTTTGGTGCTGAAACATTCATTTTTTCCAACTGGATACCTTCCAAACAAACATCAAAACAACCCTTTAAGATCAGTAAATCTTTGGAATCAGGCAAAATGAGCAACAAAATTTTAGGTAATTTACAGTACTTGTTTGTTAACGTGACCAGAAAATTTGTACCATTCAAAAAGGAAAGTGAACAGAATTGACAGATGATTAAGTTATAACTGTACATACATGTGAAAAGCCAGGAAACTAGCCAGGATGTTTTTACCATATACATTGCTAAAGCCTGGCCAATGTTTGATTACCAGTATGTTTTAACCATATACACAGCAAAACAACATGGTCATTATTTGCATGGCCAGTACATTTTTACCACACATAAAATCAAAACATCTCCCAGCAGTGAAGTGAGCGCAATGTTGTCAAAAGTTTCCAGTAAATTTATTTTTTTCAGCCAGCCTTTAATATAATATAAGACACTGCTCCTCGTAAATTGATCAGCTACTGCATTGATTCGTGTCACACCAGTACACTATTTGTACCATGCCTACACACGGCCTAAAGAACCTGATGAGAATTTCTTTCGGTTAGAAGTTGCCTGGTAAACATTGTTTTTTATGATTATAATCAATCCTTTCAAACTTTCATAGAGGTAAAAAGAAATCCTTGAAAGTGGCATTTTTGTTTTAAGAGCAACATTTTCGTTAACAGGAAATTAATTCTTTTTTTTTGGCAGTAACGCTCTTAAAGGATTCCATATATCATGTTTGTTTATGAACAGAATCAAATATTAAATCAACAGAAGTATGACTTGGCTAAACGATTTAGATGTAACTGTATGGTGTAAGTTGGAGTCATAGTAAACACCGCCTTTACCCATCACAACTCGCTTAGAGTCTGCGGTCTGACAGGGGATTGTGGGTATATTGATTTACATCGCGTCCTTTCCAGCCATTGATTTAACACAATGACTTAATTGACAGGAAATGCTTATCGCCTTAAGTATTTGTCATAATTAATGACTGGTGTAATTTGAATGATGAAGACAACTGTAGTAATTATGATCATCATGATTAATTGTTGTCATTAATTATTTCTGCCTAATTTCTGGTTTGTACTTACACGGTATGATTAAATCCCTGGTGTAATTATTTTTTTTTAAGATTTGGTGCATATGTTGATCATTTTTAGAGATTATTGCCATTGTGAACCTATAGAGAAGATGTCTGAACTTTTACACTTCCTAGACTGACAAAATATCATTTAATATTGAAATCAAGCTGTTTGGTGCAGTAATTGTACACGTGTATCTAGTCATGCATTTTAATGCCTTCAAATTGATTTAAGCACATTTTCATGTAATAATATTTTAATTTTAGTCTTAAAACTTATTCTTTACACAGATTTTGGCCATTCCTGAAGAATAAACATGTACTTGAATTCAAATTTGATGAGATGGAATGCCTTTACGGGCCATTTTAATTTTTGCTACAGTATAAAATTGCAAATGGCTGTTACATGTACAGGCAACTGTAAATATTGTGGTTTAAGTGTTTAAAATATAAAAGCAGGATCAAGCAAAATCTGAGTCAGCTGATGTCTATGCTTTCTTAAGCATGGACGTAGCCTGTATTGGTGGGTGTGTGTAAATGTGGAGACTTGTTTGTGCTCACATAACACATGCTGGCTGAATGGACTTTGGCTCATCATGCATGTAAAACACCTGGTGGTAGTTTGTGCTGCGAAAAATCAGGTAAAGAGTGTCCGAACGTTTAGTTCGTTATTGTATTGATCTCTTCAAAGCAGCACAGGTACATTTCCCTGGTGTTTCATTCAGTCCGGGATAAAATGTTTGCTCAGACGGAATGATAATATGACAGAAAGGTCGTGTGGATGTTGGTTGTGTAAATGTTTGAGAACGTGGATGTTTTTTCCTGATAAATTTTTGTCGTAGTACTTTAGGAAATTCTAACAAATTGATGTCATGATTGGGAATTTATATTTAAAAATAAATTCTTTTAAATTAACTTTTTCCATGTTGCTAGTTTTTATGTGGAGACCAGAAAATTCATGTGTGACAGTTTAATAGTAGACATTGTGTGAAAAATAGCAGAATTGCACCTGTGATAGTGGTCATTTACTAAAAGGCCTGTGTGAGAAGTATCGAAGACTGAAATACATGTACATAGAATTAAGGAATCCTACATTGTCTCTTTTAATATTTCACCAGTGTATCTTAATTCAAAGTGCAAAACATCACAGTACAGCCATACATGAATGTGGTCACAGTCAAACACTTCATATTACCATGTTATCAGTTAGTTGTGGTTAAACTGGATTTTTGCCAGCTAGCTGCTGATGTTAAAATGACCAGCTAAGTGCTTGTGGCAGACGAACCAGTTATGGTAATCGGAAATCAATAGCACATCAATAGGATTGAAGTAGATTAGCAGACATTAAATCAATAAGCACAATGGTCTTTTAAAATCTAGTTGACATATGTGTAGATGGTCTACAAAAAAACGGATTCACACCTGAGTGATACTTTCTAGTATCTCCCCAAAGGCTTTATACACAAAGCAACAAGACAAATAATAACAAGTTTCTCAAGTAGTTTCTCTCAGCATACTCAAGATTTGGTTGTTCATACGTTTTTTGTTCAACATGCACCAATAGGATTTGTATAAATGAGTTTTGTATCACTTTACAGCTATATTACATGGCCTCCTGTCCAAGAGCTGATGGACTTGTGCCTATTTTGAATTAAGTTCTTATGTCATACTTAAAATAAATTATATATAATATAATAATAATCTTTTCTTATGTATATATACACACATGTACATATATATTAACTTGTGCCCCTTGATCTGACATAGTGCTATTTTTTGTACTCAAAATTTCATTCATTCATTCTTTAGTAATATAAACTTTGGAAGGATAAAAACATGGGTTTACAACAGATTCCCCAGATGCTGGGGTCCAGTTATTGGCAAGTGTTGTTTTCAAGAAGTGTTGATGTGTAATGACTATAAGTTGTCAGCTGGAATGTTTTTCTATTTTCACGGGAAAAGTTCTTGTTTTTTCCTTTTCCAGGGAAACACAGTCTGGCAAACTGAAAGACATTTGGTTTAGTGGTTTAGATCACACTTCCATCCCACTCACCAATTTCTCCAGCCCATGGTGAGCAGTACCATTAGTGTAGGTCACTGGGTAGTCAGTACGAGACTGTTCCATTAGTGTGGTATTCCCAAATGTGGAACGTATCTGTGCATGCCGTTTGGCTGCAGATTTTGTCATCTTACACACCATGTGATCCAACTCCTTTCTAAAGTTGTCGTTCAACCAGCCATACATGAAGGGATTCACACAGGCTGAGCTCACAGCAAACATCTTCAACAACACATCACAGAAGACAAAATACTTGCCTTTGACAATGTCGTAATTAAACTCTGCTATCAGGCTGTAGATATGCCAAGGTAGCCAGCACACTGTGAAGAGAGTAACAATTGAGATTAAGATTTTGTTTGTTTTGTGGTTCCGTCGTGTTTCGTTCTTTTTGAGTGGCCTGTTCTGCAGAACTGTGTAGATTTTGCTGTAAATCATGGAGGTAACAATCAATGGTATACAGAACTGTATGACAAACAGCAATGTGCCGTAGACTTGGCGATTAATCGTGGACGGTTGGGGCCAGTGCTCCACACAAAACACTTTGTGAATTTGTAAGAATGGAATATCTTCCACTGTCACATGAGTAAACACTATTGGTGGTATTGCCAGTGAAAGAGAAAGCAGGCCAATGAGGAGGACAATCCCAAGAGCCATTGGACAAGTCATCCTTCGTTTAAACGGAAAAACAATGAGTATGTAGCGGTCAACTGCGATCATTAGAATAGATATGGATGACACATACACCGGAACTGCAAAAGTCGGGAAAACAACGCGACACAAGGCTTCTCCGAAAATCCAGTGTCCACTGATTTGGTAATGAAGCTGAAACGGGATGTTGAAACTGCAGATGATCATGTCGGACAGGCATAAGTTAGCGATGAAAATGTTGGTTACGGTGCGCAGGTTTTTGTTCCTCACGATGACAAACACCACTATGAAGTTTCCAAGGAAGCCAAACACGAGGACCACTACGGACAGAGCAATGACGAAAGTTCGCCAGGTTTTGTCCTGTAAAATATCAATGGATTCCATTCCCTTGGTGAAGTTACTCAGAATCTCCAGCTGTCGCAGGTACTCTTCTTCCGTGATGTTCTCCATGTCTAACTTGATAGAGCCGAAGAAGCTCTCTGAGCCATCCGCAGTCCCCTCCTGGTCTTTTATTCCAGTGTTCCCTGACATACCTGTTCCTATTGGTTCCCGTTAGCCATTCACTGAAGCAGACGTGTGGTGGGGGCAAAGGTCGCCGAGAACAACTGTAGTCGAGTGAACATTGATTATGTCATTAGAGGGCTGTGGGATTCAGGCTAGCCTAACAACCTTCCGCTACACCAGTTTTATTGGTCCGTCGGGTTCCCACTTGTTTTGCTTTTACGGCTGACTTGGAAATCCCTGCAACACCGAAACAGAATTGAGAAATCAAAAGGTGATGGCAAACAGAGGGCGAGTAATTGATGTCAGAGGGAAAATGTATTCCAGCAGGAGGTAACCAATCAAAGACCGTGGCCTTGCTCTGCCTGCTGAATGAATGTCAAATAGCGGTTGTGACAAATGAGTTAGACTGTGGGTAATGCATGATAAACCTATTTAACGTAACCACATGTAACGATCCCTTGCTTTATGAAACCGTGCTGACTTGGATGACACCATAGTGATGCCTGCGAGGTGATAAATAGATCAGTGCTGGCCATGATGAAAAATTTGAACATACAAATTACCTGTCATTTATTAAGATATCCGTAAAATAAAGCATGTAAAGCCTAGCAATCCTGGACATTAGAAGACGGCTGAAAGTTTGATGGTTTGGAGATGGAAAAGCCAACCTAATTCTTTTCTTTATCTCTCTCTCTTTTGTTAATATAGTTTCCAAACAGCTCATTATTATGCAGTGCAACTGTGTTTTCATGTGGAAACAATGGAGTGTGAAATTGTGGATCTGTTCCCGTCGGTTTGCTTCATTACTACAGGGACTTGTGACTGAGGTGATGGGCCCTCTAATTCTAGCACAAGATGGCAATATGACGAGCATTAGGGCTGGATCTGACAGATCGGAATATATGAGGCTGTGTGCTGGGAATTATCTGCTTTTGTAATTTCGTCTTTCTGTAAAAGCCTCACAATGCTTGCATCATCACGAATGACTTTTTCATCTGAATAAACAAATTGCTTTGATGTCCCAGAAGAATGTGAGCTGCATTAGGGAAGGAGTGAAATTCTCAACCATTTTCTATTGATTGACTGTCTCTTAATCCTCCCAAGGAACACTTTAGTATCTTGGTATAATATAGTTACATGGTTTTTTCACTGGTATCATATTTCTTACATTTTTCTCACCATTTATTCCTTAGCCCTTCCTCTGGCTCTGCAATGGAACCAGGCTTTAATAATGTAATCAAATGGTTTGTTTGTTAATGTTTTTGTATGGCAGTTAAACCATAATATCATTTCTTTGCCTAATTTGGATCAAAATAGAAAGAGTTTCCAAGCATCAATGTCATTGCTTAATAGAGCCCCCCCCCCAAAAAAAAAAGAAAAACAAAAACACAAACAAGAGTTTAAAAAAAGGAATCTCACTGCCATAAAGTGCATGTAATTGATTTGAAAAATGTTGTACAGATCACAGAGATTAAAATTCTTACATGAGATGAAAGTGCATTGCGATTTTTTTTTTTGCATTTCACAACCCATTTAATTTTCTGGAAATAATTTTTGGGTGATAACATCTATAAATCAATAGATAATGTAACAACAGTGTTTTTTGTTTATTTAAGCAAATGTCATATTCATGATACTAGATGGAGTATTCAACCCATGTGGGACTTGATGTTTGTTTGTTCTGTTGTATGCTATTTTGCTTTATAAGTGAAAGTGCATTTCAGTGTTGTATATTCATTCTTCTTATATGAGACCTTGATAAGGCTTATCAAATGGATGATTTATCATGTGAAATGGTAGTGGATGTTTTGCAAGACAGTACCAGCTGTTTTTTTTTTTTTCCATAGAACATTTTTGTAAACAGTTATCAGCTTGACTTCTGGACTTTTGACGTTGGTGAATTTCTTGACTTTTTTAACCTTATGATGTCAGGTGTCAGAACTTAATGAATGGAATTCTGTAAAAACAATCTTGGTAGTCACCACACTGCATTAATCTCTACTTCACAGTGGCACACCAGAGGCCCTCTCGCTGTACAGAAGGTCATTGGTGTGACTGGTAAATTAAACATTTCAGCAAAGGTATTCAAGTTTCATTTCTCTGGAGAACTAACCAAAATCAGCTTCTCCTTCTGGAATCCTATCTTCACCACTTCTTTTTTTGTTGTTGTTGCGTGTTTAAAGGACTACATTTTTTCCTCGTTGCTGAAGCCGAATGTTAAAATTTGCCTTAGGGTGTCTGTAAAAGAGAGATCAATAGAATATCGTAAAATTGATTGCTCAGTGGCTGGCCGATTGGGCATAGATGTAAGACACCCTCGGGCGAGTCACCTGACTGCCTGAATATAAACCCTTGCCGTTGTTTGGATGGTCGATTCAGAGTAGTAACATTAGACAGAGTTCACCGACCCACCTAAGCTCATGGCTGGCTCTTAAAGGTGTTTACTACAAAAAAGTTCTCTAGGTTGTGATCAGTTTTCAGACAAGTTTTCTGAAAACTTTCCTCTGGTATAATCTTGCCCAGATAAAACAGGCGTCATATTTTGGTGGTGTGTATCTACTTGATAATGTGATGGGGTAAACCATTTGCTTCCTGTTCTCCAGTTCAGCTATGGTTTTATCCGGAGCTTTTAATTGAGCTGTGGAACTCTATGCCACTTCATGGTTTGCAAGAGCAGAGGAAAACATCTTTTGTGTCTTGCCTAATCTGTTTGTTACCAGCTTGATCAGGGCCTAAATGACATGTACCCTTACTGACCTCAAATTTCACCCACAAAGGTGCATTTTTAGAGGCTAATAATGTTGTTCTGGTGTTCAAACATGCAGTTTTCCAGTAGAATATCATCACATGTTCCAAGCAATCCTCAAATCTTAACCTAATAGAACTCTCAGAATCAGGAAAAATGGGGACAATATTGGTGGTCATTTAAGGTAATCACACTGATTAACATTTTCTTGGGTATGAAATTATTTTAATTTGCCCTTTATATGATGACATATTCTAACCAAGTATTGATTATCTACTCTAGTTGTCACCTGTTTGAGTTTTAACTTACTGTAAACTTTATTGGAATATTTTACTATTGTAAGTTAGGAATAATACGTTCAAAAATTCTGAAAAAATTATCTCTTGATAATCTTTTGATAATCAATGTTTTTTATTTGTATATTTTATAATCTATATGTCTAAGTTGTTATAACAACATAGAAAATTTCCCCTAGTCATCATTCCAAAGTTATTTATCTCTGATGGAGGTGGAACTATTGTTAATGTTACTGAAATGCCATGCAAAATGTCCTTTTCATTATAAATAAGAATCAGAAAAAAAAATCTTCATGTAAAGGGTGTTGTTGTGATTACATCAGGTAACCTTTGTTGACAGTTCCTTGTGATAGTTGACAGTTGACAGAGAATATCATTATAAGTTTCATTTATTGGCCTCATGCAGTGATGCTTTCCAGAAGACTAAATTGGCCTAGAATCTTATTTTTTTTATATTTTTTTGATTATTTTTCTGATGCATTTCAGCTCAGTGACAATTTTTATCCAGCATTAAATGTATCTCAGTTGCATACTAAGACTTCATCAAGGGAACAGATAGCTGCTTATCACAAAAGTCTGCTATGCTCATATTCATAACAATATTTGGGAACAGCTTGCTTTCAGTTTATTACATATTAAAACATCTTATTAGTAGTAGACATAATGATAATGTTTATCTCTAGAATGCCAGATGTTTGCTGTATTAAATACATTTGGGGCAAATGTCACATAGGGCATGAGCATAAAATGTAATTTGACTCTTTAATGTAGACCTAGTGTAAGTTGCCCAGAAGAATATGCTTAAACTGTGCACTTTCAGAGGCAGAGAAAGGTCATAAATCATTACTCAAGGCTGTGAAACATTTTCCCAAATAGCACATAATCTTACCTTCTAAATTAAGCAAAATCTCAAAACACCTTTCTGAGATCAATAGAACTCTAATAATCAGGCAAATTGAGTAACTTTAATATTCATGGATGAATGGTTAGATGGAAAACAATAATATTCCTGTGCCAGACCATTAGTCTTACTATTTTAATATTAGTGAATTTAATAGCAGACTTATGTCTAGTTGTAAATACTCGCTATAAAATTTGAGCAGCAGATATACCTTTGTGTGCCAGGTGACACCAGAAAGTTTATGAGAAGTTAATGCTGATTGTCTATTGGAGGAATCCTCCCTGTGAACTGATGGAATAATCAATAGTGCTTGACCGCCAGCTGGTGCCTGGTGAACAAAGGGCAAGAGCACGCTGGACAACACTGGTCACAGAACAGAAGGTGTCTATTACAAGATTATCCATCAGGAGTTTGAAATGTGAGATGTCGCTGGCAAACCTTTAAAGGGATAGGCAATATATATGCTGTGTAGATTAATGTAAATAGGATGGAAAACTTTCAGCTGTAAAAGTGTTGTTGAAACGGGAACCTGCGGCCCATGATTGAAATGAGGCTGCACGCTTAATTCTTGACCTCGTTTGCAGCCTTAAAATTTTGTTACTCAATTTTTTTTATCCATTCATTAATAGCATGACTACCTTCATTGAAGTGACAAATTTTTTAGAATAGCATTTAGTGCCAATAAAAAAGTTTAAATAAAGATCAACATGTCCAATGGTGAATAGGTTTCGACATTACTTTTTGTTTTTCTACCGATTTTTGTGAGCAAATCTCTGTGAATGATCAGTTTTTGTTTGTTTTGTCTTTTGTTTTTTTTTCTTGTATGGACTCTTGTGTTTTTCTTGTTAAAGAGACATTTTGTTTTAATGTGATGGAAATTTATTCATGTATCTATTGTGGTGAAGAATGTTTCACTGTTTTATTATTTATTTCAAATGAGATCTTGGTGGAAAAGAGTTCCATCAGCATAAACAGCTTCAAAATAATGATGGTATAAAAAAGCTCAAAGAAGAGGCAAAGTGTATGTGTATATATATATATATATATATATATATATATATATATACACTTTGCATATATATATACATATATATATATAAGCAGTGATTTACGAAATAAAATTTGTGAACATACATGTACATGTACAGCTGAGGTAATTCAGCAGTGAATGTTTTGCCTGCTGTAATTCTTTCACCTTTTCGCATGTTTGTAAGGTGTTTATTCAAGCATATTCTGAAGGCATTAATTTCTGTGTTGGCTTATATGAAGCCCTGACAGTGACCAATCCAACCAATGTAGTTTTGTCTCAAACATCAAATGAAAAATGTGGGTAAATTGCACTGAAAGTTGCTGTTTCATAAGCGGAAAGGCTGAGGAATTGAAGTAATTAAAGTATTCCTCACTATGTAATGTTAAATGATTCTTTCGTAACCTTTGAATATGATGTCAGTTAGGCAATACTGATGAAAAAACTGGGAAACCACAATACTTCACAAGCCGTTCGACTTAAAGCTACAGCTGAAGCAGTCAGTGAGCTGGGATTTAACCCAAGACCTCATTGAACAAGGTCATATTTCAGGAGAATCCATTAAGAGGGTCGATCAACAAGGAACCTTACAGGAAGTAATCTCATTTTTATGTAGGCCCAGAGACCACCATATTAATGCAGTTTTGTTTCAGTAAATCTGAGTTTACCTTTCTGTGCCTTGGCATCTGATATGAGGCTTGGGTCTGAGAGAGATTTTAGGGCAAAGATCTTAAGCCTTAACAGGACATTTACCAATAAAGTGTGTGGTGATCTGTTTGAAGTTACATTGGTCTTATAATAGTACTAAAATTGATTTAAAGGAACAAAACCCTGGGTGTAGAGAGTGCTATTCTTAGATTAAATCAAGTGAGACATCCTTATTTCCGGTCTGTACACACTGCTTGACAACACTAAACTGGGGTGTTAGAATGTTTTGTAAATGGATGTCAGACAGTGGAAAACATAACAATGCATTTGTACAGAAAGAGCCGGAATTGAGGAAAACAGAAATATTAAGCATGCATTGAACCAAGTTGGATATTTGGCCCGCTGAAATATATTAATTACTTTTCTCTGTTTCTTACAGACTGTGTTTAGTACTATCTAGCCCGGCAGCAGGAAAAAAAAAAAAAAAACAGCTGCGAACTCTGGATCAGTACATATGTGCCAACTGTGTTTAAACTTCTTAATGAAGTATATTAAAGGCACATTAGGGATTAAAATTTTTCTTCAGTAATGATACATATTACAGAGTATAATAAGACATTAAGGAATGAGCTGTTGAACTAGTGTTTTATGGCATGGGATGCTGTAATCTACATGTAGATCGGATAGTCTGGTCTCAAGAAACCCATCCAGAAAGCTGTATAGTTAGGAGAGGAAACAAGTCTTTTGTCACTTCCATGGGGAGCAGTTAGTTCTCAAGGTGTGGTTTTATTTTCTGTCAGGAGACTGGGTTTTATGGAGTTGCATGTCCATACAATCATTACAGGGGATAAGAGAGCCCTATGTAAATGGTATATGGCTCAACATACTGCTCGGCTACGAATGTAAAGCGGGGAGAAACTTCTTCTACAAAGGGCCTATAACCAGAAACCATCATCAAAGACAAATTATTGGTCAGTGATGACCCATATTGATGGCCACAGAAAAGCTTTAAAATGAGGGCTACAAGTTCTGCAGGCATTTCTTGCCACTGAAGTTTTAGCACAGATCTTGATGTTCCCTGCGATAGTCACGTCACGCTCTCTCATGCTTTTGAGAAGGAGAACCATTAACTGTACTTTACAGTCCAGATTTTTGTCTTCTTCCTTGCCGGTAATCAGATAATGTTTTCCTTTGATGTATAGACCAGTGTTATAGGTTTTACCAAGAAAAGGCGTCTGGGCAAGTGGGGTTTTACACAAAAGTTTTGTCACAAACAGCATTAGTGTCAGGTTAAGATCTTCATTAACTAGGAGATTACAAGAATTCTGTGTATTGTGTTTGTTGATGACATTGATGTTAAGTCTGACACAGATCATTGTCTGGACTTTGCACTCAAATTTAATCGTTTTTTTTCCTCTGAATTAATACCTGCTTTGATAATGTAGGACATTCTGTTGGAACTTAAGTATTTAAGAATAGCAGGATTGGGATGCAGTGTAGGTACATGTAATGTGAGCCTTCTGATTTGCTGAAGATGTGTAGTTTATGTTATGAAATTAAATAAAAACATTGATTCATACATATATACATCTTCTGGCTTTATTCTCAGTGGGCAACTGGATACTTCCATAAATTGGCTGTTATACGTAAGGCAGACAGCCGATGGCCTGTGGGTCTGTAGTCTGTACAGTAACTTTTAGCTCAGTAGACAGACTAGTGTGATCAGTTGCTGGTCGTTTACTGCTGAGTGGTAGATGCTCCTTTGGCATCCAATCAGGTTTTAAGGACTATTTGTTGGTCAAAAACTTTATACTGTTTTCACTTTCACCAACAGCGGCTATAGTGTTGGCGTCTCCAGCCATTGGCTAGACGATGTAAGTGCTTTGACGGCCACATATACCAATTGCCCGTTGGCCATAGCAGACAATTGTGCGTTATCCTGGTCTCTCAGCTTTCCACTCTATTACACAAGGGGCTCATGCTGATTCTTGCCAGAAGCAAACTTGAATATCACAGAATTAGCGGGAATTGGAGCCCCTTATTGTCTAATGGGTAAAGGAAATATATTCGATTTAGGAACTATGGCTGGAATTGTTAAGGGGCTGTGAGTGATATTGAAAACTCTCTGAAGATATTAGGGTAATCTCAAAGAGTTGATTGAATTGCCCCCACTGCTTTTCCCCTGCTGAAAATTATCCACCATTACACTTAATCACGCACAACTATGAAAGGTGTTGTTGTTGAACTGCTATGACCACCATTTTTTTTTGGCTGTTAGAGACCATGTTGGAATGTGAAAAGACTAAGATTTCAACATAAATAAATTTATTACAGGACCCAGAAGTTCAATTGAATCCAGTCAGCCTTTTATAACACATCTGATTTTGATGCAGAGCTCTTTCATGTAACCATTTATTTGTGTGGTTTCGTGCAAAGAAAACCTTTTCAGAGCCAGCCAGAAGAACATTAACATTTATTGAAATGGAACTAACATGTAAAATATCGTCTAAGTATACAGTTCAAGACTGAAAATGAGTTAGCAGCTCAACAGAAAATGTCACATAAAATACTATGATAATTAATGTATAAAAGACATGTGGCAGATATTTCCACTTGCTGGAATCCTCATTATTGTGCTCAGAACACTGGACTCTAAAACTTGTTTCTAAAATCCTGATAAAAAGCAGGAAATTTTGCACAAAGTGTTCGGTTGAATTGTATATGGCACAGTTTCAGAAAATCTTGATAGATTGTTATTGGTTGTAGCTGTTTCCACTCTTAAGGTCCTATAGCACTACTGGCCAGGGAGTTATTGGCCAAGTCTATAAAAAAGGATGGTATTCTCAAGAATGGAATGCTCATGAAGCCTGTTTTTGAAGAGCTGCACTTGTCTGCTTTTCTAAAGAGACAAGGGAGTTGATTGGTAGATCAGCCAGCTCTACCACGTGTGATAAATCACAACTGCCAGCCATATTGGATTTCTATCTGTAAAGTATGGGTATAAATTAAGTTCCGCTTAGTTCCAGATAAATTGTTCTCGGCAGGGTGTATCGGGTTGCAACAGGTATTTTGTCCATGGAGAGCCGCATCCGTGAATAACGGATATTGGCCACGTCCACACCCAGGATTTTCTCAGCTGACTTTAACAGGCTTCAGTAAATGAACGCGAACAAGGGACAATACGAGTGAGTGTGACTAGAATCGGATCCCTGTAAAAAAAAACCCCCCAAAAAAACAAAAAAAACCCAAAAACAAAAATAATAAAAAAAAGCGTGTTGGCTGGTTATGGTTGTCTAGGCCCAAGAGTTTGAGCCAATGATTGCTTTTTTACGCCATACTCCTATATTTGATTCCAAATATACAACATCGGTCATTGACCCAGGGACTGATCAGTAATAGACTGTTCAGGACCTGGTAGTTTAATTGTCACTATTAAGCATTCGTTGTGATTTATAACTTTGTTCTTGTTCAGCGCGTAAACTAGAACTCTGCTGTCATGAATGAAGAAAGCAAACAGAAAAGCACTTTAGTTGGTCAAGTGATATCAGCTGGAATATCAAACTGTTATTAATTACTTTTCAGTTCTGTAAATGTTGCAGAAACTGTAACGTTCACGTTTGTGCTAGTTATACATGGAATATGCAGATGTGGAGGAATGAGTTACTGTACAAAGACTCATCACCTGATTCAGTAATATAGCATTGTTTTGTTTGTCATGGAATTGGATTAGGGTTGAAGTATGAAGAAAGTATTATGGAAATCAAACAGGATGTGCTATTTGTTTTATATAAATGCTGTGTACGGTTCACTTCACTGTGCCAGAAGTTTGTGTGTGTTGTATCAGGGAGTGATCCTGAGTTAGTATGAAAACAGAGTGTATTAATCTGAAATACATGTACAAAAACTTTTACTCATCATTGGTCATACATTATAGTATGTGGAGAGATATTTTGTGTACTTTTGATGTACCTTTAGGATTGATTGATTGAATGATTGATGTTTTCATGACTTGATATATGATTATTAGTAAAACCAGGAAAGAAATACTTGAGTTTACAAGTAAGCTATATTTGTACTGCCTGGACTTCATACCCCCCATTCTTCTAATTTTTGTAACAGATATTAATAGTGTTGGAAGTAGAATATTACATTTCTTTACCAGCTTTTTGGAAACGTAAAGATATGGGTATGTTATTCATTGGATGGTCTAACCATGTGAGAAAAAAGAATTCCTGCTACAATTATATATGTATATATATATATTGGCTAAAATAAGCAGACCTGGTGTCCCAAAAATTAGAAGAAATAGCAAGTTTTTGTTCTCAAAATTTGTTTTACTTGCAAATGTCCCCAACAAATTCCAGACAACACATCCAACTTTAGACACATGGTTTGTACCTGT
The DNA here is from genome assembly GCF_032854445.1 of Liolophura sinensis. Classification (NCBI taxonomy): domain Eukaryota; kingdom Metazoa; phylum Mollusca; class Polyplacophora; order Chitonida; family Chitonidae; genus Liolophura; species Liolophura sinensis. Next base: position 22,912,905 of record NC_088300.1, read on the forward strand.
TGTGTACTCAAAACGAAAACAGGCAACCACTGGGTGTCTGTGATTGTTTTGATATTCGAAAGAAAATAATGTTAGAGCAGTGCTGAAGAGTCAGGTCTGAGGAGCTGATGTTCTAAAGGTCTCATAAAGGTACCCATAAAAATTTGATTCACCCTCTTTAATTGCAGTATGGCTGTATGTAATGTCTTCAGACAACTTAAGGTGTATGTCAAACTTACCACATACTTACAAAAATGTTTAGTTAAATCATTCATCTAACATTGTAGACATTTTGCATGGTTCACTACAAGCTAAGAAACATCTCAGCTTCTGAATGAAGGTACCATTAAATTATTGAGTTGCAGTCATGATTGTTCAATAAATCCAGCCACAATATGGCTGAAATGGCATTATTAAATCCATATTAAATCATTCATTTATGAAATATACTTCATACACTTCCTGATGGTCTTGGTGAAACATTGAAATATGTGAACACAGCTACAAGCATTACCAAAAACTTCAGAACATATATCCCCTAAGTATGCCTACAAGTGAAGTGTACAATAATGTATGTTTACATGTATTATGTTTTAAATTCATACACAGTGCTGTATAAATTTTGTTGCCATTCAGCTCATCCTAAAACCAACCTTTATTGGCTTACTTAAAAACATCATATGTTAATTTTAATGTACCTTAAATGGCCAAAACTGTCTGTTGTGTTCTCTGCTTTTTAATCAACAGTTTGATATGCGTATGTGTACTTATGTATGGTTTTAAATTCATACACATTGCTTTAATTTTGTTCTTACTAAACACATCCAAAAACCAACCTCCAATGGCTTATCTAAAAAACATCACATGTTTTACTGTACCTTGATTGCCCCAAACCGCTTGTTGTGTTCTCTACCTGATAGCCACACGTGTGGAGCCCAGCCCAGCTGCGAGAATTCTACCTGCACTTACTGTAGGCTGTGTACAGGTGGGGTCTGGGGCGTACTCGACCAGACAAACCACTCACCTCTACATCTGTGTGCTTATCACGCCATCATGTCTTACACTGGTGCAAACAACAACAGCTTGACGTGCTTATTGGGTGCATTTTAATGGCTGTACTTTGCAGGTTACTTCAGTAATGAGTCTGGGAGAAGCTCTGTTGTACGTGTGATAGGTATCAAGCATTACATTGGGTATGCAGGTATCTTCTTCGTAACAAGATAGTCTGTATTAACATAGTGATGACAGAGAAAATAAACTAGCTCACCAGATAGATATGTAACAATGCAAGAGACGGTGTAATCAGTAACAGCTATTATAGTTACTCAGGTAAGCAGTGTTCTCTGTCATGATAATTGAGGAAGTGTTAGGGAGTAGTAAGTGAAGCAAATAATAACCAACATATATGCACGAGGCTATGAATATTCAGAGCAAACATCTGTGATAGTTAGTGTGGAATGTTCTAGATACAGGTATTATTACCTAATGTAAAGCTAAAACGTCGTCTGATATTTATATATGTACATATGTGAATATTATATATGGTTATGCAAAGCTTGGCATACTTTAATATTGTAGCCAGTATTCCTGAGCAAATAGTTCGACTCTAATAGCGTGTCATTAAAGACTGTTTTACTGTTAGAAGTTGATTTCAAACAAATCTCTCCATTTTACCGGTAACAGCCTTTGTGATGATTGTACAGAATTATACTGATTTCTTTGATTAATTTCAATTCTTCTTTTTTATATTTTTACACATTACTTGCGTAAAGGTTTGTGACAATATTAAATACAGAGAAAACCATGTTATTCTTAGTTGTCTGATGATGAACACTAAAGGGTTTTGAAACGCTTTTCTTGAAAGTGTTAGAATAATATTTATACCTGAAGTGAAATTTCGGGTACCTTGTCTTCTAGGTTACTTTTATTGTTTTCCAAGCTGATTTATTATTTCTTTCCAAACGGATTTATTATTGTTTTCCAAACTGATTTATTATTGCTGACCTTTGAAAGTATATGATTGTTTCCAGTTAACTCAAGACATAAAGACTTTCTGATATCAACTGAATATATTGGCTGTAGAAAATGGTAACTCCGACCAACGTGTACTTAACCAAATCTGGATGCTATACTGTAGACTGTCCTAAAATGTCCATGCCGCTTGGTTAAATAACACATCATTATGCCTTGATTAAAACATTCATGTAACTCTTATAATTAAATGGTAGCATTTAGAGGTTAGATGTACTCTAACTCTGTTTAACATCTGTTTTTGTGTTTATAATGCCTTAATCTGGTTTAGAGATGTCACATGGATTTACTGTTGTGTCTGTGGAACCTATATTAAGTTGTTGCAGATGCTAGGAATAAATAACGTGGGCCAGTGTTCTAGTGACCAGGTGGGGACTGATACTTTTGGTATTTTTGTGATGGAAATACTTTTCCTTGGAATGGTGCCAGTTCATGTCATATCCAATGACTGTCCATCACATTTCTGGAGGGATGCCCTAGTTTTGTATGATCGATTGTGGTATTGCTTTGCTATATTCGGTATTTCTAGACCTTCTCCTTTCCAGAAGTGTATCAGTTATTTTAAGTGCTTGAATTGAAAGACCTTGTAACAGATGCTGAGAGTGACCAGTAGTATTAAAATCCAGGTATCCAGGTGGCCATGCACAATTTAATTTTGTTTCTCACTGTCGGTTTATTAAACTTACTGTCAGTTTTTAGAGAGAGAGGCTCTCTCATGCAAAGTTGTGGTGGACAACTCAAGTTTGTACAAGATTTGCATGTGTTATTGTCTTAGCCACAATTGCACAAAAGAAAGCCTTTTACTGAAGCTTGGTTTTTATCACCATCTGCTTCATTTATAGAATTTCTTGTAAATGGAAGATCAACTCTTGCATGTCTTTGTTGGATCCATGTGCTATTTTATTTGAATGTTAAATACTTGTACCACATAAATTTTGTAAATGTAAAATATTCCTACTTCGTGTATCTACACTAAGTTCCATAAAGAAGACATTTTTGCACTTAAGTTTTATTCTGGTTGAATTGGCTAAATGTAGACAAATATGACAAATTGTCAGGAATTTTCTTTATTTACCTCTATTTGTGTATTAAGTGCCCTGTAAGTGTAATGCCCTGTGATAAAGATTTATAAGTTCTTTAGAAGGAGAGAAAAATCTGTTTCATTTTGTGCTTTGCAAATCCCAATAGTCAGCAAATGAGTATGTAACCCAAGCTTATACAATGTATACGCATTGTATTATTATAAAGTATACACTTGAGGATGTCATTAAAATTTACCTGTTCCCAGTGTGGGTCAGGGCAAGCCAATCAGAGGGAAACATCCTTATCTTTATACTTCCAATAAAGCTCTTATCGTGAGTTCAGCAACATTTTCATTTGCACTATTATATGATAAAAATGTGGTACTGATGGCATTCTTTTTGCCTTTCTCAATCAATGAGTAGACTTCAGGTGAATATCTAACTCTACATATTAATCTTGGTATCCGTAGCATGATTTGTGTAATAGAACCCAACAGTTTGACCAGACATCAAATAAAAAGTTGCAACTTTTTAAAAGCAAAGATCATATTTTAATTATAGCAAGAATTTATTGTTTGAATGCTAAAGGGTATTGTGTTTCAAAAGACGTATTGACTTAATCTTTTTTCATTCTTTGACAGTTATTCTATAATTTAAATAAGCCAAGTGGAATTTATTGGTATCAAACATCCCAGCTGTGACAGACCTCACCGTGTGTCTAATTTTGACTTCTACATGTTCATTATGCAAACACTTGACAACAGTTGCTCATGTTTACATGTGGAAATATCAGTGACGCAGGACTGAAGACATCCATTTTAGACACAAAAGTCATTATGTGCATGGCTTTTTTTGTTTGGGTAGATGGGTGTAACATACGAGTTATGACAGCTTTATACTTTTCTGCTTCTATTTATTTATTTTATTGGTGTTTTATAAAAGTATTTCACTTATACGATGGCGGCCAGCATTTTGATGAGAGGAACCTTCGCAGAACCTGGAGGAAACCCACAATCATCCGCATGCTTCTGGCTGTGACTAAAATCTGTTTACCCAAAGGTTTATGGCCTATGATGCCTATATGTTTTGTTTAAGGTTTTGCTGTAGTAAAATACATGAGGAGTGGGTGGGGATTAATATTTTATGGACTTTAATTAGAGATTAATTTGTGGTGCAAATTTATGACCTTTTGATGTACTAATGCCAAAGACAAGATTGAAATGCCAATTCTTTCTTTTTCTTGGGTTCTGAGGTTGAAAATGTGGACCTCTTGTTGGGAAGTTTGTCCGAGTTTCATCAAATTCCCTTTTGATGTTTTTTTTCTTCTTTTTTTTTTTTTAAACATTTAGGAATTTGATCTTTACAAAGTCTTAACTCAGTTTGCACGATGCGTGTGTTTTTGTTCTCCAGTTTACCTGGAACGGAAGAAGTCTTACCACCTAAACCCCAAACAAACACCTAATGCATGTGATTGGAGCAGCACCTAAAGAAATTTCAGAGTAGGAAGAAATCAATAGGTCTCCGAGTAGGAGAGAGGGCTGTAATTTTACATGCTATTGACGTGAAGCAGGGTGATGAAAAACACAGAAATGCTGAAAAGGAAAGAAGGAAAAAATACAATACCAGTAATGCCCTCAAACCACAAGTTCATGTACAATCCAAAAAATGTTTTGTGTAAAGACTCATGAAGTTGGACTGGACTTTTTCCACTCGAGATTAAAGTTCATGAAACAAGGAAAATGGAGTATGTAGCACATCAAAAAATTGAAGAAAATTATTGCCTGCATTGATCCACAGTAAAGCGTTCTTAGGAGGAAGTGTCAATTGAAGTTACTCAGCTAAGCCAATTAACTTTGAGTAACTGCCGATATCTTGATTTGTTTTTTGCAAACATTAAGTGGCGTCCTCCGTCTTATTGTGTCTTAATACAGAATACATTTTCTTTTTTACCTCCTTTCCATTGAATTAAAAGTTGATACTTGAATTTCCAGATGGATTATTTTGTAAAAGGAGGTTTTACTGTTAGCATTAAAAAATGCATGTATAACATGTATAAAACCAGTTCATTGAAGAAAAATGTACTCATTAGAGTATTAAATCATTGTTTTCTTTCTGTCAACCAAATTTTAGAACCACAGTTGTAGCCACATGTAATGTTTGGCCTTTTTCATCTTCCTGAAGTAAAATCAATGCAGTTACACTAGACATTGAGAAATTGATGCAGCATCATGCAAGTTGATGAATTTTTCCCTAATCTCAAACTGCATTCATGTTCCAGCATGATCTCATAGTTTTGTTTTTTTACATGTTTAATTCACCTTAATGCCGACTATGTCTCCCCAGTAATAGACAAAGATTTTGTGATTTTGCGATTTTCTGATTTTGCTAGCATTTATCATGCACCTCAAAAACCTTTATTTTTTTGTGAAGTACTGTGTGGTGGTGTAGCTTCATGACTGAATAAAGACCGAATGCCAGCCTTACCCTTCTAAACTATATGCTATGTGTTGGTGATAGTCTATTGAGGGCTATAAATCCTTTAAATGTGTGTAATTTTTTTTGTGGCAAAGTTGGTAAAAGGCGTCGTTCTTACACAGCTGTTCTGCTGGGGGTCGATGGCAAACTGACCAGAACTCCTTCAGCCTTGGAGTCTTTGGTATGCAGTGAATGATGTTTTTGTACCATGGGTGACAAAGAGACATAGCCGCGATGGAACATTTTATGGGATTCCATAGCACATAGTTAACACCGCTGAGTGCTTAATTGCCTACCTCCAACAGTTCCTTGCCTGGCAGGGACTGTGTTATATGGTTTAACTCGCAGCTGGTCACCTTGGTTGCCAGCTTTCTTGGTGTTTTACCATGCCACGTGATAAAAGCTCCCTTGACCCATGAAAATACAGGACACGTTGTTTTGATGACCATATCAATTTAAAAACTGATTCACTTTCTTGACATTTGTTGTCTCCAACAAGGATGAATTTCTTGTAGCTTTGCATTGGTTGACCTACATGTTAGGTTTTCTCTTTAAAGGCTTGACTTTGATGATAATTCAAACAGATGAGACCAGGTTGCTTTAATCTCCTGATAAAGGTTCCTTTTTAAAGCTCACTTCAATGATAATCTAAAAGCAGCCTCTCTATGGAGGCATTATGTAGCAATTCACGTGATCAATTAACTTCATGAATTTAGCACCACTTGAAATCACTAGTACTAAGTTTGATAGCTATAGTTATAAGGTGTGGTAGGTCATTCTGGCAGAATTTGCAACACTGTGTGTTAGATATTTTAGGTGTATATTTAATATCTATTACAGGATTGAGTTTCATCAGACACTGTAGGCTTGCTCAGCTCATTTTGTAAGGTTTCCTGTGGATGTTCAGTCTTCAGCTATTCTTCTGCAGAAATTGGGTTTCAAGTACAGATGACAAGGAAACCTTACCAGATGCTGCTCGGATTACCCAAAGATAGAGCAGCGTTCTTTGCTCAGGTTTTGAAAGATGAGGACATTAAGTACAAGCGAGCAAAAATGAAATCTGACTCGCAAATTCCCATAAGTTACAGAAGTTATCATGTTCTGTTGTCTTGGCTATTCACTTGATTTGAAGATAAGTGTACATATCCGCTTCTCTTCATAAAGCCATCAAGGTATGAAGTGTACACATGTCTGTATAACGTCTTAAATGGAGTGTTCGGGGACCTGTTTAACAAAACACATGTACATGTACGTGACAATTAATATACCTGTAGTACTGTTATTTTAACATTATATATCATCACGATTATGTGAAATATGCTGGACCTGATGTTAACCAGATTGTCCGAGTTGAAAACCATGGACCCATGACAAATGGATTGTCCGTCCAGTTCCATGCAGTGACTGGATAAGGGCATATTATGTTTCCATGTGCTTTATTTATATTTTGGGTAAGTCTTTCAAATGCTTCCTTCAACCCTCTACAGTCTTGTTGCGTGTTTTTTAATCAATTTGAGAAGGTTCTAAAAAATGTGGAAAACAGTATTTTGTGTGGACTGCTGTCAGGATAACCTGAAAGGTGCCGAAAGTCTAACATGCGCTTGCTTTTGAACCGGTAGTGATATATGACTTGTGATCATGTCCTTTTTGTCAGGTGTATGGAAAAAAAAATTTTCTGGTAATTTTCTGGTCCAGTAAGCATCCAGTGTTAATGCAATGCTTAGCAGCAAATGTGTAACTTTTTCAGATTATACCTGTAAAGTTCTGTTGAAAACTTATTAATATGGCGATCATGTTGCAAGGAACGACAAAAACAGATGACTGACACATTGTGGTCTGCAAAAGTCAGTTTTTGTTCACCGTACATTTATATCGTAGAGAATTCTTCTGCATGGATTTTTTTTCAACAGTGAAATTTGCATCACTCTTCAAACCAGCTTTTCATAGCCACAAATCATTGCAGATCGAGGCAAGGTTGGCTTTCCAGAATTTTTTGTTGTATTTTCATGTTTGGAATAAATAGCATTGTCAGTTTGGTGTGAATTAATTACATGTAAGCATTCCAGATTACATGTATTTCTGTGCATTTGTCACAAAGGTGTGCACATGCATGTTTTTGTCCAATAATGTACCTCATTGAGTTATTGGTTCAAGAAAAAATCTGTTTTAAGCATTTCATTATTAATTAGAGGGTTTGTATATAAAATATTTCAGTTTATGACTTTGTGGCTCACTTTGCTTTCAGTTAAGGTAAAAAGGGCATACTTTATGCTAATAAAACTAAAAATGGACATTTCAGTTACATGTATAAATGGTAACATGAAATCCTCCACTAGATTTTTTTGTGTTGTTATTGAAAAATATTGATCGCTGTCTTCGAATTTGTAGAAAAGGAAAGGAAAGACATGGGTACAAAACAGTTTTTACACCCCATACTTGATTCATGACCGACCATTTTATGCTGTCTGGTGGTATTGATTGCTCAAGTGTTTCCAGATGGGCCTAGAGTGTCTAAATGCTTTCACTCTTGCGCAATATTAATTTCATGAGTGCCTTACGGACTTGTGGAGGCAGAACTTATTTAAGATTTTGCACTTTAATTCTTGGAATGTATTTTTCTTACAGCTTATGTGTTCGTGTTTACCAGTCAGAGTGTGTGCTGCGGTTTTCTATTTTTTAAATCTTTGAAATAACGTTTGAGAGATTTTTCTGTGAAATAGATGCAACTGTCCAAGAGGATTTGTGAAATTAGTTTCAAACTTTCCTGATGTACATGTATATACGCAGGTCTTACCTGGCTGTTTAAAGCAGTAAGATATCACATAGCCTGAATCAACATATATATACTAAAACTTTGACAACCAAGCAATTGTGAATTTAGCAGACTTGAATGTTTAGAATTGTGTTATCCATTTAACTTGAAAATCACAGAAAATAGCAAATATCGATGTGAATTTCATATGTAACAAAAAACTGGTGCATACAGAGTTTATATGCTGTGGCAGAGGCCTCACTTCTCATTTCAATCAAAATTAAACCAGGTAGATATTATTACTGCTGGGTAATATTGATTTTGTAACTGATCTTGGTGTGTGTTTTTTTTATTTTGTTTTGTAAGAAAGTTTTTCATTCTTTGTTATTATTTTTTTGTTTTGAGGGGGTGTGGGGCAAGTTCACATTCTACCCTCAGTTTGTAGTCAGAAGATAAATGGGTCGCTCTGTGATGTTTATTGACTCCAGTAACAGAACAACATGTCTATCTATCACGGGTAATTCCCACAACGTGGACTATTTAGTAGCTGTACTCATCCTCTGTCTTCCCAGTTCGATTGCTACAGCAGATCTCCACATGATTTATGCAGCAATTGTCTGATAGATAGGCAAGACTAAGCTAGGCCAACCCTTCAAATGTGCTGGCCACTCTGCTCCAGTAATATTACAATGTTTTTGACTTCAGAGAAACATACCACAATCTGCCAACAGTGCAAGCACTGGATGTACATCTGTCTATTCTAAAATGTTCTACAGTTGTTACAAGTATTCTATAGACATTTAGGACTGTTCTACAAACCTTGTAATTATCACAAGTTTTAATGTACCTGTAATTCCCTATTACATTACTCTGTAGTTTTAATACATTGTCCACAGCATGAAGTCCTGTTTTGTATTTTACATTTTTGTACTATATTTTAACACATTCCACAGTCATTGCACATTTCCACTCACATTTTTGTTAAACATAGTTTACAGCCTGATTTTCTGCATCGTTTATGTGTTATATATTTTTAGACATTTTATATGACCTTAAAATCCTTATCTTTTACAGCTTTTAGACATGTTTTACAGCTTTTACACATGTTCTGCTTTCTTTACAGATAAATTTTTTGTATTTTGAAAACATTTTACACGTGTTTCAGAATACTTTGTAAGCTGTTTCTCATATGTTCATGAATTGTAGTGACAAAATTTTTTCAGAATGGATATTGTCTTTGAACATTTGCGTTAGCAAGAGTATATATGTAAGACAGCTGAAATTGCCAAATTGATTTTATTTGGAAATTTGCATGATGTGTAATTCTGGACAAGTTGCCAAATTTGGACACCTTCTGCAGTTTCTGCTCAAATATACATGTACATGTACTGTTGGAGGGATACAAAGTTCATCGGTGAAAATGATCATAGCTACAGAGTCAAGATTTGGGCAGCTTTCATGTTCTACCCTCAGCTGCAAGCCGATAGCCTTGCATTTCATAGTGAGTCTGTAAGAGGTTGCTTCAGTCGCATAAATCTTGTACAAACAGTTCCTCCCCTATATCAGAGCTTTCATCAGTTTGCTGGTGCTTGTGAGTTTTGCTGTCAGCTCTAAACACAACTTCATTCTCACAACCAGAGGCAGATGTAACAGTGGGGAAAGATATACCAGGATCTTGACAAGTTGGGGGATTGTGTCAAAGGTTTTGTAAAGTGTAGTGGAACATTGCAGTATTTGAACACACAGAGAACTGTTCAAGAAGTTAAATTTTCTCATGGGATGGAAAGTGGTTTTGAATTTATAAATCACCTAATAAAATTTTGAAATTTGTTGCAGTGCAACAAATGTGCAGCTCCCTCAGCACATGACTGAGGAGGTGAAAGTTTGAAACCAAGAGCCATGACTGAATAATTTATTACTTTAAGGATCTAATGTTGAGCTGATGTCACCAATTAAGAATCAGTCTTTCTAAATAGAATTGTTGTAGTCATGCTCAAAGCTATAAATCCTGATGAGTTTAGTGGACTGATCTTTACCTGATTGGATGATGAAATAATTTCACCTTAGTAAGGTCACATCAATTGTGGGATGTAGTTAATTGTATAGTTAAAGATTTCATCTCTAAACTATGGAGACGGAATTTGGTTTCCTGCCTTGTTTTGCAGTCAATTACCCATGAAGTTGTCTTGATATTTTTCTGTCATGAGATTTGCTATATACCAAAGTGACTTTCATAGAAGAATCTGGTGTGTCATGATAATGTCAAAGAGACATGGGTTCTTTGATTTAAATGTTTATTGCGAGTCTGTATTTTAATAATCGTTTTGTGTACAGCATTTTAGTGATGTTGGTGCGATGATCCCAATAATCCAATGAAATGGAAGAAGCATCTGCCAGAAATGGAAAAACCCTGGTTTGTGTATAACAAGTACATACACGTAGATGAATATATAGATAATACACTTACATTTACATGCGGTAATCAGTGTGGAATGTGTCTCTAATATAACAACTCCCTCTCTTTAAGTCATACTTCGAGATACCAACGAAAGCTAAGTCGTGAATTATGCCTTAATAACTAGAGGTGTTTGAGGGCTTCTTTATCTGCTATTCTGTATGTAAATAAGGTAATTTGCACAGGATTGGCACATTTTGTGGACCTTATTTAGGGCCTGCTGTCGGGTAATTCCTAGTTTTGAAGTGAGAGTAGTTGCAGATAGCTGACGGTTCCTGGTTTATAGCATCGTTTTGAGGCGATGTTTCGTATACATAAGACCTTACTCCTATGGGTGCTGATAAAAATGTATGAGCCTATGTCAGCCTGACGAAGATTCTGGTTGTACGATAGAGTTCGATTTATGAAGAAGGAATGCTTTTGCTGGGAAAAGTGTTTTAAGACTGGTTTATGGCTTCTATTAGTGGGCCAATCTCATTTAATGCTTTACAAGGATGGAAGGATAAGCCAAGGAAGGAGATACAGGCATAAGGTTGGAAAATACTGAGAAGGGATTTGCTCTTCAAATGCCATTGCTTGTCACACAAACAGGTATAAAATGGTCAATAGCAGGGTATGTTTCTTTTGTTAAAGCTCACTTGAAAAGTTTAATATGTCCCGTTGAGAATGGATAATATGACTGTTCGGTCATATCTGTGCAAATCAAGGGATGTTTGCAGTAGAGATCCACTGTTTACTGATTTGTGACTATATATTTATAGAAAAATAAACTGTGTTTTTCTCTGTGAAGTGTGGCACTCAATTTCCTTATGGTTTTCTATTTCTCTCAATAAAATTTGAACACAGCTGAGACAACTAAAGGATGTTTATAAGAAAAACAAATGGGCTTTGAATTTGAATGAACAATTAAGGTTTGATGTAAAACTGACTTGCATGTACATTTATGTATGGGAAACTTAACCTGCGTAAAAGAAGTGATGTGTTGTTTTGTTCTTTTTCTGTCATACATCACTGTTTGAGTTTCTGTATACTGTAATTCTTCAACCTTTTTGCATGTTTACAGAGTGTTTATTCATTATTCTGTGCAGACTGACAAAAAAATACTCTTTTTTGAAGCTCAGAAATTGGTCAATCCAACCAATGTAATGTTGTCTCCAAAATCAAATTAAACATGTGCATAAATTGCCCTGAAAGTTGCTCCTTTATATGCAAAAAGGTTGAGGAAATAGGGTAGTTGTATCTTTGTATTAAAATCAAAGAGGTACATGCAGCAGACAAATCGCTGCACCATAAGAGTAGAGAATAATGTGTGTTTATAAGTAAAACTTGCAACCAGCTTATTTACGTAGGAAATGTTTCCCTTCGTAAGTATTGCGCACTCAGAGATAGAGAACATGTAAAGCATATTGTGGGCTGCAAAAATAATGGTCTTGACCCTTGATATGGGTAATAAATTTGACATATCTCGAATATAAAACCGTGGTAATTATTCTTTCATTTACTGCATACAGTAAAATGTTAATAGACTTTCCTTTGTCTACCCAGTATGAGCATAGTTAAAATGATGCTGAGGCAGCGATCTCTGATTAATTGTGTTGCTCTCGACTTTATCGAAGCATATCAAGTTTGTTTTATTACCAGACTACAAAAAAAAATAACTTATAGCCCAAGATACGTGAACGTTGAAATGTTATTGATTGAGGGTACATGTGACACACTACATTGTTTGAAGTCAGACCATGGTGGGGAAAATTATCCAGTAATGGTCTATTTGACTGTCTAACTATTTAACTGTTGGTTTGGTCCCTAAAGTCCCAACCCACCAACTTTGCTGTTAATTTTCCTCATGTTGTAATTAGCTCTATTGATAGCATCTTTGTTGAACCTTGTGGCATAACCCTACAGACAATTCTTTTGACATGTTCACAGTCCCTTAGTTGGAAAATTCAATTAGTAATTTATCATGTTTGACTGTGTCCCTGCTGCTTATCTCTATAGTTATCTCTTGTTATTTTGAGGACTTCACATAGTTGCCAGGAAGCCGGCCACAGGAGATTTGCCGCATAGTGGTGCATTTAAAGTTCTCATGGATGTATCATCCAAATATTTAATAAGATGAACAGATGCAGATCCGAATCCGCCCACACATGTTAGCCTCTCTGAAACCCTTTATACCCTATATTTGTTACTTGTTAGTGCCCATAGATAAGGTCTAAAATGTTCACCAACATCCCTTTTGAAGTTGAATCTGAAAATTGCTGTTATATTTTGTAGTATACATCGCTGTTGATACTGGGAAATTATACAAGATAAAATTTATTTTGATTTATTTATTTATTTGATTGGTGTTTTACGCCGTACCCAAGAATATTTCATTTATGCGACGACGGCCAGCATTATGGTGGGAGGAAAGTGGGCAGAGCCTGGGGGAAACCCACGAACATCCGTAGGTTGCTGGCAGACCTTCCCAGCTTGAGCTAGAAAGGTTTTGAGATAAACACCAAAAAAATAAGTAAATAATCTCAACGGAGATTAATCCTAGGAGAATCCTTTACCTTTAATGTGAGATGTGCACATTTTTCAAGCCGAATAAGCAAAAGATCAATTGATAATAAACAACGGTCACCATTCACTGTACCAGTAGGTTAAATTTCCATTTCACAACCAGTCCCTAACTAACAGTATTGTGACTACATTGTTTCTGGTCAGTGGAAATTACACCAGATTGATAGACAATTTTGTCTCGTCATTGTTCAAGGCTAAGCCACATACATGAGAAGGTCTGCATTTAAACTCAACTCTGATTTTAAATTACATGAATCCTATTTCTTCAAGTGTTTTAGGTTAAGGTGATCAAATTGATGCCCAAAGGTCAGATGAAATGTAAGATTTTATACAAGTTTTACAAACGTGCCATATTTTGCTTTGAAACTGGTTGCTCATCAAACAATATACAGTCAGATATTGGGAAAATGCGCCCTTCAGCCTTATATATACACATGTATTTAGCTTTCAGATTTCATCCAAAGTCAAGTTTGTCACAAGTGAAATATTTGGCATCTGGGTTGAGCTTTTTGTCTGTTACCCTTGGAATGGTTTATGGCATTCTCGTCTGTCATACCATTTGTCTTCATTATTATACTTACATATAAACATGTGGAAGGCACGCATACCTCTGGTCAAAGTATCAGAGAGTGCATTTCGCTTGTCACGTTTCTGCCAATTTCGTAGGATTTCTTGGAAGCTTTCGGATTTTTCTGTCAGTCTTGGATGGCATGTTCATTATTTTCCCATAGGACATTTTTGGCGTCTACATGTAGTTACTCCATTCCTTTAGGCCAGACCTGTGATAATGGATGTGTCTACTTAATTTCATGTTTATAAAGATCGAAGTACATTGGCGAAGAAGGTTTGCCTGGTGTTTTTCTTGTGTGGGAACCCTGTGAATGAAGAAGAATGTCAGCTATTTTCAGTTCTTCATTTAGATTACTGTGTTTCTTGTTGTCAGCATATAACTGGTTTCCTGGTCAAGATCAGGTCATTTTCATTTTCAAATGAATACAGGCTGCAAGGTTTAATTTTTGTCTTTCAGTTTTGGAGAGTAAGGCCTAAGAATGCTTCTTTTATCCAGTAAAAATGAGGGAAATCATTATTAAAATAATTGCCTCAAAGAGCTGACATGTCTCATAGTTATTTTTAAAATTTAAAATAATTATTTACTATCTATCGTGTCCATGGATAGGCAACAAATGAGTGGTTAATGCAGATCAGGTAAATCCTGACCAATTCATCACAATAGTTATTTCAAGGAAGCTGAAGCTGAAATTTATTGCTCTTAAACTTGCTCAAAAACAGACAAGACATGAAATGGAACATGATTTGTGCTGTAGCAACTATATATCTTTGCATTTTGTTTTTTCATGCTTTTTTTTTTGGACTGGACGACTGAATTTTGTGCAGATTGACCTTTTTCCTTTTTTGACATTGATTGATGATCCTCTGATTGCTGCCTTATCACTCTTCATTCGGCTTTCATGAGTGATATAAATTGTCACCTGGTCAGTCAATTTTCTCTAACGATCAAGTCAGAAGCTATATCTCAGTTTAAAGGCTGTTATCATCCGCGTAATAAGTTTATCAGAAAGTTGCAAATTTTCACATATATTTGAAGAATTTCTAACAAAAACCAAACACCTGCCACAAAAACATCTTATCACCTGTGACTTTGTTAGTAATAATGCAGTATGAGACAGCAAAATTATGAAGCACGGGAAGAATTGGATTTTGTCTCTTAAGAATTCATTTTGAAAATAACTTTAATTTGGAACTGTTCCCAAAGGTCATAATCAAGTCACATGTAAAAGTTGATGAACGTGTCCTTATTCAGAATCTGGGCACATAGATCATTAAATTATTAAAAATGTTTTTGCAATTCCAGAGGTGTATGAATTTGAATTGATGGAAATTTTGCAGTTGTTCAGAAGCATTTGTTCATATTAATAACAACCGTACTCCATGTATGACTGAATGAACTGAATGGAACTCTTTTGTTCATTAGTTTCTGGCTTGAGTACATGTGGATCATTTAATTGTTTTGCCAGACAATATTGTCAACATTGGCACACAGTTCATCAATGGTTGTGGAACCAGTGTGTTATGCCAGACACAGCAAACCGAAGGGAAATGAACCACATCTGTTGCTAAATTGTTACCAGTATTCCTAGATTGGCGCTTGTAAATATTGAGAAGTGTGTGGCCATTATCTGAGGGCACGATCCATCCTAAATGTCTGTACAATTTTCACCAGGATTAATTGAAGGTAAATAAGCAGAGAGCTGCTTGGAAGGGCCTCATGGAGGTCTGACATTTTAGGGCTACAATTAGCACCACCTGGTTTATGTATCAGGAAAGCACAAATAGAGGTACTCCCTAAAATTTTTTGGTAAACAAATTCAGTAGTTTGCCCATTTCTGAGTTCAGACATAAATCGGGTTCTACCCACATTGGAATATTCTTGAATGTTTTACACATTTCAAGCTCTGAAATTTCATCGAGTCCCCATTGCAGTAGCAAAAACTGGAGTTCAAGAACTTCATCTAGCATGTCCACTTGTGTATTTTCAGAAAGGACAAAAGAAAAAAAAAGGTGTCACTATTCAGAAATATGCACCATTGCTTATTAAATTGCATTTTGATTTGTCCTTTACTATACTTCATTTGGTTGTCATGTGCCAGCATTTTTTGCTCAGATATACATGTAATATCCATTTGTTATAGCTCTCAGAATTTCCATCAAGTAGGTATAGTAACTGCATTCATACGGATCATATCTCAGAAAACTATTGGATCTGCTCAGGGGAATGTTTAAAACCTACTAAACTTCACGGACGTGTCTATGGCAGGAAGGTCCCAATAAGCTTAGGCAGTTTGGAAAAGACAGTCTAAACCAAGGAGCAGATTACAAGCTGGAGGTGCATTGCATGTCAAGTAAGATTGATGTTTACCAATGTTGACAGTGAGTTCCACCCAAGAGCACATAGGAGTGTACAGAATAATGAGCTGCGATGCGGACTTGCTTGCCCGGCAGATGGTAGATGGGAATGGGAAAAACATGACCACCAGATACTGCAGCGCTGTGTTCTGTTGCATCATAGAACATTTCTATTCATTGGTTATATGCCGTGTCTAATAGACATTACTAGTATGTAAATATCTTTTTATGTCTGGTAATTCCTTGATTATAACATGTAATGGAATTTATTGTATATATTTACTGTCTTTTTGATGTTCACAGAGGTCTTGTGTGTGTGTATTATGTGAATACATATACCTGCCTGAATGGACAGTTTTACACTTCATGGCTCATCTATTTACCAGAACACCAGAATGGTCTCAAGAAGTATTTTCAGTGACTGCAACATTTGTTAGACTTTGGTGTAGAGTATTGGTGTAGCTCTACCTAAAAACATTGCTGTCTGAATGTCGTTTTTCGCCTTGCACCATTTATGTTCAGTTAATTTTTATTAATTTTCGTTAATTTTTACCTTTGTGTCTCTACTGTCAGTTCAGATGACATAAATCATCATCCCACCTATAAAAATCCTATGTCCCTAAAGAAATTCATCCCCTAATTCATTGAATAAACCCTTCCTATTTCTTGCTTTCTCCTTATTTCTATTACTTACAGAACCATTTGACTCCTTCAAAAAGATCTAACTTTCATGTTGAGTCCCACTGCATGTACAAGTTTAGCCAATTCCTTGGATTTCTATCTATTTATGAGAAGGTAACACAAAATGACATTGCTGCTGATAAGATGCTCAGATATTCTCACAAAGGAATGAACATAGATTTTCAGGAACATTTTTTTGCAACAGGAAGGGAGCCAATGACAAGTGTTTATGGATGTTAAAGACTTTTGGGAGTACAATAGCTGTTAAGAGGGATAAAATCTTTCAGGGAATAGAGGAAATGAGGGGGAAGACCAGCGAACGTTGGCGTGATATTAAAGCTTTTTTAGACTCAGCAAATCTACAGCCCCCAGATCAGCAGAATGTGTGTGTTTCCATGGTTAAAATTTTATTCACTCATCAAAGGATTTAGGTTAAAAATTATGACCCCAGGTCAACAGAATGTGTGAGTTTTCATGTTTAAATTTTATTCACTCAAAAAAGGATTTGAATTTTTTAAAACTTTTAGACCATTTTATTTTTATCTACATGTAATCTCATTCATTGATTGATGCATATTTTTGTCACCATTTGTGTAAAAATACACTGCTGTGCCTTACAGTAAATTTCATATATAGTCTCTATATATAGCAAACCCTTAAATTATTGCAAGGATATATGGCATTGCCCACAGACCATATCATAATGCCAAGGATAGACGGACCTTCTTCGATTCTGACTCCATGGTCATATAGAAAATTGATAGTTAATTTGCACCTTTGGATATTTTTTCTCTCAAAACTATAGCCTCAAAGTAACTGATTGATCAATGCCCTTTATACACTCCTCTGTCAAGGCTTAAGCTACGTGTATCTGAAATTGTCTGACACACCCTGTCCTTCCCAGCAGTCTGCACCAATATGTTTATACCCTGAAGCCTTACAAATCTTATCTCTTCTATCGTTTATACATCGTTCAAAGTTTGAGACACTTCAGTAGCCTTCAGAGAAGCAAAAAATGTGTTATTCCATTCCGTATTAAACTCTGTGATAGACATGGCGCATCCCATGGCCATAAGAATTCCTGACCAAAAATCTCATTTTTAGAGTTACTAAGCATTTAGGTTTGTTTCAACCCCTCTTCCTAAATAACTTGGGTTATATTATTTGTTGCCTTTTCTTTGAAGTCTTTCTCAGGTCTCTGAAGACATTAAGACCCTTGTTGACAAAATGAGACAAAATGAGAGTCTTGATCCATTCTTCTTGGAACTTATTCGGTCACAGTGCCATGCAAGATAATTGCTGAAGGTTTGAGTCACAATGTAACTTGATCTGTGATCTGCACATCCTATTCACAACAAGAACTCTGCCATTCCAGCTACTCTGTATCAGAAGCTATAGTTACATATATAGGTGCTAAAACTTCAAACATCTGATACTGAATCTCGTATTCATTCGGTGCAAACATTGTTAGCTGTCCCTATTAGCTTGATCAGTTCATCATTCAGTCATGATTTCAGTTATGAAGAAAGTCATTTGTGTTTAATAATGCTTATGATGATATGCTGGCATCAAAGACATTCATGCAGCACAAGTTTATGACGAATGTCTTTTGATGATGGTGGCAACCTCTGTAGAATGGTCAAGAAAGGATTCCAGTGGTTCTGCACGATGATCTATAGAGGCAGTCATAGTGTCTTGGCCTGCCTAATCCACCATTCATATCAGATTTCATTTTTGCAAATTCAACCTGTTCAATTTTCTTTTGATCTTCCTGATTTGATAAATCTGACCAGAGATCAGTGTGGTTCTTGTGCATGATCTCCGGTGACAGATCTGGGAATGGCTATAAATGGAACACCTTCACAATTTTATTTGCAAATTTTTGGCACCAGTTGCACAGAACTTAGAAGTCCAACTCAGATTAACATCACGTGCAGAGACAAATTAGTTTGTAAAGACAAAACTTAATTTGGTTTGAATACATTAATAGCTGTTTTTATCTCTCACAGATTTTCACTGTCGTGTAAAACAAGGTGTATTATGAAAAAAATGCATGTAATCTATTAGTTATCAAGCAAATGTAAAAATATTCAGTATATTTAATAATTTCTTTTAATAAAGTGTATCAAGTTTATGAGGAAATGTTTCTCAGAAAACTTTCATCTGAGGGATTTTAAGAATCTTTGTTGGGAATGAATGTAATTAAGTTGAACCATTTCCAAAATGCTAGCTCATTAAATGCAATGTGAATAAAAAATGGCCAGTGCTTCATATTCATGCTACTGCATGGTGAGTTCATCTTGGATTTGATCTAAATGTGTAATGTGGAAGAGAAATGTGTACTGGAAATACTTTTCTTGCTGGCTATATAACTGATCACTAGTGTTTTGTGAATGACATTGACATGCCAAGAGGTAATATTTGGTTGCTTTCAGTGTTATATGCCACTCTTTGGTCTACGTGGAACTCATGTGGTTACACCCTCTGACCACTTTGTCACAATTTAATGTAGGTGAATGTCACATATTTACATTTTCTTGTATCTCCAACGGCAGTCGTCATGTGCATATATTGGCATAGCAAGGCTTAATATGAGGCTGCTTTCAGTATGATATGCTATACTTTGATCCGCATGGAACTCATGCGGTTAGCTTCTAATTACTTTGTCACATTGTACATAAGTTACCATTGACAGTGTTAGCCACAAATAGCAATGTACAGTGCATATATTGCTAAGCTCTTACGCTTCTTTTGTGCTTTCTGCAGAAATAACCTCAAAAGGGTCACCCGAAGGCATCAAGTCTCAGCGAGTGTTAATATCTATCCTTTATCTATTACATTTCATAGAACAGGTTCCAGTCTCCCAGACGAATGGCCTTCAAAGGTGACAGCTGTATTACTGTCATAAAATGGGCACTCTTCATCATAGCAGGAGGAAGCCGACTTTGTGAGATAGGCGATGTTGTTCTGATTTGCTGTAATCCTGAACAGGTGATCAGTGTCATCAGAGTTTAATACCTTGAAGTCATTTAAGAGCTGCACAGACCTTATGCAATCTGTATTATCATCAAGGAGGTCTCCCTGACCGAGGTGGTCAGCGTGCCATCGTAGTGCTTTGACATAAGAATGTCTCACCAATTCGGTTGTTGTGAGTTCAAATCCAGCTTATGCTGGCTTCCTCTCTGGACACGCATTGGAGGGCCAGTTGTATAAGTGAACTATTCTTCAGTGTGGCATAAAAAAGCAATCAGATTAATAAATAAAGTAGGATCATCAGTGACTTTGAACTATTGTGGTTGATACACATGTATATCAAATTTTATGCAATTTTGCATTTGGTCTGAAGACTGCAATTTTAAACAAAAGTTTGTATCAGTTTGGAAGAGTGTCAGAATTTGGATTTTATTTCTAAAGAGAGACAGGCAAATGCTGCCATAAACACTCTTCAATTAAAAATGCATTTACTTAATTGTTATATGGTTCAAAATCAGACCGTTCTTCCATCTTTCTTGCTTCCCTCCAATTTCTCCTGCCACCAAAAAAAATCTTGTTTTTTTTTTTTTTTTTTTTTTTTTTTTGGAATGTAGATCTTATTCATTACAATAAATAAAAGTTTTATCTGCTTACGAATTAGATTTGTAGGTGTTCCAATTATTTATCAGAAGAGAGTACCTGGGAATTTAATATTAAAGTTGTATGCAATGCTTGACTTGACATGTTACAAACCAAGCTGATACCATGGCGATTGACATCATTAAATGTTGGTCAGAATGACGCCAGCCAGCAAATCATTAATTAAGTTTACTCAAGTTTATTTTACGGCCCATTTCATCAAGTTGTTAATTTGTTTTCATGTGTACTGAATAAACCAAAGCAAGGTATGAGTCAAAAGAAAGAAGGACAGTATTTCCTCATGACGCTATCACATGTATAATTTTTTTTGTTACGAGGTTCATTCTCCTTTGTTTATTGGCTCAGTTTATTATTCATCCCCAGCTTGATATTTATTAAGTGCTGGAGAAAGACCAATAGACATTTTTCTCATCTAAGGCTCTCTAGATATAACTGCCTATTAACCTACATACAGTCCATTTAGATGAAGTTTCGTTGTTTGTTTTTGTGTTTGAATACAGGGTAGGTCTTTACTATGATGTACCTATCAGCATGTAATCAAATCTTTTTGGTGTTAGCGATCTAACAATAAGTACATCTCTCTGTGTCATTGACATGGCCATGTTGACCCCATGATGGTGGTCAGGCTGGTGTATATAGCAAAATCAAAACAGCACCATCACTTACTTCTTTTCAGTCACAATATTTGAAAAAAATTTCAGTCTATAAATTGTTGCATATGTCCATTTATTTAAGTTTCAGCTGATAAATGTGGTGACGTATTGTGCTCTGTTTTCAAGTTTTCGTAAAAATATATTAGACATACTGTTTCTACTTGCTCATGTATTGTTAAAGGGGACCTCTGAGAGGAGCTAATTGTACAATTTGACAGAGTTGTCCTCTATAAATATGAAAGGTTTCATTCATACAGTAGCTAAGTTCAGCATGAACATTTTCGTAAAAACCTGTTTAGCAGTGCTTTGATATGATACCTCTGGTCAAAGGTCATTTTTGTCAGTTGCAGCTGATGTTATTTACTCATGCGGCTAATGAAAACCATTCTTTGGTTTGCCCATTTTTTAGCGTAACATTGAACTGCCCAATGTGGTGTGGAAGAACAGACATGGAAAATCATTAAGCTGTCAGACTCTGATTTATCTTTACCATTTCCCTTACTAACTATCTGACTGTACCTTTTTTTGCAATCCAATTATGGCTCAGTAATGGTATTTCACCGGACAACATGATGTGCAGGCGTGAAACCAGACAGTTGCTGTATCCCTCTCTCCACGCCCCCTCCCCCAAAGCTTCCCATCCCTCCACCTTCTCAAATCATTCCCCTCTATGCCTCACCTTTTTGTGTCATCCAGTTCTGAACAGTTACCTGAACATGTGGCTGATTGTGTATTAGGAAACAAATATAACACGGGTAATGTGATATGTTTGTAAAAACATGAAATATTAATAGCTTTCTTATGTTTACTGCATCTGGACAACTCTTACATGTAGGCATATGATTCACATATACGTTTTTCGGGGAAAATTCTTGAATAGAAAGTTATTCGACGGTTGCAGAAGGATTGTATATTAGGAAATTTATTAGAGGCAATGTGATATATTTGTAAAAAGACGAAATATTAAAAGTTTTGTTGTGTTTGAACAACTCTTTGGAATGAATGAGTAAATGAATACCTTTAGTTTAATGTTGTACTTAGCAGTTTTTCAGTGATATATGACGAGGAGTCATTATTTGTATGTACGTATACTGTGTCTTCTTGTGATAGGGTGAGTCCATGCTGCCAAAGTGCTGCCGCCACTGAAGTATCATGCCGAAGACACCAGACATGATACCCCACTGTGTCACATTATATCGACACCAGACTGACCAGTCATGTTTCCTTGCTCTAACCTATATGTGCTGAGCGCCAATTGAGGCAGCAAGAAGTACCATTTTTAAATTCTTTGGTATGACCAGACCCAGGTTTGATCCCAGGTCAACGACCCTTTGATGTAGGCCTTCAAGCTATATATACGTGTTCATTTAACTGGGAAACTTCTCAGATGTAAAGTTATGCATCAGCTGCAGTAGGAAATTTATACAGGGCAGTATGATATCCTTGTATTTAAAAGTCACAAGCTATTAATAGATTTCTTGTGTTTAAATGATGGCATTTCTGAATGTGGATAACTCTGATGAATATGCGAAGTTACATGCACATTTTCCAGGGAAAAGCATTGAAGCATTGGGAGGAAAGTCACTTCTGAGACTGCAGATGGATTTCAATACCTGTTCTAAGTTTACCTGTACTTGCAGATTGATATCTTATTATAGATGGATTGGGGACGGGGGAGGGTGAGGGCGTGATATAGAGTGTGGTGGTAGGGTAGACAGACACAGAGTTTGAATATCAGATTTTGGATAAGCTGTATAAATGATCAATATGTAATTCCTGCTGATCAATTACCAGATGGTCTTGAACTGCTTTGCTGTATGGCTGGTTTCATTTTGCAATCGTACTTTTAACTGGCCTGATATGTACACAGCAGGTGTGTGCTTACCTCAAGTACAGGTAGGTAATCCCAAGCATCACTCCCCTGCCTCCATCACCAGTCTCCCACCACCCCTCACTGGTGTAATCAACATCTTACTATTGATCGCCTGTCTCATACTGCATCTTATCAGTAATACAATATTGAAATGTGCAAGACACCTGCCAGTTAATGTCATTTTCGACAACACTGCTGTTCGTGGCATTACATTCATCTTGAAATGATAAAGAAAAAAGGATCTTTTGTGGCAGATTTTAGGTCTGAACGCAGCTTTTTTTGTTCTTGAGATTACACAGTTTAGCACTGGTTGTTGCTCATAAGAAAGGTTTATAACAGAATTGTCTACATGTATGTTACCACAGTGTTTTGTGCATGTGTGTTTATATCTAACAATGTTTTCTACATTTTATGTTCCTCTCCGGACATACCAGGGGATCGTACAAGAGAAGGTCTGTCAGCAACCTGCGGATGGTCGTTAGTTTCCACTGGGCTCTGCCTGGTTTCCTCCCATCGTAATGCTGACTGCAGTCATACGTGTAAAATATTCTTTAGTACGGCGTAAAACACCTATCAAAAAATGCATAAATAACATTTTATGTTTATAAGTGTTTTCTATTTGTTATAAATGTAAATTTGTTACACCTGTATGAGGTTTATGCAACGTGTAAGTTATTTATCTGAATTATTGTAAGGCTCTCCAGATATTTATGTTTATATTCATCTGTATCTTGTTAATTTCAAACAAAACACATTAAGACATGGTTTGCAACTTCTCATTTATGAAATATGCTGTTGGTGCACAAAATATTTCCAATATATTTTTATTATAGTGTTTTACAGCTGTACCTCAGACACATGTTACATGACAATGCATGTATATAGCAGTGATTTGCTGGTCTGCCTATATTATTGTTATATCACATAGGTTTGCAGCTGTGCCTCAGACACTTATGTTACATGACAATGCATGTATATAGCAGTGATTTGCTGGTCTGCCTATATTATTGTTATATCACATAGGTTTGCAGCTGTACCTTAGACACTTATGTTACGTGACAATGCATGTATATAGCAATGATTTGCTGGTCAGCTAATATTTATGTTGTATCACAGTGGTTTGCAGCTGTACTTCACATACTTATGTTATACAAGTATGGCAGTAGTTTGCAGTGTAAGAGATGTTTTAGTATAGTACCAGGGTATGTAATTAAAGGCAAACTGAGGAATCCTCTTAAGACCTAGCTGTCACTACCGAGAATCCTGCCTTCTGAAACTACATACATGCATGTAACCATGTAGCTATCTGACCTGGAACATTTGCCTTTCCAAGGGCTGTGAAGTTTCCTGATGGTGTTTTCAGTGTTAAAATAGATTTTGTACTGGCATATGGTCAAGTATTAAATACTGTGTAAAAAGCTATTTAAAATAATGTTGAACCTTGCAGTTTGATGACACAGCAAACCTTCACAGAAAAAATTGTATGCATGACAGTGCAGTTAAATTTGAAATGGCATATTTGCATGTATATCTTACTTCTTCAACCTTTTCAGCCACCACTACACCAGTATTTTGAAACATTATGAGAGAACTGTGGGGTGTAGGGAAATAATTTGCAGTTTTATGAAGCTTTAGTGACTCAAGCAAATCATTTCTGGTGTCCGTTTCCTAATATGCATAAATTCCACTGAAAAAAGAGCTTTATATCTTGAAAAGGTTTTCACTCTGTTTTAGATCTGTGGAGTTTGGTGTTAGATATAATGTAATGGATGAATTCCCTGTCCTTGTGTGTACATATTTACATGGGATTTATACGCATGGTTCGTCCTGAAAGAAGACTCAAACTTTGTTGAATTATTTGTGGCCAATATAGTATTGCACTTAAGAAGTATATGGGTGTACATTTATAATTTGAGCAGTGATGTTAGACCTGGCTGTTGTGTCATTTTCTGATGTGTACTACTGCTTTCTCTCATCCTGACCACAGGATGTCACCTAAAACTCAAGTGAAACAGGTCTCTGTAGAATGGGTAGTTTTAACATGATGAATTCTTAATAAGGCGCTGTCGAGATAATTATTACCACTATAATACCTCCGCTGAGTTGATAATCCGGATCATTGATTAAAATTCCACTGCCATACAGCTGGGCATAAGGAAGGTAGCAGGTACAGAGCATGATGTGTATACAAATGTGATGTGCTAGCTATCAAAAGCAGTTGTACATGTGCTTTATACTACGTAACATATTTGGTAATGAAAAAAAATCTTGTCCCAAAAATGTGCATGTTAAGGGACAAATAAATGTCCAAAATGTCCAAAAAAAAAAAAAAAAAAAAAAACCTTTGGTGCTGAAACATACATTTTCTAGTAGGATATCAGCCAGCTTAAAACCTTGCAAACAAACCCCAAAACACCAGCCTAAAATTAGTAGAACTCTCAGAATAAGGCAAAATGAGCTGAATTGCAGGTCATTTACTGTAAGCAGAATAAGTGTTCACATCACGTAAGCTGAATAAATGTTCACATCGCATAAGCTGAATAAATGTACACATCGCGTAAGCTGAAAAAGTGTTCTCATCGTGTAAGCTGAATAAGTGTTCACATCGCATAAACTGAATAAGTTTTCTCATCGTGTAAGCTGAATAAGTGTTCACATCGTGTAAGCTGAATAAGTGTTGTCATCATGTAAGCTGAATAAGTGTTCACATGGCATAAGCTGAATAAGTTTTCTCATCGTGTAAGCTGATAAGTGTTCACATCGTGTAAGCTGAATAAGTGTTGTCATCATGTAAGCTGAATAAGTGTTCACATGGCATAAGCTGAATAAGTGTTCACATGGCATAAGCTGAATAAGTGTTCACATGGCATAAGCTGAATAAGTGTTCACATTGCGTAAGCTGAATAAATTTTCATTTCACGTCCATTGTAGGTTGTTATAAAAAAGTACAGTATAAGCTACAAAATCTATATTGGAGATGAATAAATGTTCACATAACATGTGTCCGATTGTTCTGGGTCCAGTGGTTATAGAATGATGGTTATATAGACTTGATGTTACGATTGTAAGCTGAGCAAATTTTCATTTCATACGGTTTGGTTATAACCGGGTTTTATAAATACAGAGCCTATATGTTAGGTGAACAAATGTTGTCATATGTTCAGTTGTTGAACCTACAAACAGAGCCAGCATGTACAGACAACTGAACAAATGTTTACATGATACATGTACACGTATGGTCTCAGTTGTATGGTTGTGTGTAACTACAAACAGAGCCAGCATCTACAGACAACTGAACAAATGTTTGCATGATACATGCACACATATGGTCTCAGTTGTATGGTTGTGTGTAAGTACAAACAGAGCCAGCATGTACAGACAACTGAACAAATGTTTGCATGATACATGCACACATATGGTCTCAGTTGTATGGTTGTGTGTAAGTACAAACAGAGCCAGCATGTACAGACAACTGAACAAATGTTTGCATGATACATGTACAGGTATGGTCTCAGTTGTATGGTTGTGTGTAACTACAAACAGAGCCAGCATGTACAGACAACTGAACAAATGTTTGCATGATACATGTACACATATGGTCTCAGTTGTATGGTTGTGTGTAAGTACAAACAGAGCCAGCATGTACAGACAACTGAACAAATGTTTGCATGATACATGTACACGTATGGTCTCAGTTGTATGGTTGTGTGTATTTACAAACAGAGCCAGCATGTACAGACAACTGAACAAATGTTTACATGATACATGTACACGTATGGTCTCAGTTGTATGGTTGTGTGTAACTACAAAAAGAGCCAGCATCTACAGACAACTGAACAAATGTTTACATGATACATGTACACGTATGGTCTCAGTTGTATGGTTGTGTGTAACTACAAACAGAGCCAGCATCTACAGACAACTGAACAAATGTTTACATGATACATGTACACGTATGGTCTCAGTTGTATGGTTGTGTGTAACTACAAACAGAGCCAGCATCTACAGACAACTGAACAAATGTTTACATGATACATGTACATGTATGGTCTCAGTTGTATGGTTGTGTGTAACTACAAACAGAGCCAGCATCTACAGACAACTGAACAAATGTTTACATGATACATGTACATGTATGGTCTCAGTTGTATGGTTGTGTGTAACTACAAACAGAGCCAGCATCTACAGACAACTGAACAAATGTTTACATGATACATGTACACGTATGGTCTCAGTTGTATGGTTGTGTGTAACTACAAACAGAGCCAGCATGTACAGACAACTGAACAAATGTTTACATGATACATGTACACGTGTGGTCTCAGTTGTATGGTTGTATGTAACTACAAACAGAGCCAGCATGTACAGACAACTGAACAAATGTTTACTTGATACATGTACACGTATGGTCTCAGTTGTATGGTTGTGTGTAACTATACAAACTATATGTTCCATTGTCAAGCTGAACATATTTTACGTTCAATTCCAGAAGTGTTCATTCAGCAAAACGCTGGAGAATGGTGAACATGGTACCCCCAGGCGTTTAATACTGTTTCTTGGTGTGGAAAGATTGGATTATTTCCATCCTGTTATAAACACGTGTACAACGGTTATGATGTGAGCGTGTTGCTAATATCACTTTCCCAAATGACGAAGACACATGCTTTGGTGATATAATGATGATTCTGGTTGTTAAGGAGTTCAAAGTTTTGAGATCAGTTCAGTGATGGTCATGATGTATAGCATAGGCTTAATGGGACCTACCTGTAAAGTAATTAGAATTCCAGCCAGGTGTGGCAAGTGTTAATGAGGCACTCAGGTGGTTCTCTCGATGTATTCAGGACACACTAGCTGTTACCTGTACGTCTCGGGGAGTTACTGTAAAATCCCCCATGCAGCTGGCTTAATTACACTGAAAACTGCTTCTGTTGATGATGAGCAGGTAAAAATAATTGTTTCAGCGGCACAGGTATATTACATGTTACCACCCTGACGTTACCTCGTCATCAGTGCCCCTTCCTTACACAGATTCACCACCACTGAGAATTCCACTTTTAAAATGTACATGTCCAGTTTATCAGCAATACGCCTCTGTCTGTATCCATTGCGTGACCTCTGACCCGAGCCAATAGCAGCTAAGATCCCTCACACCCTCCCTCTTTATGGCTCGAGGCTGGATGTATGCTGACTGGCTGTACTGTGGTCATGGTTCCTATTGAGTACTGAGATATATTAGCTGGTCAGAGTCTGAGGCAGGCAACCCCACACTGACTGGTCCTATATCCAAGCCTTAAAGTGTTCTCTGCTATTAAAGACTGCAGTGTAGTGTTCGGCTGTGTCCAAGAACGCCACTACAGAGAATGCACTACTATGTTAACTCCATCCATATAGTGAAGCTCTCTCTACGTTACAATGACAACAATTTGAGTGAATATCATGAAATGTCCTTCAGTGACCTGCAGTTAATTGGGTGTTAGACTCTGAATACAGATTCATTTACTGACTGCAGAATATGTTATGCTCTCTCTACGTTACAATGACAACAATTTGAGTGAATATCATAAAATGTCCTTCAGTTACCTGCAATTACATGGGTGTTAGACTCTGAATACAGATTCATTTACTGACTGCAGAATATGTTATGCTCTCTCTACGTTACAATGACAACAGTTTGAGTGAATATCATAAAATGTCCTTCAGTTACCTGCAATTACATGGGTGTTAGACTCTGAATACAGATTCATTTACTGACTGCAGAATACCTTAAACTCTTTTCAGTTTATAGTGAAAAGCGTTTACACATTAATTCAAGCGCACCATAGAGCTGTTACTCTATGTTCGGCTAGTGACTACTGTTGAGCATTCAAGTGAACCATTCAGCTGTTGTTTGTCAGCCTGCAGTATGTTCATCTAGTGAGGACTGTTGAGCATTCAAGTGAACCATTCAGCTGTTGTTTGCCAGCCTGCAGTATGTTCATCTAGTGAAGACTGTTGAGCATTCAAGTGAACCATTCAGCTGTTGTTTGTCAGCCTGCAGTATGTTCATCTAGTGAAGATTGTTGAGCATTCAAGTGAACCATACAGCTGTTGTTTGTCAGCCTGCAGTATGTTCATCTAGTGAAGACTGTTGAGCATTCAAGTGAACCATTCAGCTGTTGTTTGTCAGCCTGCAGTATGTTCATCTAGTGAAGACTGTTGAGCATTCAAGTGAACCATACAGCTGTTGTTTGTCAGCCTGCAGTATGTTCATCTAGTGAAGACTGTTGAGCATTCAAGTGAACCATTCAGCTGTTGTTTGTCAGCCTGCAGTATGTTCATCTAGTGAAGACTGTTGAGCATTCAAGTGAACCATACAGCTGTTGTTTGTCAGCCTGCAGTATGTTCATCTAGTGAAGACTGTTGAGCATTCAAGTGAACCATTCAGCTGTTGTTTGTCAGCCTGCAGTATGTTCATCTAGTGAAGACTGTTGAGCATTCAAGTGAACCATTCAGCTGTTGTTTGTCAGCCTGCAGTATGTTCATCTAGTGAAGACTGTTGAGCATTCAAGTGAACCATACAGCTATTGTTTGCCAGCCTGCAGTATGTTCATCTAGTGAAGACTGTTGAGCATTCAAGTGAACCATACAGCTATTGTTTGCCAGCCTGCAGTATGTTCATCTAGTGAAGACTGTTGAGCATTCAAGTGAACCATACAGCTGTTGTTTGCCAGCCTGCAGTATGTTCATCTAGTGAAGACTGTTGAGCATTCAAGTGAACCATTCAGCTGTTGTTTGCCAGCCTGCAGTATGTTCATCTAGTGAAGACTGTTGAGCATTCAAGTGAACCATTCAGCTATTGTTTGCCAGCCTGCAGTATGTTCATCTAGTGAAGACTGTTGAGCATTCAAGTGAACCATACAGCTATTGTTTACCAGCCTGCAATATGTTTATCTAGTGAAGACCGTTGAGCATTCAAGTGAACCATACAGCTATTGTTTACTACCCTGCAATATGTTCATCTAGTGAAGACTGTTGAGCATTCAAGGGAACCAGCTTTCATTTACCTTCCTGCCTACAATATTCGAGCATATTGAATTGTGGTTGTAGAATAACTTAACTGGTTACAAAGGGTTGTCATATATTAATAATAAAAAAATGGATTTGGATAAGACTGATGATAAAATGATAAACATATTATGTTCCTGTGTTCCTGTTCCTGTATCCCACACATGTGGCAGGTACCGTATATTTTTTCGGGGATAAAGAGATCTCCATTGTGGTACATGTATACGTCAGTTTATGTTATCAGTTGCTGACCTTATCATTGGCCACTTCAAGCACCCTTTATGCAGTGCTGATAAAGAGATATCCCTAAGTGAGTAATTTTTCAACCATATGACATGTTTAAATGATGTTTATGTTAACTTGTTTTGACGTATAGTGTATGGCATAGTGCTCATAAAATTACACTATTTGTAAAGCTGAGAGATTACAAATTGGGAAACCCTCTGAATCTCCGCCCTTCCACAGAAGACTGCACGAATTTTCATGGTTGTTTCACAGGCATAATAAATCATTTTTCAATGGCGTCAGATTGCATAAAAATAAAAGAAAAACTCAAGATCATCTAATTTGTGCAGAATGTGGACTATCGTGGCAGTGTTTTCTGATAGACACATATTAACATAATCCAAGCTTAGAAAAACAAGAAAATCACAAAACATGGAGATCAGACAAAACCTGAACCTGAAAACAACTTTTATAGTGAATGAAAATGTTAAGTGAGCTATGCAACGGTGAAGAACATAATAAAACACACATTTGGCATTAAATTAAGAATCTGTGTAATAATAATGTCTTTTATATAAAAGCACTTCAGTCTTTGAAATTTTAAAAGCAGCAGCTTTTTAAGAGCAGCTTCCCTCTCCCCCCTGTTGGAGCATTATGATTTGTAAGGTACTTGTCTGTTTGGAGAGTGGGGGGGGGGGGGGGGTGATCTGTGTGTTTATGTATGGAGTAATCTTAATAATTTTCAGCAAGATACCTCAAAAGCTAATTGAGGTAAGTTTAATTTTGGTACATACTTTCTTATCACTGACATCATGGTTTGATAAATTTTTGAAGAGTGCTGTATTATTTCTTTCAATTTTAGTTGATTTTGAAGACTAGAGGAGTTATGTAGTATATTGCTTGATGTGAGTAGATCAGGTAGCTCAGCCTCTAGATTGCACTTAAAAAGTAGAGAGAGGTATTGCAAGGCAATGAGAAAGGAAAGGGGAGAGAGCATGGGTTAGTATGGCCATGTTCTATTATTAAGTTGTTTTTAAAGATTGTCGGGACAATGTCATTAATTGAAATCAACTGCTAAAATTAGTATGATGGGTCAGGCGAAGCCTTTTTTGTACAGCTCTCAGGTAAGCAGGTTAAAATTTTATATTGACGTAATTTCCAGATGCTCATTGTGAATAGTGCTCTGAATTCACCCTCTTAGTGTTTCCATCTAAACAAGACAAAGCACATGTAAAAAATGTCAAGCTCTCGATCATCAGAGATGTCAAGACATTTTGGTATGTCAGGAAGAATGTGGGTGTTGTTATTATATATAACGTATCTTTACTTTGTAAGGTTTCTGGTTTTGATTATTTGCAGTTGGTTTATGGTGGTGTTTTTTCTGTTGTGGAAACAAAAATGTTATGAAACAGTACATGGTGTTTTGCCCTGTGAGAAGAGGAATGCAATTTCTGACCAGGATAAAAATACAATTCTATCCTTTTTGACTCCTGTCAATTACTCCCACCCCCGCTTTTTCTGTCAACAAAACCTGTTGTATTTTTGGAGTGTGGGTTAAAATTCAAGTCTGAACTCTAACCTCTGTGTTATGGAAAAGCGACTGAAGCAGGAGAGTGAAAAACCAACCTGTCATTGAGCAAAATCGGAAGATAGATTCTTAATCTCTTAGATAATGTGCAGTAATGCATAGCCATGTTAAGACTCAGCCCACGTCCAGCATCACATCAACCACACTACTCTCTATTATGTCTCTGTTTTTATTTCCTTATATGGTTCCCAGCCGTGTGTGGGTATAAATATAACCGTCACTGTTTTGGGATCTCCCCTGTGAGTTGTTGTTTACATTTGGTGGCTGCATGTGTGGGTGGGTGGGTGTTTGAGATAGGACCACCAAACACTTCATATAAAATGTATAACACAGGCTCTCCATTTGTGTTCAGTGGTCTCTCTGTGTAAAAATGCTTAATGTCTGATTGTTGTGTTTTGAAGTGACTTTATACATCGCCTTTATATCTTGATATTAGCTATAATATCAAAAGGTTGCTCCCACATATTTTGTGTGGGTGCCGGCACAAGTCACATGGCTGAGTGACAAAATGTGTAAATCTGTCAGTTGTTGTCAAGGTGCAGGTTCAATCATGGTTATTGGCAGGGAATTTCTCGATTGAATCTCCATTGTTGTGGGCTTGGTGACAATGATGTTGTGTAATAGAACTTGTCTTCCATCATTAGTCTGTGTGTCACATGTGAGAAAGTTTATAAGTGACATGCCAGAGGTCAGTGGCTTTGCATGGACCCCGCCAGTGGAAGAGTCTAACAGACAAGTTATCAAATACATGCAAATGATTAAACCATATTCTACATGTGTGCCTGAGAGGTTAGTCCATATTTTCTTACTAGAACTTGCAGCAGATATCGTGAAAGGCCTGATGGTATGCTGCAATTCTAGTCAGACGTAGCTACATGGATTAAGATTGCCCAAATTATGTTGATAACACTAAATTACCCACCTTATCTTCTTGTTTCACCTATATCCATGTTTGTACAGTCACTCTCTCTTTGTTCACTGCTAGTTTTTTGCCTGGTAAATTAATTTTGAACAATATTTTGATGAAAACGAAGAAAACGTTCACTCTTTCACTTGTGCTTGCCATTGTGTGGTCACAGATTGCTTTTGTCATACTCACCATACAGGCTGAAACTCTTAATCTTTTTAAATTTTGTGACTTCTGACTAGAACTGAAGCATGCCGTCACGCTTAAGAATATGTACCACAACATGCTCTGTTGGGAAATTGGTTCATATTTTAGAAATAGCCTTTTTCAACATGGGCCTGGTTCCAATTTTTTAACATGGTCCACTGACTTAAGATGGTACCTTAGTGCAAGATGACTCAGAGTGCTATACAGTGTCACAGACATTTTGTATTGAGCTTTGTTTCATGATCAAAAGTTTTGAGGATTTTTTTTTTTTACTGTGTGGCTTTTTTCTTCAGCTCTTTATCAGTCTCCATGGCTTTCCACAAAATAACGTTATAAGACATTAAATGACACATGCCGTTAAAAGTATTAAATGTTATGCTCTGAATTAAAAAGGGGGTGTAGTTTGTCCTGACAGCATTTATGAAATGATCCTGTAATTTACTGATAATGTAGTGTCATACTGGAGCTGTACATACACTTTCTGCTGTTCAGTCATATGAGCTTTAATCCTGCATGGAAATGTCAAAATTTTTCTTAGTATGACCTTAACATAGTCAGGTAATGAAAAGTACAGCTTGCACCAGAATCTCTTTACCTGTGCTCTACTTGATATTAATTGACACATTGATGAATATAAGTAATTAGATGTAGCTGACACATATATGAATGACCTTATTATGTGGACACAGCACCATTGTGGTA
Organism: Liolophura sinensis; assembly: GCF_032854445.1. Classification (NCBI taxonomy): domain Eukaryota; kingdom Metazoa; phylum Mollusca; class Polyplacophora; order Chitonida; family Chitonidae; genus Liolophura; species Liolophura sinensis. The sequence goes on from NC_088300.1 coordinate 22,946,622, forward strand.
TGTCATGTACATGTACACAGTCAATACAATTACAGTGAAATACACCTGGGAAATGAATGCAGACTGTTTTGTTTCCTTCTTTGCATCAAACTGTTCATCGTTGTTGAAGCACATTTATGTATCATGTGATTTATTTGATTGGTGTTTTATGCCGTACTCAAGAATATTTCACTTATATGACGATGGCCAGCATTATGATGGGAGGAAACCGGGTAGATCCTGGGGGAAACCCACGACCATCCACAGGTTGCTGACGCGACCTTCCCACTTATGGCTGGAGAGGAAGCCAGCATGATATATCATATTAAGTCTATATGTGTGTATATAGAGATTATCATAAGAGTGTGCAATCATGAGTGTGTAATATTCGAGCTGACACATCATCATTTTGGACATATTAACTGATGCATTCAAAAGCTTACCAGAACTTACCAGAAAAGCTATCATGATGCACGGTTTAGATTCTGTTTAAATTTATTTGCCTTGAACATTACTTGCGTCTTTCTGTCATCATTGAAAACTGTTGACTGTTTTTGCATGACAGCATCCTAGTTTTTTTAACTGTATACTTTCTTATTTCTTTGGTGGTTTGTGTCAAATGTTGTTCTGGAAATTTGTATTGCGATTATTGACCTGGAACAATTGACGCTTGATGCCTAATGTCTGTTTTTTGATGTCTTGATCCAGCACATCATGCTTACCTTTTAGTTAGCGATGTGTCAGTATTTGTTGATGATTAAACTTATGTTCCAATTATTCTGGAGCTGTGTAGGCATTAGTATGGTGTTAATTTATTGTGCCAGTCTGAACCAGTTCTCTGTTCTTTTTTACCAGCCATTAAAGAGGGACCGGAAAAGCAATCAAGCATCTTGTCATTTTAAAACCCATCAGCTCCTGTGTAAATCCTTTTGCTAAATCTAGGTGTCAAATCTGATGTTGGCATGCATAAACTACATTTGCAACCAAAAGAAAAAAACAAGAAATAACAATAAAACAGAAAGAATGTTCCATGCCAATGATTTTAAGACCCGTTGGCTTCACAACTAGCATCCTTTGCAGGAGCTGGGGATCAAACAAGTGGGCTACACATACATGCTAAAAAAAATTCAGAGTGTTGCAGTTTTAGGTAATTACAGGAAGTAAGGCATAGTAAATGTATTCCCCACATGACTGCTTAATCAGATTGTGAACAATAAATCTATGTTTACCGTCGATGTTGAGCACAGAATAGATGGATCACAGTTGTACATTAATGGCTTCTGTTTATACACTTATAAGCATCATAATGACACTAAACAATGATAATACTTACCATAATTGTTCAACCTTTTTAACCACCGCTGCAAGCAATGCTGTCCACTGTCGTATAAGTGAAATATTCTTGAGTATTGCGTAAAACACCAGTCAAATAAAGAAATGAAGTGTTGTTAAGAAGTTGTTAAACTGGGTCTAGATACAAGAGTTCTTTAAAACACGAGGAAACTTCATTTTGGGGGTTTGTTTTTCCACAAGTACAAATACACAGAAAATCCATTTGTATGTTGAAATACACAGATGTTACACCAAGATTGTGATGACATATGCAGATCCTTGTGGGTTGTGGATTGGAGTCATTAGTGTTCTCCATTAGTGGGTCAAAATACACATTTGTGTAGGTGTAAAAACTGATGGATAGATCAACATGATCAGGGCATTCAGTGAATCTGTGGACTGGTTGTGAGGAATGGTTTCCTGCAGACAGAGATGAACATTCTGTTTATGTGTAAACCATCGTGCTGTGAACTCTTCAGGTCGCGTGGTAATTGGGAAGAACGTCTGGCATTTCCAGAAGGAAATCCACATTGAGCCTGATCTGATAGTGGCCTGTGGTTAACAGTAGGTGGTGATAAAGGCAGAAGAAAAGAGTTTTCCCACTGTTAATTGGTGATTAGTTTTCATCAGCTGGTCCTGTGTTAAAATACCATGCTGCATCCTATTCACTGATCCAAGCAAATCGTGATCATTTGCATTTTTGTTAGCAGACATCCTATACTGCAAGTTTAGTTACGAAATAACACCAGATATTTCGTGTATTCTTTAAAAGCAAAAATGCAGACAATTAGAACATAAGTGAGGTGAGAACATGAGTTCAGTATTATTCACCAAATTTTATTTCTTGATCTTTGCCGCCCTGAACCACAGGTACAAGAAAGTGAATGCCACACTGTGGTGAGTGACTTTGATACTATACGTTAATTTACATTGTACCTACTCTTGCAAAACATAATTAACACTTAGTTGAAGGAAACTGCTGAACTTTTGCACTATCATTGCTGTAAAATTAGACTGCAATTATCGCTCAATCATTGAGCACTTTGCAACTTTAAATGTTTTACATCATGAACTATTGAACTATACGCAAAGGACAAAATTGTGTTGATTATTATGATTGGACAAAAATGATTTGTTTTGTCAGTGACTGGTCAGAATGGAAGCCCCTTTTCGGTGAGATAGAATATGTGATTGCCACACATTTAATTCAAATAAAAAAGGTAGTGTTAGAAAAAATTTTCCAAAAAAAAGTTTCTTACTTGGCGTCCATTTGGAATTCCTAAAACCTTGCGTGTCTTTTATCAACTTTCCCAGCCTTTTCTTTAAAATTGTGTATGGTCAATATATGGAAGGGATTTCCTGGATATGACAGTGTTTTAGGCATGAAAATACAGTGTTACCCACAGTTCTGATACTATTACACACGTCGGCTTAATCACGGCTTACTATGATGGGTTGCTTTTCACAATGAGCCCGATACCATACATTGTACCTTCACTGTATAGTTGATAGTTATCGGTTAAGCTATGTTAACCAATGGTTGCACATAGAATGCTTCCAAGCTTCAAGCAGGAATACATTTCCATGTCAATTTTAATAGACTTTAGATGCTTTTAGACCTCCCACTCCTGGGTGGAGATGCCACATCGGCTGACCTATTTAATAACTGATCATTGCACTGGTTCACAGGCATTTTTATGGCTTATAGAGTAAGTTAAGTGCAGGCCATAGGTCCTTGATGACATTACAGACTGAAAATATTTAGGACTTTGATAGGCCGGATCTGAATTTTTTTGATGAAAGAAAATGCTGACACGTGTAAGGCTTGGAGGTAGAAGTGTGACAATATTGCCATGTGTTTTTCACTTCTTGACACAGATTGGGAAATGTTGTGCAGATAAACTGACATTGAGCTGAAAGCATACACTATTCTCTATTGGCTTGTGGATGTGATACGCTGTTTCGATTTTCGAAATATGTCACTTTAGCAAAATGTAGATTTTATCAGTTTTACCAGCTCTATTGACAAACGATCGTAAACGTATGGCCCCCACTAATGTGAAAGCCAATAGTCACCTAACAATGTTACCTGATCTTGCACTGACAGTGCATAAGTTTGAGAGATACAGGTCACATGTTTTTATGCCTCTGCCATATCTTGTGTGTTTGGGGGTGGACGTACATTAAAATAGCTGCTGTCTGCTGGAGTGTTGTTGTTGGTTAAGCTTTTTTTTTTTTTTTTAGCTCCTCTAAAATGGGCTCTGATACATGGATTGAAGGTTAAGCTTTGTTTAGGTCTCTAATCTAAGGTAAATGTGTGTGTAAATGTATGTACTTGGACAGAAGGTTAAGCCTTCAGTATAATGGGCACTCATACATGGATTGAAGGTTAAGCTTTGTTTAGCTCTCTAACCTAAGGTAAATGTGTGTGTAAATGTACGTACTTGGACAGAAGGTTAAGCCTTCAGTATAATGGGCACTCATACATGGATTGAAGGTTATACTTCTTTTTATACAGCACATACAAAAATTATGTGTTTTGTTTTTTTTTTGAAGTATTTATACCCCTCACAGGAGTCTCAAATCACCCTGTCAGTACTTGTGCCAGTTTGTCCATGGATGTAATTTTGTCCATGCATCTCATGAAACTAATACCATACTTCTGGCCTATCATCTGGACTTATACATGCTTAAGTTCAATGGCAAACGAATAATTATTTTCATAATTACCCTGTCCCTAATTATTTTCATAATTACCCCCATTTAGGATTTTGTGTAATTGCTCTTTTCCATATATTCAGATTTTGTCCACGCAGCTCTTCCTGTGTAAGGTACTGAACCAATTTCCATAAAACTTGACATGCATCTCCCATATCATCTAAACTTGTGCATGCTTATTTGCAAGTGGTTAATTATTTTCATAATTACTCCCGTTCAGATACTTCATGCAATAACTGATTTTCAGCTAGATGCAACTGTGGCTAACTTTAGTATTGCACAAATTTGCCTGAGACTGTGTCAGTGTTTTTTTTTATCACCAAGGCATCTACATGCTTAATAATAATGACAGTCTGATTATTATTTTTTGTTTTCCTAGTTACCCACATCAAGGGACATGGCGTAGTAATGCTTTTCATGCATACAGCTAAGTGGGCAAGCTGAAGTTTCAGTGTCTATTTGTTCGTTAGAGTACTTGTGCTCTTTGCGAGAAAACAGAGATATTATACATATACTCATTTTCATGCTCTTCTATAAGTGGGTCATTCTTTCCATTGGTCAATCAATCAGTCAAGCATTCAAATTTTTGCTATTCTGTCTTTTATATAGCTGGCCATATTCTATCTTTTAACATGGGGATGTTGAAGTTATTGAGAATTTGTGCTTGTTTTACTTTTACCTTTTGTTTCAGACGTTCTTTTTCAAGTCACTCGGGAACTCACTTTGAGTGTGACATCGTTGTGTACACAATGAACATATTTAAGACATGCTGGATAATTCCCAATGGCTGAAGCTGAACTGGTTAAAACTGTGTGTATTACAATTTACTTATATATTTGATTGGTGTTTTACGCCGTACTCAAGAATATTTCACTTATATGACGGTGGCCAGCATTATGATGGGAGGAAACCCGGCAGACCCCGGGCAAAACACATGACCATCCACAGGTTACTGGCAGGCCTTCCCACTTACTGCTGGAGAGGGAGCCTGCATGAGCTGGACTTGAACTCACAGGGACTGCATTGTGTGTATTACAAAGTGTTTACAAGGTGTTTATTCAAGCATATTCTGAAGGTATTATTCTATGTTGAGTGATAAAATCATCTTTTTTGTGAAGCCCTGAATTGGCCAATCCAACCAATGTAGTTTTACTTCCAAAATCAAATGAAAAATGTGCATAAATTTCACTGAAAGTTTTTTATGCAAAAAGGTTGAAGAATTAGGGTAACTGTGAATATATTCATACTTGTCTTAATTGACGACGGATGATCACGCTGTGTGGGAGAGTTGAATGCAAATTAATTCTCCATTTTTATTTTGTTGTTTTGGATGGTTTATGAATCAAAGGATTTTTTGATGAGCTGTGATCACCTGTCACTGATTATATTCAAAAGCGAGCTGATTAATCATTGATACATTTTTAAATATGATGCACTGAAGGTTGGTGCATCATACAGAGCTTGATCTGTCTGGAGGTTATACTCTTGGCAACATTCATAAATATATTGGAATGTTTTAAACATGCTTGTTATATCTTATTACATATACTTGTTGCAAAATTGAATCATTGAGCTGAAGAATTTTTCATTTGCGTATAGTTGTCATGGTTATACGTGTGACGGATTCCAGAGTGCTCAGTCCAGACTGTCACCACTTGATAGGTACCTTGTAAGTGAACCCAAACAATTCGAGCATACAACCTCGTTGCTCAGATGGTAGCTGAAAGAGACAGCAGGGGCAAATTATATGCCCTAAATGATGTAAAATTTCGCTTACAAAAGCGTATTTTCAGAGGCAGATAAGTATCACAAAATATTTTTTTTCGTCCTGAAACTTACAATTTTCCAGTAGAATATCATCTTATTTTCAAAACAAGCCTCAAAACACCTTTCTAAAATCAATAGAACTCTCAGAATCTGGCAAAATGGGCAAGTTAGTCATGGACGAAATTTATGGTCATTTATGTTACTTTATTAACATAATGCTGATTTCGTTAAAACGAGTGCAGACATGCAGACAAGGGGATAACTTATTTGCCATCTCAGTGAAGCATCAGTAGTTAAAAGAGCGGTGGAAATCCGTCCTGCATCTAGGAGACACATTACATGTACGCTATTCATGACTACTTTCTCGTCGTGTGACTGAAAAATTGTTAAGTATGATGTTCAACCCTAAGCACTCTCTCACTCCCCGTGTAGCAAAATCACATGTGACATTTTCCAAGTGTGCCTTATCTAAGCATCAAGGGTCATTGATTTGACATTGTTGGGGATTTGAATTTATCCTATTTAATCTTTTAATACAATAATTATATCAAGGGTATGTTGATTTGAGTACGTGAAAAGTTCCTCTACATCAGCTCATTGCTAATTACGTCGCCAATCTGGTGAGGGTGGATGCAGGTTGGCCGCTAGTCTTCTTAATTATTTTGTTATTTTGTTTAATAATTGGACTAGAGGGCTAATCACTATCATATGCAGAGCATGTATGTTATTCTGTATATAATAGCTGAGCACATAAGCAGATTTGACACCTACTTACACAGCCTATGGGTTATTAGTGGGACATTATCAGAGACTGGTTTGTTTATGTTCACGTTGTCTCGGTTCAATTGACACATATCCCTCTGCGCATTCCTCATATATCAGGATGACTTTTCCTTGTAGTTATCTGTTTTCACTGCTGTCACATTATGGTGGTCATTATGATATCACCTGTGAGAAATTTTTCACTTCAGTACAGATGAATAGAGTTTTAAACAGAGTGTCGATGTGAAGTTATTCATCTATTACTGCGTTTCATCTGAAGTTTACCATTTTTCAGCTGTCACTGAAGCATTTTTAGTTATTTTAATGATTAATTGCTCATCTGAAAAACTTCACTGTTCGCATCAAAATTATCATTTTAAGCCCTTCACATGCTTCTGAAAATACATTTTTACAAACCAAGCTTTAGGTGAAATACAATTATTATTGACAGATTGAGAACTGATATTCTTAATGTAAAAAACATGGCTTAAAGAATTTGATCTTTTACATGATTGTAGCCCTGTCATTGTAATGTTCTGCGCACTTTCTGTCAGTCCTGTTCCTCATTAGTTGCCATCCACATTATATTAAATCTCCAGTTAATATCAAATAAAAAAGAACAATTCTTGGCTTAAATTAAAGGCATAATCAAACAATTCATATCACAGATAGGTGATGCGTATACGTGTTGTTAACTCTGAGAAGCTGATTGTAACTGCATGTATTTGCAATGATATTTGATATGGTAAAATTGAATCAGAAGCAGTCAGGATTATTAGCACACAGAAGGTGTATAATGCATGTTCTGTTGTTTGTAATATTAGTTACATCTCAAGGTAATATATTATTCAAGAACTTGGTTTCCCTGTGGTGTATTAACTTTTGGCAGATACATATGTGAACCCAATTATACTTGTAGTTATGGCTGATAATCCTGCACCTAAACTGTGATAGGTAGGTATATAAACTCAGAGTAATTTATAGATCTGCAATATTTTGGTTCGAAGCTGACTTTATTGTTGACATATGTGATGATGTGTACTATGTACAGAAATTATCTGATAGGGTCACTTTCTAAATTATGCGCGTCATGGTGCGCATTCGCATTATATATGCATGCTCACATAAATACAGGTATGAAGAATCAATTATTAGTAGGTTTACCCTTACTGAGGAGTGGTCAGGCGCCAACGTGGCCTAACTGTGACCCGGAGAATGGTGAGAATTTTCCCCATGGATTAAGGGCTGTAGGTTTCACATTTCCCCTTTGGTGACCACTTTGTTGCTCCTGTGGTTTTTGGGAATGTTGGGATATTGGATTTATGGCACCATCAAATCATATTAATTTACAGTGAACCATAGATGGAATAACAATGAAACTAATCAGAATTATTAGCGTCATTGTTTATGTATCACCTGCCAATATACTCACCTACAGTATGCTATTTTGTTCGCAGTTTTATTGTCGGTGTTTCATTAAGTTTCCCAGATTATACCTCAGACCAGATCGCTGTATATTCTATCAGATATCATCTTCTGCTTTATCCCTGGCAAAATGAACTGGTTTGGAAGGTTCTTGTGCAAAACTAGTTTTCAAACATTGTTTTATAACAAAAACACATGATCTCTGAACTGGCATGAATATAAATATTATACTTAACATGAACAAGGTTGCTCTGTGTCATCGTATGTCAATATTTCTAATCAATTAAAGTTTTAACTGTGTATCAGTATTGTGTACCACATTATGTATGTATTACCGGGAACAATCGATTTACCTACTGCATGACATGTGCACCCGAGCTCCTTGACCCTGAAATGACCTTGAGTATATGTTGGTACTTGTGTTTTAGCTGTTGTAGGAGGATAAAGATAAATCCATCCAATATGTTCCACTTGCGAATATTTACCTTGGAATGATCAATATAAACCAATAAAATCACCTGTATTTTCTCACTACAGGCCGGTACCGATTCTGTTTGCTTTGGAACCAGGAACAACAGAGCTAGCACGATCTTCTCCCGTCACACTATTTGGCAGAGAATCAATTCCTCCTTGTTGCTATTTAGCACATCAGTGTTTTCTGGGCTAGTTCACCAGAGAATTTTTTTTTAGGTACATGGTTATGTTTACTACTAGTCATCATGTACAGCAAGCCATTTATGAAGTCTTCTGCTCATTTAACATATTCTACAACTGAAATTGATGCTAAATGAAAGGTTAAAAGTTTAAGGTTTGATTGCAAAAATACATCTGAATTTCCCGGGGTTTGATGTAAAGGACACTGAATGAATTTGAAAAAATGCCTAACATGTTTGTGTATCTTGTTCTGGAAAAAAAAAAACACAAAATAAAAACATGTCCTTGATACAGGAGATTTCAGAACTGCAGTACGATTAGTGTCAATGGTAATCTTCAAGCGTGACCACAAATGGAAACATTACGTGATTTTCTGTCAATATTTATATTGTCAATATTTTTTAAGATGGACCGTAAACTGTTTTGTTGTAATTACTAATTTCCTGGGTGGATATAGCCTAATTGTTCCACCCTTTTAACTGCCTATGAGACCAATATGTTGAAACATTCTGAGAGAACTATGGGATGTAGAGAAATAATTTGCACAGTTGTATGAAGCCTGCATCTTAAGTGAGACAAACAAATAATTTTAGTGCCATTTTTATAATAATTGTATGCACAAATTCCACTTAAAAAAGTATTTTAGCAGTTGAAAAAGTTGAAGATTTATTGTAGTTGGCCATTACACTTCTGTGAACGCTTGAATGAGGCTCAGTGGCAGCCAAAAATTGATATTACATTACCTGCCACCTTGTTTTATAGATATAGTCAGCTAATTAGTAAAGTCATCAAAATTAGGAAGAATTAAACCATCTGTGAAAACTGTTTAAGGAAACCCCATTCTTGTTATCCTTTGTTTGTCTTTGTTTGAAAATGTGCAAATTTTTAAGTTATCAAGAGAATAGTATCTTGAAATTCTTTGTAAAAGGAATATGGCTCTAAATGCTGCAATGGGTGAAGCCCCTTCAACCCCCCACCCAAATCCCCTCCTTCAAAAAAAAAAGTAAAGAAAAAAAAACACAAAAAATACCAAAAAAAAACAAAAACACTTGAGGTGCATTAACAGAGAAATATTGTAGCACATACAGGGTGCAGGAGAATATGGTCAGTGGCTGGTACTGCTGTAGTTTTTAATGTTTACTGACATGTTGATGTATTAGCCTGAGAAACTTGAAATTCTTCATTATTTCAGTGAATCTAGCTTTATCTGTGTACATGGTGCATGTAAATAGCTATTGACATTATATGACGTAACTGTACATTTAATAGCTGCATTTGAAATTGAAGCACATTTTACTGTAAGATCGATTTACCAATAGTATTGCAGTTTATGAAGACAGAGCATGGGTATTCTTAGAAGCAGGAAGCAACAACATTGTCATATGCGTGCTCTTCAGATTTGGGAATATACATTCATTCAAGACCCTATATTACATTGCAGTTTTGGAAAGAAAATTTGGTGGCATATTGTGTTGTTTGCAGGTATTCCTAGTGTTATTGCAAATCCCTTTATTTGATTTTAACTTTAGACTCATGCTCATCTTGCAATTTCAGCTCCTATGTTTATCATCTGACTCCCATTGTGTGTTTATTGGTTACTGGTGCTACTACTACCACCCACCCACCCACCCGTTAGCCAGACTTCTGCCCACTTTCACTCATCATGTTTTAGTTCCTAGCACACCACCCCCTTGCACCCATCCTGTGTCCTTGAGGTTTCATAAAGTGACCGTCATACACATGAAGCGAGAACCAAAGCAGTGCCTCTATAATGGCTCATCATTCCATAGTGTAGGCAGACCCAAGATCAGCGTATATAAATGCTATCTATTTTGATCATGCTAATTGACCAGAGCTGCGCGCTGCCTTGTCGGATGACTGGCACAAGCACTCACAGGTTAATGAATACCAGGGGCATCCTCTATGTAAAGTGGGTGCTAAAGATGAGATAAAAACCAAAAACATACAATGCAGGTTCACGTTTTATAGCGCACCTGCAAGCAGTCTGCAAATGGCTGAAATGAAGTCCATCCCTTTCATGAAGGTGTGTGTTTGCATATATTTCCTTCTCTGATTTCGTAATACTACACATTGTCTTTTAGATCCATTTTTTAGTCCTTGTCCATCTCAACCCCACTTGCTCGTCCAAATACTAAAATCTTTTTTCCAATTCTTGACTGGCCCGGATAGCACAGTTGGTAGAGCGTCCGCTTCGGGACCGGTAGATCCAGGATCAATCCTTGATCGAGTCACACCTAAGACTTTAAAAGAGGAAGTTGTAACTTCCTCGCTTGGCGTTCAGCATGAAGGGGATAGTGCAACGACTGACCCGTATCAGTATAATGGCTCGGGCGGGGCGACTTACTTGCCTTCGGTAAGTCGTCTCAGTGAAGCAGCACTAAATAAAAGAGCGGTGGAAATCCGTCCTGCATCAAGGAGGCACATTACACATACATGCACCCTAAAGATTCCTTCGTCGTCATATGATTGAAAAATTGTTGAGTACGACGTTAAACCCCAAGCACTCACTCACTCACTCCAATTCTTGAACGAACAGAATCTTTGCCATTTCTTCGTCTCATGAAAATTTAAAAAGAAAAAAATAAAAAAATAAAAAGAAGGAAATATGAAAATTACTTAACATGACATGAAATTTTGAGAGGTAATAATAATGTTAAGATTTCATTATAATAGGTGAAAAAATTGTAGATACACAACACCTATGAGACAGACCATTACTATTAGGGGGTCTTGATACACTAATTTGCCTTAATGTACCCGGACAGGGGTTAAGTCTAATTAAGATCCAAATACTTGGTTAATGACTTTGCTTGACCCAGTATAAAGCTGTTGGCCATCATGAATTATTAACGCTTTTGCCAGAAGTGATTTTATGTTCCTTGGATGATAAGTGAAGGAAAGTGTTGAGGTATTTACAGATAAAGCTAATTGTTCTTTCAGCTACAGGCTAGTTGCCTTCCTGGTTTTGGTGGAAGTGACGCACATTCGCAAACTGCAATCTGTCAATTAATCAGGTTACGGTTAACTTTAACGTACAACGGATATACTCCTACACTGTGCTTCCTTCTGTTCCCCAGGAGAATATAAATGAATATAAATGCAACAGAAATGAAAGAAGGATATTTGTGCAAATTAATTGTTTTAAGGAGTTTATTGTCTCGATCTCTTCGACATTTCCTTGAAAAAATAATTCATACTTTTAAACAATAAAAGCCCTGAACCATGGGACCAAAAGTACTTATAAAACCTTGCAGATGTGTTTTTTGAAAAGTCATATTGTTTTGTATGCATGAAGAGCAGATTGGAATTTCTCAGGAACCATTGAGATTTGCACAACGTTTGATGCGCGTACTAATGGTTGAATATAGGTTTGAGACATTGCTAAGAAAACCTAGGAATATAACTTGGAAACTTCTAAACTACTTGGTTATCTCAGAACTGTGTGTTTGTTGTGAGTATGGAAGAATAGTACCCCAAGAAATCATCAGGATCTTGTGCAGAAGATGTTGAGATATTTTCCTTAGTATATTATGAAGACAAACATGCAAGGTGTTCCAATTGGTAATTGCCTTTGCCGCTTAAATATGTCATATAAGATTTTTTTAATGGACCTACAGTTAGTCTCAATTATTAAAAATATTTTTATGAAAGCTTTTGGGATTGTGTGGTCCTGTATTATGACATTTTGATAATATATTAAAATGTAAGCAACTGTATCTGTGTGCTATGTATTCTTACATGTACCAAATACAAGGAGCCCTGATTTAGAGGTAATCCATATTTATTGTCAACATTTCTGTTATACCCACAATAATGGGAGGAAACATGGTGGTGCCCCATTGCAATAGTTGAGTAATATACCCTAAATGACCTAAAAATTCAACCACAAAAGTGCATTTTTGGAGAAAAATGAAAGTCATGAGATATTACTTTTGGTGCAAATTTTACATTTTTCAAGTATGATATCCTACCTTCCAAACATCTTTCAAAGCATGTTTCTAAAATCAGTAGAGCTCCCAGAGTTAGGGAAAATTAACAACTTAGTCATGGAAAAAAAATTAAGGTCATTTAGGGTAAGCCACATTTCGGTTAAGTCCTGTGATGTAATAAATCAGTGGAACAGGTAATTACTTCTGGGTATAAATACAGTCATGGATATATTTAGGAACAGGTATATATATATGTAAATGTTTGTTCTGCTTCAGAAGAGATGAGTGCCCCAGATTCATTGTAGTGTGATAACCACATTTGATGGTTGAGTGGTTGTATAGACTTGGGTTGAATCAGGCCAAAACCACATGGGAATGGGTGGTCATTATACTTTGACTGAGTAACCTTTATACTTTCTCACTTGTTGTAAGAATACATGTACCAGGAGATAACTAAAAAAGGATTCACACAGGTTTTAGAAAGGTATTAAAAGTTCTGCAAAGTGCTTAAATACAACTCTACACCCTACAAGTGTTTATTTTGAGGGCAGTCAAAAGGTCTGGAATTGAACGAGAAGACAAGAATGTGTTATGGTAAGAAGACAGTATTAGTATATGACTGTTTGTAGCACATATACAGGTATACTTAATTTTATTCAATATCTTTTGTTTCAAAGATGACGAAAGGTTGACTTATGGAAATCTACATTGTATATGGTAATCAAAGCTTCTTAAATTTGAACAAAACTGGTATTTGAAAGTTCATGGAAACTGACTCATTTAAGCTGTGCTGTTGAGACAGCTTAAGGGCCAATGGTTATTAGGCGCTGTCATTTTATTGTTACTTGCTTGTGTGTCATATCTTGTGTTTTCAGACAAAATCTAGCTTCTGCATTGAGACAACATTAAGTTTTTTACATCTTGTAACATGGCCAGGAGGCACAGTTACTGCAAAACAAATTTTTGGGTATTCAATAGTTAAATGATGTTCAGTCTCTGTTTAACCTCTTAATATCTGTGATCTAGGTAGAGTGCCTTAACTTCTTTTTCATTTTATAAATGTTAAACTAGATTTACATATAAATGAAATGAGGGAAAGCATGGTAAGACAGAACAAATTGCATATAGAACAGATGCATATTGGTGAATCAGTTGCTGATCTAGATGGTTGAATGCCAGTGCTGAGTGGACTAACAGTTTAGAGGAAGTCTACTTGATATAATCGTGTGCATGGGTTGGGTAGTCTTGGTATTTCCCCAAGGTTTATGTGGCTGTAGTCAGCAGCTGGTCAAACAGACCCAGCACAGTCTGTTGTTTGTCTCCTGCCTGCTACAGTCCTGGCTGCCCTTATTCCTCGACTTTTTCGCTTCATTGATGTGACCATTGTATTCAAAACCCAACGAAGGAAGATAACCTATTCAGCAGACGCATTTGACATTGTCGGCAGAATTTGAGATTATATCTATACCCAATGTGATATTGTCGTCCAATTAAAAGGGGAGTATTTTGTCTGATGCGGGATAGTTAGGTCCAGAACCATGCATTCTCATTGTGTTCAGTATCAAGTTATTCAAAAGCCATTGTGAGCTAAGTTGATTGCAACTACCTTCGCAACACAAGTTAAATATAAGCATCCGACATTTGTACACCATTCATAGTTACAGTCAACTAAACCTACAGTTGATTGGTTGCTTTTTGGAACAGGTACCAGTAGACACTGGTGTATAAACCTTCATGCAAAAGTAGTTTGGTAAGTCTGTATAAAACTGCCACCAGTATTCAGGTCAAAACAAGTACATCTTGTACTTTCTCTGCCACGTGCTTTCTATGATAGATTCAGTATGATTCATTCAACATGAGATACCTGTACGTGACGCATGTATGATTGGTTGTGCAGTCTAATGTGGAAAAGTTTGTCAGTAACTTGTCACAGCTGGAGGGTTTACTCTCTCCGGTTTCCTCCACACATCAGTCTGACCACCATTGTATAAGTAAAAATAGTTGAATGTGTTATTATAAAAAACAAATATCCGGTAAATAAATTAATTTCATGCTGTTTAGATTATTACTTCAGGCTTTTTCTGGACTTATAAATCTTGATATCACATCATTACATTTGAAAGCTGTGTATCCTGCCTGATGTTCGGTCATATCTTGTATTGTGCTGCGTTGGTGTAAAATAATATATATTATAAACCAAATATGTTTTTGTTTTTGAACATTTCGTAAAAATATTATTTGTTTTACATTCCCAGTGCTCATCAGTTAATCCATCACCTCATCAATTAACTTATCGCTTCCTAAATGTATTAGTCATCATTCAGTTTTGACAGACGTCCATGTGATAACCAGCTGACGACAGATAGGTGAGTAGAGAGAGACTGCCTATGGCATTTCTGAAATGTTAGAGGTACATGCACCCTGGCTTAGGTATAGGCGACTAGGACATTCCCCACACCTCCTCACTCTACCTCAGACCGATGTGTATTAATAATGCAGTGGACATGTACACTAACCATATGATTTCCCTATCACTGTCACCCTGCTCTACCAGAAATACCGGCCCCTTGTTTTTAGGCAGCTGTGTGTATTAGACAGATGATCTTGATCGATGGAGAAGAGTTGATTACACATTACACATGTGCATGTGGCCTCCAACTGCATGATCATCTGACGATCGGGTTCTTTTCCGAACCGAGATTCGTTATTTCAGTTTAAGATGAATGTGTAATTTTACTGATGGATATACTCTTATTGGTTTCTGTCTCAAAGGATGTATGTACTAAGTCATAATGTGCCTGTCATCCTTACATGTTCGTCAGCCGTAAAATATCTTAGTTTGGGGGAAAGGTTGGTCGTTTTTTAAGGTCTTTTGGAAAAAGTTTAGTGGCATTTTGTACTATGGCTGACCACCTGGCTGGCTGTTTATATAACCCTGAAAGCAGTTTACATCAAAATGGATTGGTTATAGGTAGTTTCGTAATTCCAGAATCTCTATTTAACCTACAGCCAGAAAACGTATAGTAACTTGCCATCAGCAGATGAAGGACATAATTGTTTTCCATAAATTAGAATTGTAGTGAATTTTGATTAACCCTTTTCAAAAGATGACAGATATTTTTTCATATTAACAAATTGTCGGCAGAAATGTTCAACACAAGAAAATCAAATCTGGCCTGGACATTGAGTATGAATTTTGGAAACAGATTATCCATCAAAAAACTCTATATTATATAAGATTATATTAAAATCTGATATTTCATTGGTGTCCGTTATCAGTTTTCAACTTGTGTCCCTGAGCCAACTTTCTAAAGAGATGTACTGTACACTGACGAACAGAGCAAAATTTAACTGATTGATCAGAAAGTGTTAAATGCAACTTAATCTGTTATGTTGTTGTGCAGTTTGGTCTTTGTGTATTGTACATAAAAGACTGAAATAGCATGCACCTTTATTAGTTAAATGGGATCTGCTGAGTGTTACAATATAGATGTACAGTAAGATGAAGTGGTTTTTGAAAGCCAGTCCCATCATGTTTAAGTACAAGTGTAAAGCAGTATATCTGCAACTGGGTTTTACAGTAGACCAATCAGTATTGGACAAGTGCAACCCAAATCCCATCTGAACCCATGCTAGCATTTGATCTGAAATCTTATTCGGAGCATCCCATTTAAGGGGTTATTGACAGTGATTGACTCCTGGGTAGTGCTTTCTGTCTCCTGTTTCTTCAATGGAACACCACGTAGAACTAGAGATTCTTGACTGAACCCTCAGCGCTTTAATGTGTCAACAGAGAAAATCAAGTGACCAAAAACGTCTGTTTGTCCATAGGTGCAAGTATACCAGGAAGGATCTTTGTTGTCCGGCCAAGGCTTTCAGCCAAACTCCCATGAAAGTCCCTCTATCACCCATTCAATTTGACAAATGAAATAGAGCTGGTACATGGTGTAAATGCATAGCTCCAGTCAATTTCTTCCATTGATCTTCTCAGTAGTCTCGAGTTTCTTTCTCCATGGCCGTCGGCAGCAGGACATGTCTGGCTAGTTGGTCATGGCTAAAACACAGTGCCATGCCCTGTGTTATTCGATTGAGTTTATCTGAACTCCATTACGGTGTGCCCCTGGTGCTGAAGCAATGCAGTCTGAGCTAATGTGCCAAAGAACCTTCGTTAACTTGGCGACGATCGAGCGGGGTTAACTGTGAACTGATTAAGTGCTCACAGTCCATCAGTTGATGAAAACTTGCAAGACATCAGGGCATAGTTCTTCTCAGCAATTCTCACTGTTTGTACACATTGGGGTGACCGTTTTCTTTTTAAGTTCTCGCCTCGCTCTGCAGTGCCTCCATTATTCAGTGCCAAGTGAACCGGTAATGCGGAACTTTCCTTAACCGTCTGGAAGTTCTTGTGTAAACATTGTGATTACTCTGATCGTCTCTCTGCTTTCCTCGGTTACAGAACCGTGAACTGGTGTTCATGACAAAGGTACATAGCCTGCATTAACCTCTTTATTAAGCACTTGATTGACTGTGTTATTTTATCACTATCTGTAGATAATGTCATATTTAAGTACATGCCATGTTATCACCATGGAATGCATTAGAACACGATTTATTTATGTATTTGATTGGTGTTTTATGATGTTCACAAACTAAGGGTGGGAGGAAGCCAGACAGAGCCTGGGGAAACCCACGACCATGTGCAGGTTGCTAGAGGACCTTCCATGTATGACAGGAGAAGAAGCCAGCAAGATCCACTGTTAAAATGCGAGGATTTGAAAATATTTTTGTATGATGGCTGTTAATAAAACATCAGTGCAGTATTCTCATGCATAAATACAGCTGTATGCCCTGAATGGGGATATTATGCATGTCTAATATAAGTTTATTTTTTATTGAATTTTATAAATATGCTAACAAATGGATTAAACCAGAATTTCTATCGTATTTATATTGTTTTATGAACAAATTCATAGTTCAGATTTAACACATGCATTTATATAACAAGTTTGCATTCTTCAAGCTAATCAGTGCTCCAAATAAATGCAGATGTGATACAATTTTATTGGAACCTTGTTCTTTACACTATTTGTTATTGTTTAAACACATTTTAACAACGTATAAGCTAGAGTTTGCTTTTCATCTGAAAGCTGGTTTTGTGCAGTGCATGTTTATATGCATGTCTGTGGCAAATAGATCATTGTCCTACAGGCCTAAAAATATTCAAAACCCTAATATCAAGTATGTTAATCATTTTTAGCTCGCCTTAGTTTTGTTAGAGGGTTCAGATGCTGTCGGTGACAGTATCAGTGTCCAGCTTGGTTAAAGTTTTTGGTCACTTACAGCGTTGCAGTAACCACCCACACGAGTGTCGGTGGCGATTTGCATTTCAAAGACCAAGGAAGCCTTTTACCTCATAGCTCAGCATTTTGTTCTATTTTCACAGGGTTGCAGTTGCCTCCCACAGTACATGAATTGCTAAATGCAGTTCTTGATTTGCATATAAAAGACCTCTCTGGTATAGTTGTGCACTAACTCACCACAGTGTCTTTTACCACCACAATGATTTACAACTCCATAAACATATGAAGCCGCTGTTTTGCAACCTATATGCATATGATAAACGGTGATTTGATTTATTTATTTATGTATTTGATTGATATTTTACGCTGTACTCAAGAATATTCCACTTATATGATGGCTGCCAGCATTATGGTGAGAGGACACTGGGCAGAGCCCTGGGGAAAGCCACGACCGCCCGCAGGTTGCTGACAGACCTTCCCACATATGGCCTTTCCCCCCTTCGTTCATAACTCTTATGTAGTGTGTGCAGACTTTTTGAGATGCAGATTTAAGAATTAATGTTTGATCATCGCAAGGAAATAACATTTTCTGGTTACGCTAGTGGTCATTCGTTGAAATTAGTTGCTGTGATTGAATGGTTTATTTTTTTGATTGGTGTTTTACCCCATACTCATGAATATTTCCTTTACATGATGGCAGTTAGTGTTATGGTAGGAGGAAACGGAGTCCATTAGAATGCCTTGATGGAAACACATTTTTAGAAAAAACTGAATGTCCATTCTTCCGAAGATTTTGTTGTGGCACAAATAGTCTCCCCTAATGTCATTGTCTGTTGACACTGGCTTCCTGAAAGGAATTGCCTTGGTTTAGACAGAACTATCAATACAGGTATCTGGAAAATGAGAAAGGAAATTAGAGCCAAGCAGCAATGACACTGTGGCGATTGTAATTTGGTCACACGTAACAAGTGATATATAACCACTAGATATTAGACATCGCTACTGTTATTATGGGACACTACCATACTAGATTAGGTTCCATAATTCATGGTATCTCCTTACTGAGGCCTTGAGTGAATGTTTTATTAAGAGTGTTGTAAAGATGGACAATAATGACATGAGGTGAAGTTGTCTGTGATGTTACCATTTGTACCAGCTTTGATTTTGTATGTCTTTCAGCTATGTCACATTTTAATTTAAGGTCTGTTCACACATTGAACTATGAAAGGAACCATTTGCCTCCTGGGTTAGTCATTCACATATTTGCAACCCTCCTTTGGCTTCATGGAAAATGACCAGAGCTGTTGGCCAAAACATGCAGCGTCAGATGTACTCAAATCAAGTCATGGAAATTCCTTCCAGTGTGAATCATCAAAGAAACAGAAGAGATTTTGAAACATTTGTGTGGGTGTCAAATGTTGGTCATGCGACAGGGGAAAATTTATGGGTGGGGAAGAGAGTTGAGGGGTTTTTTTTGGTTTTTTTTTTTAAGAAAGAGATTTTGTGTTGCACTGCTTACTACATGTATAAAGAAAGAATCTTACAGCCTTTCACGGTAATCCAGAACAAATAAGACCTTATTACCCTCCTATTGCCCGAGCACTGCCCACAGCTGAAAAGAAAAGAAAAGGGCAAAACAAAAAAATTGTCGTACTCCAATAGAAGTACATTGGGTATTTGATCCAGATACAAAATATGTTTTCCCTATGTCATGCTTCAGTGTGGAAATGAACGCTAGACAAACCAGTATCAACAATTAAACCCGGGATGCATAATGACAAATGATATGGTGGCCATGAAGTAGTGGCTAGAGATGCTTGGAAATCTGGCCTTGGACAAGGAATTTGTAGTTTCCGCCACTCTAACTGTTTGTGGGGCCTATAAGCGACAATGAGACAATAAGCGAATAGGACCACCACTTGTCTTCCACCAGTTTTGTGTTCATATTTGTACATCTCATGCGGGAAAATGTATCCGTAACTTGGCCAAGGTTGGTGGTTTACACCTGGCACTCGGTCAAGGTTGGTGGTTTACACCTGGCACTCGTTCAAGGTTGGTGGTTTACACCTGGCACTCTGTCAAGGTTGGTGGTTTACACCTGGCACTCGGTTTTCGCCATGAATAAGACTGACCATCATACCAGTGAAAAATTCTTGAGTCAAACAAAATAAATTAGAGTGGCAGTTTTGACCGAAGTCCAAATTGTTTGTTGTCATGCTAATCATTGTAAGAATGCATACAGTGCCCTGACCTACATGTACAAACCTTAAAAAGTGAGGTGCTTGTCGCCATCGTATAAGTGAAATATTCTTTAGTGTGACCTAAAACACCAAACAAGTAAATAAATTAAAATTGAGGGGTCCATGGAAATAACCCAACTTCTCATTTGCCAGTCTGGAAGGTTTTCGGAAGGCACCATCATCTGTACCAGATAGACAATAGAGCTTTTTCTTGCAGAGTGTTTCCTTGTTGCCGGAGGACATTGTCTTTATGTGTTACCCATGCCTGACTGCTGCAGTCAATCATACTTGCCCTTATTATTCTTAAGTAAATACAATTATGTTGTACTCAAGAATATTTCACTCATAGGACAGGGGCCCGCATTATGGTGGAAGGAAACCGAGCTGATCTCATGGTAAAGTCATGACTATTAAAAAAAATGAATCCACATATTGGTTGAAATTCCAGACATGACAGTCCAGTATGTCTTCTCTCTGCTGTTTGGCTTAATCAGCTAAGACATGCACCTGTGCATGAAATTAAGACCAGTAACTCTGTCAGAGAACCCTCAGGGTATATGTGGACTTCAGTGTAACACTTACAAATGCCAGTGGGATAGAAAAGTGGTTCTATCAGTGAAACCAGGCAAGTGTCAACCTGTCTTCAGCTTTCTGATCTGCCTATCTTTGACAAGAAAATTTGAAATTAACAGTGGCATAGAAGCCCTTTGAGATCTCAGCTTGCAAGTAAAGCTCTGGCATTCACAATGGCATTTGAAAGTATGTAGAACAGAAATTCAATCTTCTTTACTGAACTCTTAGATCTGTTATACTGGGAGTAACTGTCCATAGATGTATATACAATGTAGTCTCTATAACACTTAGTTTAAAATTTTGGTTAAACTTTTATTTTTGGAACTACAAGGCTCCATAGATAGAAAAGCAAGTGGAGGCTTTTAGTACATTTATGGAAATCACTGATCTATAAATATTTACATCTGAAGCTATAATTAGATGTCAGTGTTAACCAATGAGTAGACAGAGTTCCATGTGCCCTTTATGTCACTGACTTGCTGGTTGTATGTGCACACTATTACATTTACAACGCTTGCCCCTTTGTTGTCCAACCTTTGATAGTAGACACGAAAGCCATACAATATTACCTTTAGGTAGTAAAGAGATCAGGGTCTAATGACATGAAAATAGATTATGTGTTACAGTCCAAAGTATATTTATGCTGAGTTCGGTGGAAAGTAATGTTACTAATTTACCAACAATAATAGAAGATCATGAAAACAATCTAAAGAAGCCTCAAAATTGGACATTGTATGAGAGGTTTCTTTTCTTGCCAAGTTGAATGATGTCCATTGACACTGAGAAATTGTACCCCCATGTTATGCACCAATATGTAGTGTTAAGTTAATACATATTTGAGGTTTGGGGACTTCGTGGCTCAGTTGGTTAGCGCACTAGTGCACCGTAATGACCCAGAAGCCTCTCATCAATGCGGTTGCTGTGAGTTCAAGCCCAGTTCATGTTGGCTTAATCTCTGGCCATAAGTGGGAAGGTCTGCCAGCAACCTGTGGATGGCTGTGGGTTTCCCCCTGGCTCTGCCCAGTTTCCTCCCACCATAATGCTGGCCGCCGTCGTATAGGTGAAACATTCTTGATTACAAATCAAACACCAATCAAATAAATAAATATTTGAGGTTTATGAGTTGCAATACTTTTATACACTAGTTTTCAGTGCCATCAGTAACAGTTTGGGAATTAGAGTTGAAAGGTCTTTCCTGTTTGTAGCTCACTGATAAATGAGACCAATGAGATTTGAGGTTTAGAAAATGTTCCCTTCTCTGCTGATCTCCACAGTTTGACCAGACACATGATTGGCAGACAAGGCACTGGTCGCTTAATTGGACCCTATAAATACAGTCCAAGTGGCAGGGGTTTGAGATTAGGCTTGAATCTCCACTGCTTATGCTATCCATCAGCAGGTTATTAATAACAATGGATCGAGTTGCCCCCCCGGGGGAGAGAAACATAGCCTTGTCAATCAGGAGCGGCCAGCAGTCCCTTGGTGGTCACTCAGTCCTAATTGACCTTACCTTCTCAGACCACTTACCCCAGATCAGACCTGTATTATAGGTTTTGAGAATATACCCCATGAAATTGCTGGAGCCAGTCTCTGCTTTTGGGCTTTCACCATGCCAAGACATTTTTGGTGTGAACTGATCATGGATGATCTTGAGTTCTGAGAATTGGGGTGGTGTACTTTGTCAGCATTTCGTCTCACCCTTCACCAAACTGATACACAAATTGCTACATCTGAGGCCCTTTTCTCCCCCCTGAACTGTCTGCATGCACACATGAAAACCAATCAGGACCTTTTCACTGCTCGATCTACTACCTACTTGTAGGCCTGTTGGCGCATTTGAAATTCAGATTCACTTGAGCCATTTCAATGTATGAGACTTGGTCAGTTAATAACTTTCGCTTGTCTTGCACTCAAATCGCCTTTTCACCTTGCCTGCTCAACAGTGGCCTTATGTAAGTAACAGTTACCGCCTGATTTTGAGTTTCTCCAGCCAGGTGATCGCCCAGTCAAGGCCGTGTTTTGACTAAAGTCGAATTCAATCGGATGATCATCTAATCAGGAGATGGACACCAAAGGTGGCACTAAACTGAAATAAAAAATGGTTTCATTGATAGTCAAGAATCATTCGTTTTATGAAATCAACATTGTTTGAGCTTATTAATGTTTGAAGTTGGAAGATGAGTTGCCTGAATATTAAAATATACTTTAATTTATATTTAACATTTTATGCACAGAGGCCTGTAAAGCTATAATTTTCACTAATTTTCATAAGCCGAGAAAGTTCTGGGAAGCTAAGTGGTAAACTACTAACACTTTGTAGAGGAAACATATCTGTGTATTTCTGTGCAGTTGCCAAAATAAACAGTGTATATTCAAAATATTGATGTGGTTTTATATGAAACTCTTAATTAATGTGTTAACTATATTACACTGCTTCCATGACAGATTCCTAGAGGTATAAAGCATGGGGCT
Organism: Liolophura sinensis; assembly: GCF_032854445.1. Lineage (NCBI taxonomy): Eukaryota > Metazoa > Mollusca > Polyplacophora > Chitonida > Chitonidae > Liolophura > Liolophura sinensis. The sequence goes on from NC_088300.1 coordinate 22,969,794, forward strand.
GGATCTGTGAATGTGAAATTTTGGGTGAGAGGAGCAGGGGAAAGTTGCAGGAGAGGGCTGCTCTGATGGACTGAACTTTGGACAGACAAATGTGATTGTAATCCCCTGTTAATGAAGTAGGCAGTTATGAAATAAATGTACGTTGTTGGAAACACCGGATACATGTCTTTTGAGCACCCAGTAAATTCACTGAACAATCAGTTCACACTGTTTGAACACTGGTATGTGTCACTTGAACACCAGGTACACATTCCTTCAACACCAGGTACATATCACCTAAACACTTGTGGTCGTATGCATTCTGCAGGTTAACGGTTTGTATGTACATGTAGAGTGAATGACTCATTGCAAACAAGAGTGTTAGTGTCTAAGAATGCAATTATCAAATATCTTGAAAAAGTAGTCGTTTGTTTTCCTCAGCCCATAAACCTGGCCACCTTCATGCTTTTGAGGGAATTAAATCAGGTAAATACAATTTATTCATTTGTTTTTGCCATCAGATCTTACTCTGTCTATCAGTGACTTTCAAAGAAATGGTAATTCAATCATAATGAACAATACTAGTACCTTTGGAAATACCACAGTCATCACCTGAACTTATAATTGTTAACATTAACATTTAATCAGGTTTCATCGGTTAACCAGTCATCATTAAAATATTGTTTGTAAACACCTACAGCATTTCTTGTTCATTACAAATAGAGTGTGAATCTTTGAAGCCATCTTTGAGTTTGTCTAATTTAATTGTCCCAGTTGAATCTAGAGTGCAAACTATTAAAATATATAAAAGGATATTGCATATTGCAGAATGCACAGGATTAAATGGATTATCCTTTTTGCCGGTTACAAGGAAAACATGAGCTTTATCCTCAGATTTTGTTTCACCTTCATAAACATTGTAAACTGTTAATTTGCAATAACATATGTAGTCGTCTATTGCATTATTTTACATGTGCATGCCCTTCAGCAGGCTGCTTAAGGCTGCGTGCTGGGACATTTTGTCAGCCTGTCTTTCTTTTGTGAGCAACAAATTTTTTGAAAGTGTCCTCATGTTACAAGTTATCTCAGCTAATGCAGTTCTTTGAAAAGACAAACCGTAGAAACACTGATTTTCTGCGAAGTAGTTGTTAGGGCTATCAGCTTAATCTTAGTTAAGTGTTATTTTAGTGGAAAAACCTTTAAAACTCTTCCTTCATCATGGAAAACAACATTTTGCAGTTGCATTCAGACAATTAAAGTCAAGGTTTTACTTGGACAACAAGTGATTCCCTTCACTGTTTAAACCTTTTTATGTAAAGACTAATGGTCTTAGCCAGAGGGTTTTGCTAATTTGCTTCATTTTATGTTATTGTCTGCTGCAGGCATTTCTGTGCTTCAGTTATTGCCTTACTTGTAAAAGATTTCTGGCAAGCTGTTACAGCTTGTCCCTGAAATTGTGTTCATAATCAGAAAATCTGCTTTACGTTTTGCGCAAATAATACTGAGTCATTGGAAACATTTCTGTCTTCACTTCTGGGAAGAGGGTTAAATTGGGGTCAATTCCTTCAACAAAATTGCTTTGACCAGCTGTTTTGGACAGTATGCTATTGGATTCTCTTTTTGGGACAGCAGAGCAAAACTACGCAATCAATACACGCAGGCCTCCCCCATTCAAGCTGCTCAATGCCCACAATGAAATTGTTGCTTGGGTTGACCTGTTGCGGAATATGTGTCCCGTGAAGTCACCTCAAGAGTAACAATACACGTGTGCAGATTAGAGATTCTTCCGTGAGGACTACCAATGCTAATTTGTTTAAAAAGTTGGGGGAGTTGGCTGCCTCCAGCTGTGTCGTGTCTCTATCCATCTCATTGGGCTGAACCTTTTTCAAAGAAAGTTTTTATGCCCCCTCTTGCAAATACAGTGGGGTGCATTTCCATTGGCAGTACATGTGTCCCCGTCACCTTCATGCCTTAATCTTCTGTTCACTAATATCTAAAATACCTCATTAAATTATAATGTTCAGAAAAAAAAGGAAATCTTGCCAGGAATCCTTATAGTAAAGGCAGTAAATATATATTAATATAACCTGTACAGTCTTTATACTGGAAGAGTTGCCTATGTGTGTTACATGTCATTAAATTAATGATTGGTTTAATTATTAGGCTTAACCTTTCTGACTGAGGACTAGTGAGCATAGTCTGTGTTAGGTCAGTGGCCTGTGATTATGAGGGTTGGGAGCTTCCTTAGCATGTGTCTTCTATCCAGGGTGTGACTTTATACTGTGCGAATCTTGTCAAGGGTACATTTATATGAAAGCCAGGTGTGGAGAGTTCCCTCAGGCTCTACATGCCCACCTTTCTCCACTCCTAAAACTGTATACCTAAGAAAATAAAGAAACCACAGCAGGCTTTGAGTCTTTTACCACTCAGAGTTTACTGAATGTTGTGAATTTAACATCTAGTTATTAGCTTTATAAACTTACAGTTAATCACAATGGTCGTCATGTCTCCTGGAAGGAAAAAAAATAACCTACATAAATGTGTTTAGGTGTTGAACCACACCTGTTTCAGTCACATGACTTGAAGAGGGCTTGGACTAATCCATCACTTGGCAGTAGAACCTGATACATACTGATATTCCTTTCATAGAGAAAGAAGTGTCAAATTGTAGGTAGCATGCACCCATCAATATTTGAATGCTCAAGTGTCTTGCAGTGGCAGTGTACTATATACACATCAGGTGGTTGTCACACTTTATACTCAGAAAAAATTTTCTAAATTTTCATGAGTGTTTAAGGATATTAATGCCTTTAAATTAAATTTATAGTTTCTGTATATAGTATGTTTCATGGGTGATTTCTCTGATGGATGGAGAAACCGTTTTCTTTAGAAAACGTGTGAGTGGGAAGGTGCAGTATGGTATTTGAGGCTCCCTTACACACTGCAGTGTTACAGACCATATCAAAATTAGGATATACATGTAGGAGCAATTTGGTAGTACACCTTTTGGAAATGGCTGTGCTTGCAGATGTACATCTTAATTCATAGAATGACGTGTGCTGTGGAACAGAGGATTTATCAGTAAGTCTGTAGCATAACAACTTCATTTTTTCAAGAATAATTCATGATCTCCTTCTGAAAACAGACTAATGTGCTGTTACACGTCTCCCTCATTATGCAGTTTTCACTACAACATCTAATTCACGATAACCATAATTTTGTGAAAAACCAAGTTTTTCACAAAGCTGTTGTTGATTACATCTGTACATACCATGAAGAGTTTCATTGAAGTTCTTATTTTTTATCTTCTTTCATTGCACAAAACAGGCTTGTTTATCGTAAAAGTCGCAACATTATGTTGATCTGGCTTACAGTTATCAACTTCATCCAACAACTATGCCAGTCTGCCAGCAACCTGCAGATGGTTGTGGGTTTCCCCGAACCCAGTCTCCTCCCAGCATAATGCTGGCCGCTGTAGTAGTTAGTGTTAATAAGGTAGATCCTTCAAAGAGAACAACACTAAGAGTACATATAACTTGGGACTATTATATACATGTACATGTGGCAGATATAACCAGTCTCGGTGACTTTCTGTATTGTGTGATTCACCATGTACTGCAGTGTGCCCATCATCTTCTGTCCACATAATTAGGAATTTATCATTGTATTTTAACAAAAACTATGACATTTTTAATTTATATTCTTAATCAAATGCTCTCCCAAAACCTGTTTGGGATAGCATGCACTGTGGATGAATCCTCCCTTCAGGCACTTTGAATGAATTGTCCAGTTTGCATCGAACCATTCACTTTTTTTTTTCTTTGAATTCTAGTCAGATCATTTTTGTATCACTGCAGAAAATCAGGTTAGAACTTAACTGGCTAACTTTTGTTTCTTAACTGGTCAGTGATAACCTACTGATGCACCATAATTCTACAGTTTGATTGAACAATATGCTTAAAAGTCACATACTTAAGGATTTGATTATAACGGCTCTTAATTCACACCACCTGTGATTAACTTGTGGTCTGTCTAGTCAGTGGTGACCTACTGATGGCCACAGTACCTGCTTGTAGCTGAGGTATCGTAATTCTGTACTTTGATTGGATAATGAGCTTTATGATCGCCTCCTTAAGATTTTGATTATAACTTGGCTCTTTTCACTACCTGTGATTAACCTGTGATGTGACTGGTCAGCAGCGCCCACCAATGAGGTCATTATAAGGCTATGAGGTTGGTTGGTCAGTCCAGTCACAACTGCTGGGTCACTGTCCCCTCTGGAGTTCTGTTCTGCACATGACAGGCTGGCTGTGATCACCTACTGGCCCATCACACAGATCCAGGCTAAATCTGGTCATTCACTCTTAATAACATGCATTACCACGCTCCTGCCATTTTATTTTGGGGGAAGGTGTCTGTGCAGTGGGTGCTCTATCTTGTGGAAACTGAAATGTTATTGATCTGATTTTATCAGGCTGACAATCACATTCCAGGCAGCACTATTCATGGTACAATGTAGACTGTCCATAGTTTCATTGCATGTTTGGTACATAAATTTACTGTAGACAAAAACCAGAGAACAAACTATTTTCATTGAACTGACTGACATTGTTAACATGAAATATAGCTTCGATATGATAAAGATAAGCTATATTTAAAAGATTCTGAAACAAATAAATAATATAACTGAAAGGTAAATACAGGTTTTCAAATTGTTTAGCCCTTTCTCTTGAGATGACTAGTTGAATTTATGCTAGATGGGAAGTAATTTCAATGTGTTAGGTTAAAAAAGTCTAGTGAATTCATAATACACGAGGTATAAGTTGAACCTTTGCTTTGGGCAGGGAATTTTTAGATATCCCTGTTCTGATTGTTTGTGGTGCCCTGAATTCTGATGGAAGTAGCTGACAAGTCTTTGTGGCTGTTGCTGTGCATATGGTCTAACGTTTGTTGAAAGACCAGTCATCTTCCACCAGTATACTATGTACATCTGTACATCACATGTGGAAAAGTTAGTAACTTGCCAAAGGTCAGTGGTTTACCATGGACAATCCTGTTTCCATAAAACTACCTGCCATTTGTAGAATTGAAAAATTCTTGAACATTGCATTAAAATAACACTCAAATCAAACTTAAACAATGAAAAAGCATCTTTTTCCTTTACATGATTTGGTTTGTGAAGATAAATCAGATTATTTTTTTAAGAAGATTGATACCATGTGTCTATCTTCTTCCTGAGACGACCAGAAACTTTGTGCCCCATACCATTCGCCCACCAATCTGCAATATCTTGAGTTTTGTATGAAATCAAGCCTTTGTGTACTTGTGTATCATTCCTCAGTGATACCAAAATCCCATTCTATAAGTGGTCCAGGTAACTGTCAATATAGTTGCTTGCGCTATGTTGCTATGTTCACATTATACCAGACAAACATTCCAGTAAATTGCAGAAATGACACCTTTATCATTTTCTGATGTCAGGTCTTCATACTGTCTGGCTTGTTGACTTCAGATATATATAGCAAAGGCATTCTGACCTTTCCTCTTTATGTGCACAAGTCTGGAAATTGTGTTACAAGATCTTTGTGGACAAAGGAATTCTAAACCCCTAAACCGTATTAATACGTTCATGTAGATCAGGGGACTATTGTAATCTCTGTGTCAGTATTATCTTCTGGTGCTTCTGAGACCAAATTTATTGGCACATATGTCTAGGATTTCATTTCCCGTCCTGATTTTCTTTTTGCACAAAATCCTGTCCAGCAGTGTTAGTTGATGATTAAGTTACCGTTATCTCTTTTACTTTGTTTTCTACTCTGCAGGGTTCTACTGGTACACAGATATGAGGAAACACACAATCAAAAGATAATGCCAAGGTGACTATGCCTTGTGTATAATGTCCCCTGTTCCTAAACACTTCTCTGTCTTCAGCATGTCAGTAGAACTCCAAATCCCAGTGTGAGGTTGTTGGATTATATCTCCAAACCTTCCTTCCCGGAAGGCATTTCTTCAGAAGATGCGCAAGATCACGATCAGTTTATACGTATGTCTTGCAGCAGATTTCGTGTTTGACACTTCTGCTGTGATCAGCAGTATTACCTTACAACCATATTTTATCTGTACATGCTTATGTGTAAGTCTTTGCTTTTATGTAATATTAGTACCACTTCATGCAACTTTGAGGCACTTTTACACCCCCTTGCAAATATGATGGGGCATCTTGATATGACAGTGTTTGTACCGCTTGGACACAGTTTGCCCAAAACGTTTAGAACGAAGGTTTGTAATTTTGGTACACAAATTCTCCTGATTGTGGCCATCATCTGATCAAATGTTGAACACAAAGCCACAAGCTTTTCCATTATTCCTGATATTTTTTTTTGCTTTTTTTTGTTACAGATTTTGAACTTTTCCTATTTTCTGTGTTTTGTACAAGAAAAGGGCATATGTTTTGTAAACAGTGGAACGTCTAGTTGCATACTGAAATATGTTCTTTGGACGGAAAGATGGACCTACCAATTCGCTTTTGCTTTTTGTTCATTTTATTGTCTTCTAGGTTTTACATCTGTATAATGTATTTCCATTTATCAACTTGATACCAGGCTCACATGTTTGTTTATTGTATATAGTATTTATTAAAGAATCTACAGACTTAGAACAATGAACCTCTCAATTTTTCACTTGTTTCAATGTAGTCAATACATCCACAATTTAATATCTACATCTGAAGCCTAAAAAAAAAAGGCAACAGAACACCACATTTAACAACATCAAAGATTACTTTAGTTTGTCACAAATTCCAAGGATGAAGTGAAAAAAAAGTCTCTGATACAGACAGCTTTTAAGAAGCTGGGTTGGCTTTTTTATACTTGAGTATTACAGTAGGTTCATTTCATTTTGTGGGTTCTTCTGTCAGTATGACCTTCGGAAATCCATTGTAAGAATTATCCTTGACAAAGACGTCTTGCTTCAGGCTCTCCAGACCTTTGGAAGCCATCTTGAAAACTGGATAAAAAAATAAGGTGCCATGCCTTAGTTCCTTTAGAATGAAGCTTTAATATATAAATTCCAGCTCATGTTTGCTCTCTCAGATTTATTTTACTTTTCTCTGACATACAGTAATTGTTTTGTATTCATTTTATGTCTGCACTTTTTACTTTTTACCAGACTACTTTCAGTACTTTGATTATTACTTGTTAACTCATGCTCTTCTTTGTTCCATTGTGTAAGTGAAATATTATTGAGTATGACATATGACTTAACACTCAAATCAAATAAGTAAATAAATAATCATTACTTCTAATTTTATGAATGAAACTTGTCTCTGGGAATTGAACTTTATATATTGTTTTACTGTTTGATGTCTTAGACTGATATTTGGACTCTTGACTTACTGTTCCAAAAATTATCCTTCTTAGTTTATTTGCCTGCTCGTTACATTAAGTATTAATGCTGTCTTGAACATAGGCTGCCTAAATCGTTCGCGGTTGACCATAAGATAACTTCTGTGAAGGTGAATTACTGACTGGGTCATTTTAACACACTACAGGTGTGATCAGCCACTCCCTGTGGATTCTCACGCAGAGAACAGAGCACAAAATAGGCATGATTACTCAGAATAAATACATCCATAACCACCTTTTTGCTCCACTGCGTCTGCATATAGGTTGAGAGGGAAGCAGGTCAGTGTGGGTTGAGGTTGGTTTCTTGCTACCCCCAAGGGCCACAACTCAACTCTGTGCTCTTATAACTCAGTTACTGACCCTAAAGCAGAAGTTAACACACTCAGGGGAAAAACATGTATCTGTATTACAATCACCTGACTAGGTTGTAAGCCTTTAGGGGACATAGCCATGAACAGATATTGACAAGCTTTATGTTGCCTTTTTTGGGTCAGGCGCAGGATGGTTGGGATGAGCAAGACAATGGAAACCCTGAGAAATTATACCCAAATTTTTTGGTTCTCTTTCCTTCCAAGTACACAATGGAAACCCTGAGAAATTATACCCCAATTTTTTGGTTCTCTTTTCTTCCAAGTACACAGACTGATGGACTTGGAAGAAAAGAGAACCAAAAAATTTGGGTATAATTTCTCAGGGTTTCTATTGCCTTGCTCATCTTAACAAATTTTGAAGGAAGCCTTATATCTGTGTAGTTATTAGCTTTTGAATTTGTCAACAAACTTTAAAACTTTTTTTTGTCATAGTTTTTTAAAAAGCGTACTCAGATTTTTATGCTTCACCGACAGTGTATATAAGTATATTCCTGGATTTTGGAAAGCTGCATCCATTAAAATTCTAGTGGATTTATTAAGTATAACATATTATTCGGTGTTTGACGATTTCATTCATTATGTATAAACTACCAGTTTCTTGATAACCCAAGATTGATAACTTCCAGTGGCACTGCTTTGCTCAATGCAGGAATGCATCTGATCAGTAATTATACAACCATTAATTCCCAAGGCAAGACCAACATTAACTAATTTGTTTATCTAATTAAAACTGTTGCTATGAGCTAAAGATTCACTCTGATGCCAGGAGACTACATGGTAATATCTTAGATAGCCTGTCGAGATGTCAATTGTATGTTGCTATAATTAAGGGATGAAAGTCTCCAGGTTACCAACAGGCCTGGGATCTTTTCATCAGCAGCCAAATTGCCATTTTTCAATCAGTGTGTGGAGTTTTGTTTACTCTCATTTAATACTTAAGGTCACTGATTGGATAGAGAGTTGAGAAATGTTGACCCTCCGTAGTCTGAGAAAATTCCACATAGGTTCCACTGAAACTCAAATAGAATCTTCCATTGCTTGGATTTATTTGCATATTTGATTGTTGTTTAATTTTATACTCAGAATTAAACAACTTACATGATATGGTCATTTTGATAGGTGAAGGAAACATGAGTGCCCAGGGTAAACCACCGACCTTTGACATGTTACTGACAAACTTTCAAACATGTGGTGCAGAGATACGCACCACATTTTGGCGAAAGACAAGTGATCTTCAACAAACGTAACACTGGGCAAACGGTACTACAAGGGTCGATGACCATTTCTTGTCACCACAGCGCATTGAGGATGCAAGTTAAAAGTTCAGCTCTTGCTGGTTTCTGGTTTACATCTGTAGGGTTTGTCAATGTACGTGCCAGGTGACACAAGTATGATTCTATGGTTACTCCGGGCACACCCTGGAACTTAACTGCATTATCCTTTAAGACAAAAATTCTTAATCCCAGCTTCATCACCAATCAGACATGTCAGATAAATAAATAATACATATTTGCCAGAATCTCTCTTTAGCATCATGAATGAACAAATGTCATGTGTGATAGATGACATATTTTAACAAACAACTGAGCTGATCACACTTCCGTCTTCATTCTTAAAATGAAGTCAGTTTGTTGATATTCCTAATTACATGTATGTTTTATGAGCTGAGAACAGTATGGGGTTTATGTACTCGCCCCATTACTAGCATGCAGTATTTGTGCTCTGTAGGGATCCAGCTTCATCTGATTGGTTCGGCATGTTTCAGATCCGTGCTGTTACCCAGAGAGCACAGTACCTTATGAGGTCGACCATTTATTGGCTAATAGCTGGAGAGATTTAGCTGTGCTTGCTGTTGGGCATCTCACCTGACAGAGTAAATACTGGGGCAAACCCTGTAAAATACTGGAACGTGCTTGTGCGAGAAATCGGCACATAATGTAACAGGAGGACTGACAGAATCGGTCAATAAAAAACCTGTGTAAAATGTACTCTGTAGAGTTCCATTGGTTTAAATCATTACTAAAACACTAAGTTTGCACGACAGGTTTTTCTAAGTGTAAAGTTACTAGAACGACTTAATGCACGTTTTCTTATTTTAAAAAATCGATGTGAAAATTTAACAGTTGCGGTAAGTTTATAGATAGTGTTATTATTAACTTGTAGACGTGTCTTCTCCAGAATTTCACAGTTTCCTGATTCCAGGAAACTTACTTTCTGAGAACCACAGGTTCATATATCACAGGACTGATGGTGCCTTGTCATGTATGTAATCATATTAACACCAGTTTGGCATTTATATCAGTATTTTTCTGAATGAGTTTTATGGCATGTAAAAAGTGCTGTGTTATCTTCTTTCTACAGAATTGGTGATTTAAAATGTCTCCGTTATCACTCCACAGGTCATTTGTGCTGTTGATTCTTGACTCTTTACTCTCTCATCAGCCCCTAGTCTCTGTGACAGTATTAAATGTGCTTTTTGCTTCTACATACCCTAATTCCTCAACTTTTTCACGTATGAAAGAGCAACTTTCAGTGCAATTTATGTACATTGTTAATTTGATTTTAGAGACACAACTACATTGTTTGGACTGGCCATTTTCAGGTGTTCACAAAAATTTCCGTTTTATCAGTCATCACAGAATAATGCCTTCAGCATATGCTTGAATAAACACCTTGCAAACATGTGAAAATGTTCAAGGATGTACATGTATATGTCTTGTCCACCTGGCCAATGTATCCTAGCTAATCCCTTGAAACTGTACCAAGTTGAAGGAATCTATTCATTGTTTCTTGGTCGCCATTATATGACTGAAACATTGTAGATGTGGCGTTAAACTATAATCATTCATTCATTTATTCATTGTTTCTTGGGAGTTTTGGTAGTACATCTAGCCATGAAGATTATATACTGGAGCACCAGAAATGTGGATAAATGTGGTACGTGGATAATAAAACATGCATGAGACTTGGTCAGGACAGATTTTAAGACAGCATGGAAATTAGACCCAGATTAGCAACCATCTTAATGGACTTGATTCCGACCCTTTGCCCATACTTTGTACATTTATTATATTAGCCAAGGAAGTTATGTTCTCTGCTGGCATTTATTCATCTGTCTTTCGTGCAATAATTTTCAGTATCGAAGAGTTATGCAGATCGACACACTTGGAAGTTGTACAAATCTTCAGTGAGCCACATCTAGCTGTTTGTAGTTGATGGAATTTAATATGGTTTATCAAGAATTTCTTTTTAAAATACCCAAAGCTTATAAGCTTGGTAAAAACTGGATTATACAGTGATATGTAATTGTGTTGTGGGAAAAGTTGTGGAATTCATGCGTATGGCAACTCTATGATTTTTCCAAAACACGAGCCAGTATAACATTAAAAAGTTTGCTGGGAGCCTTGAGAGAAACCATTCTAGGGACCACCCATTCCCGATGTTGCTATCTTGTATGGCCATTTGAGTTTTTCATAAGCAGTAACGACCTTACCATCTGTAGGTGGAATCTTTAAGTAAAATCTAATGAGGCGTGTAAGCCTTTGATACCAGCATGAAAACAGACTCTAAATCACGGAGCATCTGAGTAAACCTGCACTTTACACCTTATATTAGTATATAATGTGATCTTCATGCTTTCTGAACATTAATCAGCCTATTTATTTTGAAAACCAGTTTGCACTTTAAATGGGATCAAGCTTCTCTAGCTGGAAGTGGAAGTCTACTAGCTGGCTTGGTTGCATTGGTTGCTAGGGAGGAGAAAACAATATATATTTTTTTTTTTTTGTGGTTTCAAACTATAATTCATTGGTCTCCAAACATACATAATATTTTATGTTATGAGCTCAATTAAATCATATGCGGTATACAGTTAGGTTTAGTAATCTTTGGTGGATCAAAACCACCACCTAGAAATTAGCACATGTTATTTTGCACAAAAATGTTTGTCCAACATAGCAGAGTAGTAGGGAAAAGGTTTTGCTTTCACTCCTTTCACTCACTTACTTTGTCAGTACCAACTATATTTAAGCTAACTTGTTTAATATCAGTGGTAGCAAACATCAAACATCCATATGGGCATAGTTACAATGTGGGATTTGGTTTATGTTCCATGGACACATCACACGTGGACCTTGGGTTTTGTGGTTAATGTGGTGAGACCAGCCAAGTTTCTAGATGAAGTCCACTGCTGTATCCACAGGTGTACAAATGGCTGACCTTGTGGTTTGTGGTTAATATCTTGACACCAGCCAAGCGGACCTGAATTCTTAGAAAGAGTCCACTAAAGTACCACAGGTGCATGAAGGGCTGACTTTGTGGTTTGTGGGTAATATGTTTACACCAACCAAGATTGTCTAAATTCCTGGAAGCAGTCCACTACTGTACTAATGGTGCGCAAATGGCTGACAGAGGGGTATGTACCAAATGGTACACTTCTTGGATATTTACAGCAGAGGAGATTAGCTTTACACCTAGAGAAATGCATACATATCTTCCACGGAAAGATGACAAGAAAGCTGATTGCAAATGTGTCCTACTTTACTTGATGTACCATCAAGAAGAGTGTACATTTGCATGTTACAGTAGCATGCTGTTTAACTGTTGTCTAGCCAGTTTCATCAGTCTTATATATTGGGCATGACTAAGCAAAGATGTTTATATCTTACATTGCTTTGATAATATAGCATGCATATAAGTCTTCAAAAGCCTAGAGCTTCAATTCTGAAGTTTTAACAACCATTATGTTCTGCTTATGAGAAAAGAATATTGATATAAATCCAAAGACCCTTTTTCAAATTCCCACTGGGTAAACACTGATTCCCCCCACTAACATGAAGTATGTGTCAGATGAAAACCATTAAACATTGTCAATGAAATGGATTGATTTATTGCTTTTAGAATTTTTTTAAACCTATTGTAAAATACATTTGAAAGTTTGCATTCTGTGTTGGCATTTTCTGCCAATATTGGGACCAGGGACGTCACATCAGGTTTTTGCCGCTTGGTGCACACAGACTTTTAGATTTCACCATTAAAAATGCATCTTCATTTCCATATTGATTTATGAATCATAACCCTTCTATAGATGTTGAAACAAACTATTTCAAGCAAAAACTATGGGTATGGCATCACTGATACCCTCTGGGTCACTACAGACCACTGTAGAGTCTCATGTTTTAAAACCATTTTGTGCGGGGAAATTCTAAAAAGTAAATCAAACTATTGTCTTGGATGGTTTTTATTGGTCTTTCTTCTGATTTGTACTTCATTCTAGTCTTTTCTATGCCCTTCATAAAATTTTATGCCAGTATGAACTCCCATCTTCACTGCTTTAACACTGGATACGTTGGCATCTTTTCAAACATAGCTGTTTGAGTTGGATATTTGTACATGTTTATAAACCTTCAGCAAATCCTTGTTTCTGTCTGTTAGCTCCTCCAGTGTACATTGGTTTTAATTTGGTCACTTTTTATTAGATTACCTGTTCCCAAGTCTGCGTCCACTGCCCACCTTGTCTAATGCCCTTCCCCTGAGGTCGGATCTGGTATCCTGTCTGGCTGGTTTTCACCACATCGCTACGGAAATGCCTCTGTTAGAAGTTAATAAAAGGCTGTGTCTGGAAGGTGATGGAAATTAGGAACATGTTTTGATAGGGGCTCTTCTCTGGCTATTACACACATCTCATACGGTTAAATTGTACTGATGCTGAACATCAGCACAAAGTATTACCAACATTTCACAGAAATGTGTAGGCCCTGTACATTGTATTCCTTCTTCCATTATAGACATTCCCATAATTTCAGTCAAAGCAACAGTGTGTTTAGTCAGTCTGAATCTGTAAATTCATATATCTGGCCTAAAACAGACCAAAATCATGACTGTACAAAAGCGATGATATTCTGAAGCCTAAATTCAAACCTAGTCTGACTAAACAGGAGTAATTTAGCGTTTTTAATATATTTAATTATTAAATTATGAGCGGAGGAGTGGAGCTATAAATTATGAGTATAAACTGCTTATGTTAAATGTACTGTAAATATTTGTCCTTTTCAACCATTTAAACACTTTTTTCTGTGGAATTTTAATTATGCCCACAATTATTATGAAAATTATGCTAGAAAGATTTGTTTGTGTGCTCTATAAAACTGTGCAATATTTTTGTTAACGCCCCATATTGCTCACTGAGAATGTTTCAGAATATTGGTTGCAGAGGTGGATGAAAAGGTTGAAGAGTTAGGGTAGCCACAAATGAGGGGTAAATGTGATGGTTGTCACAGTTTTCATTGCAAGAACTTACGATAAAGGAAATAGAATGCAGAAGTTAACACTAATACAGCACAAGCAGTTTTTGTGCATAAAATGTTAGTGACGCATACAATCCCAAAAAACACCCACATGTATTTACAAACCAGATAAACACAGCCAAATTCTAAGTCTTGACATGCTTAGGAGTAGCCATTATATGAGTGGGTTATTGCCAATCAGCTGGAACTGTCTAATGCTTCAGTTGAATCAAATAGGTTGGGAGCTATATATACTCTGAGAGAAGGAAATACTGTTGACTTTAGCTACAGGAATATTGAAAGTTGGCCAAGAATTAGACCTGGGCACATATTTCTCAGATGTCTCAAGATGACTAATGAGTCAAAAATTCGAACACAGCTACATTTATAATAGTTAGATCTAGGTAGTTTAACATGTACAATGAGCAATGCACCATCCATGATTTGAGATCCATTCTGTTCTGTTTGGCTTTTAAAGCACGTGCAACTTAGAATTTACTGTGTACCATGTAAGTCTTAAGTTGCTCTTAAGTAATACCTTTAAACCAGTTTTTACATTTTAACTGGTAAACATGCAACTTTTGAAACAATAGATTTTTGGCAAGAAAATAAGATGTATTTTGTAGGTTCCCAATATTTTATGTCTATTGTAGAAAATCATCGTTAACAGTGATTCTGGTTTATTGTGTATTTGAAACACTCGCTGCGTATTCCAAGGTCAGGATGACATTTCCGAAGCTTAACAGTGAGCCAGATTAATGTATATACTATATCATCCAGGAGGTAAGCTGAGTATCTACCTTTGTGCTTCAGGGACATGCGTTTCAAGAAGGTAGGCCGTCACGTGGCACAAATTTTAGATAATTGGTTCTCCCGGCTTGTCTCCTTTCTCTGGCATGATCCCAATTGTAAGGCATTTAAAGGAAATCGGTGAAGAAGAATAAAGGTATCAAGTTACATGCTGGATTCTCTTTGCCGTGAGGTCAATAACAGTGTCAATAATGCTGTGTATGAGCTTTGATAGAGACTTAAGGTTGTGTTTTGTTTTGTGTTTCCCCTAACCAGTCACTGTCTGGCTGATTAGAAAACTCTGATGCCTATTTTAAAAGTGATTTGTACATTGTGTATTGATCTTGCTGTTTTGTTCAGATATTTAAGAACAAGCGCTTTACTGATGGTTATAACATCTGCAAATGAAAATATATGCTCTTCTGACCATAAAAGTAGATATAACAAAAATGTAATATTGAATATATAATGGTCACTTAACCGTATGTCTGAAATGATATGAAGCTATATATGGCGTTTGTTAAAGAATCTGTATTATATAACATACAATATTTTATACTACCACATTGGTGTTGTTGAATTGCTTTTTGCAGATTGTATGTGAAAGCATCAAGGTACGCTGTGTTATAATTATGTAAATGTGAAATTAAGTACCTATGATTTTGCACTGCCGTAACGGTGTTTGTTGTGTAACCTGATACCTCTGAACCTTGTTTTGTACCGAGTCAAATTCTGAGAATGCGACGTATTTGAGGGACTGTATGAGTAAGCATTCTCGGGATTTGTATGAAACAAGGTTCAGCCATATCAGGTACACAACAAACACCAGAACGAAGATGTTAAAGTCTATTCTACCTCCCAAAAATGAAGAAAATGCAGCAAAAACTGCATATTTCATGCTGCATTCTGTTTAACTTCCTGCGCAGAAGTCATGCATTTTAGGCCAATCAGCCAGCTTAGGCCATGGCAGTTGACCTAGATATGTCAAAGCTTCGTTAAGATGGGTCATGTTGTATGGTTGAGTGACATAGAAATATAAAAGTTTACTGTACATGTATTATGACGTCATACCGCTGACCTAAGATTGGAGTGTCATGAAACATATGTTTCTTTTTTAACGTCATTGCGTCTGGGTGTAAAATTTATAAGATGAAGAAACAAAAGCGATATCTACAGACTCTGCGAAATAACACTTTTATCACTGAAAGGAATTTTGATAGTTCACCTTTAGATAAATAATGAAGCAAAACAAACTCCAATTCTTTTATTTGTAGACATTAACAGAATGAGATGATATTAGTCGGGGAGGTAAACCTACCGGCCAATGTGTTGCGTGACACACTCGATGTTGTTTGAAAGGTCATCTCTATTTAATATGTATATTTACACATCGCTCGCAACTAACAGTGGGATAGAATAACTGATCACATGCAGTTTGTGATCTGTAGTACATCCTATCTAAGGCAGTGTGTCATAGCGTAGTGCTTAAGGGGCTAGCCTCTCATTTGTGGTTGTCGTGAGCTCATGCTGGTTTCCTCTCTGACAGTATATGGAAACCTGCAAATGGTTGTGGGTTTTCTCCGGGCTTTGCCTGCTTTCCTCCCACTGTAGTTAAATTAAATTAAAAATTAATTGCTAGGTCACATGAAACACAGGTTCAATCCCATTCTTAGACAGGGACTTTTAGACGGTGCTCTATTGTGTGGTCTTGCATGAAGTTTACTAGAGATCACTTGACTTTAGTCAGTTTACTACAGGCACTCTGGTTTCCGCCACCCACGTAACTGACCGCCGCAATCCTATGGGTGAAAATTTCTTCAGCATAATGTAAAACAAAAATCAAATAAATATTGACATATTCACTCTGTTTATGGTCATAAAAACCATTGTAGACAGTAATAGGTTCATGCATGCCTTTTCATTTTCTGCATTTCAGTCAGTACACACACATGAAATATCACTGTATACATGCACTTAATCTAATGCTACAAAGTTTGTGTAAAAAATTCCATTTTAACATTTAAACTTTCAACTTAGGTGTAGATCTAGTGCTTTGTGACCAAGGTGGCCCTGGATGCTGGGAGTGGAGTGAGCTATTGAGGCTGTAGTGTAAGGCTTAGCAGATGTCCTCTTAGCTCTTGACAGTTCTCCTGGGCAGCTATGATGGAGAACCTTTCTGTTGATGTAAGGCTGGGTTGAATTGGGCAGTCTGCCTTCTCTGTTGTGTAATTGTCCTTTGTCCATCCATTCCCCCTCCCCAAGCAGCATAAGCCTGGCCGTAGCAGATAAGGCGTGCAGAGAATATCTGCTTTCATTCTAACCTTAAGCCTCTGTAAACTTGCTGTTGCTGAGAGATCTTCAAGGTGACAAGCGATTGACAGTTTGGGTTAATTCATGGGATGACCCAAAAACAAACAGCTCCAGTACTGTTGGTTCTGAATTATGACATCATAATTTCCCTTTGCATAGCGCCTTTATGAAGGAGAAGTTGTGATCTCGCTGCTGGTGGTAAAGATAAATATTTCATGCTAACTGACAGGAAATGTAAACTGCTTTGAGACCAGATAAAATGTTATGATTTAATGCAACCAAATGATAGCTGATGTGGTATTTTTTTTTTTCATGTATGTTGGTGACCAGGTTGAAATTCTACACTGATACATCTTTACATGAGTTGTTATACTTATGAAATATTGCGCTGTTAACTGGCTATAAATAAAATTTGTAATGAAAAAAAAAAATTTCATTGACTTTCCGTATAAAATACAGCATCAGCCTGTCTTAATGTTGTTGTAAATAAGCAATTTTGTTTGTTGAACAACTAGTTTCTTGTGGTACATGTACATTTTCTGGCAGAGTAATTGTGATCCTTATATTGATAGCAGCAAGCCTCACACTCTATATTCACTCTATAGAAATCACAGTGATCCTCACACAGAAATCACTGTGATCCTCATACACAAATCACAGTGGTCCTCACACAGAAATCACTGTGATCCTCATACACAAATCACAGTGATCCTCACACAGAAATCACTGTGATCCTCATACACAAATCACAGTGGTCCTCACACAGAAATCAAAGTGATCCTCATACACACAAATCACAGTGATCCTCATACACAAATCACAGTGATCCTCATACACAAATCAGTGATCCTTATACACAAACTCCATAGATCCTTATACACAAATTCAGTGATCCTCATATACAGAAAATAGCTGTGATCTTCTATATAAACTGTACAGTTGTACTCTCAAATGCTTTTTGATGTCATTTCATTAAAATTGACTTTCTTGAGGCATGTTTGCCTTATTTAATGTTACATTTGCACTATTATGACATCACTCAGGACAAATTTTATGAAAGCTTCTGAAGGATTTGGTTTGGAAGACACTAAAATGGTATTTTTCGTAGTAAAATCCTTTGAACCATGTTCTGTATGGTTTCCTTCAGATTATGAAAACAATCACCCCAGTTTGTCTTGGAACTGGAGTAGCTTTTTGAAGTATTACATCCGAATGTATTGATTATTGTTGGAATTGTTATATAACTAGCGATTCTACACGATTAAGTTTTGTGCAGATCAAATGCTCATACTCACCTGACCCAACTTAAATTCACTGTAATTGTGATTATATGCATTTTAGGAATACTTGGCAATGTGTTTTTTAAATATTTTACATAGATTTCTGTTTCTTAGTTTTATATAGATTTCTGAGTCTTATCTTTTTATAGATTTCTGTGAAGTTTATATAGATCTCTTGATATTCCGGATTTATAGTGTTAATTCTTTGGTGGTCAAACAAAATTTATTTCTAATTTTTTATATATACAGTATTTGTGTAATCTCACAGCCTTGAAAGTTTTTGACCTGCATGAACAGGTTTGAATTTTCTTGAATATGATGGTTTTTTTTTTTTTTTTTTTTTTACATTTTACAGTAACCAAGATCATTTTATTCTGTACATTTTCAGGTTGTCTTGGCCAGTGTGTCTGACCTTGAGAGCGGGTTCTCAAGAGATTTGTTCATAGCCTGGTGCACAGATGCCAAAAACAGCGTGGTTCTGACCAACAGAACGTCTCCAGGAACTCTTGCAAGATGGCTGATAGACAACCCAGACAACAAAACAGTAACCATGGAGGTCAGTAACATTACTTCTGATTGCTGAAGTTGTTGTTGGTGTTTTTGTTGGTTTTACCATATTACAGATGTTTGGTGAATTCAGTACACAGTATAAAGGTGCATATCAAAACAGATTCTCTGCTTTTCTCCCACCATAATGCTGGCCTCGTTATATAAGTGAAATATTCTTGAGTACACCATAAAACACCAATTGAATAAATAAATAAATCAACACAAATTTTAAGTTATAATTGAAACTGAGAGTAACTGATTGACCAGAAGATATTTCAGGTTCCTGTAGTAACTAACAGAAAATATCTGATGTTCCAGCTGAATGACGCTACTTTTCACTAGATAATCTTGTATGTCGCAGTTCCTATGATTCACAGACGCAAAGCTGATAAACCCGGACGGATTGTGTGTCAATCTCTCTTTTTATTGTCTTTAGAACCATGCTGAGAAAAGCTAACTTTGGAGATTTTATTGGCTTTTACATTTACCTGGATTGGTGTCCTTGGTGAACTATTTTTACATGCCCTGAGCTTGAGGTGTTAATTATGTGTGTAGATAACGGGTCTTCTCTGATAACATCACAAATGTGTATAAGACCTACATGACGGTGACCCTCTTCACAAAGAGGGTAAACAACAGATAATGCAGCCCTTTTGTTTGCAGAAGTGTGAATCTCATCTTAATACTATGCATTTGTGTACACTGCCGATTCCACCGCATTCAATTATTTATGACATGTTATAGATTATGTTTTATTTGTGATGATTGTCTACAAAAGCAAGCCGATATACTGTCTACAAATTTACTAGTGCCGTCAACAAAGTTTGAAGATATTCTTTTTTATCTGCTGTTTGGTTGAAAAGAGCAACGGCATGTATATTTTAAAACATTACCTTGGTGTAAATGCTTTCTGATGCAGTCCTAACGTTGAGTAAGAATTGGCCATGTTTAGTTTTGGATTCAGGTATTAATGAAGAGTAAACCTGTCACTGCAGCCATCATTCTGACCGTGTACAAGTACATGTACACTCTACATAACTGGTGCAGTGCAACCTCAAATAACCTCAACCGTATGTATTACACTAGAGTATGGAAATCCATGCACTTTGATATTCAGCTGAGTTACATAAACTACGAGTGATGTTATATGTGGATGTCATGTAGGTTGTACTACAGAGGACAGATGCCAAGATAGCACAGGGCCCATTTCATGAAGCTTCCTAACCTGTTTTTGCTTAAGCAAATGTATATTGCTGCAAAAGCAACACAATACTGTACCTTTTGTAGTGTTTGGCTTATGTTTTTTTAAGAAACTCTCCATGATATGTAAGACTACAAACTTAAGGAATTTACTGAACTTCAGAGCCAAGGGCTGGTATTTATCTTAAACTTTATGTCAAGTGTTCAAACACAGCTACAAAAACTGTGCTTTAGAAACTTTGAAATTTGTACACTGATTCTTTAGTGCAGGACAATGTATTAACCACAGTTTGAACTCTTTTTCTGTTATGAGTTTGGCTCTTTAAGGAATTGCAATTAATTTATCACAGATGTTTAATATCACATTTACAGGATATTAGATTGTAACATGCAGATATGCATACTTTTTTCAAATTTCAGAAACTGTTGGTTTATGGCCAGGATGTGCAACATGTTAAACATTTGACAGCATGCACGATAGATATGTACGGATTTGCACAGCACATTGGTAGAAGATCATTGAGTCCACATGATGGCCTGCAGTGGCCACACTGAAGTATTGTCTACCACTTATCGTCACCATGGCCTCACAAACATGGGGAGCGCGGAATCTACAAATGGCCTTTCCAAAGCCAATTTAAACCAGCATCTTGTTTGCCTTGCACCTGAAGGGCAAGCACATTAAACCACTTTCCATGAGGGACTCCGGCACAGATAGCAGAAATTGAATGCGTTACCACACTATGTACATATGAAGACCCTAATCCCTCAACCTTTTCACATGTGATAGAGCAAATCTCAGTGCAATTTATGCACATTTCTAATTTGATTTTGGATACAAAACTACTTATTTGGATTGGCCAGTTTCAGGGCTTCATAAAAATTATAAGTTCAGCAGTTTACATTGAAGAATGCCCCCAGAATATTTTTAAATAAACACTTTGCAAACATGCGCAGCATTTGAAAAATACGTATACATGTAGCTAGTGTAACACGGCTGAAATATTATGTTTGTGAATTGAGCCAGTTCTTCCACTTGACTTTGTTTTCTAGGTGGAGATAACAGAAAAACTATTTTAGCTCTTGGCTGTATTTGCTGGAATAACGTAAGCATGGTTATTATCTTATGTGGTGAATACTGGTAATAATCTGCCTAAAAAACACTTCACATGTCAGTTTTCATTTGGACTTAATTGCTTGTGGCCATCAGATTTCTTTCTAAGGATCCTTTCTTTTCTTTAGTTTTTTGTTGTTGTTGGCACGAGTCTACACATCATGATGACTTGAGGATACAACATAGAGTTTGGAAGACTTGACCAAAATAGATACATCTATGTCTAGATAATATGATTACCTCTCACTACTGATTTGGTTTTTTTTGCCTGTGTTGTGGTGGAACTCTTTGCTTTCAGCGGCTCTGTAATTGTGATTGAAAAGACTGGATCAATATTAATAATAAAGGTCTATCTGGACCGAGGCCTAATAAAAACAGGTCAGCCATTACCCAGTGTTAAAGACAGCGGAAAAGCTCATTCCGTAGTCAAGTCTCATAAAGCCGGAGTAGAAAATGTCAAACATGTTCAAGTATACACTTCCTGATTTCTCGTTTGTCATCGGTGTTGCATGCTAAATCTCATTTCTCCTCTGGAATTGATCTTTTTACCAGAGAGAAGACTTCAGATATACATCACTGTGAAAAGATGCTCAGACTTGAGACTTGTTTGTGTTAAATACTTTGTTGATGTTACAAAGCATTGCCAATCATGAACAATTCACAGGGCATTTCAAGCTCTCTTCTCAATGTCACAACAAGAAAGCAGTTGCTGAAAGATTTAAAAAGATAAAACATAAAGACAACACAACATTTGTTTTAAACATATTTTATTTGGATCACAGAACCAAACTAAGCACAATACGTACAGTATTGCCCCTTGGAGGCAAACATGAACTTAACAGTTTACAGTAAACATGAATTTAACAAATGGGAAGAAATCTATATATTGAACTGACTTAACAGTAGAGGAGTCGTAGTATGTTGGCTGTCATATAATTTCCATTAAAATAATGAACAGTAAACATTTACAGTGGGCTGATAAGTCTATTTGTATAAAAGAGATAAGACAAGAAAAATGACACAAGTAAACTTGAATTCTTAGATTAAAGATGAGTGAATTAGTAGCATATGAAACAGTAGAATTAACAAAAATGGGAAAGCATTGGTTCATTAAGAGCTGATATGAGCATATGACCTGTTGGAAATGTACAATGTACACATGCATATATATACAGGAACATTTTTTTTAGCCTGTTACACAACTACTGGTACACAACTACTGGTACACAACTACTGTTACACAACTACTGGAACACAACTACTGATACATATTTGTTATACTGCTGTGATGCGCCTCTGACAGTCTTTGTGCGTGCCAGTTATTTTTAAACATTTTATTTTTAAACATTTTATTTTTTATCTTAAACACCAACATCCCTTCTTCTTTTCATCTTGTCTTTTGATTCTTATAATCCTGTTACATCATAATTGCTGTGCTGTGTTGTTCTGAATTTTATGAGTAGCAATTAAGTTACTTCAAATGCAGTATAGCCAATTCGAGTTTAATAATTGCATAGGATTCAGATTAAGCAGGACTCACAACCATGCTTCCCATGTCACCAGTTGTCTGCAATATATTCACACCAAGCAATATGTGAAGAAAAGTGATCAGAGAATAATAACAATTAAAATGATTGTAGCAGGCAAACAGGTGAGTCTGAATTGGAGCAAAGATCAAAGAAAACAAGCCAGAAAATTAAAGTACATCTTGATAGGATTCCAAAAGCTTGCTGTATGTGACCTTGGTGAGCCTTGCCTGGTGGATGTAGTGCTGATTGGACAGTTGGGTTTATAGTGATATTAGTACGTTGTACATCATGTGTGTTATGGGTGAGAATTAGGAAGGTTAAAATGTACGGGGGTGGAGAAAACTGACAAGTATTGGCTCAAAAAATCAATGTTGTGAGTCAAACAGGTTGAATTAGCTTTCTGTGGGAATTCATACCTGAGGGTATGTACACACTTGAATTTTTTTTTTTCCTAAAAGAATTTTACTGTTTGATGTGGGAGAAAAAGTGATTTCAGTTTCCCCCCCAAGATTTTACTTTTTTTTTTTTTTAAAGACCTTGTTTGATGTGAAATGTTGAGATTTTTTCTCTGCCTTTTTCAAGCAGTCTGACATGGTTGTTGTTTTTTACCATTGTTTAACCATATTGTAAAAAAAAGTCTCTGTCAAACAGTGTCTATTTAAGCATTATGGTGTGATTGATTCCTGGCAAGGGATCACAAAGTGATGGAGAAAAAATCCTCAGGCAGAGTTTGTGACAGTTGACCCAAAATGTGACATGTGCACAGCTTGTGTTTGTTCCCTGTTTTTGTATAATAGTTTATATACCTGTGGAATTGAACTCCTCTTAGCTAGCTTCATTGTAAATTAAGTGCCTCAGTGGCAGTGTGGGTAGTGTGCTAGTGCAGCACAATGACCCATCATGAGCATCATGTTGGCTTCCTCTCCGGTCATTGTCAAAGCTCTGTCATCAAAGCTCAAAGGTTCTGCGGTTCCTCCCAACATAATGCTAGCCACCGTATATTTGAAATACATGCATTCTTGAGTACAACATAAAAGTCCAGTGAAATAAAATAAATAAATAAATCAGACTAAATTCCACATTTTTCGGAAAATACTAATTACCTATAGAGTCGTAGTATTTCAACCTCTATAAAACCGTTCATTGTAAAATCATGACTGCTCTACTAGTAATGTGATATTAATGTAAAACTACCTGTATGTGCTGTTTGAAGACAGATTGTAACACAGTGTGACAGTTACATGTAAATGTAACAAAATGTGACAAAAAATATATCAGCAATATATACCACAGTGTAATATGATAGAAGCTCAACAGAACACATGTAGTCAACATTAGTCTGTCAGGTAAGATAACTAAATGGTTGAACTCTACATGGTCATGAAAATCTCTTGTCTGTCAAAGCCATCACCTATCCTAATGCAAATCCTCCTGTTTAGTGGCACACTATTTTTGTCAATGCATGGACTTGCATTTTAAAGATATAAAATCAAATGTTTGCCATAGAAAGAAACACAAACAGGTGTAGAAAGGATTAAAGCCCTCGGTCTGCTTTTCCTACAGTCTGCATCCATCACAACCTGAATGATGAGTCTGGTGTCTGTATATTCTGTCCACCAACCTGTCATTTCTTCCCATCTCGAGTACACTGTCAATATTGTCTCAGGGATAGACTATCAGCGCCCTGAAGACGAACCCACAAACTTTCACAGTTGTGTTAATGGTGGACTTCGGTTCAAACACTTGTATGATTGGCATTCCAACATAAGGGATACAAAGCCCCATTGTTTATTTATGGCAGGGAGTCATAAATATTCATGCTGAGTAATCATGGTAACCACAAGATGGATTCCTTCTGGGAGTTGTCTTCTGTTGTTGTTACACACAAAAAGCTTCTTGGAAAAATGTTGAAGATCTGCAGCCTCCACTGCACCAGCACATCAGAGGGTTCATCAGAATCCCTAGTATGAATTGTTAATAGCCTTAACTCATGTATCAAGTGATTAAAGATAAGTCTTCTGTTAAAATACATGCAGCAATCAGTTGCCAGTTTAACCAGTGAAGTGCATATTTTTAATATCCTATAGCAGCACTGTCAGTAAGTGTCATGAATACATGCTGCTATAGAATATATATTTACGCATGCAGTTTCTTTTTATTTTTACTGCATTTGATGTAAAATATCATGCAAAAAGCCCATAAAATTTGTAAAATATTACTTTTATAGTTTTCCAGTAGGATATCGTACTGCCTTCCAAACATCTTTTATTTATTTATTTGCTAGGTGTTTTACGCCATATTCAAGAATATTTCACTTATGTGACGACCAGCGTTATGGTGGGAGGAAACTGGGCAAAACCCAGGGGAAACCCACGACCATCCGCAGGTGGCTGCCAGACCTTCCCACTTAGGAACTGAGAGGAAACCATCATGAGCTGGACTTGAACTCACAGCTACCGCATTGGTGAGAGGTTTCTGGGTCATTACGTTGCGCTAGCACGCTAACCAACTGAGCCACGGAGGCCCCCTCCAAACATCTTTCAAAACACATCTCTAATGTAAATGATCGTAAATAATGAGTGACTTTTGCGTGTGAAATTTTCAGTAATTACAGTACAGATGAAAGATTTATTTTACTACAGGATGATGCCATACCTTAAGCACAAAAACAAAAAATATTTCTGAGATACCCAAATGAACTAAAAATAAAGTACGTTTTTAGAGGCAATGAAATGTCACAAAATATTGCTTTGGGTGCTGAAACATACTGTTTTCCAGTAGAATATCACCCCATGTTCCAATCAAACTTCTAAAAACATTTCTAAGATCAATAGAACTCTCAGAATCAGGAAAAATGAGCAAGTTAGTCATGGACAAACTTTCTGATCATTTAGGGTATATTTTGTTGAATTTTTCAGATATCTCTATTTTCAGACTTTTGACTCCTTTGTACTGATGTTCTTTTCCATAACAGGACTTGCTGAAAAAGGGAAAGCTTGTAGGAAGTTTTCAAACTGATTGAAATGTAATCTAACAGTTTAATTTTTTTTTTTGTTTTTTTTTTTACCGTGCACAGGATTATACTTGTTAATGTCTAAGCATGGAATCTAATACATTTTTATGACCAGCAACACAAAAGTTTGCGTGATCAGGCCTGTAATTCCATATACTTTTGTGAACATTACACACCACACGGCTGAAAAGGAAGTCATTTAACAGTTGTAACATTATGAGAAAAATGAAAATCATTAACCAAACACGTATGTGTGATACTTACTGACAAAGTGCTGCTGCAGGATATTCACAAGGAAGTCATTATGGGAACCTATAAAACAAATTGATAAATATTTTATAGTTTGCGGGGGGATGAGATTGTCCTTGAGACAATTAAGGCTTTTCTCTAGAGCAGCAATTCAAGATAATGAAATGGTTTGAACGTCAGTAGTGGTGTACATTCTATCTGTTGTTTGTTTGGAACCAGATTGATAGCTGCAAAAAAGCACTGTTCACCATTAAGGTTTTTCTCCTGGAAAACAATGTGGGAGACAGAATGGCCATATTGCCATACTGTTGTATGTACTGATCGTTTGATGTCAAACTGATAACAGTTTTAAAAGATCAAATAATACACAAAGTGAATGATGAAAGCTAAAAGTTGCTCCACAATGTCAGGTAAAATATATATCTGATAGCCAAAGTTTTTTGTTCCTGTTTCTTTGTAAAAAATATCAGCATGATAGTATCATGTGTGTTTGACATTTTGTGAGGCCTATCGAATGACCTCTGCTGATTTATTCACATGTACGGAATGTTTTATTCATGCAGTGGGATCTCTTCAGTGGCTGTTACCAGATTTTCCGTTTCACTGACTTTTCCGTGATGTTTCTCAGAGTCTCAAGCAGACCGTGTACTGCCTGATGAATGCATGTTAAAGAATCCTGCATAATGATTACTCTGGACAGGGGATCTAAAGCAGAGAATTTTTCATCTCAACACATTTACAGTACCACTATATATAGACCCAGTTCCATGTAGCAGTACACCTGCAAACACAGAATGCTTTTCTGTGAACCCATTAATGGCCTTTGATTGGCTAAAATCACAGATCTCTATAGTCCACTGTTTTAGTGAGGACAGGTCCCTGCTGCCTTCGTCTGTGTAATTCAGACAAAGTGTTCATAAAAAACTCTTCCTGAAGGAACCCCTAGGCCTTTGGCTGATCTACACCCGACTGTATTAAGTTTGATGTTTTTACAAGGAACAATGTATTTTCAGCACCCATATCATGAATATTGGGTGATACTTAGAGTGGAATCTGATTTGCCCCAAGGAGTATGCAGTGAAGCATCATAATACAAAGCAATAAATTTAGAATTGAATAGAGATATATTCAAGAAACTTAAGTGTTGGAGGATCAGTTTTATAATAGGATGACATGCGAATATTGTATTTGCTTTTCTCTTTATGGGTAAAACATTAAACTCGAGGAGATGAAAATAAATTTAATCCTAAAATACACGAAAAATTAGAGGAAATCATTTGATGCATTTCACTCACATGCACATTTAAGCTGTAAAATTTGTTCAGTTTTTGATGTCAGCTACAATAAAATTCTGATGGAAAAGGCTGTAAACTCAGGATTTGCCAAGTAGAAAAAAGAATTCACAGAATAAACATTTTGGATAAAATGATGTTGATGATGGTGAGTTGTTAAAATGCTCAGATCATGCACTATAAAAATTGCCTTAATATTTTATTTTCTGTGACATTTTTAATATCTGCTTTCAACAAACAATACAATTAACTTAAATCAATTAACTACAATTAAATCTATACCCAGATAGTTTTGCAAGTTTTAGCTGTTTGTGCTAAAACCATCATGTTATGTCCTTTCACATGTGAGAAGGTCTGCCAGCAACCTGCACCCCGATGCTGGTCACCTTTGTATATGTGAAATATTCTTGAGCACGGCGTAAAACATCAATTAAATAAATAAATAAATAAATCAAACGTTATGGATATTCAATCAGCAGAAATCATTTGAGAAGAAAATTTTTCCAACTACATTCTGTGTAGATCCTTGTGTGGTATCTGGTATAACTATTTGTTATTTATTGCAACTAGAACCTTGCGTGGCATGTGGTTACAATTTGTCATTTATTGCAACTAGACCCTTGTGTGGCATCTTGTTACAATTTGTCATGTATTGCAACTAGACCCTTGTGTGGCATGTGGTTACAATTTGTGATGTATTGCAACTAGACCCTTGTGTTGCATTTGGTTACAATTTGTGATTTATTGCAACTAGACCCTTGTGTGACATCTGGTTACAGTTTGTGATTTATCACACAAGTATAATATATACATGTGTAAGCCAGATAGGTGTTTTGAGACGGGTTCCTCAGTACACATGTGTGTAGCGTGTCAGAGGTGGGATAAACAAAAGCACATGATCATTTTATGCCAATGGCACAACTTTACATTCTTCAGCGACAGCCCAAAATTCAACTCAAATCCAATTTCTTAAAATATATTTTCCCTTAATTTTTGACTGGAAACTGCCCTTGAATCCATGTTAAGTCTCAAATGTTACAGTAAATAGAATAAAATACACAGATTTTGCTGAACTGTTTTTGACTGCAGAGGTTCCTAATGCTTTAACACAGTCACATGGATTTGTTTGTCCCGCAGCAATGAGATCTTTGATCATGCTCACTGGAAACAGCTATCCAGCTTATTATTACCTCTCTAATCCCTCAACTTATTCAAATATAAAAGAACAACTTTCAATGCCATTTATGGACAGTTTTTATTGGATTTTGGAGACAAAACTCCATTGGTTGGATTGATCAATATCAGGGCTTTACAAAAAGTATAATTTTATCAGCCCACACAGAATAATGTCTTTGAAATATGCTTCAATAAACACCTTGCAAACGTGTGAAAAGTTTGAAGACTTACAGTACATCAGATTTAATATACCCCTGGTCTAAATGTTGACCATTGAGAAGTTTGTATGCTGAGACAGCTCGCTGCTGGATCCACCAAGGTTCAGATCCATCAAGGTCTGGATCCATCAAGGTACATATCAGTTAATAAGTGAGGATGGTTTTCACCACCTGATTGCCTTGACCACCCTCAAATAAATTAATTATTCTTTACGTAAAATATCAATCAGTTAAATAAAAGATGCACATGTACTTCCAAACACATATTTGATTATACCCAGAAGGCCTTTCCTTTCTAATACAGGGATTTAGACCTCAGTGACGCATGTATAAGTTCTTTCCCATTGTGCATGTGAGTTTTTATCACAATTTATATAATACATGTATGGATTTCTGCTAGGAAAATTCGTGATCAGCAGTCATTTTCCGATTCACTCAATCCTATCTTTATGGTATGTAATAACTGATAGTTATGAGTAAAAATCAAAACTATCCTTAAAATGACAAAGAGGGACTGGGGTTGGCGCACTAGCTCAGAAGTGTCACCAGGTGTATGTTTCGCTTGGATGTGTTTTTTTTTCAGACCTTCATGCCTTCCGGGAGCATTCACTGTACGCTCTTATCATGGATAATGTTAGAAGGCCTGTATTTATTTATTTATTTATTTATTTGATTGGTGTTTTACGCTGTACTCAAGAATATTTCACTTATACGACGGCGGCCAGCATTATGGTGGAAGGAAACCGGGCAGAGCCCGGGGGGAACCCATGACCATCCGCAGGTTGCTGACAGACCTTCCCACTTACGGCCGGAGAGGAAGCCAGCATGAGCTGGACTTCACAGCGACCGCATTGGTGAGAGGCTCCTGGGTCATTACGTTGCGCTAGTGCGCTAACCGACTGAGCCACGGAGGCCCCTTAGAAGGCCTGTGATCAGTCAGGATAATAGCCTAGTACTGCTTCAGCAATGCATAGAGCTTAAAAGCTACAGTTTCACACCACGGTCATTGGTTATACAGATATGATTTCCAGCTCTCAAATTGAAACCAGCAAAAATAGCCCTCTTGCATGAGGCTAGAATTTAAGAAGACATGAATCTGTCACACTGATTGTAAATATAGACATTTTGATTAACTGATATACAATATAAGAAGCTGTTTTGTAATCAGTAAGTCATTCCAGCTTTATAGTAACTACAGTAAAGTGGAACAACCATTTCCCTGTATCGATTTTGTGGCGGAAATTCAACCAAACTGAAATCTTTTCCTTTTTGACATCAGTCCAGTTGAAGGCTTTTCATTTTTTTTCCCTGTTGATACTCACAGCAAATATTATTGCATGTTTACTTCAGCTATAAGGTAGAAATATTTATGTGTATGAATATAGGGGATAAATTAGAGACATTCAAACATGACATTCCATGTTGAATGCATGGGTGATATTAAGAGTTGACTGATATAAAGCAGTGACACCAGTATCAGACATGCCCAATACTGACAAGTTTAATATACACATAACCTTTACCACACATTTACAATGCACCTTTGCTAAACGTGTCCAATGTTGATAAGTTACACCTTTGCCAAACCTGTCCAATGCTGACAAGTTACACCTGGCTAAACCTGTCCAATGCTGACAAGTGACACCTTTGCTAAACCTGTCTAATGCTGACGAGTTACACCTTTGCTAAGCCTGTCCAATGCTGACGGGTTACACCTTTGCTAAACTTGTCCAATGCTGACAAGTTACACCTTTGCCAAACCTGTCCAATGTTGATAAGTTACACCTTTGCTAAACCTGTCCAATGCTGACGAGTTACACCTTTGCTAAACCTGTCCAATGCTGACGAGTTACACCTTTGCTAAACTTGTCCAATGCTGACGGGTTACACCTTTGCCAAACCTTTCCAATGTTGATAAGTTACACCTTTGCTAAACCTGTCCAATGCTGACAAGTTACACCTTTGCTAAACCTGTCCAATGCTAACGGGTTACACCTTTGCTAAACCTGTCCAATGCTGACAAGTGACACGTTGTACCCGACATGTACAGTACTGACAAGTGACACCTTGTGCCCAACATGTACAGTACTGACAAGTGACACCTTGTGCCCGACATGCTCAGTACTGACAAGGGACACCTTGTGCCCGACATGTACAGTACTGACAAGTAACACCTTGTACCCAACATGCTCAGTACTGACAAGTGACACCTTGTGCCCGACATGTACAGTACTGACAAGTGACACCTTGTGCCCGACATGCTCAGTACTGACAAGGGACACCTTGTGCCCGACATGTACAGTACTGACAAGTGACACCTTGTGCCCGACATGCTCAGTACTGACAAGTGACACCTTGTGCCCGACATGCTCAGTACTGACAAATGACACCTTGTGCCCGACATGCTCAGTACTGACAAGTGACACCTTGTGCCCGACATGCTCAGTACTGACAAGTGACACCTTTACCAGATATGTCTAATACTGACCATGTACACCAAATATCCAGTGGTGACATGATACACCATTAGGTGAAATGTCTATTACTGACAAGTTACAACTCTGCCAGATATATCCAATACTGGCAACTGTACCTGTAAACTAATATGTTCACCAGGCAATATTCACCACTTTACCCAGTGTGTTCAGTACAGAAAATTTAATGGCTTCACCTTGCTGAGAACTGCAGTGTGCTGACTAAGACTTAAACAGTACCTGTAGACTTTGTTGCAAAATTGGGGCTGAGGTGGTTTAATGGCATGACAGCTCAGCGCAATCACCCAATATGGTTGCTTTGAGATTAAGTCCAGCTCAAACTGGCTTCCTCTCTGGTCGTGTGTGGTAGGTCTGTCAGCAACCTGTGGAAGGTCACGAGTTTCCCCCTGGTTCTGCTTGGTTTCTTCCCACCATAATGCTGGCTGATGTCACATTAGTGAAATATTCTTGAGTACGGCATAATTAAACACCAATTAAGTAAATAAATAAATTGTTGCTAAATGACACCAAGTATTACGGCATCAGCTAAGTACTGGTTGGCACAGTGTCTGTACTCAGACTGAGGGATGTTGATTATGCCAGATGTCTTCGGTATGGTCTTTCAGAAAGACAGCACATTGCTACATTGTGACATGCAGGTCTGGTACAGTGTGACACCATTGTAGCATAACTGGAGTGTCATCATTTTACTTTAAACTGTATGAAAATACATGTATTATATACCTCTGATTGCAACGTGTTTCAGGTACGGAGAAGAATAAAGCTGGAGGGAGCCGAGCTGGAAGAGTATTTGAAGAAAAAACAAGAGAAGGAGGCTGAAGAGGCTAGACTGAAGTCAGAATTGGCTAAAAAGTAATCACACTCTTGATGTGTTTATCACATTATATGAAAGTGCATATGGATGTGTTGTTGAAAGTTGTGTGTGGGTGTTGTAATGAGCAGGTAAATTACTGACCTTGCTGGATACCTGTGGACTTGTTTGGGATTATTTGCATAGGGAAGATGTTTGACAAGCTCTGTTTTGTAGCCAACAAGGTTTTAGAGTCTAATGTGGTCAAAAAGTACATGTAACACTATAAATTATACCTAATTATTTGAGGTGTAGAACATTGTAATCAGTGCTTTAAAAACAACATCATGGACCACTGCCCTTTGACCTTTGAAGAAATTGACCTTGTAATAAATGTAGTCATTTACCATTCGGCAGCAATTTGAAACGTTTTTGTGTAGGCACTTCAGGATGGGATTGGATCGTAAATTGTTACCCTGAAATCATTCCAAGAGCTTGAAGAACTTGTGGAAGCTGTAGCTTCGGAACTATTAAATATAATTACTGCTGTGTTGTTATCTGCAGAGAGCTTGAAGGTTTTGAGTCCAGTGATGAGAGTGACAATGAGATGGATGTTGATGGAATGTTCCAGGGGTCCACAACCAAGGGCAAACATGATCTCATGTTAAAAGCAGAGGTGAGGGAGTGCATGACTCTAAAAAGAAAAAAGTTAGAAACAGTTTCCAATTTATTTCTTTGCAACATTTCGCTGTACAGTCTAACATCGCTGTCAAGATCTTAAGATAGTTGTATAGATGCAGAGTGGTAATTGTAGAAAAAACAATGATATAGTAAGATATCCAATCATTGCACGATGTACATGTTTGTGAGTATGTCAGTTAAGGTTTTGGTTGTATCTTGATATGGTTTACAACAATGTCACAATGTACATGGATGTGTCGCAAAGAAATTAATCAGAAATTGTTGTCAAAAAAGAAATGCTGTGATGTTTACCCTAAGTCCCCAACCTTTTTGCATGTGGAAGAAGAACTGTCAGCATAATTCGTGCACCTTTTTTAAATTTTGATTTAATTGATTCAGATCTACATTGATTGGATTGGTCATTTTCAGGACCTCACACATAGTATAATAATATCACGCTGCACACAAAAATGCCTTCAGAATATGTTTATATAAACATTTTGCAAGAATTACAGTGTGTGTTATTACTTGTCATGTGCCGTACTGTCAAGTCTGTCATTTAAGCTGATGATTATGTGCACAAAAGACTAGTGAGTATTTAAAGTATAAAGGGCCTATTCTACAACAACATTTGTGACTTGAGTCAAAGTTTAAAGCATTGTCACAATGTTCAGTTTTCGCTAATGGAAGTTGAAATCGACACATTTGTCTTAAGATAACATGGTGGTCAAAATTTCAATTTACAAGTCTAAAAAACAAGCTCTAAAATCATATTTCAAGTTTTGACTTAAGTCAATACTGGCTTTGTGGAATTGCCTCCAGGTACTCAGTCTGTTATGCAGTCAAATGAGCGAAAACTTCTCTTTTTAGGGCAAGTCCAGAACAGGCTTTTTCAAACAAGTGAAGAAATCGTACCCAATGTTTCCCTATCATGAAGAGAGGATTAAGTGGGATGAGTACGGGGAAATCATTAGGTAAGGCTGAGCTGCAGAGATAACATTTGTTCTCGGCTGCCTTCATTGATTCAGCTGTTTGAGAAACATGCCAAATTACTGCCAGGCCATTTAAAGTGAGCGCAGTAACAGAAGTGCATCTCTGCACCAAGCCCTGCAAGAAAGCAAGGGAGATAACTGGTTTTGTTGCTTTCGTGTTATAGAGTTATACCCCCTGTCCTTGAGAATAATAATAAAATTATTATGCAATGGATTTTGAACATTTGCCTGATTCTGTATTTTGTATAATTAATTAAAATCAAAGAAATCTTAAATATGTATCAGGGATTTAGGTGATTTTTTTTTTGGTTGCTCTCCTTTCCTATTGATTCCATTCTTGTTCAACGCTAGGCCTGAGGATTACATGATAGCAGAGACCACTCCAGCAGACGATGAGAAGGCAATGGTAATTATGACATCACAGTCATATGATACGACAGTAAACATCTACCACATATCTTGAGTAATCATTATGGCCATATGTAAATACATTTTATTCATATGTAAATATACAAAGCACAGGTTAAATTAACTTGTCTGGGTGTATATTTAGACTTCAGTTACCCACACATGAAGCATTTATGTCACGTTAGCAAGTTTAAAATGTGGCTATTTAAATGAATGGATCTCTCAAACTGTTGAAGCATTTATGTGACACTGAAAGCACTGTATAATATGCCAGAAAAAGAGGTGTCATTATCAGTGAGACAAGAGGCATCTGGTCACACATAATATCTGAAGTAGAGTTGATTAAGTCAGTAGCTGACTTTATGGAAATATAACTTCTGTAAGCATGCATTCATGGCTGATTTCCCCGTATTCCTAAGACTGAATCCAGAAACAAAAATTTCACCTTTTTATGTTTCCAGGAAACTGGAGCCCCAGCTGATGAATCTCAACAAGGTATTAGAATTGAAACTTTTGTAGCTAGGATATAGAGAAACTAACTATTTAACATGTGCTTCTTTCAAAACTTATTCTTCATGCAGTCTTGTTAAAAATATTGATCCTAACATGTCACTGTATTTATGCTCTCATTATATCCCTTCCATATTAGAGCCCTGCTGACTCATATGGTTAAAACACTAATTCATGCTTGACCAGTTAGGTCGTGTGTTCCAATCCGGTTCTTGCCAGTGTCTCTGCAGCTTTAGGTTTTCTCAGGCATCTGATGCTTGGGGGTGGTTTATGCCGAACAATCTTGTTTGCTCCACCATAAACCAGACCCGTGTTGTATAAGTGAAAAATCCTTGAGTAGGGCATTAAACACCAACCAAAGAAATTAATATATAATATGGGAAAGCACCTGATTTAAGGCAAAATTTTGGCAGATGTATATGCATGTATTTTCACAGTAATGAAAGTACATGTAATGTGTAATTTGTTAACATGAAGCTTTGCGTTCTTTAATATCGTACCTGAACTGGTTTGGACATTTTCGCATATACTCAGCATTTCTCTCACTTCAGATGTGACGGAAGTCCCCACCAAGTGTGTCTCAGCCACGGTCACTTTGGATATTAACGCTAATGTACAGTTCATAGACTTTGAGGGTCGGTCAGACGGAGAGTCTATCAAGAAAATCCTTCAACAAGTCAAACCCAGGCAACTGGTAATGCCTTCATTTGATAACATGTAATCAGCATGCAACGAACTCACACTATTTACTTCAGGCAAATTTAACTGGGCTTTACCCACAGTTATTAGCGTTCACAATGGAATGGGAACTTGTTCAGGAATTTGTGTGAAAACTGTGTAATGTTTTGTTCATTCCTTCCCTTGTGGATATAATTATTTAATCGTTGGCAAATTGAAAACATATTATCCATGTATTACAATAGAACAGTGGTCAACTGACTCAGAACTTGAAAAGGTGTTTTATACTTAACCTCATTTTGTTCCAAGGAAGTTTAATAAGATAGCCCATAACATTGTGGCAGAAAGCCTAGAAGAGGAAAATGATGCCATTTGTGTCATGTTTCTCATACCAGGATGTTACAGTCTTTGTCAGTATTTGTAGTGTAAATTGGGAATCTGCCAGAATCTCTTTATCTTATGTATTTGGGCCTTTTGAATCAGGCATTTGATTAGCGGTTAATGTTTTGATGTTGATCACATGTACACGGTATTTCTGTTTTGGTCAGATTTTGATCCATGGAGATGAAGAATCAACTGACTCTCTGGCAGAGTTTTGCCGTTCTCAGGGTGTGGTCCAGGGGAAAGTCTTCACCCCCAAAGTGATGGAGGTAGTGGACGCCACCACAGAGAGTCACATCTACCAGGTGAAGCTTAAAGACTCCCTGGTCAGCGCCCTGGAGTTCTCTAAGGCACGTGACGCAGAACTGGCATGGGTGGATGGTCAGTTAGACTTCAGTCACGCCCGCACGGACACGACAGCCATGATGGATGGGGAGGAAGAGACAGAGAAGGATGGCCATGGTGAGGATAGGACTGAAAAGTGTGAGTCAGATAACATTCCCACGCCCTGGACTCACTTACACAAAATTTTGGAATATCAGTTTCTCATAATGTTATCGTCTGCAATAGAGGAAAAGTTATTTATGAGAAAATTCATTTGCAAAGTTTTAGGAAAGTGTCACATGTTGTGCAGTGCAATTTTGGGCAAAATATAGTCTACTTCACTATTTGATTACAGCAGTGCCAGCAACAGGGGAGGTTTCATCTGCAGATCTTGTCCCGTCTTTAGAAGCTTTACCCATTCATCTGGTATGTACCTTTTGTTGTCCTCTGACTTCCTTTTGACATGGAAATGTTTATAAATATATGTTGGATTTGATTGGTTGAGCGACTGCATAAATATTGACTCCATAGTGTTTGTAATTTAACCTCAAAGAGAGCTTGCTACAACCTATTGTGAAAAGCAATTTGATGCTTAAGTCTTGTGAACTCTGTATGTATCATTGGAGGTTGGAACATTGCTTTGTGTTAATTTGAAATACCCCTGTGTTAACATTATTATAAGAATGTGCAGTTTTGTCATGGTGGATGAATAGAGTCTACCAACAGGTATACGTAGTGAGCATTAAGAGTGGAAGATTGTATATCATGAAACTGTAAACATGAACATGGTGGAGTTGTCCTTTTCAAAAGAAAAGTTTAAAAAGTCTTACAATTTCACAAATAGATCATTTTGAAATGGAAATTTTGGTTGTAGTGGTTTTAGATAGTCTTTTACTCTTATCCTTTTTAGGAAAGGACAATGTATTTATTTATTTGATTGGTGTTTTACGCCATACTCAAGAATACTTCACTTATACGACAGCGGCCAGCATTATGGTGGGAAGAAACTGGGCAGAGCCCGGGGGAAACCCACGACCATCTGCAGGTTGCTGAGAGACCTTCCCACGTACAACCAGAGAGGAAGCCAGAATGAGCTGGACTTGAACTCACAGCGACCACAAAGGACAATTTAAATGCCAGCACAGTAGAGACAGTGGTGTGATTTTAATATATTGTTTAATTCGTTGTCGTACAATCTTGAGCATGTATATCATTACCTATTACCTGTACATTACCATTACCTATACATTACCATTACCTATTACCTGTACATTACCTATTACCTGTACATTACCATAACCTATACATTACCATTACCTATACATTACCTATTACCTGTACATTACCATTACCTATACATTACCATTACCTATACATTCAGCTTGGCATTTCAGTGAGGCAGCACAATAAATGCGTTCTGACAGAAATAAGTTTGAAACTTACATTAAAAACTTGATCAATTACTTTGGTTCTGTGGATGTTGTCTTCTTTGTGCATTGTGTGCTGTGTCATAATGCCATGTCTCTGTTGGGAATCCTTATCATGTTATGCAAAAAAAACAGAAATAGGAGTCTGTAAAGACCTATAGAACATGTATGTGTTGTTCTCTATCAAAAAGATACAAGTTGTTTAAGTCTTCCTTGCCTGTTTTCAGATACCTGGTCACACATCTGCTTTTATTAACGAGCCAAAGCTGTCCGATTTCAAGACAGTGCTGTTACGAGAGGGGATTCAGGCAGAATTTGTGGCCGGAGTGCTGATCTGTAACAACCAAGTGGCAGTTCGCAGAGTAGGTATTCTCTTAACAGCCTGACAGTAGAAAATATTTCATTGAAATTTTCATCAACTAATAGCTCTCCATTACGAACTGTAGTACATTTGTTATTTGTTAGTTCAAAAAAAAAAAAAAAAGTTAAATATAGTTTACTGTAAATCACATCATTGTACATGATATTTCATCCAGTTAATACAGTACAGTGATCATTTGGTGAAAACTGATAGGAGATTTACTATAGTCCACTATTATCGATTTGGTTGATCAGTTATAGTGTAACTACACACACTAAAATAATTAGATTTTTTTCATGTTGTATGTAATTTATGTGGCAGAAATTTTGTGTCAAATATCTTTTTTTGTTAAACTCATTTAGGAAGTACTAGTTTAATCAGCTCTGTTATTTTAAATGATTTCTTTTCACTGTATTTTTCAGAATGAAGCAGGCAGAATACAGTTGGAAGGATGTCTGTGTGATGATTATTACAAAGTGCGGGAACTTTTGTATGGTCAATATGCAATAGTATGATAAATAAGGTCATTATTTGATTTGACCTTGAAAGCTGGCACACAAATCTAATCATATCACTTCGTCATCGAGATTGCCAAAGTCAAAAGCAAAGTCTGTGTCTTCAGTACCTCTGATACATGTACATATTGTAAGGTTCTAGCACCATCATCAAAACACATGTTCAGCACTTCCATATTTTCAAAGTGTACCAAAGTTAGTCAACAAATTGTTGACAGGAGTTTGACAAGTTTAATGATCTGAATATGTGGTTCCATTTCCTCCCTTTCTAAAAATCAGAGTGGTTGTTAGAATGGTGTGAAGGGGTTTAGGTGTCGCGATCAGCAAATTGGTTCCATACCCACCAATTCCATGAATCAGAGTGGTTGTTAGAATGGTGTGAAGGGGTTCAGGTGTCGCGATCAGCAAATTGGTTCCATACCCACCAATTCCATGAATCAGAACGGTTGTTAGAATGGTGTGAAGGGGTTCAGGTGTCGCGATCATCAAATTGGTTCCATGCCCACCAATTCCATGAATCAGAATGGTTGTTAAAATGGTGTGAAGGGGTTCAGGTGTCGCGATCATCAAATTGGTTCCATACCCACCAATTCCATGAATCAGAGTGGTTGTTAGAATGGTGTGAAGGGGTTCAGGTGTCGCGATCATCAAATTGGTTCCATGCCCACCAATTCCATGAATCAGAGTGGTTGTTAGAATGGTGTGAAGGGGTTCAGGTGTCGCGATCAGCAAATTGGTTCCATGCCCACCAATTCCATGAATCAGAGTGGTTGTTAGAATGGTGTGAAGGGGTTCAGGTGTCGCGATCAGCAAATTGGTTCCATGCCCACCAATTCCATGAATCAGAGTGGTTGTTAGAATGGTGTGAAGGGGTTCAGGTGTCGCGATCAGCAAATTGGTTCCATGCCCACCAATTCCATGAATCAGAGTGGTTGTTAAAATGGTGTGAAGGGGTTCAGGTGTCGCGATCATCAAATTGGTTCCATGCCCACCAATTCCATGAATCAGAGTGGTTGTTAAAATGGTGTGAAGGGGTTCAGGTGTCGCGATCATCAAATTGGTTCCATACCCACCAATTCCATGAATCAGAACAGTTGTTAAAATGGTGTGAAGGGGTTCAGGTGTAGCGATCATCAAATTGGTTCCATACCCACCAATTCCATGAATCAGAGTGGTTGTTAGAATGGTGTGAAGGGGTTCAGGTGTAGCGATCATCAAATTGGTTCCATACCCACCAATTCCATGAATCAGAGTGGTTGTTAGAATGGTGTGAAGGGGTTCAGGTGTCGCGATCATCAAATTGGTTCCATGCCCACCAATTCCATGAATCAGAACGGTTGTTAGAATGGTGTGAAGGGGTTCAGGTGTCGCGATCATCAAATTGGTTCCATGCCCACCAATTCCATGAATCAGAGTGGTTGTTAGAATGGTGTGAAGGGGTTCAGGTGTAGCGATCATCAAATTGGTTCCATACCCACCAATTCCATGAATCAGAGTGGTTGTTAGAATGGTGTGAAGGGGTTCAGGTGTAGCGATCATCAAATTGGTTCCATACCCACCAATTCCATGAATCAGAGTGGTTGTTAGAATGGTGTGAAGGGGTTCAGGTGTCGCGATCATCAAATTGGTTCCATACCCACCAATTCTATGAATCAGAACGGTTGTTAGAATGGTGTAAAGGGGTTCAGGTGTCGCGATCATCAAATTGGTTCCATGCCCACCAATTCCATGAATCAGAGTGGTTGTTAGAATGGTGTGAAGGGGTTCAGGTGTAGCGATCATTAAATTGGTTCCATGCCCACCTTTTCTAAGAACCGAAGTGGTTGTCACAATGGTGTGAAGGGGTTCAGGTGTCGCGATCATCAAATTGGTTCCATGCTCACCAGTTCCATCAATCGGAGAGGTTGTTAGAATGGTGTGAAGGGGTTCAGGTGTAGCGATCATCAAATTGGTTCCATGCCCACCTTTTCTAAGAATTGAAGTGGTTGTTAAAATGGTGTGAAGGGGTTCAGGTGTCATAATCATCAAATTGGTTCCATGCCCACCAATTCCATGAACCAGGGTGGTTTTTATGTTTAAAAAAAGTGTACTCCAAAGTCTCTTCACTTTCTTGCTCTTTATATTTCTGTGAAGAAAAGATTTCTTTCAGTATTTCACATTTCTTTCCATATTTCACATTTCTTTCCAATTTAGAGTTTGATATCTCAGTTGAACTTTTTGGTACAAATACAACTGAAAACAATCAGTGGTAAAGAATATTTTAGTAGTACTATTTGTAAGAATTTTTAGAGAAAATTCCCTTTCAAATATTATACTTTGTGTTTATATACATTTGATATTATTCTGGAAGAAGGTTTAACTGGCATTTCAACCACCTGGTTTTAAAGTTTAGAATGACTGATATAGTATAATTATGCTGTGGATCATGACAAATCATTTTCAAAAATACTGGATTCTTCAGTTAATGAAGGGCACAGATTTGCTTGTTCTGCATGGTTTACGGCTGCTCAAGTGAAACTGTGTAATCGTACCATTTGAATCATTTGTTATTGTCTCCTTCATTATTGTTACATGAACAGTGTAAATAAACATTGTAGTAGGAAATACATGTATACATTTATGTTTTTTGGTTGCCTTATTTTCATCAAATTTGCCTTATTATGTGGGGATTTTCATGAAGTATACTGGATACCACTTTATCTTCCACCAATATAACAATATAAGTTGCCAAAGGTCGGTGGTTTTCTCTAGGCATAAAGCTTACTGCAATCCTATAAGTGAACAGATATAAAGTAATATAAAATTTAAGCATGTATTACATTAAACAACAATTAAATAAATTTAAAAGCAGTCTCTATTAAATTTAAACCCTACCATGATTACAAGTGATTTTATCAGTTGTAATCACCACCCGGTTTCATTCCACCATAATGCTTATTGCTGTGACATAAGCGAAATACATGTATTCTTAAGTATGGTGTAGAACATCAGTCAAATAAATAAATAAATCTGTAACACTATTTAGCATGTTAGAATATATTGGGGTATTAAATTCTAGCGCAAAGAACAGAATTACCGTACACGAGATGTAGGAGCCTCTGACAGATAATCAGACAACTTTGGAGAAAGCTCCTCCGATCAGACCCAGGACATCAATTGTGAGAACCTCCGTGTTGCATTGTTTTCCGCTGACCAGAAGGGGATACATGTATGCCAAGTACTGGTCGACCTACTTTCACTTTCAGTACGCTGCGCGGCTGGATGGGGCGTCATGTCTGCACTTTCTGCTGCAGGAGACACCTTCATGATGTAGTACATGTTCATGGGAGTAAATGCTCAATTTGAGGTTAAACCCCAAGGTAACCTCATAGACACATTGATTAATAGCGATGTTCCATACTTGTTCCACATCTGATTTCATTGGGACTGACTGTTAATCGAATAGTAGTTGCGGACATAGAGAGTTGCAGGTACTATAACCTACAAGCAATGGCAAAGGAAGATGTTTCAGAGAACTGTTGGTTTGAGCCTGGGACTAGTGATAAAATCGTTGTGGTTTCCTCAGTGGCGTTTTACTTATCAATTTTCAGGAAACATCTGACAATCTCCAGCGTTCCAAAGAACACGGTTGGATGGCGTGATTCACAATGTAGGAAAGCAATTCACACTATCCCAGTCCTTATCAATTTACCTTACTTTTAAGACACAGATGTTTTGACACCAAAGTAGCTCTTTAACAAAACGTCGTAAGTAACTGGAAGTTTCCTGTCTGTGCCTAGACAGATCTCTGACACTGTTAGAGAAGTCCATTTTTTCACTGCACAAACGCCACTATTTTCTACAGGGTTTACAACTACTGCTGTTTTAGTGTTGAAACACCCGTAATACAAGAAACACGTGATCTAGGTAGGGTTCACATATTATTTAACAGGATTGTGCGCCATTATAGCCATTTTACAGTAAAAATACCTGGACTGCAGCGTGCTAATTGCCAGCTCTTTCATCCGTAATTTCATAGGAAGTATTGTAATAAATACGTGTATTCCATGGTGCAACATTATCTCTGTATGTATGTCTATGTAACTTAATGCTGAATACAAAGCGGTTGTTGGAACATGTAGTGGAAGGACAAATGAATTATTATTGATTTGGATTTGGACTGGATGATTACTTATCCTAGTTACATCTGTAACATCATGGTAAGTAGGATCACATATATCTGTTTGGGATGTAAATATCAGTCTTACCAATCAAAATACCAGTCTTTGTTGAAATCTTCAGTATTCAGCAATTCAGATACCCTAATTCTTCTAATTTTTAGGACAGGTATTAGTGCTGAGAGCAAGTATTACATTTCTTTTCCAGTTTTTTGAAAGTTAAGTATATGAATATGTTATTCATTAGATGGACTAACCATATAACCCCCCCCCCCCCCTAAATATTCCTGCTACAGTTACATGTATATTGACTAAAAAGAGCAGACCAGGTGTCTCAAATATTACAAGAATTAGATTACTGCCTTTTTCCCTTGGTGATAAGGAAAAACCCAATAGTAAAGGGTTGTACATGTACCTGAAGACAGGCAGTGGTCTCCTGCGGAAGGGAACTTCAAATACGCGTAGTTTAAATCATAAGACAAGACAATGCATCTAGTTGATCATTGGTTTATTATAGCAGATTCATACGTGGGTTATCCTTGTCTAGTGATTGAAACGAATTGTTAGAATACATATCAAAATCCCTCAGCCATGCACACAACGCTAAAATAAACAGTTACAAACCATGCACGACGCACGAATAAACACTTACAAACCATGCGTATTAAACCATATTATTTTGTCATAGACAGGGCCGTCAAATCTGTGTTCCTTAGCTTGCACGATTTTGATTCAACTTTAACTATTTTTGCCAGCAATATATTAACCGGCTATATCTATTCTTTGTGCGTATCTTCGACTATGTCGAAAGTAAACAATATGTGAATATGTACAACCAACCTTGTGAACGAATGATTTAAGAGTCTACGTAACCTGAAACTATTGGCACGAACGACTCATTTTACCGTTAAATCGGGAAGCTTTCCCTAGTGAGGTAATCGGGCCAAAGCTGCGTAGTCTAAAGTGTTCGTTCTTCCATAGATATGACCAGTGGAAGGCAAGCTGAATGGCGACATTATTATTGTGTTTTATATCTTGTATTATCAGAGAACAATGTCCAGTCTCTCTTGACATCGAGTTGCTATTGCTCTGGAAAAGGCACCCCGTTTGTCAGTTTTTATTGGTCATGAGAAGTCTTAACATTTTTTGTTTGTTACGTAAAGGCATTTGAAATCAATTTTCTTCGTTAAATCCACTTGTCTTTAAAACACTTTAATAAATATTCTCCTGTCGCGAAGATAATGGTTTTTATTTAACTTTCTACTGGACTTATTTAAATGAGCTGGCAATGGTTTGTCTTTCATTTCCCACATTTGTTTCAAGATATGATATTAAGGAGATGATATTAATAGTTTATCTTCCACTTCCTATATTTCTTTACATGAAGTGGCACAGATTTGACTTTTTATACGCAATGACGTGAACCTTTGGAATAAAACCCTAACTGAGGTAAATTGATAAGAGGCCGAATTTCACCGGTTACGTTTGTCCGTTGCTAACTACCCCACTATCGTCGCTGCTCTGGCTTTACTCTCTAGACTGAAGTCTTTATATTGTATTAGTTCACTATTTTCATGAATGGTCTGTTTGATTAAATGAATTGCACGTATATGTACGTTTTGCAGCTGAGATCATGTT
Organism: Liolophura sinensis; assembly: GCF_032854445.1. NCBI lineage: Eukaryota > Metazoa > Mollusca > Polyplacophora > Chitonida > Chitonidae > Liolophura > Liolophura sinensis. Next base: position 23,013,907 of record NC_088300.1, read on the forward strand.
GATTATGTTTTGGTACTTCATTACAAAACTGATGAAATATATTGTTTATTTATGGAGAAGATTGTATTGCATTTGCCACACCCTACATTTCCGCCTAATAACATCTAATCTTATTGCCAAATTCCAGCCAAATGTGAATTGTCTTAGTTATTTCCCCACATGTGCTAGGTCGTGCTTGATACACGTGCTATTTCAAAAGGTTTACCGTTCCCAGTACGTGAACTTATACATCAAACTGTGTTAAGACCTGAATTATAATTGCCACTTCCCGAAGTGCTATCGCGCTCTCTTCCACGCCCCTACGAAATTGACCAACAACTTTCAATTATCTATATCCTTCCACTCACACCGTGTACCGCGCCATCCTTCGAAACAGCTGCACCGAAACGCCTGATCGTACCTCCGCTGGTGTTTGGCGAACATAGAGACAAACCCGTGCTTGTAATGGTGTGGCCTTGTTTTGGACGGGAAGTGTTTTTTACGTACACATCTTCCTCGTCCTTCACACAGAGTTTTGCTGCAGTCTGTCACAAATCTCTGTAAGGTCATCAAAAAAGGTCCCAGCATTTTCTGGACATATTTTTTAAGCTGGACACACTTTCGTTTTCCGACTGTGTTAGCGTATTTCTCCCACAAAACTATACCTGATGACCCAGATGTAGCTGCTTGTCCAATGGTTCCTTCCAAATCATTCTGTTCAGAAGAAATCGAAAATAAAGACAAAACAAAAAACGAAAAGGATAGCACATCACATGAACTATTTACGCGATATGAACAGAGATGGAGTATTTTTTTCCCACACCCATGGCTAACAACACAATAACATAAGGAAACCACCAGCTCTACCATGAATAAAAACATCCCGCTGCAACGTCTTCACGACGTTCTCGCCCCACGCCTATGCTACGTGCAGATTACAATCTCTTGATTAGGTAGGCTTTTAAGTTATATTTACTCAATCCTGCTCTGTTTTATTTTCTTTTTTCTATGCCAATTGCAAATTATACCATTAACTTGATAAAATTATCTTGAATTTGTACGCTTAAAACTGTCCCATTGCTCTAGTCCAATGTTACCCAATGTTATGGATATACGAATTCACGTTTTCGGGTTTGGAACGTAAATAAAGTCACGTGGTGCTGTTTGACCATTCAATAACGGTGGGGATTCGTTGCGTGACCTTTGGCCGAGCTAATTCTAGCTCTTTTCTTCATGCTGAGAGTTTGTTTGCGCCCTAAAGATCGACCCACTTGACCGTATAATGCAACATTACCAACTAATTTTATATTACACATAGGCTACCACAGTTAACTACCTTGTCGTACCTTGTATTAACTGTTACTCTCGCACAGGGCAGACAAGATATTAACGTAACTTACCCGTGACAGAAGGAAGTTCATATCGCTGTTGCTGACCCCAATGTAACTTACCCGTGACAGAAGGAAGTTCGTATCGCTGTAGCTGATCCTAATGTAACTTATCCGTGACAGAAGGAAGTTCGTATCGCTGTATCTGACCTTAATGTAACTTACCTGTGGCAGAAGGAAGTTTATATCGCTGTATCTGACCCTAATGTAATTTACCCATGACAGAAGGATGTTCGTATCGCTGTATCTGACCATAATGTAACTTACCCGTGCCAGAAAGAAGTTCGTATCGCTGTATCTGACCTTAATGTAACTTACCCGTGGCAGAAGGAAGTTTATGTCGCTGTATCTGACCCTAATGTAACTTATCCGTGGCGGAAGGAAGCTTGTATCGCTGTATCTGACCCTAATGCAACTTACCCGTGACAGAAGGAAGTTTGTATCGCTGTAGCTGATCCTAATATGACTTACTCGTGACAGAAGGAAGTTTATATCGCTGTATCTGACCATAATGTAACTTACCCGTGGCAGAAGGGAGTTTATATCGCTGTATCTGACCCTAATGTAACTTACCCGTTACGGAAGGAAGTTTGTATCGCTGTATTTGACACTAATGTAACTTACCCGTGACAGAAGGAAGTTTGTATCGCTGTATCTGATCCTATAGTCTGTTTCTTTTAGAGACTCGCCTATTTTCAGCTGTTTGTAAAATCAGTCATACGCTGCCAAAATTGCCTTTAGTCACTGACATATAACAAAATAAGATCTACACATTGACATATTTGAAGTTCACATTATTGCTTGGAAAATGAAGTTAGAACACTTTTTCCAATGGGATACCGGCGGGTTTTCTTTCCACAGCAGGTGGCGCTAGTGTGAATTTGGAGTTGCACGTCACAAGTCTTTTGTTGCGCGACGCCAAACATGTTGCGTGCAGCGGTTTCATCTGTGACGTATTTGGTCTACCCATTGTGACATCGCGCTGTTGACGCTGCAGTGGAATGTCCAACGTCAATGAAATGACGCAATACGTCCCACTTCGGACTTCTGCCGGTATCCCATTCATAGTGTTAAAGTTTATAAGCCCCATTTCGACGGCAAGAATCCACTGCCTCGAGTGACGTCATAATTATTCCAAAACCAGTGGCATGCTGGATTTTGGGCGGAGTTAGATATGTTTTCACGGACGGCGACACCAGTTACCTAAACTGCTATCGATTTTACTTTAAACCCTCTTTCTGACGCTGCCATATTTTAAATTCTTTACACGTATAATATAACCCTAATCAATGTGTTTGATTTTATTTGTTGTGGTCTATGGTTTCACGGCAGTATGGTTTTAAAGCTGGATATTGCGAAATTTTGTTATAAAAAACATTGTAGTCTATTCGCTGAGAGTGTAGTGTAAGCTGTGTTACTGCAAGGACTTTGTCCTAACTGCAAACATATTTCAACATATCCAAGTGTAGAGCTTGTGCTGTTAGGTATCACTGGCTAAAGGCAATTTTGGTAGCGAGTATGACTGACGAAGTTTGTATCGCTGTATCTGACCCTAATGTTACTTACCCGTGACAGAAGGAAGTTTGTATCGCTATATCTGATTCTGGCATAAGGTAGAACTGGAGTCCTTGCTCTGTTCGTGTGTGTTTTTTGTATCCTGTAGCCCTCCTGAAGGATACCCTTGATGTGACCTGCCCGGTACTTGGGGCGGAGTTTTTGAGTGAGGTATATTGACGGGTAGAGAGCTCCACTGGCTCGAAACAGCCACCACAACCTGTAGGGAAGAGTGATGCTAACGAAGTCACACTGGCTCTGAACAATCACTGCAATAAACCTGCATGGGCGAAAAATGTTTAGAAAGGGGACACGTGTAGACCGGCTTAAAGTCGCATTCCGTGATTCTGAACAATCAGGACAACCTGAAAAGAAAGTGTTTAGAAGCTGGCACATACTGAGGGGTAGAGTCAGACTGGCTCTGAACTATTATCCAAACCTGGAAAGAAAACTGTTTAGAAGGTGACACATACTGAGGGGTAGAGTCAGACTGGCTCTGAACTATTATCCAAACCTGGAAAGAAAACTGTTTAGAAGGTGACACATACAGACCCGTATAATCACACTAGCTCGGAACTGTTCTACGAACCTGGCAAGAAAAGTGTTTAGAAGGTGACACATACAGATCCGTATAGTCACACTGGCTCTGAATTATTATGCGAATCTGGAAGGAAATGTGTTTAGAAAGTGGTATATTCTTCTTTGGTTCGGTCGGTGTGTGCCATTGGGTTGCAAGGCAATCACATTCCTGAATATCGTTGAGATTTTGGATGAGAGGTCTCTTGGGAAATAACCTGTTAAAGGTGACTATACAAATCCCAAAGGTTCCACATGTTTGCTGAAGATGACATTGCAAAGACGACTTATCTTTGATTTATTTGATACATTGTACCAGCCATAATTTACTGAAGAACAATTCACAGAAGAAAGTACGAGTACCTGTCGTTTCTTTTGGTTTGCTTCTTGTCACAGTAGTCTTGACCGTTTCGGAAATTATAGCAGTCTGGGAAAAGGTAAAATCCCCATTTGGCCAATGGCCGGAGGTCTTTCGCCAGGGACAGGGTGGCTGTAATGAAACGCCTGTAAAATATCACAAAGATGAAAATTGTTATTAATTTATACCTTTGCAACATTCCGTAGATGCAGTAAAAAGTAAACTCCACAATTTGTTACAAATGAGGAATAAAAGTGTGCTCGAAATGAACGTAACTGGTTAAAATGCGGTTTTCAGTCCAGTTCACTTTACCGTTAGGCCTGGTTGCCATTGGATGAGTGAAATAATCTAGATTATGATGGGAAAGTCCGATAAAATTAATTGACAAATGTGTTAAAGATTCTGTTAAACTAAAAGCACTGAAGGCAAGTAAATAATAATTACATTAGAACAATTGCTTTATGTTCGGGTGGGTTGACAAATCATTGTTACATGTTCTTCTTTTGTTTTATTGTCATTTTCTTCCGGACGAAAGAGACCAGACCCCAGAATCACGAAGAGATCTTAGACTTGTGTCAAAATTTCAATCATTAAATTTAGTATGTTTGGTATGTTTATTCTCGATATTTTTGCTGAAAATTGCTTTACAATAACTTGCGCTGAATTTGCGCTGTCAAGCAATAATTTGATCTTGTTACGTAAGAAATAACTATTTTAAAGTGATTTTGAAATTTTGACTTAAGTCTATGATCGCTTCGTGATCCCCGGAACCTGTATCCTACATTGGTAAATGAATAAAGTAATTTAGCTTAGACTGTTCTGATATAGTTTAGTAAAGGCACTGTTTTTGAATTTCACATGATTAACATCAACTTTGTACGTACATGAGAGTTAGTTGTTTTGTGTGGCTTTTGCTTGAAGAACATCTAACCTTGCAGATATGTCAAACTCTTTCTTGGCGTATGCCTTGACCGTGGTATAGTTCCAGGATGGGTACTGTTTAGCAATCGCTTTGACAGCCCTTTCTTTGTACATGCGATGAACACCCCAGTTACGTCGAAATATCGGCCGCCAGGACTCCCAGTCTATCACACCATACCCACTGAAGTTTGCGTTCGGAATCCGCTTTTCTATGTCACCTCGTGCTTTAGCCAGGTGCATGTCCATATTGGCTAACTGAAAAAACAACAGTTTTTTTTCTTGATGAAAGTTTCCTAACAAAATCATTTTAAAAACTCCAAAATTCCAAAAACTCCGTTATCACGACTCCCAAAGTCTTAAAATGGTTTTATGTTGTAGCTAATGCAGATCAACTTTTTTAGTCTATGATTTGTAGAAATTTGTACTTTTGGACAGCCATTTTTGGAAGTCATGACCTTGAAGTCGAATCCTGGAAATCTGTGTAACCTGTACCTCATATTCTTTTGCAGTTACATTTTTAATAACTAACTGTGCCTTTCTCCCCGGCCGTGCGTGGGATGGCCTGTCATTAACCTGCGGATAGTCGTGTGTTTCACCCTACCATAATGCTGGTCGCTCTCGCATAAGTTATTTATTTTTGAGTACGATGTAAAAATACCAATCAAATAAATAAATAAATAAATAACGGTTTTAATTTCGGTTATTGTCAAGATAGTACGTCTATCTTAAGTTTAGATATTTTAGACAAACCTAGTTCGCCAGGAAACCGAATTTTTAGATGGATCCCATAAGGATAAACATATTTTAGTCATTTGCATTTAGGGTGTTTAACCATGCTGTAAGAAGATTGCTTCTTGTTCATACTGGGGTAAACACTGGTGGTTTCGAGTTTCCGTGTCAACGCTCTCGTTGTTGCAACCATCTACTGTACCAGCACTATATCTTGATGAGTACTGGAAGTAGTATACAGCCTAAAGAATGTATAATTCGCTGCACTTGCCAAAAGGCTTTAACAATTACGTCGAGTACATCTGTCCTGCTTTAACCTCTTGCACGTTACAAAATCACTGGAGCTTTTCACAGGGATTTCACATTTCTGCAGAGTCAGGACAAATCTGGCATCGGTTCCACGCTGACACGGCTCTATTTATATAAATACATGGGTATGTGAAAGTCGTTTGCGGCTGATGGGACCTGACATTTGCACGATCGTGTGAATGTCTCAGGCGTGGAAGCCGAGTTGTACTAGGGTAAAACAACACCATCAAGTCGAGTGTACCGGCTTCTTCAGGCTAGATTACCCACAGGCCTCGTACCTTTATACTAAAACAAAAGGTATATTGGTGTAAAAGCGAAGCATAGGCTATAGGTGTGGATAAAAACACCCAACATACAGCATGTGCACCTGCATGTTGGTGTTCATGCATGAAAACAACAGATATGTGTTATTTCTAGCTTTGCTGTATCGCTACGCCTATATGAACTCTATATTATAAGACAATAGTTTCAGCTTGCAGTGTTCATAATGAATAACTGTTTGCAATGAACAATTCCAATCAAAGTGCTACTGGGAGACATCCACAACTTATATAAGCCTACTAGCATGGAACACCATCTGAATACTGATTTCACTCATTTGCATGGAAATTTCCCCCCTTTTTACCCCTGGTTTCAAAAGCGTTCGCCTCGAAAACCAGATAAACCCATACTGTTTCCTGCTCTCACCACGATATGGCGGAAGTACTGTAGATGAGACGTAGTCAGAAATATTCATTCACTCGCACGACTACATGCGCTGATTAACTTATGTAGCCTAATTCAGCACTAACATTTGATTTTTAAACCTTATCTAAGATGACCAAATGAAATGCTAACCTGCAATCAATTTTATTAGATCTTTTGATGAAATGACCTCCGCATTTTACTAATAAATTGGGATAATAAGCTTGACCAAAACCAGATTGACAGAATCTTTAGTTTTGTTTTCGCCTAACAACGATTACGTGACTGTCTCGTCATCCCGCTGACATCATTCTGTATAAACATCGGTCTTTCACTGAAAGGAAAGTAGCGCATGGAAAACTCCAACTATACTCCAGTTTAAATCACGAAGCTAAATTTAAATCAAACCTAGTCTTAGGGGTAAAGCAGTTTACTAACCTCAAATTGTGTATTACGCTAGGAATTCTCATTTTAATACTTAAAGGAGAAGAAAACTTAAAAAAATGACACTGTAGGCTGAAAAGATCACATTTTTATCTATCTGGTGGTGCCCGCTGCATAATTTTGCGACTTTTCCTCGCCATACACGTAAAGCTTGAAAACGGCAAAGCTAGCATAAATCGCTGTCCATGGCGCACTTCATCTTTAACACCCTGTAATTTATGCTTGGGGTGGGTTGCCTCTCAGCCAGTGAGAGTCGATAAAACTGTCCGCTTGTTCGCGTAAACTCGGAACCTACGTCCAACATTCCGGTTTTCCGATCGTCAAGAGGAAAACGAACTGTATTGTTTGCTACCTTCTGGGAGGAAGAGTTCTACAGGAAATGTACCAATGCACTTCGGCGGCTTCCACCGGCAATTCTCCTCCTAAGAAGAATTAGTTCTTAGGCAAAATGGAATAGCCCACAGCGGATGTTTTTGCTGACTTTATTTGTAATTTATCAACTTGAGGTACATATTAGAATTTTTTATGGCATGCACCTGCGAGGAAATGCATACTCTTTTCAATGGTATTTGATTGATATTTAAATTTTCTTCTCTTTTAAAGTTGTCTCTTCATTTCATCAGTTTCATCACAAAATTGAAAGTTAGGCTTTGTGCCCTTGGTGGGAAGGTCTGCCAGCAACCTGTGGATGGTCATGGCTTTCCCCCGGGCACTGCCCGGTTTCCTCCCACCATAATACTGGCCGCCGTCGTATAAGTGAAATATTCTTAACTACAGCGTAAAACACCTTTCAACTAACTAACTAACTAACTAACTAACTAAATAAATAAATAAATAAATAAATAACATGGCGTATGACCTAAGAAATCCTCGTGCTCACTGGGCATGGTCAAAAGAATCCACCCAAAGGTTGATGGTACGTTTCCAACGTTTCAAATGTGTATGCTCTGTTTGTATTGCTTAACCGATATAGTCCGCTTAGCTCGACAACTGATGTATTTATTTATTTGTTTATCACGAATATTTCACTTATCCACGGCCATCCACAGGCTGCTGACAGATCTTCCCATGCAAGTACAAGCGGCGAGGAAGACAGCATGGGGTGGACTAACTCATAGCCAGAGCATTGGCGAGATGCCCCTGAGTCTATGATGCACACTAACCACTAGGCCACGGAGGCCCTAACAACTGATATAGAATTTGTAGCTATTTTCTTCAAATCTTGTAACATCTGCTCCATTGTTTACAACAGAAATGGATGAGGGATATATCCTTATTTAACCTTGAGTACATGTTTGTAGAATGCGGTTTTTAGGTCATACAAATGCTCTCACACTCCAGTCTAAAGGAAAAACGGTGTGGCCGGAATGACCTGCATTATTGGGTAAAGAACAGATTTACCCAAGAAAACGAACTAACACGTTTAAACGAGGCATTAAGCGAGATTTCTTAACGGTCGTATGGTAAAGCACATCTGTGTATGATTTGTGTTTACGTTTATACAACCCAACGTTTTTGCGTACGTAACTTCTACTTTCCTGTTCATGTGTGATTAATTGATTTGACGTGTGCTTTTTATTAGGTACATATATAATGGCCGTTATATGACATCAACTGTCCGAGTTAAGTAATTTTTTCCGGGTGTCACTCTTTGTTGTCCGTCTTACTTAGAAGATCGTGAGATATAGAAGGTATATTACCATATATATTTAATATAAAAGATGACAACTTACAGAGTATGAACAATGCAGAGACGGGTGTTTCATTGCTGGCAAATGGTCACATGTAACCAGTGAAATACGGTTCTTGTCAATTTACTTAAGTTCAGGTCTTGTTCTAATTGCTCTCCTAATGCTTAAAAAGTAACAAGTTACACGCTCTGGCCCTAGCATCATAGTTTAAATATAATTAATAATAAAATTGCAATGACGATAAATACAATTAATTGGACGTCACTGGTCTAGAAATACTCAAAATGCTGTTCTGTCATCACATTTTACAAACAATCACATAAGGCTGCATCTGGCACCGTTCTGTTCTCCATTTTCAGTTTAATCAACACATGAGCAACTTGGCAGTTCAAATGTCTACAGTACAGGGTAACGGTTCATCAATGTCAGCTAGATGGACTTAATTCTCTGCACCAAAATCATTCAACATTGAGCAGTTCCTCTATAAACAGTCCTTCTGTACTTCTGATTTCTAGGACAGCAATTGGATACAAAAAATGGCGGAAGGCTAAACGGACTTTGGCGGTTCTTACCTCTTGCGTTACCTCCATCGGACAAAATGGCGGAAAATTAACCTGACTTTGGCGGTTTTTACCTCTTGCCTTACCGCCATCAGACAGTGCCTTCACGAATACAACTTTTAATACATGCTGACAGACTTTTTCTCGATTCCAATATTTTCTACGTCGAATATTGACCAAGAGAAAAAAATTAGTATCATTGTGTGTTTGTAACTTCGCTCCTTGGAATAAGGATTACGTTAAGATTATATAGAAACTATCTAGTCAAGAGAACAAACACTTTGCACTGGAAACCACTGCAATGTTACTTAATCTTCACTTGGGAGAAGGCCCAACTAAACTGCATGACTGCTCAAAGTCTGCAAAAAACATTAATTTGGCAAGAGTTCCACTTCCTTGCCTCTGTAAACATCGCAATTTCTAACCTTTTTACGCCTTTCTCGAGATTATTTTTCCTGTGCAACCGCAGACTGAAAAATGACCGCAGAAAACCACAGTAACATCGACTGAGTGACTGTCGATTTGAACACACGAGCTCAAAACTCGTTGCTGAGATTGAAAATAAAACCAAGTGCAACCTGACTAAGTTTTTGAGTTTTGCATATCGAATTTAGTTTGAAATGATTTCGCGTTTGAATCCTAGACAATTTCTTGTTTGACGTAGATATGATACAACACTGGATTCAATTTAGATTCGAGCACATCCAGTGACTGCAATGGAATTTACGCTAGCAGGTGATCTCCGCTGGGAAGCTGTACGGTCATTTGCTCTTGGGATGATTGTGGTGGGTATATAACAGGTGCATACTCAGATCACGGCCTCTGGGAGTGTAGCCTCCGTGGTGGGACCAAATCATAGCAGGTGCCCTTAATATTGGAACAGTGGGCTGTGTAGGTACACCCAGAAATCACGTGATTATATTATTAGAGATGTAACTACATAGACGATAACCGTTATGTCTTAAATATGTATTTCCTAAGCTGAAGAATATAACGTACTGTATGAAATCAAATTTTAGAATGTATATAATTTCCAAAGGCCTAGAATTCATGCAATATATCCATTATACACCTAGTGATAGTTTTTATTTATATATTTCATTAATATTCATGGTTATTTCATTTATTCGAAGTCTGTATGATTATTTACGTATGCATGGGTAGGGAAAACACGTACTTTGTCAAACGGTCAAAAATGGTAAACAGAGTGTGACCCGTAACAATGTTTTATACCACTCAGCTCTATGCATTTTGGACTTACCTATCAATCATACGCGCATGTAGTCATCAATCTCGCTGTGAGTTCATCCGTAATGGACGTTCCAGGTCAATAGTAACACAAAGAACACAAAGTACCAAAAGCTAAGAAAGTATATGAAGTATGAAATAAAGACCGAATCATTCAATCTATCTCACATTGTTATACGTATGCCCTTGAGTTGGCCCGCTATGTTTTCGCTTAGGCTGGGTGAAATATTTCGTTTAGATTGGGTAAAATATCTCAGTTCGCTATATACTTAAATTGGCCTCTGATATGTTTAAGATTACAGATTGAAATTTCTTCGTAGCTTGAATTCAAAAGATAATCCCCTAACAATAACAATGGATCATGAGAGAGTTTTTACCTGAGGTATTCCGCCATTGACCACCTCTCCATCCGCCAACAATCGAGGATAAAAACCAAGGTGATTGGCGTAAAATATAACGATTTCCTCTCCGTAGAAGTGTTGATGAGTGTTGTGAAGTATTCCGTATTTGGTCAGTTTAGGAAGAATTCCATACCGAGTTCCACACTTCTTCGACGGAATGTTCCAAATAACAAGGAAGGGCTTGGGACTGGGCGGTTCCAACTGACGAGTGGTCATAGCGCTCAATAGGCTATCCGTTGTAACGACAGTCCTATTCTTTCCCTCACTGGTCTCATTTTGACCACTATCTGCTTTAGTCGTTTCCTTCGTCTCATTTGGTCTAGAAATATGAGTATTATTTGCTACCGGAACTGTTGTTCTCTTTGTGGTTGGCGCCGGTATGTGTCCAATATCGTTATTCTGTGAAGACGTGGTTGTTGTTGTTGTAACGAGGTAGGTCAGTGTACTCTGTGGGACATTGGACTCGCTAAATGGGACATCCAACACTTCGGGATCATTGGGAATTTCATTTTCAACATTATTGGAGTCCAATCCTTCATCGGACATGAATCCATACAATGCATTATTTGGGCCTTCTGCAGACTTCTTATCCTCCACATCGTTGGGGTTAAATATCACTGATGTCGGTTCTTCAATGCGACGACGTGCCACCGTGTCTTCAAATCGTTCCGGAACATTGACCCGTCTCGAGGTTCCGTTTCCACTAGCTTCTTCGACAGGAGGCGCATGTCGGGTAACGCTGTTGACTCTTGTAGCTAGATCTAGAAACTGACTGGCAGATTCTCCATTAGAGCGGTTGACATTTGTTGTAACGCCTGTAACGCCGCTGGAAGATTTCCCAGTAGCGTTGTTGACTCTTGTAGTTACGTCTACCAACGTGTAGGATTGCCCAGCAGAACTGTTGACTCTTGTGATGACGGCGTCGGAGTGGTTTCTCTTGGTACCTGCTGGGGGTTCGCTTACGCGTCTGTCTGCAGACTCGGCATTTGTTATAACTGTTTGTTTTGTACCTATCCTTTCTGGTGTTAACGCTGGCAAGGATATTAACTGCAAAACTGATGACGTACTTTTGCCATCGTCCCCATTTAATTTACTCGAAGCAAGTGTTGTTACGCCCATGGTATAATGATTACTTTGTCCATTTGAAGTTTCCAACATTGTCGACGGATGGCTGGCATGTTTTGCTGTCAATACATCCAAAGCACAGCATACATTTGCAACAAGAGCTAACCTTATAAATGTAAGCATCGAAAACCAGGAAGGTGTTTTCGATCTGCATTTCGATCTGCGGCGACAATAACTACTTGGCATTTTTTTCCTCCGACACCGAAAAGTTATCCACGCCCTGCCTTCATCAACTCAAACTGCAAGCGTTTGATGCAGGTAAACAGTTCCAGCCTACAGCAGGTCAATCTGCTACGCTTGAAAGGCAGAAATGACAACAACAACCACGAGAGAATGCAGCATATATCCAATCTTCGAATGGATCTTCAGGAATGCGCAGCAACGGGGATCAACCTGCGTGCACTGCTGATAAACAGCCACCGCTGTGTTTAAGTCAAACGTTAGTCTTTACACCTGCATCACTGCATCAAGTTGAATGGCTCGCTAGATTATTACTGATGGAGAAGTCTCTGGGAAAGTGAAATTGTGAGCGGGAAAATAGTACGCGTAAACAAATGTTTCTTATGTGAACCGCATGCTGTGGTTTTTACGCAGCTATATTGGGAGTTGTGTCTTTAAGAGCGTATCTAGAACAGGTGCGTTGGTTTAATATTGAGCACTACTGACCCAAATTCGGCGCGTTAGTGGCCCGGATAGGCGCCTTAGGAGAAACTCTGTAGGCAGAGAAATGCTATTTATACATAAACCTCGACCCAACCCCTAGTAACACAGAGAAAAACGATGAATGTTATATTTTCCCAAGACTGTCTTAATTAACAGCGTCTGGTCTTCAACGAAAATAAAACCCGTAGTTCATTAGTTCTTAATTCTTTTGGGAGGATCGGCCTACAGAATACGTCCAACTGGCATTTGTTTGGAACACGGAAAGACAAAACAAAACCGAGGAATATAATATAATGTCAACAAAAACCAGTCACTTTCGTTTGTTTTTCTCTCGTTTTACCTTTCTTACTTCACCCAACTGGAAATAAACAATTTATTTTCTTCCAGAAAGGCACGCCATTGGCATTTTCACCAATGATACATTCTCCATTCTTTCCCAGGATTGTCTCTTTTATTGTTCTATACATTCTAAAAATACATACAATTTGTCACACCAAAGCTAACAAATTTCTTTGCCTGTATCTTGAAATAATTGCATCGGAATCTTTTTTTGGATAAACCGCCGAGAGCGACCCAACGGATTGAGCCAGTTCATGCCAAAGCCATAAGCGCGGGGAAAGGTGCCAATCTGGCTCTTTCCTGATTGCTCGGAATTTGCATACGCGACCTCATTTGGCATAAGACACAAACATAGGAACCGTTCACGCTACCTGACCTCCCCGAAACCGAAGACCTGTGACACGCAATACTCACGTATAGGACTACCAGAAGTAAAGGATATCCTTGATTTAAAAGAAGGCAAAACAAACATGCCGCGTAAACACGGCCTCCAGATGTTTGAATGAAGTTTGAATTGTTACCGTATGTCGCTGATGTTAAACTGGGGTACGACTTGTGAGGTGTTCACTGGCGTATCCAGCCTTCAGACATGTGTATACAATAACAAACAGAAAGGTTTGGCCAGAATTCTACTCACATCAGTGTTACAAACTGACTCTCCCTCAGGGCCAAGGGGAACACGTGTGATCTATACAAATGGGATACTCAATGTAACTTCTTAGGGAAGCTTCGGTAACACAAAACACATTCATACTACACAACATCTGTGCTGACAATAAACTATTGAAGTACTGAAGGACGTTGTTAACTCTATTTTTTCTTCGCTTGTGCAATGGCGGTAAGTTTTATTGCTGGAGGACAACGTACTGGAAATATAACACCGACCTGTGCAAAATAATGACGGAAACAATAATGGAATATATATTACATAAAGATTTAATGCTATTTTTGAACCTGTTTAGAATTCATTAAATAGAAACAAAACTGAACAATATGTGTACCTCAATATACATACTGATCATACAACCCTGAATAAACTCGGCTTTTAAATTGCATACAGAAACTTTATATCGTCTCTATATACGAAAGTAAAATAAGGAAGTGCATGGATACCATAATGTTGTATTTATTTATCTGATTGATATTTTACACCGTTCTCAAGAATATTTCACTTAAACGATGGAGTATTGGAGTCCAATCCTGGAAAATGGAGTAAGTAAATATGCTCAAGCTAAGAGATTTCTACTTCCAGCTGCAATAGTTTATTGTCAGCACAGATGTTGTGTAGTATGAATGTGTTTTGTGTTACCCCTTTTGGACAATTGCACTCATCGACGCTTCGTGCTCCCCACTTGTGAGTAACGTATACCGGTAGCTGTTTGGTATAATCATCTTAAATAAGTTGGGGACCCGAGGGCCTTGTTCATTAGAATGTAATCTTTTGCTGACAAGTAATTGTGGGTATGTCGGTTATGCCACTAATTACATCAGTAAAAACACGTGTTACGTTTCACAAACAGTGTGCCTGAACCAGTCAAGCAGATATATGGTCTTTTACCTGAAGTGCACAACAGTTGTAAAATCTGTCAATTTTTCGTTCCATGAAGGTTTTTTCCTTTTGTTAAGGTCAGTGATATTTGCACTTTGACAGGCCCGATGTGCCTCAATGCATATTACATGTTATACACTGTGTAACTGTGTAGCATTAGCTGATACATGTAATTCTGTATATATAGGGACTATATCAGAATTAACATAGACACAACCACATTACATTACTTCTGGAAATTATATCTGTCTGCATGAGTTCACCTTTTACAGTCATAAGACACGTTTGCTTATTTCTTAATCTGAACACTGCGTAAAACATCAATTAAATGAATAAATAGAGAAAGTCTTATCCTGCGTACATGCAAACACTAATCCTGCACAAATGCACACACTAATCCTGCACAAATGCACACGCGAATCCTGCACAAATGCACACAATCTCATTATAAGTCTTACATTAGAAATAAGAATAAACAGCACAATACTCATAAAAATATTCATTCAGATTTTTAAAGTTCCGCTATTCATAACCTATAACAGTTTATTCCGATTAATAATTGTGACTTTAATTCTTTAAGTAAAACACAGCTTGGAAATACAGGTTCTGTTGTATATTTCACTCAGTTGTTTTCTCAAGGTACGAGTCAAAGTCGTTTACGCCTCCTGAGTTCTGGCTTGTATAAAGACATCTAGTAACACCTTAGCGCACAGGATCGGAATAATCTGAGGAATAGCCGCATTACGCTTTCATAGTTTGTTCCACCGGAATACAGGGACAACCCGTAATTAATTCCTTTCTTCATTTGCTGAAGTAAAATAAAAAGTGTGTGCTAATATAGATTAAATCACACAAAACATAGCATTCATATTTATATGTTTTTATACTAAACAGACATATTATGTAGGGCTAATGCTTGCATGGGCTCAACGAAAAAATGTTGGAAGTTTTCAAGTTTTTTTTACCGTAATCAGGAATAACAAAGCTGTGTAGAAACGGAGGATATAGTTTCAGTGTGGCCTGCGGAATAATCCTGACTACACATATAGGCCTACTTAAAAATTAAAATTGATTACAGGCTATAGAAGCAGGCGTTTTCAGCAAAGCTGCCTTTTCCCCTTCACCATCCATGTTAAGATACCTATTCTACTCCAGCTGCACATTCAACAGAGGGAGGGAACTTGAGTCGCTGAGAAAAGAAATCATGCGGTTTTAAAGACGTGTGGTTATTGTGTAGTGCAGTTGCAGGATAACAAAGTATTAGCGCCATACATGTGGGTCAGCTGATGCGCTGATGTACCGAGCAGTACTGAGCCACATTCATCAATGGTACACGGTAGGTCAAACGGCCATATCTGTGACTATCAGCTGCAAAAGGTTAGGTTTTAAACGACGCCATAGTCAGATTTTTAGGATTTATATTCACGGTCTGAAGATGCATATACTGTAACGTACTGGATGAAATGAATTTTCTTCTGACTCCGGCGAGAGCAAACCTGTAATACTGATACTAATTTCAATAAATCGAAGCAGTGCAGTGGTTTGTGTAAAAAAAAAAAAAAAAAAAAAAATGTTATCTGTCCGAAGTTACACATTACCCGCAACAGACACTTTTTTAAATCATGGCATGGCCAAATCACTGGAAATTCCCCCATTGTTTGTATCATGCAGTGTGGAGAAATAACACTAAACTTTTATTGGGAACAAAAGGAAACAAAGAAAAAAAACATAATTTGACTGGTATTTTATGAACTATGCTCTAGGTGGGTTTACATACCAGTTACCAAACTGAATAAAACTATGTGAATAGATTTATAATTTGTTTTACCCAGCTTGTCAGGCTAATCTGCTGCCTTCGTACGCACGCTTTGCTTATTTTATAATAATATTATGCATTGCGTGTAACATTTACATGCTAATTGATTCATTTTAAATATGATTTCATTTTTTACATCAAAATAAAAGTCAGGTGGTAATAACGGTCAGCCGCAGTTGGACACAGACCCCCATTACAACTTCCGTTTTTCGGTAGGGTTGTAGTTCTGTGAATTTTAGGGTATAAAGTCTTTTTTTGCTCCCAGGCGTCCATTTTTGGTGCACATGTGCATGCTTGGTATTAAAATGCTGGAAACTGTCTAAACTTTGAGGAGGTATGAGCTTTATTGATGAAAGTTTGAAATTCTGGGCGAGAGGACACGAGGTGTGAGGTAGTGATGAGGCTGCGAGTGACGTCCCCTTGGCGTTGCTAGGCACGCCTCCCAGCTGCCGGCATGGAAAGGTCCAGATTTTGACGGTCAACCTATGTCAAGATTTTTATGGCTTCTTTCTCACAGGCTGGGCCAGGTATGCACCAAAGCTTATTGGCCACGGAATGTTTGGGACTGAACTACAGCGCTAGACGTTAACAATGTCGCTTATGGAAAATTAATGGGGGTCCGAGGCCAGTTTGCTGCCGACAGGCCGATACACAAAAACTGAAACGTCATTCATTTACGCGCACTTGCATCGGAGAGTATTTATATCCCCTTTACTCACGCGTAATGATTCATTTTCAGCATGGCTTCCAACCTGGCAAGCGGTACTGCATCTTCCAGTTCACGAGGTGATGGTGATCAAAACCTGGAAGATAAGAAAAACTTAGTGACCGATAAACTGCAGAAGAGGGAAGAGGAGCGTCTTGACCTTGTTCAGAAAAGGAGAGACGAGAAAGAGAAGGAATCTGCTGTCGATGAAGATGCGCAACTTTTCACTGTCAACTTCGCTCGGGAAAGTAACGCGATAGAGAGAGATTTAAAATTGTGCGATTCCGTAAAGAAATCCGAACTACCGGCTTATTTTGACAGAATGTCAGTGGGTGTGCAAAACCTGCAGAAATCCTTGTCTGACGCTACACTTTACCTTCCAGCCTACGACGTGCAGCATACCCAGGAAACCATCATTAAGCTTCAGGTTGACATCCATAACAAAAGAGGCGAACTCTTACCTAAAAAGAAGTTTGCTTTCAAATCTAAGAAAAAAACTTTAGACAAACTGGACCGCCCTGCGTCTGGTAAAACTGGGGCATCGGCAGAAGAGAGGAATGCAGATATCGACGATATGACAATAGAGCTGGCCGACTGTAAGTTTGTAGACAGAAATGGTGAAATGTTGGGGATGTCTGGCAACGCTATCAAAATGAAGGATGTGGCCTTAGCTAGGTTGTCGGACTGCAGGGTGAAGCTGCAGGGATCACCCAGTGCTGTGCATATAAGGGCCCTAAAAAACTGCCATGTTTTCTGTGGCCCTGTTAGCGGATCTATTTTCATCACTGATTGTTCGAATTGTGTGTTTGTGTTGTCATGCCAACAGTTGCGTATCCACACAACCACCGAGTCCAAATTTTACATTCATGTGACAAGTCGGGCCATTATAGAAGATACAACAAGGGTAGAGTTTGCGCCCTACAACTGGAAATATGATGGCTTGGATGATGATTACAACATGTCAGGCCTTGACTTATCAAGGAACAACTGGGCATACATAGATGACTTTAACTGGTTAGCGAGCGATCAGCATTCCCCTAACTGGTCACTCATTGATGAAAAGGACAGAGTTCAAGCTTGGGATGTGTGACTATTGCTCTATTATATGAGTTTACCTCTAGTGTGCCATGTGATTTATATGTATCATTGTATGTTATGAATTGTTGCATCTGACAGTTATAATATTGTGGGTCAGTTCAACCAAAAATTCAACTGTTCTGTATTTAAGACTGCAGACTCCGTGGGGAATCTATCCATTATCTAACAACTGCAAGTTTTATTCTGTCAATCTGATGAAATTAAGATCGTAATTTACATTTAGGAGTACCAATTTAAGCTACAACATTTCCACAGCTATGATTTAACTACGGTATTAAACCATTATTTCGCCATGCTACAGAATCAGATACGCCTGGTCGGAGAGTAAGTTTGATTGAACAGCTATATATATATCTTCCAGCCTGGCAGTAGGTGACTCTTCCAGCCAGGCAGTAGATGACTCTGCTCTATAAATAGAAATCAGAAACTGGCTGACACCCATGAGTCACACACTGTAGTCCTGTCTATGTACAAAAAGAAAAAAAAAATATGGACAAGTCAAGCTTAGTTGCTTAAAGACAGCAATTACCATTAATTTCTGCTTAAAGTCGGCGTTGTCTAAACTTCAAAGAAAGACCAAAGGTTCTGATAATATAGTTTGTCAGCTATATTTTCATGTGAATCTTTTGCAGAAAAAGTAATATTTATTCACACTGTTCCTGGTAAAGTGACATCTGTATGGTCAATTGCTTGAAAAATAAGATTTATAATTTTTTTTTCGAAATGCCTCATACCTGTAAAATTAATTTCCAATCCAAGTTTTTTGACTTCTCTTTAGTAGACAAAATTTGACTTCACATTTCATGTAAACCTTGATGATGTATTATATCTATGTTATGTATTACCGGACAGAGTGGTAAATTTGCCTGCTTTTCCGAATGGGGGATTGCAGGAGGAAATGGTTACCTTTAGATTATTTGCAAAAGCTGCAAACACCTGATGTATGTTGATAAACATCTGCTTGTTTGTATTTCATAATCATATTGAGAACTTCATATGTAAGTGACATTAGGTCAGTGGTACCATTGATTCATGTTTTGTCAATATGAGTGATGGATTTATTTATATGGATAATTTCCCAAGGTAATGAATTCCTAATAATGCTAGATAACACATATATGGAAATAATAGAACTCTAAGTATAGACACGTAGGGTGTGTAGGCCCTACTTAGTTTGTAGTGTATTTACTGTTTAGTTTCCCATACATAGGCTTATTTTGTCAGTACACAACCTGGCCCCTCCCATCTCTTACCTAGCCACAACCAATTGTCTGCCATTTACCAGTTACAACATTTGCTTTTAGGATTCTATAATTTATATATGGATAGAACTGCTTTTGTTTATCTTATCTGTTATTTTATATGTTAAAACTTCTTATAGATCAAAAGATTAAATTTTTTAAAATCCATTATTTTTTTCAAAACTACGTAAATGTATTGTGGTAATCAAACACTTGTAGAAAATAGTATGGCGAAAACATTTTATCTTAAAATCTTGTTCTTTTATCACTTTTGCTCATGACAAAATTAGAAAATTGACAATTAGAATGTGAGTTTTAAGATTGAAATGACTTGGTGTTAATCTCTTGATGGTGACTTTGTTGGTATCTGATTATTTTCTGACTACAAGTCTAATATACAAGATCCATGGGTTTATTCAAAGTATATCCAGAGATTTGTGACTAGAAGGCGACAACTCAGGAAGGTTCTAAATTGGATTCTTGGGTTACCTCCCTTGATCCAGGACACAGCACGTTGCCTTCGTGTTGAATCGGATATCGAAGTGACTATGTCACAGGTCATCGCATTCACAGTGTTAATTTTGACCCTGCGTGACCAGAGGATTTCAGCCAATGAAATCCTGTCCCCATGCAGGCGCCTTTTGAATAGAGGTGGGTCATATTTTTATTCGGGCTTAGGATAAAGTCAAGTTTATACATGCCCTTGCCATTCATTATCATTTATTAAGTTGGTACAAAAACAAATATTGGATGTCAGTTATTAGGCATTTATTTGTTTGTTTGTTTCAGTAGGCCCTATTTATTTTTTATTTATCTGTCCTGTATGTCTTTTGGTTGAAATTTCACACCGTGCTGATTTTCGGTTTACATTTAACTGTTCTGGCTGTTGGTTATGTTTATGTGGTGGAGGTATGGTTTGTGGTGGCATGAAGCAGGTTTCCTCATGAACTGATAAATCCGCGGCCGGACCTGAGAGTTGGATTCGAAGGTGTGGCCGCAATGGTCTACGACTTTAATCATGCCCCAGAACCTGGCGCGGCCCGTCGCGGAATGTATAAGGTGCTTGAATTCAATCCCATGTGGGCTACACACGAGCAGTGGGCTCAAATCCGCCTGCAGGAAATGTGTAGGTTTCCCCGCACTCACACTGTTCGCGAGGCACTGGTGACTTTAAGTCGTCGACGCCGCAGTTTAACGTTCGTTGAAAACCACTTGTCGTCTACCAACATGTACAAAAGTGTAATCCCAAACAACGATAACCATTTATAAAATACCAGTCAACCAGCGGTTGGCATCTATTGCTAGCAATTGTGTGTCGGACTCTGAGCTCGCTGGGTCTGAAACCCGAGCTCAAGAATCTGTGCCATATTCAGAAAGAGTATAATCCCTAATAATGACAATACTGTATATAACTTACCAGAGATCGATGCTTAGTCTCACGGACATATCGTGACGCGATTAAGGTATTAGGGTATCAGTTAAGTAAAATGCCGCTTTTTTTTCCCTTTCCTGAAGATCCACAACGCTTGTGTGGTCATTTATCTTCTGCCAATATGCCATGCAAATCTGTACATTAAGCATGAGAGATCTTGACAGTATACGTTACCAAAGTTGATTGGTGAGTGGTTTACCCTGAATTTTCCACCCATGAAATAGGCTGCCGTAGCAGGTGAAAAATTTGTGAATATGGTGTTAAGCAACAATCCATCGGATAAATTACTAAATCCATGCATAAGTCAATCAATCAGTCAATTTGTATGACGTCAGAAACTGTATTACTCCATTACAACCAAGTTTCATTCTTTTTGTGTTTTAAAACACAAGGCTGGATTTGGTCTTTAGTCTGTCATTCTTCGCGATATATTTGAAAACATGCACACGGTGTATTAAGACCACTGTGTGATATGGCCCTTCAGCTACACCCAAGTAAATCGTTGTAAAATGAGTTAAAACAATAACTAAAACAAATTCAAAAGTGATGTCTTATGCAGTAGCTCTGTGTTATCAGGAATCTGGACCCAGTTAGCACTTCCGTTTCTCGGGAAATTACAGGATGTAATTTTGTGTATTTTAGGGTGTAAAGTCTTTTTTCCTGTCAGACTGCCCTTTTTGGTGTACACTATTTTTGATGTATGATACTTTTTAGAAAGCTTGAGAATCCTGTTTTCGATTGAAATATGTTTTAGCCAGGCGCTGTCTTGCCCTTTAATACACTCGTTTGTCACAAATTTCATTGTTGGAACAGCAACAGATAACAATGGAACCGAGGGAATACAGATCTCGTGTGATAATGCGTAGAGAGCCAATTCTGCACCTAGCTCCGATGGAGGAGTTGAGAGTAACAATACTGATGATTGTCTTTCACTTTATCAATATCCTTTCCTTTGCAGAGCTGGGTTATTTGATATTGCTATAATTGAGGCACTATTATGATTGTTGTCCAGGTAAAATCATTACCTCCTGAGACCGCAAAGTCGTTAATTTGACCTCAGGTTTTAGCTCTTCTGGGGTTTTGAGTGTACCGAGGGCGATAACTGATATGAGTTTTTTCATGACTACAACATAAGTATTGACATTACACCAATGTTATTATGTACATACAGATTAACGTCATGTAAATCAGATACGTGACAAACGTTGAAATAAAAATGTTCAATCTACTTCCCCGTGGTCAAGGTATATATAATCCATGGGCCAATGTCCAAAATTTCACATATTGGTACCACCCAGGGTGGCCAAATCTCCTTGCTATTTTTAAGCTGGTAGATGTCTTTAGTTCATGTTTTGATGCGATAGCCCTCGCAGATGGGTGGCGTTGTATGGGTTATGCCCCTTTAATTAACATTTTGTTCAATGTGCTAACTCATATATTTGCCAACAGTCATTCAATAACAGCGCTATTTGAACCCCAATCAACTCAGGAACAGAGTGTTTACCTTTTAGAATACTTCCTTAACTAATTCAAACTAACCTTCTCAAACATAATGGCAGATTAGTTTACGAAATATGTCATTTTAGCCCTCTCTGGATTGGGAGAGGAGTGAGGGGCGAGAAGGATTGAATCGGCAGTTTTCTTTGCAGCCATAATATGAAAGAAGATAGACAGTCTATTGTGGTTGTGTTAACAACTGACTATTGACTTCGGGTAAAAATATCCAACTGGTAAATTCCAAATGGCACACATAACCCCAAACACCAAAGGCAACTGCAAGACTATTGATTCTTTCTCATTTATCTGTCAGCGGGTGCCTTGAATGTTTAATCAACATCGTGCTCCTTAATTTGATGTCTTAATTGCATGGTGGCTTAAATTACTGCTATTTATTGCTCTATATATGTATGTCTATGCATTTTAATGTAGGAGTTTAGCTGACTGCATTTATCAAGTGGTAAAAACCTTGTGTGACGTCACTGTTCACAATACGGTCAGAAAAGGGGACTCAAGTATCCAGTGTTTTAAAGCCAATTTACTAGGTTGTAAAAATTTGAAAAAAAAAAGGAATTCGTCTGGCATACACTCCATAATAGTAGAATACTGTTCTCGTGTAAATTTAACGAAAAGGACGTTATATGAAAGGAGTTAAAGGCGTTCAAGCATTTCAATTCTAAGGTGGGCTTTATGGACCATACTATCAGAGTTCAGGAACTCTGACGTCACAAGAAGTCTTTCCAACTCTAATCAGGGCACTGGCTGTTGGAATAACTCTTTTTACCCATGAGTAAACGATTAAACTGGAATAATGTTCCTAAAAATTACTTCCTTCTGTGGAACATCAGGAAAAAAGGTGATGTGACGTCAGAGTTTCTAGATACCGTCAGTGTGGCTCATCATAGTATTCGAACATTTGAATGCCTTTCAACACCTTTTTAAAAATGGGGAAAAATAAATAAAAGTATTTTTATGCATAGTTTTCAGTTGTCTGTATGATGAATCTTATTTCCTATTTTAGCTTTCTTTAATTTAATCAACCTCCAAGTTACAAATTATTGTCAAGTCTAAACATACAAACATGCATCCCCCAGGTGGCTATTTTAAGCCACGCAGATTTCATTTCAACTTACTATTTTATTCTCCTACGTCATATGTTTCACATTTATAAATGAAAAATTAAATGATAAAATGTCAAGCTTGGGACATCTGAATCTTGAAAAAGGAGTATTGTGGTTTGTTTTCGTTCATAAAAGAGCTATTGTTACAGTTAATTCATGATTTGTGGTGAAACGCTCCTCGTACTCAACATTACCAGTTTGCTCCATAAAGCTTACCTTAATACGATTGAAATGTCTAATATATTATATTTTTAAATTTTTAAATTTTTTTTTGGGCGTATCTAATGATTAGGGTTTGTTTTATGATTATTCTTTGTAGAAAACACCATAAATACATCGACCATAGCTCTTGCTTCTCAGCTCAAGGTATAATGCTTCCTTTGTTGGTAATGAAATGTTTGAACGGAAGCGGATAGACATTATTATTTGAAGTTCTGTTATACGAAATCGTGTACTTGCAAAAAGAAACAAAGGAAATATTCTGTTTTTGTGCATGTATAATAACTTAATCAATTAATCAATTCAACGTGGAAAAGGCTGTGAAAATTGCTTCTACTTAGCGTTAAATTAGGGCACTAACGTCGTCAGTAGTAAGAAGTTTTTGTGTCAACTCAGTCTGTGAAGACGTAGAAATCCACTCCGGTGCAACGTTCAAGTAGCTGTACACACACTTCATTTTATTTTGGAATTTATCACAAAAGCATAGTGTTTTATTATCGAAAATTGACACTTAAAGGGATACAGAATCGATCAAACAAACAAAAAGAGAGGCGGAAAAATAGGAACACGTGAGCCTCTTACGATGGCTCATTATCATAAAAATTAAGGTATTGCAAGGGTTTTATTCAGTTTGTCACGTAATTGTGCGCATATGGTGACTACTGGTGCAGCATATCTTACAGCTTGAGGAACCTATGCTAATGTGAACGGAATTTAACAGTACGCAGAATCGCCAGTGCGACTTACGGATTGCGTTATAAGGAATCGTGATGTGTACTAAAGAAAGTTATTCCTCGTACTCGAAAGTAACCAAAAACTGAATATTTAACAGAGAGAAATTATATTTCACTATGGTTGGAGGACATGATTGTTCTGGGATTTTGTATATACAGCGACATGAGTTATTCGTATAGTGACAAGATAACATCTGGGCAGAATTTATTGAGGCAGGGATTTTGATACATATACTTCATCTGTGTTTGTAGGAAGGCTTCGCAAATCATTAACCGAATGACAAGTGCATCTGACAGAAGTCCGGCGCAGCTGGAATGTACGTTTGTAACTGTGTTGCTTTGTTTAGCATTGGGTAAGTATGAAAGTCACCTTCAACATCTTACCAGGCCGACTACGGTGCAAGCTACATTGAAAAAAATAATCTGTTAATTTTAACAGAAAGTCTGTTGTCTGAGTGATGCTAGAACGTATTCTGTTCTTATAACACAATATTGTGTCATATTCAACATAATATTCCCAATCTATGTTGGATTAATAGAATATGTGTGTTACATTTAACCGAGTAATTTGCTGTAATAGCAGATTACATTTTGACGTCACTGGGACAACATATTTTCTGTTAAATTTAACAGATCGGTTTTTGGAGTATATATTGTCAGTTTGTGGTTCGACGTCTAATGTGGACGTGGATAATGTGGCGTGCGTCATGTCATGTAGTTGTGTGACCGTCGAATATGAGTTTCCGTCAGATTGAAACACGTATGCATATGGCCTTGTCAGTCACCTGTTAAGGGTTGGTATTGTAACTGATTTACATTTATCTAGCATTAACTGCTTTTTCTTACCTCTCTGAATTGCTTGTCTTCACTTGGAAATGAATGTTTTTTTCTGTCCTCTTAGAGTTATCTGATCTCCACTAGGTCTTCACATTGGCTGGATTTCACTTTGCAGGAACTTTTTTTTGTTCTCTGGCATTGGCTGGTTTTCACTCGACATTAACTGGTTTTCTGTCATCTAGGCATTCGTTGATTTTCACATGGCACTGATTTTTTGTTGTCCTCTGGTATTGGCTGTTGTTTTCTGTTTTCTGGGCAGAATTGTTATCTGTCACCCCGTATTAGCTCTGACTAAACAGTTCAAAATGTCAATCGTTCTGTCTGTCTGTCTGTCTGCTGTCGCTCAGATGACATTTTCATATATGAAATCTACACTGCTTTCAATTTCCGGAACAATTGTCAACACGTAAAACTCATTGCTGCCTGTAGCAAAGCTGTTCAAAGCAATGAACTCTTTGTTCTTTCCTTTATTACGTCACAATTATCTGCGCACGTGTGCTCACAAACACCTGGGTAGTACTCAAGCACTGCAGCGTCAGGATGTGACGTGTGTTCTAGTGTGATTTGGACCCTTTTGTGATCAACCTGCGGATGATTGTGGGTTTCCCCCGGGGTCTGCCCGGTTTCCTCCTACCACAATGATGGCCGCCGTTCTGTAAGTGAAATATTATTGAGTACAGTGTAAAACACTAATCAAATAAATAAAAATAAATTTTAATACTGGGACAGGCACTGAACGAGAGGCCTGGGTGTAAGACCACACGAAATACTGTACAAGGATGTCACGCCAAATTTGCGAAAAGAAGATACTGAAGAACTGTATAATGTTGCGATTTAATTGTTTTTACGAAGCTCTCTGCCTGGAATCGCAGCCTCTCAGTTTTTGATTCTTTTTGTCCGTTTTTCCCCTCTCAATAAGGGTCCAGTTTGGCTTTCACGAACAGATCCATGTCTGGAATCCCAGCCTCTCAGTTTTTGATTCCTTTTGTCCGTTTCCCCCCTCTCAATAAGGGTCCAGTTTGGCTTTCACGAGCAGATCCATGTCTGGAATCCCATCTTCTCAGTTTTTGATTCCTTTTGTCCGTTTTCCCCCTCTCAATAAGGGTCCAGTTTGGCTGTCACGAACAGATCCATGTCTGGAATCCCATCTTCTCAGTTTTTGATTCCTTTTGTCCGTTTTTCCCCTCTCAATAAAGGTCCAGTTTGGCTTTCACGAACAGATCTATGTCTGGAATCCCAGCCTCTCAGTTTTTGATTCCTTTTGTATGTTTTTCCCCTCTCAATAAGGGTCCAGTTTGGCTTTCACGAACAGATCCATGTCTGGAATCCCAGCCTCTCAGTTTTTGATTCTTTTTGTCCGTTTTCCCCTCTCAATAAGGGTCCAGTTTGGCTTTCACGAACAGATCCATGTCTGGAATCCCAGCCTCTCAGTTTTTGATTCTTTTTGTCCGTTTTTCCCCTCTCAATAAGGGTCCAGTTTGGCTTTCACGAACAGATCCATGTCTGGAATCCCATCTTCTCAGTTTTTTATTCTTTTTGTCCGTTTTTCCCCTCTCAATAAGGGTCCAGTTTGACTTTCACGAACAGATCCATGTCTGGAATCCCATCTTCTCAGTTTTTTATTCTTTTTGTCCGTTTTTCCCCTCTCAATAAGGGTCCAGTTTGGCTTTCACGAACAGATCTATGTCTGGAATCCCAGCCTCTCAGTTTTTGATTCTTTTTGTCCGTTTTCCCCTCTCAATAAGGGTCCAGTATGGCTTTCACGAACAGATCCATGTCTGGAATCCCATCTTCTCAGTTTTTTACTCTGTTTTTTTTCCTCACTAAAGCTCCTGTTTGCATTTCACGAGTCATGTCTGGAATTTTAGCGTCTCTGTTTTTGACCGGCCGTTTTTTTCCCTCTCGTTAAGGATCCAGTTTGCCATTCACGGGTGATAGAGTCATGCAATTCACCCTCTACACCAACGAGGTCACGTGGCCTGACGCCAGGGCAATCTGTGCATCTACTGGAGCAGTATTGCTTAATCTGGAGGTCCCTTACAAAAATACGATATTAAAAGAGCTGTTTGAATTGGAGGCTTGGAAAACTATTTTAAGGTAAGACATGATTATTGTTTATTTCCCAAAGAATCTCGTATGCCATTGTGCTAGTAGGCGTATACTTTTTAAGCATTTACATGAACAGTTAGAATAAAACCCTAAATGAGGTAAATTGACAAAATGCCAGACTTCACGGGTTACGTGTGACGATTGCCATCTGTCATCATGGCTGCTCTAGTTTTACTCTCCATGCTGTAGTCCTGTATTTATAGTCACGGTACTTCCAAGTATGACCAGTAGTTTTTAATTTATTGCTTCAAACTCCATTCTCGAGTTTAAAAATAGTTTTGCTAGGTTTGGCGAGTGTATCTGTCCCCCTAAATTCTACAAACATATGTTGTTAATAATTTTATACCCGCTGGTCCATGCCAGGGATTTATGCCTTTGAGGTTTTCTTCTCAGGCCTTGCAGCTAATCTACGTGTACATTAATATTCTAATCCTTATTGTCATTCTTATACATACTCCAAATTTGATAGTATGAGGCATTTTTCTTCATTTCAGTAATATTTTTTAATGGAAGTAATGCTCTAATAAGTTTTCAATTTATGATGTGTGAATACAAACCCATTTCTGAAACAACCGTTTGCTCAAGGCTCTAAAGTAAAGTAACCTATAGCATACATAACGAAAATGTTGAAACGTTTCTGGTGTTTCTGAAGACCAATTTCCAAAACAGCGTTCAGTAGCGTTCTAATTAGAAAGTCTGATTAGTATGCAATTACGACGGCTTCATAACAAGAGAAATCAAAGTATTCGATAGAGACGCAAGAAATGTTCTAAGCAACTGAATTAAATCACTATCCAATCGTGTATCATGCAAACTCATAAGTTGTTCCTAAACCATGAATGACATGTTTCGCTTTGATTGCAACTGTTCATTACACCCAACGTGGCGTTCTTATTAAATGGGATGGATTTACAACCCCTAACCCCGTCATATAACCCTTAAATCATGTAATATGCTGTTTAAAGATGACAACGATTTTCTCTACTCAAAAAATTAATGTGTTAATTATGCTGAATTTGACAGAATATTATTTTATAATAACAGAATACATTCTAGTATCACTCAGACAAAAGACTTTCTGTTAAAATTAACAGATTAATTTTTTGAGTGTTTCTCATGCGACCAAGACATTTGTGAAACGTCTTGTAAACTTAGGTAACGTCTTTGTCCCAAAGTAAGACGATTAAAAGCTAATCAACCGTGCACTGTCAGGTTACATAGTCTTCCCCATACGATAAGCGAATTGATGAATCCATGACGCTCTGTAGGCCTACATGCACTCGGACCATGTTTTCAGTTATATGGGCGGCCAGTTTAATTGTTCACGTGAAGCTGATAAAAGGCATCCAAGCCTACCCATGTAGATCTAGCTAATAGTATTGTCAGAATCTTGGATCGACCCTAAAGGTATTGTCGCACAATCCGCTTGAGTCCTGGAAATCAGTTTATAAGCAATTCAGGCCTGTCCATTGGCTGATCGGTTTTTCTGTCTGACAGAACAACATGTCGCATAGGACACCTATAGTCAGACTTTGATATCGAGGTAAAATTCAAGGATCTCCTAGACCGTATTGAATTTTTATGTTTACTTGGGTTTAACGGTCTTTTTAATATTATTTGATTGGTGTTTTACGCCGTACTTATGAAAATATTTCACTTATACGACGGCAACTAGCATTATGGTGGGAGAAAACTCCTAATGCTGGAAGACGGTCCCAATGTAGATGGCCAGTGCTAATGGAGGTGACCGATCCCAGTGTGGAAGGCCAGTCTCACTGTAGAAAGCCGGCCCCACTGTAGATGGCCAATCCTAATGCAGAGAACCGATGTAGAGAAGTAGAAGGCGAGTCTTAATGTTGCTAGCCGCTCACAATGTAGAACGCCAGTCCTAATGTAGAATACCAGTCCCCTTGTAGAAAGCCGGTCCCAACTTAGATGACTTGTCCGAATGTAGAATGTCAAGACCGGTCCCATTGTAAAGGCGAGGTCCCAATGTAGAAGGCCGCTCCCAATGTAGAAGACCGGCCCCATTGTAGAGGAGAAGTTCCAATGCAGAGGCCCAGTTTTAATGTAGAAGGCCGGTCCCAATATAAAAGACCGACCCCATTGTAGAAGAATGTCCCAATGTAGAAGGGCAGTCTTAACGTAGAAGGCCGGTCCCAGTGTAGAGGGCGGGCCAAAATGTAGAAGGCTAGTTCCAATGTAGAAGGCCAGGTTTTAATGCGGTAGGCCAATCCTAGTGTAGAAGGCGAACCCGAATATCGAAGGCCTTTCTTAATGTAGAAGGCAGATCCCAATGTCTATAAGAATACCAAGACACAGCCCCTCGGCATACTAACCTCTTCTGACCGACCTTTATGCTCTTCGTCTGAGCCACACGCAAGGACTTATCAAGGCTGCATGCTGATTTTAACGTCTTGTCCTGATTACCCCGAAACTAACTCTTGCATGAGACGGTGGCACTTAACTCTCAACAACACAAATCCCGACCGTGAGGAAGCAGGGAAGGTTGGTTGTGAACAACAAGCGACCATCGAGTGGTTTTAGAGATCGGTCACTTAACAGCTGTACAGCCAGCTCGGCCACTGTTATGGAACGAGCTCAAACTAATCGAGCTATAAAACAATTTTAGGCTAAAACGAATAATAAAAGTTGGCGTATGTTTAATAAAGAGTCGTAGACTGTTTGCATTAAAAATATCTGTGCTTACTGATGATATGTTAACTCGAATGAGGTACGAACTGAAAAAAACAATGTGACAGAAAGAAATATCAAAGCCGGGTAAGTAGCCTACATAGTTCCAAAATGTGCAGTATTAGTCTGTGTATTCTTACGTACCGGTAGTCCAGGCCTCGCACTGGTCATGCCTAATACTCCTCATGGCTCGCATTGGTCACTGAGTTAGCACTAGTCATGACTAGCAGTGAACCTGACCAGTACTGGTCATGCCCCACTCAAATCAATTTCTTGGTAATTGTTTTCGTAAATTGTCTTTTCTGGATTAGAATACCACAAGTTAACGTGTATTTATTTCGTCTCTGTTACATTGAACAACATATTACATGGACACTTTCGATGCTGGAATTGTAGTCATTTAGTCAGTTGAACTTGACAATTCAATTATTAGCGAGCATAGAGATCAAATTTAAATAATACTGATATTCTTTCGTCCGTTTTATTTTTCAGAGCAAGTGAATATTCTGTGTGGATTGGTTTCTATGACATTTTTCCTCCTCACGAGCTGTTCACGTGGACAAACTCATGTAAAATTCTCGACCCCAGCGCTCATGGCTACTCTTTCCCTCAAACCTCAGCTGACATGCGCTGTGGAGCGTCAAATCTAGAAACGGCAACATGGCGGATAGAGGCCTGTACCAAAGAGAAAATGTTCATATGTGAATCGCTATCAGGTATAGAGGAGAATGAATGGGAGTTGGAACTGGGGGGTGTGGAATAGTGGGAGTTGTTAGGGTAAAAATGTAAACCTTATGCACTATCATTGTTTTGAGAATACTCATTTATACTTTTATATCTAGGATTGGCATTTTGATTGAGTATTGGTTAGAGGCATAAAACCCCGACTACATATATAATGGGAGTGAAGAGAAGCAGGCTTCAAAGTGAACAAAGGGCGTTCATTTTCCGCGCGGATTTCGATGTCTTCCACTCAGAAATCTGTGAGCCATGGTATAAATGAAAAACGCTTGAGTATTGTGTTAAATAACAATGAAATAAATTTCAATTATGCCGGCAATCAAATATATGAAGAAAATAAATCGTAAAAAATGATCTGTCCTTTCTGGTTTATAGCGTGCTTGTCTACGCAAGATCAGTCAAGTCATTTATTTATTTATTTCATTTATTTTAATTTATCTATTTTTTGGATTGGTGTTTCACTCAAGAATATTTCACTCATTTATTTTAATGCCGTATTTATAAAGCAATCAAGCTCATGGCATAAAGGAATCGGAGTGCCCACAGTAAACAAACCTCCTTGGTCAGAGAAACAGTTGACATTTAAATATTTCAATTGGATCAATGCTTATTCCTTTCTATTAAATGATGACCGTAACTGGAAATTCCAAGGCAAACTCTTTCATTTATTTTCCTTTCTTCCATTGAATATATCTCGCAGGTGTATGTCCTTCCATTTTAACTTTTTACATATCCGTTTTCTTGTAAATAATAATGATAATAATATTAAAATTAATAATAATAATAATGATAATGACCCAACATTTGGCCCGAATGTCTCAAAGGCCCATCTTCCAGAAAATCTCACTGTCTGAACATGGGCAGTACTTCATTGCTGTTTTGATGTCTTTGTTTCAGAAAAACGGTGCAATTACACCGTTAGGCCAGGGATAGTTCTAGAGCCGGTCTCTGTGTACACAAATCAAGATGGACCTGCCGATTGGGAGTACTGCTTGGATTCTTGCAATGTAGATCCCCACTGTTGGGCCACTCTTTATCTACCAGCGCAATCTTCCTCTTGCCTCTCCTACATAGACACGTACCCCACGGATTTAATATACAGTTGGCCTTATTTTATGGTGACATACGAAAAGGATTGTGTGGAGGGTAGGTATTTCATGGTGGTGACATGGTTTTATAGGGATTTACTTTTATTAATAAAAACAAGCTTTTCTAAGCAGTGACCCTGCCTTAGGACAAATCTTGTTCTAAGAATCCAGATATGTTGAATCCATTAGATAGATGATTTATGACTGCAAGGAAATGGAACTTTTCGCTCTATTTCATTTGCTCTTCTGTGTCTAAGAGCTGTTTTCCTCAAATTGCGATCAGCTTCTTTCCTCCATATGCCATGAACATAAATGTCCACACGTCCATTTTCTGTTAAACACAAACCTAAATGTCCGTATGTCCAGTTTCTGTTAGACACAAACCTGAATGTCCGTATGTCTTTCCTCCATAGGCCATGAACATAAATATCCGCATGTCCATTTTCTGTTCCCCACAAAAGTAAATGTCCACACGTCCATTTTCTGTTAGACACAAACCTGAATGTTCACACGTCCATTTTCTGTTAGACACAAACCTGAATGTCCGCATGTACAGTTTCTGTCGCATACAAACTTAAATATCCGCATGTCCATTTTCTGTCCTCCACAAACCTGAATGTCCACACGTCCACTTTCTGTTAGACACAAACCTGAATGTCCACACGTCCACTTTCTGTTAGACACAAACCTGAATGTCCACACGTCCACTTTCTGTTAGACACAAACCTGAATGTTCACACGTTCATTGTATATTAGACACAAACCTGAATGTCCACACGTCCACTTTCTGTCCGCCACAAACCTGAATGTCCACACGTCCACTTTCTGTTAGACACAAACCTGAATGTTCACACGTTCATTGTATATTAGACACAAACCTGAATGTCCACACGTCCACTTTCTGTTAGACACAAACCTGAATGTCCACACGTTCATTGTCTGTTAGACACAAATCTGAATGTCCACACGTCCACTTTCTGTTAGACACAAACCTGAATGTCCACATGTCCACTTTCTGTTAGACACAAACCTGAATGTCCGTATGTCCATTTTCTGTTAGACACAAACCTGAATGTCCGTATGTCCATTTTCTCTTAGACACAAACCTGAATGTCCACACGTCCATTGTCTGTGAGACACAAACCTGAATGTCCACAGGACCACTTTGTGTTAGACAGAAACCTGAATGACCACACGTCCATTGTCTGTTGGACACAAACCTGAATGTCCGCATGTCCATTTTCTGCTAGACACAAACTTGAATGACCACACGTCCATTACCTGTTGGACACAAATCTGAATGTCCACACACCCACTTTCTGTTAGACACAAACCCGAATGTCTACACATCCATTGTCTATTAGACACAAACCTGAATGTCGACACGTTCATTGTCTATTAGACACAAACCTGAATGTCCACACATCCATTGTCTGTTAGACACAAACTTGAATGTCCGCATGTCCAGTTTCTTTCACCACAAGCATGAATGTCCCCATGTCCAGTTTCTGTCCCCCACAAACCTGAATGTCCGCATGTCCAGTTTCTGTCCCATACAAACTTAAATGTCCACACGTTCATTGTCTATTAGACACAAACCTGAATGGCCATTCATCCATTGTCTGTTAGACACAAACATGAATGCTCTCATGTCCAGTTTCCGTCCCCCAAAAACCTAATTGTCCGCATGTCCAGTTTCTTTCCCCAACAAACCTGAATGTGCGCATGTCCAGTTTCTGTTCCCCACAAACCTCATTGTGCGCATGTGCGTTTTCTGTCCCCCACAAACCTGAATGTCCCCATGTCCAATTTCTGCCCCCCCCCCGCAAAACTGAATGTGTCCATGTCCAGTTTCTGCCCCCCCCCCTGCAAACCTGGATATGCGCATGTCCAGTTTCTACTCCCCACAAACCTCAATATGCACATGTGCGTTTTCTGTCCTCCACAAGCCTGAATGTGCACATTTTCATTTGCTGTCCCATACAAATCTGAATGATCACATGTCCATTGTCTGTTAGACACAAACCTGAATGTGTACATGTCCATTTTCTCTTAGACACAAACCTGAAAGTCAACACGTCCATTGTCCGTTAGACACAAATCTGAATGTCCGCATGTACAGTTTCTGTCTCCCACAAACCTGAATGTTCCCATGTCCAGTTTCCGTCCCCCAAAAACCTAAATGTCCGCATGTCCAGTTTCTTTCCCCAACAAACCTGAATGTGCGTATGTCCGGTTTCTGTTCCCCACAAACCTCAATTTGCACATGTGCGTTTTCTGTCCCTCACAAACCTGAATGTCCGCATGTTCATTTGCTGTCCCATACAAACCTGAATTTCCACTCGTCCATTGTCTGTTGGACACAAACCTGAATGTGCACATGTCCATTTTCTGTTCTCCACAAACCTCAATGTCCGCATGCCCAATCTCTGTTCTCAGCAAACCTGAATATCTGCATGTCCATTTTCTATCCCAAGCAAACCTGAATGTGTACAGGTCAAGTTTCTGTACCCCGCAAACCTGAATGTGCACATGTCCATTTTCTGTCCTTCACAAACCTGAATACCCCCATGTCTATTTTCCGTCCCATAGAAACCTGAATGTGTACATGTCAAATTTCTGCGTTCTGCAAATCTGAATGAGCACGTGCCCAGTTTTTGTCCTCAACAGACCTAATTTTCCACATGTCCAGTTCCTGTCCCCAGAAAGCTGAATGTCCGCATGCCCATTTCCTGTCCCACACAAAGTTGAATGCGCGCCTGTCCATTTTTTGTCCCCACAGACCTGAATGTCTGCATGTCCATTTTCTGTCCCCATCAAACCTGAATATCCGCTTGCCCAGTTTCTGTTCTCCACAGACCTGAATGTCCGCATGTCCAGTTTCTGTCCCCCACAAAACTGAATGTCCGCATGTCCAGTTTCTGTCCCCCACAAACCCTAAATGTCCGCATGCGCAGTTTTTGACCGTGACAGGCCTGAATGTTCGCATGCACAATTTTCGTCCCTCACAAACCTGAATGCCCTTATGTCTAGTTTCTGTCTCCCACAACCTGAATGCCCGTATGTCCAGTTTCTTTCTCCCACAAACCTGAATGTCCGCTTGCCCAGTTTCTGTTCTCCACAGACCTGAATGTCCGCATGTCCAGTTTCTGTCCCCCACAAAACTGAATGTCCGGATGTCCTGTTTCTGTCCCCCACAAACCCTAAATGTCCGCATGCCAAGTTTTGGACCGTCACAAGCCTGAATGTTTGCATGTACAATTTTCGTCCCTCACAAGCCTGAATGCCCGCATGTCCAGTTTCTGTCTCCCACAACCTGAATGACTGCATGTCCAGTTTCTGTCTCCCACAACCTGAATGCCTGCATGTCCAGTTTCTGTCTCCCACAACCTGAATGCCCGTATGTCCAGTTTCTGTCTCCCACAAGCCAGAATTTCCGTATGTCCAGTTTCTGTCTCCCACAAGCCTGATTGCCCGTATGTCTAGTTTCTGTCTCCCACAACCTGAATGCCCGCATGTCCAGTTTCTGTCTCCCACAACCTGAATGCCCGCATGTCTAGTTTCTGTCTCCCACAAGCCTGAATGTCCGTATGTCCAGTTTCTGTCCCCCACAAGCCTGAATGCCCGTATGTCCAGTTTTTGTCTCCCACAAGCCTGAATGCCCTTATGTCCAGTTTCTGTCTCCCACAACCTGAATGCCCGTATGTCCAGTTTTTGACCGTCACCAGCCTGAATGTTTGCATGTACAATTTTCGTCCCTCATAAGCCTGAATGCCCGCATGTCCCGTTTCTGTCTCCCACAACCTGAATGCCCGCATGCCCAGTTTCTGTCTCCCACAAGCCTGAATGCCCTTATGTCCAGTTTCTGTCTCCCACAAACCCTAAATGTCCGCATGCCCAGTTTTTGACGGTCACAAGCCTGAATGTTCGCATGTACAATTTTCGTCCCTCACAAGCCTGAATGCCCTTATGTCCAGTTTCTGTCCCCTACAAACCCTAAATGTCCGCATGCCCAGTTTTTGACGGTCACAAGCCTGAATGTTTGCATGTACAATTTCTATCTCCCACAACCTGAATGCCGGTATGTCCAGTTTCTGTCTCCCACAACCTGAATGCCCGTATGTCCAGTTTCTGTCCCTCACAAAACTGAATGTCCGGATGTCCTGTTTCTGTCCCCCACAAACCCTAAATGTCCACATGCCCAGTTTTTGACGGTCACAAGCCTGAATGTTTTCATGTACAATTTTCGTCCCTCACAAACCTGAATGCGCGTATGTCCAGTTTCTCTCCCCCAGAAATCTGAATGTCCGCATTGCTAATTTCTGTGGCTGTCCATTTTCTTCACGAACCTGAATAGCCGCATGTCCAGTGTCAATCCTCCACAAACCTTAATATCTGCATGTCCATTTTTATGTCCTCCACAAACCTTAATATCTGCATGTCCAATGTCTGTCCCTCACAAACCTGAATGTGCACATGTCCGGTTTGTCTGCATATTCATTTTTTTGTCCCCATCAAACCTGACTGTCCGCATGCTCAGTTTGTGCCCCCCCCCAACCATAAATCTGAATATCCCCATGCCCACTCCCCAAAAAGCCTTAATGTCCAATTTCTATCCTCCACAATCCAGATTATCCGCATATCCAGTTTCTGTTCTTCACAAACTTGAATGTTTGCAAGTTTACTGCCTAAGACTATCCATAAACTTGGATGCTTGTGTAATGTTCATTCTTCACAAACCTAAACGTCTAGGTTTAGGTCTAGCTTACATCCTCCATACACCCTAGAGTCTGCATGTCATGTCTCTGCCCCGTATATGCCTAAACGTTGCCATGTCCAGTTTCTGTGCCCAAAAGCCTGAATGCATGTCCTGTCTCTGCCCCGTATATGCCTAAACGTTGCCATGTCCAGTTTCTGTGCCCAAAAGCCTGAATGTCTGCATGTCCTGTCTCTGCCCTGTATATCCCTAAACGTTGCCATGTCCTGTTTCTGTGCCCAAAAGCCTGAATGTCTGCATGTCCTGTTTCTGCCCCATATATGCCTAAACGTTGCCATGTCCTGTTTCTGTACCCAAAAGCTTGAATATCTGGATGTTCTGTTTCTGTCCCATATGAACCTAAATGTTGCCATGTCGAGTTTCTGTTCTCCAGAAACGTAAGAGTTAGGATGTCTTCTTTGTGTGTTGTATGTCCGGTTTCCGTCCCTAAAAAGTTGAATGTCTGTATGTTCTGTTTCTGTACCCTATGAACCTAATTTTTGTTAAGTCCAGTTTCTGTCCCCCATAAGCCTAAGTGTCTGTCTGTCCTGTTTCTGTCCCCTATGAATCTAATTGTTGCTATGTTCAGCTGTTGTCCTCCATAAGCCTAAATACGTGCATGTGCTGTTTCTATCCCCATGAACCTAAATGTTGCTATGTCCAGTTTCTCTTCCCCATAATGGACCGGTCCCGATAGCACGGTTGGTATAGCGTCCATTTTGACAGCGGTAGATCCAGGGTCAATCCTGGGTTGAGACACACCTAAGACTTTAAAAGAGGAAGTTGTAACTTCCTGGCTTGGCGTTCAGCATGAAGGGTATAGAGCAACAACTGGTTTACCCGTATCAGTATAATGGCTCGGGCGGGGCGGCTTAATTGCCTTCGGTCAGTCGTCTCAGTGAAGCAGCATTAGATAAAAGAGTGTTGGAAATCCGTCCTGCAGCAAGGAGGCACATTACATGTAATCTAACGATTCCTTCGTCGTCATATGACTGAAAAATTGTTAAGTTCGACGATTAACCCCAAGCACTCACTCACTCACTCACCGCCATACGGCAATGTCTGTCTGTCCTGTTTCTGTCTTGTATGAACCTAAACGTTTCAGGTTCGTTCCTCCAAAACCCCAAGAGTCTGCGTTCCTGTTTCTGTCTGTAAATGTTGTCATGTCCAGATTCTATCCTCCAAAAGCTTGATTGGCCGCAAATGTTCTAAAAATGTTCGGATGTTCGCTGTCCAATATTATCCATAATTTTAAATGCTTGTACAATGTTCATTCTTCATAAACCTAAATGTCCAGATTCTGTCCTCCATCAGCCTGAGTGTGTACATACCTTGTTTCTGTCCCATATGAACCAGAATATTGCCAAGTTCAGTTTTTGACGGTCACAAGCCTGAATGTTTGCATGTACAATTTCTATCTCCCACAACCTGAATGGTTCCTCCAAAACCCCGAGAGTCTGGATGTCCGGTTTCTGTCCCTAAATCTTGTCATGTCCAAATTCTATCCTCCAGAAGCTTGAATGTCTGCATGTTTAGTTTCTGTTCTCCTAAGGCTGAATGTTCGGATGTTCACTGTCCAAGACAATACATAGTTTTAAATGCTTGTACAATGCCCATTCCCCATAAACCTAAATGCTGGCATGTCCAGCTTTTATCCTTGATAAACTTTAGGATCTATGTGTTCTGTTTCTGTCCAGTTTGAACATAAATGTTGCTATATCCAGTTTTTTGTCCCCTATAAGAATGAATATCTGGATGTTCTGTTTCTGTCCTAAATGTGTTCGCATGTGAAGTTTCTGTTATCCATAAGCCTAAGTATTCGCATGTCCACTTTCTCTCCTTCTTATACCTGAATGTTGGCATGATCAGCTTCTATCTTCTTTAAGCCTGAATGTTTGCATGGCCAGTGCCTGTCCTCTATAGGCCTAAATGTTTATAAGTTTGTGTTCTCCATAAACCTGGTTATTCGCAATGTGCAGGCGTTTGTCCTCGACAAACCTGTCGACAAACCCTTAAGCAACGTCTCTTCCCTGTAAGCCTGAATGTTCGCATGTCCACTTTATGTCATCCATCAGTCTGAATGTTCGGATGTCCACTTTATGTCAAACTTAAGCCTGAATCTAAATGAAGATTTTTAATGTATTTATAACGTAAATACCCACAAATAAGTGAGAAAAAATAGATCGTGAGGTAATAAGAAAGTGGGAGAGTAAAATGAAAAATTAATTTTATGTTTTTGTTTTGTGTATTTTTTGATTTCAGATAAAATTAAAGGTGATCCAGCTGTCCCTACCGGAATGGCCTTTCCATTTGAGTGTCACGATGTTTTTAACATAACAACTAGTACTATGGCTACAAGTCCGTCTGTGACGTCATCAGCTGAACCGATTTCAAATTCCTCTACTCCTTCATTTGCATCTGAAGATACAACATTTGCAATGTCATCTGAGCGGCATCCACTCTCTCCATCCACTGAGGCAACGTTAGCTAATGCATCACAAACAGTCGGATGGACATCAAGTGTTTTGCACTCAAGTTCACTGAAGTCATCAGTGACACCAAGCGACCTGAATACACCGGTCACAACTACTGAGCGTTCACCCACGGGGCCTGCAAAGACACAGCCTGCAT
Source organism: Liolophura sinensis (assembly GCF_032854445.1). Taxonomy (NCBI): domain Eukaryota; kingdom Metazoa; phylum Mollusca; class Polyplacophora; order Chitonida; family Chitonidae; genus Liolophura; species Liolophura sinensis. The sequence continues at coordinate 23,053,145 of NC_088300.1, forward strand.
CCATACTGCCAGACAGTGTGCCGTCATCCAGAACGACTGTCGGTGGTGATGACTGCCCTGGCAAAGCATGTGCAACGTTAACTGAACAATCTATTACGATACCAGTGCGGAGCACAACGTACATGTCTTTTAAACGAGCATGCGTTTGTTCGTGCAGGATCCGGAGTGAGTTTATAAACATGACCGAGGCTCAAAAGGAAGCTATGATGATAGGCATTTTGGAATCCTTGACCGTTAACAAGTCCGGGCTGTCCTCAACACGCCGACGACGGAGTAGTGTTGTTGACCCGCGGCCCTTTGCACAATACGTCGGAGCCGTCGGCATAGCCATGCTGATTTTCCCAGCAACTCTCATTGTGTTTCTCGATTTAGATCGACTGATCCGATGTATGTCTAATCTTCAGTTTGCAAAACGCCCATAGCCATTATTTTTTCACTTCAGACGTCGCAGCACACGGCCTCCACATCCGTCCACATCTTTGACTACTTCTAAACCAAGATTATCAAACTCATACAACAAGGACGCTGAGGCATTGGAAAGAATCATTTTCATTTTCGGTGACCTTGGTCAATTCTTCAAGGTTATTTGAGTCTATGAAGTTATATATTGTGACGGTCGTGTGAACACATTATATCTTGTACCACATGTGCACCTAGTCATGCTAAAAAATACCATGGCTTTATAGTGACCTTGACCAATTTTTTCAAGGTCGTTGGAAAGTCCGCCATTGTCTTTTAAACACTCTATCTTTTGAAGGCTTGTACACGGGTTTCAATGTTATCATTTTTAGGAATTACACTTTCGGATATATATGTACCAGAGATTTCAGAGCTCTTCGGTGACCTAATCGTTATAGCGTCCACCTCGACGTGGTGAGATCTGGGATTAAACCCGGTCGGGTCATACCAAAGACTGAAAAAATTGTAATTGTTGGTGCCCCGCTTGACGCTCAACACTGAGAGGTTTGAGCAAGGAAACGTGATTGATTGGCCCGGTGTCAGTATACTGTGACTCGGATGGGTGTGATATCTGGTGTCTTCGGCATGATACTTCAGTGGTGGCAGCCCTTTGACGACATGGACTCGCCCTGCCACAAGACGACACAGTATATGTACACACACATCTAATGACTCCTCGTCGTCATATGAGAGAAAAATTGTCAAGTACGACGTAAAAAATCAAGCTTACATGCATATTCCAATGGGGAAAATTGTGTGTTAAAACATCTAAGGGAATATTTGTAGAAGGGATGAATCTATTTCTATACTTTATATGATGACAATATTTTCTGAAACTGCAAATGGGCTCTAGAACGGTTAGATATTTTTAAAAAAAAAAAAGCATTTTGCAGTCTATGGAACTTAAGGTTATTTGTATTTTCAGCCGAGGGATTACTTACTACCACGCAAACCTTTTTGGTCAATCAGTTGTACTTTACGGAAATTTCTCATTACATCTATCACCATCGATAAGATTTCAACATTGCATGGTTTCTAACAATACATTATTTGACGATGCTCTGTGACACGACCCTGTTTTAGGGAGACAGTTCCATTAAAGTGCACCTAAAGTAAAAACGTTAACTCTGTTTTTCGGTCGTCGAATCTGATATTTTAGTTGTAATTAAGATATCACAGTTAGGACACGAGCTGTAGGTAAATGAGAGACCCGATCTTACAACTGAGGTATCGGATGGCTCAGCTGAGGGGTGGGATGCCACAGTTGAGAGATCAGATGTCATAAATGAGAGATGATATGTCTTCGTTGTAAGATCACAGCCGATGTCTCATTTGTGAGATTGTTATGTCTCTGTTATAAAAATCTGTTGCGTAAATACATTAACTGTAACTACCACACTTCTTGCATGTGAAAATATAATGTGTAAGTGAAATGTAACTGCAACAGTAATTACTTCTGTAAACATAATGCATAGCTCAGCTGTAAAAGCTATATCGATCAGGCCCGTATAAATATGATGTTCATGTGTAAACCACAGCTACTGCATTTATGATATGTGTAAATATTATGTTTAATTCAAGTGTATCTACGATATTAAATGCATGTTTACAACAAATGTAACTACTAATTGGGGAATATGTGAATATATGTGAATGTTAAATTTAAAGTGTGCTTACCACACTTCAGTAAAAATGTACTTCTATATACCACATTAAACGTATGTGTAAACTTGATGTTTACGTCAACTGTAACTATACTTACCAAATTAAACAAGTGTAAACATCTTTATGTCAACTATAACAGCTATCACGTCTGTATGATCATGATGTTTATGATGTAGCTATCAATGTTAGTTAATCTGTAAATGTGATGTCTAAGTCAAGTTTAAATGTCATATTAGATACGTTTGAAATTATGATATTTATGCAGCTGTCACCCTAAATAAATTAGTAAATATGATGTTTACCACAGTTGTAACTACCACATTCAACGCAATGTAAACATGATAACTACCAAAATAAATAAATGTAGGCCTACAATCATCATGTTTACATCCACTGAATAAACCATACCAATCACGTCTGTATACGTGTGAAGTTTGCCAGATGTATAGGCACCAAGCTGAAGACATATGTAAACATAATACTTACTTTAAGTATAACCACCATAAATGAGTAAGTGTAATTACGTCAAGTGTAATAATCACACTGAATACATGTGGTAGTAGACTGTTTACCTCTCTAATGTTACTACAGCAATAGAACAAGTATGATTAGGTCAAGTGTAGCTATCATGCTGAATACATTTATTTATTTATTTATTTGATAGGTATTTTACGCCGTACTCAAGAATATTTCACTTATACGACGGCGGCCAGCATTATGGTGGGTGGAATGCTGAATACACGTGTAAATACATGTATATTGTTTACGTCATGTGGGACTAGCACATTGAGTGCATGTGTAAATATGATGTGTAATTCCAGTGTATCTTCGGCGTTAAATTCATGTACATATATATGTTTATAAGAACTGTAACAGCCTAATTATTAAAACACGTGTGAATATGATGCTTACGTCACATGTAACAAGGTTATCTTTTGCGTTTGTATAAATGTTTATTTTGAAGTGAGTCTACCACACTGAGTAAATATGATGTTTGCGTCATTTATTTGATTGGTGTTTTACGCCGTACTCAAGAATATTTCACTTATACGACGGCGGCCAGCATTATGGTGGGTGGAAACCGGGCACAGCCCGGGGGAAACCCACGACCATCCGCAGGTTGCTGGCAGACCTTATGTTTGCGTCAATGTAAATGCGTAAATATAAATGTGTAAATACGATGCTTGCTTCCAATGCCACTGCCCCATTGAAAACGTGTTTTAGTCTATTTATATACCACACTGACTATATTAACAAGATTTCCGACCTCTTCGGTGGCCTAATGGTTATAGCGTCCGCCTCGAAGTCAACTTAGCATCAAACCGAGGTCAGGTCATGCCAGTGACTTTAAAAATGATACATGCTGATGACAGGTTAGAGCAAGGAAACATGACTGGTTGGCCGGATGTCAATAAAATATGTGTCTGCGTTGGGTGTCCTGTCTTGTGTCTTCGACTTCAGTGGCGGTGGCACTTTGGCGCCATGGACTCGCCTAGCCACAAAAATACACAGTATTTATTCACACCTAATGAATCTTTGTCGTCATATGACTGAAAAATTGTTAAGTACGACGTTGAACCCCAAGCATACATACAAAAATACATATAGGTATTACTTAACGATAAGTATACCCATAAGGACGACGACGTAAATCTTTAGCATAAGTACATCAGTACATACTACATGGAAGGTCGTAGCAGGCCTATACACATGAAGCTCATATTCAGAATTCCAAATGCAGAAGCTGTAACTCATGTCCAGGACACCAACTACAGAAGCTGTCACTCATGTCCGGGATACCAACTACAGAAGCTGTAACCCATGACCAGGATACAAACTACAGAAGCTGTAGTCCATGTCCAGGATACCAACTACAGACGCTGTAACCCATGTACAGAATACCAATTACAGAAGCTGTAATCCATATCGAGGATACCAACTACAGAAGCTGTCACTCATGTCCGGGATACCAACTACAGAAGCTGTAACCCATGTCCAGGATACCAACTACAGAAGCTGTAACTCATGTCCAGGATACCAACTACAGAAGCAGTAACCCATGTCCAGGATACCAACTACAAAGTCTGTAACCCATGACCAGGATACCAACTATAGAAGCTGTAGTCCATGTCCAGGATACCAACTACAGACGCTGTAACTCATGTCCAGGATACCAACTATAGAAGCTGTAACCCATGTCCAGGATACCAACTACAGAAGCAGTAACCCATGACCAGGATACCAACTACAGAAGCAGTAACCTATGTCCAGGATATAGAAAGGAGTATACAGAAGCAGTAACCCATGTCCAGAATACCAACTACAGAAGCTGTAAACCATGTACAGAATACCAATTACAGAAGATGTAACCCATGTCCAGAATACCAACTACAGAAGCTGTAACCCGTGTCTAGGATACCAACTACAGAAGCTGTAAGCCATGACCAGGACAAAAACTAAAGAAGCCCTAGCACGCTGTTCATGACGCGATGGTACCGCGGTATAAAGTTATGGCAAAACGGAAAGCAACATCGTCTGGCTTCCATGCCAACTTAGTACACCTATGTGGCTACTGTGATAAAACTGTCATCATTTCTATATCTGCCTCTTAGCTTCTCATTTCTGTTCCGTACATCAGCTGCAGTTTCCGCCGCATCCAATCATAGAAATACACACTCATTCTGTTTCAGCCTTATGTCGGAAGGTCTGCCAGCCAGCTGCGGATGGTCGTGGGTTTTCTCCCACCATAATGCTGGCCGCCGTCGTATATGAGAAATATTCTTGCGTTCGGCGTAATCAATCAAAACACCAATCAAATAAATAAATAAATTACTCTTGTATGCTATTCCCGTATCGGTACATCAAAAACCTCGAGAAGGCTTACGAAAGGCCACCCATACTTGTGACCCACACGAACAGAACTATCCATGTATATTTAGACTCCACACACCTCTATTTTACAGTACAGAAATAATGACATCAACATGCATGCACCATAAAAGCTATATTCTGTAACATTATTTTCTACTCTTGTAACTCTGAGGTCAGTTCTTTTACAATATGTATTGTTAACTCGGATTTCCTCGTGGGGGAAACCATCCTGTCCTTTAAATACAGAAAACTGCTATCGAGTTGTGTACCCTTTGCTGTTGATTACCTTTGTGCAAGTGCGGGTTGTAACGCTTCTAGGAAGAGCGCCATAGCTTCAGGCAGTGTTTGTGTGTGTGTGTGGCTCTTTTGTTCAAGCACGAAGTTCCTCTTAGTTTTAAAACCAAAGTGTCTGGCGAAATGGAGCAAACACTGTTGTTATTACAGGTAGAGGAAAATATGACAGAAATACGCCACAGAGAGTCCCAAACGCCAGGAACACACTTCAGAATACCTTGACTGGTATCAAATAACCGACAATGTGACTGCTGCTTTGATCAAAAGACCTATGCAGTGACGCGAAAATAACAGAAAAGTGCAGTTAAAAAATCAATTGGACAAAATCCATACCGACATCGATTTCTGCTCCACTGGCACGCGTATTCAATTAACATGACGCTCTTGTCTGGCTGGTTAATCAACATTTCAAGGTCACATTGGTCTGTCATTGACCTCTATATGTTAGATCTAGTTGTGGAAACACATTCCTGATCCAGCTGTCAACCATAATGGACGTTCGTGATCAAAATTGTTTTATATATTAATTTACATTATTTGATTGTTTTACGCCGTACATGGGAATGTTTCACCATCCTGTATACGACGGCCATAGCGTCATGGCTGGAGGAAACCACCCAAGACTACCTGTGTGTTTCCCCATTAACAATCGCAAACAAGATTTCTAACACAACGATCAAAACAAACCGCCTAACAACAAAGTCGTCAAAGGTGAGATTTAATCAGCCTCATTAAGCACGTTCACGGTGCTATGATATGGATTCCACGCTTGTCTGGGCCAGTATAATACATGCCTTTTATGACCCGTAAATCTTTCAAATGAAACAAGATATTGTGCCTATAAGCCTGTATCAGTGTTATACCAAAACATATTCCGAATGAGGATTGGTATCTCTGGTTGGTAAATAATACCAGAAGGTATCAAACAACAACACATTTTTCTGTGTAATTTTTAATATACGACAGTCTGAATACACTATTTGAACATAAGGCTGTGGACACAACCACAAGCAGAGAACACTAAATATTCCAGACAAGTTGTAAACACAGTTGCGTTTGCTGCTTATTGAGAAAAGCACCACACCTTTGTTATGTCAGTGAACAAAAAGATTTAGTTTGTTGTTCTTTTTTTTCTTTTATATTTTAAGTTAAGACAAGTAACCGTCCTTAGAACACAGCTTGTATAAGTTTAGAGTTACGGGCATTTGGAAGAAAAAATTATCCAAGAATTCAAATTGAAATTTGGAAACTCGCACAACCCGTGAGCTTATAGTGGATTATAAAGAAACTTGTACCTTCACATATAACTAAAAATAAGTTTATTAAAAAGTTAATTCACGTATGTCACCATCCGTGAGTCTAAAGTTTGGGCATTGTGAGAAGATTGTTACAATTTTAGCCATTAATGCATATTGCTGGGCCTAATTAATGTGTTAACAGAGCCAGTAATCTAGTTATAAACATATATAGGTCTACTACTATGCTGTTGCAAGGAACCGATATTGCATTAACTCTCTTCCGTTATTGTTACAATGATCGGAGATGTTAATCTTTACACTAAACCATCAATATAATTAAAAACGTACATTAACTCTCTTCCGCTATTGTTACAATGATCGATGATGTTAATCTTTACACTAAACCATCAATATAATTAAAAACGTACTGCATAAACAGTCAGGGTTGTATACTAACTGTTCATGTAAATGTATGAATAGTAGGAAGGACCCCGAAAATTCCAGTTTCCAACCGTTAATGTACGGAAGTGTCTACAAAGAATTACATTCTATTTCCGGTATGTGTACACACATGTAACACAAACGACATCAACACAGATAATATAACCAGAGCAGCAACGACCGTGTAATTGTTGGCAAATGGTCCGACGTATTATCAACTTACCTCAGTTAAACGCAAGTTATTATAAATCACTGAATGTCGAATAACTCATACGATGAGTCGCCATCAAATTTAGTGAACATTTACATGAAAACAACACATTTGGACCAAGGTTTGGGGAAAAATAATCCACTAACATCATCCTGTTTTATACAATACAAAACACGTCAGAATGGTTGGCAAATGATCAGAATACAGAATATTGCATTGTTATTCAGCCGTACAACGTACTATAATAATGTCAGACAGAAATAACAGTGACAAAAAAATGTAATTACGTCATCGGCATTAAGTTACTGTACCATGGTCTCACACCTCCAATAATTTTGCTTGAATCGTTTAAGCGACAATACTAACATTAAGTGCTGTAGCTCAACCTCAAAACATTCCATCGCAAGTAGTACTTGTCTAAACCTCTTATAGACTGCAGCCATAAAAATTGACATAGGATGATTTTATGAATCTTGTATTTAGCAATGCCGGGGGGACAGCACCCTGAGCCCCACAACTACCTGACACTTCGTAATCTCTCGTCAAGAATTTCAAATTTTTATCTGTGAAACTCATAACTGCTCAATTTGAACTTTAAAAAGTGTCCATGTTTCCATACTCAGCATGCAACTGTAAAGCAAAACTTGCTGTTTGACGGTATAGATTTTATACCCTTCATACGAATTACATTCGTCCGGAAAACCGGAACTGATCATATGGCGTTGATTTTATCGCCCGATTATATAACATTACCTGTCGATGTGAAAGTAGATGAAACATCGGTTACTTGGTACAGTAGACCTAATGGTAGTTACTTTACGCTGTCTGTTGTATTAACAGCCAACATCATAAAGGGCATGTCATTAGTGGTCAGCTTCAGTACTACCTCCATTTTGCACCAGCCTCAAACGCCTTAATTAAGCTTGTGATACGGAAGAGTAAGCGTTTATTTATAAATGAGCCTTTCATTTAAACATTAGCGGCAATCAAATGAACATTTTGAAAACCCGATACTTGTTAATGACTTTTTGGGAAGTAATAATTCCATTATGCTTTATTTTTACCAAAGTGTGCGACAATATTTTCTGTGAATATCCCAAATGACTCCTCTTGTATGGGGATAGGACGGTGCTTGTGTGCCAAAGCGCGTTCATTCCAAAGTTTCGATATACTGGCTGACATTTTCAGACTGAGCTTAAACGATTTTCGCAATAGAAAACAACTTGTCTTAGTCATGCCTATACCATAATTTGATTTATTTATTTATTTGATAGGTATTTTACGCCGTACTCAAGAATATTTCACTTATACGACGGCGACAAGCAATATGGTGGGTGGAAACCGGGCAGAGGTGGAAACCCACGACCATCCGCAGGTTGCTGAGAGACCTTCTCACGAACGGCCGGAGAGGAAGCCAGCATGAGCTGGAGAGCCGCATTGGTGACAGACCCCTGGGTCACAACGCTGCGGTAGCGCGCTAACCAACTGAGGCACTGAGCCCCCCCCCCCCCCCCCCCACTCCACCCCATTATTTGAAGGCGTGCACGTCATAAAATTATAGCCATTGGAGACTTTAAGACTGTAGACACTGATGTGTACATCTGATGATTTTAAAATTCCTGTAAATCGTACAGATGGAGGATTTTACAGCTATATAATGTGTAAAGACATGTTCTCAATCACTTTCTGAACTGGCTATGGTGTACCTAACAGAAGCTGGAACTTGAGGCCTCATTTGTCGAAAGACAGGAAATGAGAGAGGTTACACAGCTCCGTCAGCTAGTGCCTTTCCTCTTTTGTATATGCAAGTGTAAGAGATCGAAAAGAAGTGAACATTTTCCTTGAAACTATACTTCGTGATCCCCAAATAAAGGGATATGAAGATCGATATCAGTATATTGTGACTGGACGAAACTTTCTTGTTGGCCTCCTTGGTGCATGTACGATGCTTTAGACATTTTTGAGATACAATCGCAAAAGTCTTAAGATACTATAAGTAAGGAAACAAACACGTGAAATATAATTAAGATGAACGGTATAGAGAGTAAGACAAGAGCAGCGACAAGAGCAGTGTGATAGCTGGCAAATGGTCACACGTAACCCGTGAAATATCGCCTCTTGTCAATTTACCTCGATCAGGGTTGTATTATAACTGTAATTATAAATGCATAAATAGCAGCAATTTACACACCCTTTAGCACCATGGCTTATGCAGAATTTGTTTTGAAAAATTTGCAGTGACGTTAATTGCAATTTATTAGACGTCACTTGTCTAGAATTACTCACGCTTGTTCAATACTGACACATTTACTGCTGAATGACTAACCTACTCGTATGTATAAATGGAACCTTTTTATCTGATAAAGCCTATTTGCCTGATGAAACTTATTTACCTGATGAAACATATTTACCTGATGAAACCTAATTAAATGACGAGACCTATTTACCTGATGAAACCTATTTATCTGATGAAACCTTTTTACTAAGCCAAACTGTCCACTTGGAACTCTCTACAATCTTTGACGTACATGCTTATTATCTGTAAGGCAAGAACTACAAGTAAGGGAAGAGATACGTAGAGGTTATGGTATTGTGTGATCTTCGAGGATGTATGCGTTCCGTTATTTCCCATTTAATAAATTTGTTTGCAATATACTCGTCTTTTACGTTGTCTCTGCATAAGTTATGGTTAAAATATAAATTGTGACAGAACATACCTAACAAGTATACCACAAAATTTATTTGTTTATTTATTTGATATGTTTGTGGGTGAAGGAATCTGACAGATCTATCAGTCTTAACAGACATTCGTGCACCAACATAATCCCCAACAATGGTGTTGTAACCCTGGAAGTAATACATTGTGTTTATTTCGTTGCTATGCTGGGTGAGTGGCTTGGTGGTCTGTTTACAGTTTAAAGTGTTAGAGTATATTTATCCGGAGGGATCTTTCTGGATGCTCACTGTCAGTATATATGCCTTCTCTACATAGCGCGCTCGTAGGTAGGTCGTCATTTGGAGAATCAGTTATGAATTGCTGTAAAAAATGTTTAATCCTGATGTCCATCGAATCACGAGGATTGAAGTTTGTTGATCGAGCGTATATATAGCCCATCTCGCAAGTGTTAGTTTGCAGTCTTAAGTGAGCAGTCAGTTCGCCTGTCGGAAAAGCCTATTTTTTGACGTATTAATTTTGAAAGCTCTGTTTTACTGTACGGTCACACATGAAGCAAGCGTTTAGTCGCCCACTATCCTTGTGCTTTGAGACATCTGTTCTGAGATTTTATTTCTCACTGTATCTTTGTGTTGTTACAAACTGTATTATCCATAAGAAACTGTATTATGTTGTTGTATACATTATTTCATACACTGTATATATGTTGTACCGTTTAGATTTGATTATTTAATTATGTGCCGTACGTGGAAGGTCTGTAGGCAACCTGCGGACAGCCGTGGGTTTCCCTGGGGTTCCATCCGGACCCTCCCACTGTAATACTTGCCGCCGTCGTATAAGTGAAATATCCATGTGTATGGCGTAGATCAACAATTATATAAATAAATCAACAATTATATAAATGGTTGACATCGATTTATGCTCGGGAAGATTAATGCCTGCGTGAACATGCGGTAAAGGTGGCTTACCGTTGATCCGACACATTAGAAGGTTTTATTCCCTGTAACAGGTTAGTCGATTATGGGGACCACTCATTTGACATCGATTTATGCAAGAGAAGATTTAACGTGCGTGTGAAGATGCGGTAAATGCAGCTTACTGTCGATCCAACACATAAGAAGCTGTTATTTCCTGTAACTCTCCCAACATTTCGTGTTGGTCTAAACAGAAAGCTACATACTACATTCCGCAAATAGTGGTTTTCTAACCAGCATTAACATTAACATGCTATGCGGAGCGGAAGTACAAGGCTGAACATTTGTAATATATAATTATGTTTCACTGATTGATGCATAACTGCGTGCTAAATTTTTGAGAAAGTTACATTTGTGGTGCAGTGATTTTCCTCACTCTCTAGTGTAATGCAACAAAAAATATATTCAGTGTGACTGAAGCAGGCTGCCATTTTCAATTTTATGACCTATAAATTGCTTTAGTGCATGTTTGGAGCTTAACAAGTCGCATGCTTGCCAGAGAACAGGAAAAGAGTAAAACAGAACTTTAAAAAAGAAGTAGCCTTACGAGTGTGTCAGCAGCTGTCACTCACAGCTATTATCAGTTTTATCTTGTTGAAGTGCACAGTTTCTTGCACTACGGCCGATTTTCACGCCAATTCAGGATGAATATATGTATGCATGGGGTTATACGTCGTACTTTTTTCAGTCATATGACCAGGAGGTCATACAAATACGCTGTGTATTCGTGTAGCAGGGCGAGTCCAGAATAATGGCGTTTGGTTCGTTATTCTTCACACTAAGTTTTGAAATAAGAACTTACGCTGATTGAAGAGTGTGGTGGACTCCAATGCTCTTCTTAGGAGAACGACCCGTCCTCCTTACGTAAAACTTCATGTGCGAGAGCTGAATTTGAACACGTTGCGATAGAGTGTCGCAGGTGTTTAAATGTACATAATGGAATTAATTTATAATTTTATGGGACTAATTAAACTATATGGCTTTTCCCATTGATCACTCGTTTGTGTTAAACAAGGATCACACTTTGTGACCTTCTAACACATGTGCCTTGAGTACTTTCGTATTCGTCATTATTTGATCTGTTCAGATCATTGTTTTTACAAAGTAATGCATTTACTTTCCTTTCACAGTTGATCTCATTTAACGTCAAAGATTTCCTACAGTTACTTGATAAACCCTAAACAAAATGTTCCCGTTAGAAAGTGGAAATAGCTTTTTCACTTGATAAGATGTTAAAAGCAGGTACACTTTGCACGTCCAGTTAATATACTTCTGTGTATTTAATGTACTTTTGTGTACTGAAACCTTCATTAATTAGTCATAAATCCACTGATAGGTCTTGATCCTAAGGTATCAAGGAAAAGGGCAAATAATAATGCCCCTACATATCTGTTGTACGTATATGAAAGACTTCTATCGTATGAATCCTTCAAAAAGGAGCGATATTTCACTCAGGCATGTCACCGAACAACATCTAGACCTAATTGTCAAATGGTCAATAATAATAGTGATTCATATCAACTGTCTGGACAACAGCTGCTAATGTAAACTGCCAGCTAATGACTTGTGTATACCTAACTGTAAAAACTTCCGTTGTTACTCACTTTTCTCTTCGAAGCTGTATAAACAGAATCAATAGCTATGTGTCAGAGAGGAATATCAGGACAAGATACCCAAATGGGCTTCTTCGCTCCATTCATTAAAAATGCAAGCAAAGAAAAATAAAACTCATAGATCTAAACAAATCATTATCATCATCTTTTATCATCACCATAATCCCAATGAGTACATTGACTATCAGAAAATATCCCTCACCTTCTCACTTGACAATTCTGCTCTACATTTAATATTTCACTGAAACCCCGCCTACCCTTTCCCAAGCCTAATGAATGCTGTTCTCTAAAATTTTTGACACTATCTCTTTACATGGATTTCTAATCTGCTGACATGCGCCATTCATTTAACGAAGGTCCGGAGTGCAAGACGACTCGAAATTCTATTCGCAGCTGGTGTCACAGCTATGCAAATTCGCGCATGTTTTTAGGTAAAAAACTACTTTTAGGCTCCTACTTTTATCAATGTATCGATTATTGACTGCATTTTTATCGCAATTATCGACCGTTGTGTTTTACGAGTGGTATACGAAAGACGGGCAATCTTTTTTACCCTGTTCGTCATTCTCTGAGTGGCAAATCAACCATTTAGTCAACTATATATTTCTGACAAAATGTGTGACAAATTGTTCGACAGAAGACAATGGTGAGTGACCTATTAATGGGCGTAAGTAAAGCCCTTTTATCCAGTATCCCACGGAAGTTCAGCCAGTAAATACGCCAAAAGATATAGGTCACATTCGCCCCGTGAATAGGGAAACTAAGATCAATGCAGACTATGTAGAGAAAGCATTAGTCATATATGGATCTTTATTCAATGGGGTAGGAAAATAAACATTTGGCATGTCATCGGTATGCAGAGAAATTCATGCTAGTTCATTTGTCTCTGTCTCTGTATTAAGATTCTCAATACATCTTCACCAGGTATTGATGAAAATATCAAGTATTTGAAAAGAAACTTATTCTTCGGTGGGGTCGTCAGAATAGCCATCATAGTGACGAGGTCCGTCTTTAGAGAGTTCAGGTAGCATAGGGTTCATCGGAATGCATAACTGATAAACCTTTCGATAAGATACACTGGCTTTTGGGACCAGTTCCACATAGGTAAGTAAGTGTACGCATGCGCAGAACAGTTGTGGTAAAACCAGCCGTGAGTGAAAATAACAACGGGGTTAGTTAAAAGCCGTATTCATTAGGAAGAACGATTGATTTGACATGCGCTTGACGCCATTTGATTTGGTTTGTGCTTGGATCGATTGGCGGTGATGTTTTGAACAGTGGGCATATAGACTGCTGTGGTGAACAATATCGCTGAGTGCCATTCACTGTTCGCCTGTGGTCATTTGGTATTCGATAAAAAACTGCTTTCTTGATGAAAATCATATAGACTCACATGTTATCTTGTCACGGTTGTTAGCCAGATGCCGGCAAGTAGAATCTTTCTGTCAAGTCTTTGGGAGACGCCGTTAGGCTAAGTTTGAAGGACTCCACGACCAAACCGTTACACCGTCAAATAGCTGGGGTATATACCATACAAGAAGTACGCCTACGTTGTGCTTTAATTACATGAATAGATTTTGACGTGTTGTTTTGCTTCACGAAATTTCGATCGAAGACAAAGACACGCTGAAGTTTGAGAATCAGCCAGGTTTGTTATCAGTTCCAGTCTCTTCGCAAACGTCAGATGGTGTGCAAGCCGACTTCGAGAATGTTGTATCCAGGAAGATGCCTTCGTTTGGCAGCTCTAGCTCTCGCACTTTGTTTAACTTTGGGTAAGTAGTTTAACTGAAAATCCCTGAAAGGGATTTCTTTCACAAAAAATAATAATAATAGCGAACAAATGAAATTCCCTTATAAAAATGAATGCAAAGCTAAGTTTTAAAAATTCTTGTTATTACGTAAAAATTCTGCCTAAAGCAATGTTTCACTGATAAACAATTCTTTTAACTCAGACGGTTAACAGAGAGATTTTCAGAAACCCAGAATTATGCTTTATGCTACACTAGTAAATCTTGAATAATCGATAAGCACATAAACAATAATTTAATTTCGATAATGTTTAAAATTACTTTATTGAGAGTAATCCAGGGAACTTTTCACCAAGCATGAACAATGTTTACTTGATGTCACACTGTGAAACAGTTGAGACAACAGAGATAAAAATGCGGCTGGCATTTCGTGTAAACAAATAATTTAAATCGGCTATGCGTCTTGATTCCGCAGCTCTCAATAGGATTTCATATGGCGTTTGTTATCTTAGGCAAATTGGATCGAGGTGGTTAGCATACCAGCATGGCACAATGAACCAAGAGCCTCTCACCATTGCAGTCGCTGTGAGTTCATGTCGAGTTCAAGCTGGCTCCCTCCCTCACGTTTCACAGAGAGGGAGGGTCTGTTATCACCCTGTGGATGGTTGTGGGTTTATATTGTTGAGTACGGGGTAAAACTCCGATAGAATAAATAAATAAATAAATAATATTTGCTGTGGTATTAAACATTGTGATATAGTATTTGTGATCACCGCGGCTGATTTCCGAGAGGAAATCAATGTAGCCCTGGGTGTGTGCCGTTCTGATAGTCACATTTATCATCAAAGTCGTTTGATTGAGTAAGTAACCTTCTTACTCTTACCTATATGCAAATTGATTTCTTTTAATCACTTAAACCTGTGTTTAGGTATACAGGTTTACAAATCCATTTGCGTGCACATTTCATTCTTTTGATCGTTATATATCATACTAGACAGCTGTGCACGCATTTCCTTAGAAACGGCGTTTTTTATACTTGAACCAATGAATTAAACTCAGAAACGTGTAATTCATGATTGAGTGTATGGATTTCCGGTCAAATTGTTAAAAGGAAAATGATGGCGCTGTAAAATGTTTGTTGTTCGACAAAGACAGTTACATGGATTGCTCCTATAATAGTAAGGTCACATATATGTTGGTGCTTAGGGATTTGTGTAATCAGATTACTGGGGCTTACCAGCTTAAACACTTGACGGTTACAATGTGAAAAACTTAATCGCTATGTATCGTAAGAATGTGGAACATTCTCTTGAAACGGAGATGTTAAAATGTAAACATTTTGTAAAGGTTATAAAATTATACATGTTCAATGTTTCAAAGTGTGAGTGCCAACATGTTAAAATGTTACAACAAGTAATGATTGTTTGCCGGTTATAATATTGTGCTAGATTACAAGATTTTATTAGCATTTATAATGTGGAACACACCACGTGAAAGTCTTCATTTGACATAAGATTTGACATTTGTTAAAGTACATTTTCTGGTAAATCTATAAAGTTTTATTAATTTTTAAAACTCTACAAAGTGTTAACCTAACATTGTATTTGCGTTCTCTTCTCCAGCACTGCAAAAAATGTTGAATTTAACATTATTGAAGTTATACACATAACATTTCGGTTTAAGAGATCTCAGACCAATTTTTGAAACTTTGGCTGAACAAATTTCCAGTCGTCTTTATGCTTTTTCTACAACAGGACAGTGCCAGCGCTTTGAAGCAGACGCTGTTACTGAGTTCACTCTTCATACAACAATGGCAACCTGGCCGGAAGCACGTAATATCTGTTCGTCTACAGGAGGAGTCTTATTAAATTTGGAAGATTCCTACAAAAGAACAATATTGCGGGATTTATTTCTTTTGCCTGACTGGGCTTCCGTGTTAAGGTAACCGTTTTTTGTTTGGAATTCAGCGTTAATACATCATGGCCTCTGGTTACAGTGAATTCGATTCATAAAATTCCAGGTAAAACTTCTAAGCTTCTAACTTGGACTTATTAACTTCCAAGCTAAACTTACAAACTTTCGAGTTCGACTCCAGCACCCTCTAATGCAACTGCGACATTAAGTCACCCACCAACCTCACCGTTGTCAAATTAAAATAAGAACTAAAAGAATGAGAAAAAGCTTTTTTGATAATGACCATTACTACGAATGTGTCGTCAGGAAGGCTTTTGTGCTATGCTAGTGCATATACGTACGAACAGACAAATAACGGTAGCTCTGATTTAAACTGCCTAAGGACTGAACATATTTCATATGATGTCTGATAGTGTTTCTTTTTCAGTCCCAATAATTATTCTGTATGGGTTGGGTTCTATGACGTCATTCCACCTCGTCAGTTATTCACGTGGACGAATTCTTGTGAGATTCTCCATCCCACCGCTCACGGCTACAACTTCAGTAACACCTCAACTGACATGCGCTGTGGGGCCTCGCATGGGGATACATCTATATGGCGGATAGAAAACTGTACCCAGCAGAAAATGTTTGTTTGTGAAATTCGTACTGGTGAGAACAGCTTCATTTATTTATTTATTTGATTGGTGTTTACGCGGTACTCAAGAACTTATATGACGGCAGCCAGCAGTATTGTGTAAGGAAACCAGACGAACAACTCTATTTTCATATGTATGTATCAATAGAATGTGATTTTAGCTGACAAAGTTCATGTATTGGTAGAAAAGAGGCAACACTGATCAACCATAGGATAAAACGGAATTAGTATTGCTTCACTATATGCTGGAATCCCATAACAGTTTCTAAACAGTTAACAAATGACATAAAATGTCATGTGAAAAAAAACTTAGCATTCGTACCAATAAAACTACTGAGCGATCATCTGTGAGGCAAACTTTAAGTCCAGCTAGATCCGAACACAATAATACTTTTTTGCGATATACATATTTAAACATACTAGTATTTAAGTTTCCCCTGACTCAAGTGACATATGCTTGAGTATGGCGTAAAACACCAATCAAAATCAAAGAAAACTGTAGAAAATAAGTCTATTATTTCTAGAGTGTCTCACAAGCCTTATTGAAATATTTCAATGCACCCATATGGGTGCACTGATTCAGTTTAGCGTCACTTACGTCACAGGTTTATACCCAGAAGGAAATATCTTATCTTTTGCGTTAAGCACTGATTTGAAGAACATAGTCCATGCGACCTTTGCTACTTACCCAGTTCTAAGAACATAGGGTCGAGAGCAGGTTATCGCCATTGCTTTTCTGCCGCTGTTTCAAAGGCTGAGATATTCTCTAGGCAGAGGCCATGAATTCAAAAGTCAATGACTTTAGAATTCCCCGTCAGAAGCATTAATATACTGTGATATGCCAGGAAAATGTGTCTCGTTTTCGCAGGGAGGAATCCTTTCCAGCGTTGACAGATGTTGAGGAAATTTGAAATGAGAGATCTTTCGCATCACGTTGGCAATATAGCAATGACATTGTTATACCGTAAAATTCCACGTTTCTTGCTTTGTTTATGCATAACCGACTTAGCTGAATGAACCTGATATCGATCATACTGTTATAGTGAACGATTTCCCATATCCTTGATCCGTAAATATCTCACTGG
Organism: Liolophura sinensis; assembly: GCF_032854445.1. Taxonomy (NCBI): domain Eukaryota; kingdom Metazoa; phylum Mollusca; class Polyplacophora; order Chitonida; family Chitonidae; genus Liolophura; species Liolophura sinensis. Next base: position 23,070,969 of record NC_088300.1, read on the forward strand.
ATTTTGAGACTTGCCGATAGTTGATAAGAAAGCTACCTCGGAAGCAATGGTGGTGTACTTGACCCTATACATCAATCGAGTGAATCGCCTGAACTATGAAGTACAGTGAGACTTGTTAGCTTCCTTTAGGATATTACGCATTACATCCAGTTTTCCGATGGAATATGAAATTCGTGGACAAGAATTGTACTTTTAGGACGTTATAGAACTGAATCCGGGATGATTAGTCAAGAAAACCTAGGTAATTTTCTAGTTCTAGTATTATTTCACGTGCTACATACAATTCAGACCAAATAAAAAACCAGTTGATATACGTTATGTATATATGACGTAACAAAGTCAAAAATATTAGCTTTAGAAATCTAATATGGCTGTTTTCACGTCATACCTTTCCACATGCGATGGAGGTCATTTTCATGGGTGCAGAAAACCGGTATGCCAGCTCCTTTGGCAAGTTACGGACGATCATTTCCTCATGCCTTTGAAGACATTGGAAAAAGTATTGGTTCATATGTTTTCCTTTCTTTATTTTGCTTATCTTTTTTTCTCAGCCACGTCATTTAGCATTATTAAATTTTGCTTGAACAGTCTACGATTATTAGACCCCTTCGGTGGCCAAATTGTTAGAGCGTACGCATCGACGTCGGGAGACCCGGGTCAAAAACGGGAGGCCCGGGTCAAACCGGGTCGGCTCTTACCAAAGACTTGAAGGAATGGTACTTGATGCTGCCTCGCTTGGTGCTCAGCACTAAGATGTTAAAGCAAGGAAACATGACTGGTGGGCGTGATCTCGCCCTGCCACAAGAAGACACAGTGAATGTACACACACCTTATGACCCCACGTTGCCAAAGGACTGAAAAATTGTTAGGTACAACGTTAAAGCCTAAGCTTTCATTCATTTATTCTGCTATTATTATACTAATAAAAATTCATTTATTTTTTCCCCCAACATTCATCTTTTTGTTTTTCTGCCTAAGAAATTAAATTCCGTCTGAAGACTCCATGATTATTGTAACTGTAAAGTTTGTCGATTTGATTTCAGATTTACCGTGTAACTATACCATCGTGAACAACAGATTCATTCTCGACGGAGACCCCTTGCAGAATCCAAATGGTACGACTACACCTGAGTACTGCAACTCTCTTTGTCTGCCAAACCCTCTGTGCTGGGCATCATACCTGGCATCGATTGTGAAACAAGGGTGTATATTTTACCTGGCCCCTGACCCGTCCGGCTTGCACGGAAGGTTCTCGTTTGGGAGGAAGTTATACGTTAAGGACTGTATCCAGGGTATGTATAAAACATTACTGTTTTGTCTTTCAGGACGACATAATAAAAACCATGGCTAGTCTGAGAACATAAAGTTAAAGAAAGCTAAAATATGCAGCAAGGTTCATCATACAGAAAACTGAAAACTATGCGTAAAAATACTTTCAATACTTTCTCCAGGGCTTCCAGTAAGGGATACGTAAAACAGTTCCTAGCTCTAAGATAGGCTGATAACTGACGTTCTAGCATTGTACACGATTTGAATACTGATTTCACTTAGTCGCCTATAATATATACCGTGCGCCGTTCCAACATCATTGAAAACTGTTGACAGCTTCTCTTTGCATGATTCCGTCCTATTTTCGAACTTTATATACTTTCTAAGTTCTTTGGTTATTTGTGTTATATATCGTTTTGGGAATTGACCTTGCGTTCATTGACCTGGAACGCTGGTATACGAATGTCTGTATCGACACATAAATTCTACATTAGCCGCCTTAAATCGTTACATTCATAAATCGGAAACTCAATCGTGTCGCCTGTCGCTGTCGTCAAAATGTTGTCAAAAACAAATGTCTCGTGATTTTACAGCAATTCTGAATTCATATCACATCAGTAATTAAGGCTATAACGTCTCAATACAAATATAACTGACGCATCCACTCGGACACCATCCGAACTTATCTAACGGCTATATTTGGATGACGTGACTCAGTTGCTGATGTTCATTCGACTGCTCTTCCGAAAGTTAGGATTATCTTTTTTGTAAAGATAATAATTGCTCATAGTTCCTCCTGTTCATTATTTAAAAGAAAAAAATAATTAAAAGGCTAACAAGTTGACAATCGCCCTTTTTGATACTGTAATCTTCTTGATCTCAATCCAAGACGACGCCGGGCGCAAACAACTCGTATCGAAGATGGCAGTTAGCAAGGATTGGCGTGGTGTCGATGCGTCAGATACAAAGGAACACCCGAAAAAAAAACCGAGTTTCAGGTTAGAACATGGAAGAATACAGAACTGTATTTCTGAAAAGATAATCTGAGAAGAATGGAACTGATCTCAGGTCCAGGTTTATTTATTTATTTCATTAGTGTTTTAGGCCATACTCAAGAACATTTCACTTATACGACGGCGACCAACATTATGGTGGGGGCTCAGGTCTGGGTTGTTCCATGCCAATATTATGCCGACGATTGAAGTATTGTAAATCCCAAACTGTCGTCCATGTGCTACGTAGGGTGTTCCATGATTATCGTTCCCAGGGTTAGTGACACCTCTGCCCGTGGAAAATAGTGAGGGCCTCAAGCTTCGTATCGTACATCCCAATCTGTAGTCCATGTGCTACTTCGGGTGTTCCATACTAACCATTCCATAAGACCTCTGCCCGCAGAAAGTAGTAAGGGCCTTAAGCTTCGTATCGTACACCCCAAACTGTCGTCCATGTGCTACGTCCGGTGTTCCATACTAACCATTCCATAAGACGTCTACCCTGGGAAAATGGTAAGGGCTTTAAGCTTCGTATCGTACACCCACAACTGTCGTCCATATGCTATGTCGGGTGTTCCATACTAACCATTCCATAAGACGTCTACCCGCGGAAAAATGGTAAGGGCTTTAAGCTTCGTATCATACACCCCAATCTGTCGTCCATGTGCTATGTCGGGTGTTCCATGCTAATCATTCCATGAGACCTCTGCCGGTGGAAAATAGTAAAGGCCTTAATCTTCGTATCGTACATCCCAATCTGTAGTCCATATGCTACGTCAGGTGTTCCATACTAACCATTCCATAAGACGTCTACCCTGGGAAAATGGTAAGGGCTTTAAGCTTCGTATCGTACTTACCAAACTGTGCTACGTCGGGTGTTCCATGCTAACCATTCCATAAGACGTCTACCCTGGGAAAATGGTAAGGGCTTTAAGCTTCGTATCGTACACCCACAACTGTCGTCCATATGCTATGTCGGGTGTTCCATACTAACCATTCCATAAGACGTCTACCCGCGGAAAAATGGTAAGGGCTTTAAGCTTCGTATCATACACCCCAATCTGTCGTCCATGTGCTATGTCGGGTGTTCCATGCTAATCATTCCATGAGACCTCTGCCGGTGGAAAATAGTAAAGGCCTTAATCTTCGTATCGTACATCCCAATCTGTAGTCCATATGCTACGTCAGGTGTTCCATACTAACCATTCCATAAGACGTCTACCTGGGAAAATGGTAAGGGCTTTAAGCTTCGTATCGTACATACCAAACTGTGCTACGTCGGGTGTTCCATGCTAACCATTCCATAAGACCTCTGCCCGCAGAAAGTAGTAAGGGCCTTAATCTTCGTATCGAACATCCCAATCTGTCGTCCATGTACTACGTCGGGTGTTCCATACTAACCATTCCATGAGACCTCTGCCGGTGGAAAATAGTAAGGGCCTTAATCTCCGTATCGTACATCCCAATCTGTAGTCCATATGCTATGTCGGGTGTTCCATACTAATCATTCCATAAGACGTCTACCCGCGGAAAAATGGTTAGGGCCTTAGGCTTCGTATCGTACACCCCCAAACTGTCGTCCATGTGCATGTCGGGTGTTCCGTATTAACCATTCCATAAGACCTCTGCCCGTGGAAAATAGTAAGGGCCTTTAGTTTTGAATCGTACACCCCAAACTCTCGTCCATATGCTACGTCAGGTGCTCCATACTAACTATTCCATAAGACCTCTGCCTATCGAAAGTGGTAAAGACCTTAAGACCTTCTTGTACACCCAAAATTGTCGTTGGGCCTTAAGCTTCGTACGGTACGTCCTAATCTGTCGTCCATATGCTACGTAGGGTGTTCCATACTTAACCATTCCATGAGACCTCTGCCGGCGGGAAAATGGTAAGGGCCTCAAGCTTCGTATCGCACATCCAAACCGTCGTCCAGATGCTACGTCAGGTGTTCCATACTAACCATTCCATAAGACTTCTGCCAGCGGAAAATAGTAGGGCCTCAAGCTTCGTATTGTACATCCTAAACTGTAGTTCATATGCTACGTCAGGTGTTCCATACTAACCATTCCATACTATCCATTCCATAAGACCTCTGCCCATCGAAAGTGTTAAAGACCTTAAGACCTTCTTCTACACCCAAAATTGTCGTTCCTTGGTTGCCTCTCGTCAACATCTCGAAAATTTTCTGGGCTCACTTATGTTGTAACATCTGATAAAGACTTCTTTTCCCGCAAAGCCATGTACTTGTTTTCCTTGCCAAGACAAGGAAACCTGAGTACAAGGGGTAAAGCACCACACTTTAGTGACAAACTTTCCCATGTGTGACGTACATAAATACGTACCATATATGAGGCATATATAAGGGAGTCGTGGTCTTCAAACAAACGTAAGACTGTACGAAGGCCTCACGAGAGGCGTCCACCGCTTACTGTCACCAAGGTCCTCGCAAAAAGGCGATTGGTGTTTGACGGCGTGCTTACGAATTCAGTTTTCACTGATGTGACGGCGGTCAAGGAAATGGATGGAGCAAACCGGTGTGCTTGGAGTAAACCACCAACAACCGCGAGGTTCCTAACAAATCTCTTGACTGAAAGCAACGATCGAAATAGCGAGATAATAAACACATGAAAGTAGAAAACAAGCGAAGAAATATCTATCTAAGCTTAATGTTCATTCACAAAATGAATGAAGAGTACGACTTTGCTGGCAATGAGACATTGGCAAAGATGTACAAGACAGAGCAGTAATGGCAATAAGAAACCCGCGCAGCACGGCAACTCTGCACGACAGGTACCCTCTTTGTGTCCTTCAACAGTTTGCGTGCGAGCACATGTGCCTTTGACAAAACGTTTGCTATAATTAAGGATTCATATTTTGGTTTCATTTCAGATCATGTCGTGTCTAATGCGAACGCTAATAGCCACGTCACGTCTTTCCCGGAAGAGTGTCTGGAAGTGTACAATGTGACAGCAACGGATAATCCGGCCACCTCCACTGCTTCGTCCACACCAATCTCTACAACAACAACAGGACAGTCCACCACAACTGCAGCCAACGCCATGCTATTAACGACAAGCCTTCCCCTGAGTTCAGTCAGGACGGCATTCACTACAGATGCCTCTACGTCAAAGCTTTTGACGGACCCATCGACTACCAAAACTCTTTCTTCAGAAGATCCCGCTGAAAAGCTGTTTTCAACAATAGACCTACAACAGATACTTTCAACTATACAGACGAGTTTTTCTTCAACACGGCCAAGAATACCTGATACGGGAAGCGGCAAAAAAGACTGTAATATTACTTCTAGCACTGGTGGAATTTTGGACAATTCTTTAGGATCAACCGCTACTGGGATTAAGGCATGGATTGACTGTCCCTGTCCATGTGATGCAAACACTGGTTTTCTGAACTTGACGGATGCAGAAAAGCAGTTGTTTTTACACGAACTACTGGAATCGTTGACGGTGAACAAATCTGCTCTCTCCTCCACCAGACGTCGGCTGACGAGCGCCAACGACAAGCGCCCGTCGGCGCGCTATATTGGTGGCTTCGGTATTGCCATGATGTGTATTGTCGGCTGTGTCATACTCGCCATGGACTTTGACCGTTTCATACAGTTTATTTACGATAAGCACAAGTGGGCTACAAAGCGAGGCTAGACAGTTATTTTGCCATCAGGATGGTTGTCAATGTGACTGACATTCACCAGGTTTGCGAGTTACACTGGTTATGTATGCTGATATATGGTGCGAGAAGACATGTAATCGTGAGTCAAGGACCCATTCTGTGAAGCAATTTTAAATGTATTGGTACGTAATGAAGTTACAAAATATAAACGGAGCGTCAGCCTTACATTTACTGCAGTTTCTGTATTTGCCTGGATTATCCAAACTAGCAAGCATCCAGGCAAAGAACTACACTAAACAAATTAATGTATTCTTTTTTTAACAGCAATTCTGTTGTCTAAGTGATGCTAGAATGTATTCTGTTTTATTTTAAACGTACTGATTCATAGTGAAGTTACAAAATCTAGACGGAGTGTCAATCTTACAGCAGTTTCCAAGACGATTGAGATAAAGAGAGTTTGTAGTTGGATTAAATATGAAAGCTAGTTCCACTAAGAAAAAAAAAATGGACAGCGCGAGTAGTGCACGTGACTATGGACTGCGGGGACCATTCAAAGCCAATGTGACAGATTGTGCGGGATTTATTTGCTTCTTTGCTTTGGTCTATAAGTTTACTGGATGCAGACTTCGTGGGTACAGCATATTCGTGACTGGATCAAAGTTTTCAGTTTCCACATTAGTCACTTTATAGACGCGAACTATTACACACCGCACGAAAGCTGGTTTATTCTATGATCAAAGATAGCATAAAGCTTCTTAGCCTGCATATACAGGCCACGAGATCTGCACAGTATTTCTAAATGCTCGCGTCAATGACCTAGTGCATGGCCAGTAGCAATCTTACGTTTTCTACAAGGGCTTTCATTGTTTTTGGGACAAAGTGATTTGAGACTAGGGGAATAACACCAAATGTGCACGGTGAACATGAACTGCCTGTCCAAAGTAACTGGTGTTCAGGCAAAGAACTACACACAAGAAATTAATCTGTTAATTTTAACAGAAAGTCTGTGTTCTGAGTGATGCTAGAATGTATTTTCTTTTTGTAACACCATATTCTGTCATATTCAACTCAATATCCTGCTAGTCTAATGAGTCTTCACGTTGAAAAATAGAAAAAAAGTGTGTTATATTTAACAGAACAATCTGCTGCAATAACAGACTACATTCCACCATCATCCAGACAACAGACTTTCCGTTAATATTAAAATATTATGTTTTGAGTGTAGTAAACATTAGTTCCAAGAGGAAAAACTGGACAACTCGACAGCCCGTCGCGGAATGAGAACGGAGGAAAGGAGTATTCTGGATTCATTTACTTCATTCATTTCGTTTCAGATTATGTGGATACAGCATTTTTGTGGTTGGCTCAAAGTTTGCAGCGTCAGAGTTAGTGTTTTGGTAGATGTGAGCTATTAAAGAAAGTAAACTTTTCAGTTCTTCGCCATTTGACATCTGTACTGGGTGGGTCTGTCTGTTTTAAGACTTGAACTGAACCGAATGGAATATAAGTTCAAATTTGGTGCATTTACAAACTGAAACAGGTATTCATTTGATTAGTGTTTTGCGCATTTTGCGAATTTAAAAATGAAAATTGTCATCGTCTAATCGAATTATTTTTGATGAAATAAAGCAAAAAAGGAGAAGGTATTTGATTGTTTATATGTGTATGTGTAATGATTAAAATCTAATTTAGTGTATGCAACTGCATAGTTCCTCGTGTATTTGTATATGATACGAAGTACAATGTCTGACATAAACATGAAATCAAATAGTTATAATGGCTCTAATATTTAAAAAACGATGAAATGGCACGTAGCCTTGTGTATCAACAAGACCCATAGTCCAGCTTGCAGCAGCTAGAAACGCGGAAGATGGATTCGAATACGTGACCATGCAAGGAAATTGTGTTTGTTAAATAAACATTGCATTCGCTGCATGCACAGGTGAAATATCATATCAAAGCTCATCTCTTCACGTCTTCACGGTTGACTATCATCTTAGGTGGGTTATCGAAATCAAATACATGTATAACGTTTTGTAAACAAAAGCTCAGCGATGCAAGTTAGTTCTATACCATTTAGTTGTTCAGAAACAATGCACCATTGTAATAAAGCTACGTATGTTTCATTAGTTAAATTAGTGCACGAACCGTTCGTAAAAAAACCCATTGCTACCACACGGAGTAAATGGCATGCCTCTGCAACGTATAGCATTTGGGACGCCATCGTGGAATAATTTACATGCACAATGCGTAATTGTTCGACTACTCGACACTACACTTCCCAGCGTCCCCAGCTAGTTAGCCGGCAAGTGTAAAGTCAATCAGCGTGAGTTTCCTCCGGGCAAAGCATACATAATGCTGGCCACCCTCCTGCAAGTGATTCTTGAGTAGGGCATAAAACACCAATCCAAAAAATAAATAAATAAAGTCAATCTGAGGAGTGGCAGTGGTTAAAATCGAAGAGCAGATACACCTGTAGTTCCTCCGTCACAGTTAGGTGAGGTGAGATATATGTATGGTTAATTAATACAACCGTACCAAGGCGTGCTCAGGTGATTGTGTTCTACTGGTCCCAATCGGCTGGTCGCGTTCTGCTGATATACTATAAAGGTTGATAAGGACATTCATGTAGTTGATTGGTTTAACCTGTTACATCGTCCAATTAGTGCTACATAAACTTTTACTTTGACTCCGCTGAGAAGGATGGTAATTGCTGGACAATTTGACATTGACGTTAACTTGATGTTTAAGTTTTAACAGTACTTTATCTGAAAGGCTATCAAAGTTCAAATCCGCAAGTATTGGACCCTTCATAATTTGATCAGCGTGCATGCATGAAAAGTGTTTTTTGAAAATACACAATATTATATTGTATGTTGACAACATGGGGTGAATAAATAACGGATAAAACCAATATGGTTACCTGCGGTGTTGCTTGCAGACCCCAAAAAAATAGAGCTCACTCAGCTCAGATTAGGTTAACGAGTGCGTGTTTTACCAGTAGGAACAAAGGCTAACATGTAGCGTTCCATCAAATATCGACTGGCTGCTTTATTGATTTAGCGCTTAAAGACTGGAAATAAGCACTTTTTTTTATAAAATGTAGTTTGGCTACTTCGTCCAGACAGAACTTTTTTTGCCTTATTGCCTGATATTTGTTTGTTTTCTGAGATATGTATACATCGTGTACATGGTACCAGCACGTCCACCCTTTCTGTCAACACCCATCTTTCAGTCAAGGATAGCCAGCTGCTATTTTCAGATTCTTAATTGCAAAAATCTCTTGAATACTTTGTTATACTATAGACCATGTACTACAGATACTCATTTCTCTAATTGCTTTAATAAGCAAATTTTGTGACGAGCCTTCAGAAAAAACAGCTAACCAAAACTACTGAAACTTTAATATTAGGATATGGTTTGAATTATTGCATATCACAAATATAATGCCATACTGCATGTGACGTGGCCGTAACTTTGGATTTTGTAAAAGACTTTCTGGACGCAAAGATTAGTTTACTTACCTTTATCTTAGGTTTATAAATCTGCAAACATTGTTTCATTATAGGCTATGATCTTCATGTTGCTGTTGAGAGGATAGAGCAAGTAAACATGACTAGTTGGCCCTGTGTCAGATGATGTGACTGGATGGGGTGTCATGTCTGGTGCCATGGGCATGATGTGACTTGGTGGGTGTCATGTCTGGTGTCTTCAGCATGATGTGACTGGGTGGGGTGTCATGTCTGGTGATTTGGTCCTAGTCGTCATATGAGTGAAAAATTGTTAGGTATGACGTAAGTCTCCGAGCATACATAAATATACATACATTGATATAATAACGGTTCGAGTTATGAGCACAGGAAAGTAGAGCGTATGCGGCGTAATTCACGAACGATTGGCAAATTACTGACACACTTCCACACACTATCTTGCTGGAAAACACCTGGTCTTCAACGAATGGTGCAAACGGAAGCCCCGTGAACAGCTTATTGTCGTTAAGTCCTTACGAACAATGAGTTCGGGATTGAACTCCTGTTGTTGGATTCGCGTTTTTTAGCACTAGGTTATATGATCTGCTTACCCATTAAGGGGTGCGTGTGTAACCCAACATATGACTCCATAATTAGGCATAAAAACACACCTTCACCATAACCACTATTATATCATAACTTTCAACACAGTTATTTACAGACGTACATGCTGTAAAACCAGAGCAGCAACGACAATGCCATAGCTGGTAAAAGGTCACACGTAACCGGTGAAACAAGGCCTCTTGTCAATTTACCTCAGTCAGTGTTTTATTCTAACTGTTCATGTAAATGCTTTAATAGTACCAATTTTACGCCTCCAGCAGCGTGGCTTAAGCAGAATTGGGTAAAAATGTGCAGTGATGTTAATTACAAGTTATTAGACGTCCGTGGTCTAGAATTACTCAAAATGCTGTGTTGTCTTTTAATATACAATCACATTTAAACAATGCACAAGGACTACACAGTGTCAATATTTTACATGTACATTTGTATTTATTTGTATTTATCATCAGTAATTCTTTATTCATGATGCTCAAATAACATAGTAGAAAGAAAATGCGCGTCACGTTTTCTAAATGTCCTCATATACATGTCGACGCACCTGTAAATTCTTGTATGTCAGTACCAATCCGTTTCATGTCGATCGGCAGGTTGTACGACACAGCTGACAACACAAACCTCAATCCTATGTCCCTATGTCAGGGATTCCATTGGTTAAACAGATCAGGCATTCAGAGAAAAGATTATCTTATTTCACGGGCAACCGGTACTCACAAGGTGGCGTAGCCATGTTCTCTGACACAAACTGGTGTAAGCATTGTCCTCTGACACAAATAGGTGTAGCCATTGTTCTCTGGCACAAACTGGTGTAGCCATTGTTCTCTGACACAGATAGGTGTAGCCATTGTTCTCTGACACAAACTGGTGTAACCATTGTTCTCTGATATAAACTGGTGTAACCATTGTTCTCTGATACAAACTGGTGTAACTATTGTTCTCTGACACAAATAGGTGTAGCCATTGTTCTCTGACACAAACTGGTGTAAGCATTGTTCTCTGACACAAACTGGTGTAACCATTGTTCTCTGATACAAACTGGTTTAACCATTGTTCTCTGACTCAAATAGGTGTAGCCATTGTTCTCTGACACAAACTGGTGTAAGCATTGTTCTCTGACACAAACTGGTGTTACCTTTGTTCTCTGACACAAACTGGCGTAACCATTCTTCTCTGACAGTACACATGTGTACTGCCTAACATGTTTACTCATGAAACGTAATGGAAAAGCAGGAATGAAAAACAGACTACACGTCTTGGACGCCCATTAAACATAGCCGTTTAAAATTACAACCAAACTGTGCAGGGCCCTTTGTCAAGTATTATAGTCTTTATAGGATATGATTAAAGAAAAAAACTCCAGCCAAACGAAGGAATGACGGGCTAGACGAGGATTTATTAACCCCTAGCTGATTCATTAAATCGGTCTGAAATAATTTTTTCCTAATTGAATTTTCACAAAAATGTCTACAATGTTAAAACATATGTGTATATGTGTTTGTAAGTTAGCGATGTGATGGATATATGGCCAAATGAAAATGGTCCAGTGAACGTTTCAGTCAAGTTGTTGAGAGTTTTGGATTCTTTCAAGTACTGATTTAGGTGTGGAAGAATTTGTGACCAAAAACTTGCTCAGGACTTGTTTCTTATCAATTACTTTGTCCAAAAAATATTTTTGGGCAAGGCTTTCTCCATGTTTAAAACAAAAACTTATTTCGTTCGTGAAGAATTTCTTCTATCATACTAGTACATGCAATATTTCCACGAGTAAATACATTTGGAGTCAGCAGTGCGGAATGCATGACCGCCTTGAAGTGATGAACAACATTAAGGTGACCTTCAGTCAGAATTACATGATGACCCAGTTATGGTTTGTGGTTAACCGGTGATTGGCAGTTGTTACGGGCACGTCCATTACGTTCGATCTTACACACGCAGTTTCAGCGATGGTTCAAAAAGCTGTTGTCCTTTCAAATTGTACAAAACAAAAAAAGCAGCTCCCGCAGATTCTATCGCGACTCTAATTCAGATAAAATACCTAACTAGATGCTGCAGTTTCTCTTGGGCTGTGTCCAGTTTCCTCATCCATTAACCTCGGCGATAGCTCTGAGGATTGGTCCACTAAGGTTGAGGACCACATTAAGCTGTTGCAGTGTAACAGGCTGTCCCCACTGCATGGGCCCCTGGGCTGTTGTTCAAATAATGACTTGACGCAGCCGTTATCTACACTTTTGGTAAAGGTGTGTTTCCCATACAAATGATATAAAACTTCATCTTCTACACATGCAGTCAGGGTTTATTCGTTCTGCTCGATAGGGCGGAATGGTGTCACGATCTGCAGGACGCTGATCATGTCTAGCATTAATATACACAGAAATACAAAGACAAGGATAGCAATACCTATGCATCCAGCACTTCGCGAAAACGGACGGTCATCCACAACGCTGACGTATTTACGCCGAGTGGCTCCAATCTGAGTTTTGTTTACAGTCAAGGACTGGATTATTTTATTCACCATGACTGATTTTTCTTCTTTCGTCATCGAGGAAGTGGTCACTTCGGGTTGGGTGCATGGACATTGGCAAAGGTTAAATGTAGAAGACAGGACCGTATAAGCTGGCGACGTGTAATGGTAAAGTTTGGATGAATGTGTATCGTCTGCGAAGGAGACGCTCGCGCCATGAAGACTCATTCCAAATTCGTAATCCACTGTCGTTAAAGAAATTTCAGACTGGCCAAGATCTTCATATGTCGGCGTTGAGTCGACATTGATTGTTGTCTCAGAAACAAGATCCAGTGAACTTTCAAATCTGAGTAGAGATGCTTGCGAAATAAAAGCCTCCGTTGGTTCGGAGGACTTCTGTGACCTTGCATTTGTTTTAACCCGCGTCTGATCGTAGGTTATCTGAGGACTTTGAAGAAATGGGGATTCAGTCGATGTGGCCTTCGCCTCCATCGACTTTTCGGGAAACAGCGCTTCAGCAGAAATGATTTCCAGAGGGCTGTATAGTATCTGAGAACTTCCAGAGAACTGCCCTTCACTGAACGTAGCTTCCAAGAACAACACAGAGGAAATGCTCAAACTGTTCAGAAGCTCGCCAACAGACTCTAATGCTGGAGTACTGGTTAGTGAAACACTAGTCATTGAAGGTTGATGTACATCTACTTGAACAGAGGAATAAACTCCATGCTGAAATTCGGATTGAATATCAGGTAGAGTAGTGTCAACAGTTGCAGACACTGAGTTATCATCTGCACTGATACTAGTATTATGGTTACAGGAAGGATTGTTTTGGAAAGATCGAGTTGGGGTAATATAGGTAGTAAGTTTGCCTAACTTATTGTTTGGAGTAGGATCAATCTGACTACAGGGTAATTTATCCTCGTTCACTGTAGAAGGCAAAATAGATTCTTTTTCTAAAGACGGTGCATGAAAGCTACTTAGAAAGAGGGATTCATGCACAAGAGCAGGAGTAACAAAGTCACTGTAAAACGAAGTCTCATAATTTGGAATTATATGGAGGTAGCTACTTGGTGGGATCGATTCGTACTCATAATTGGCAGTAATAAACACAATGTTAGATGTCGATTCAGCAACATGCCCGATGCTGGGGTCTTGAGTTGGAAACTTGTTATCTTGTAGTCCGCTGACTGCAGATGAATTCAACCAATGGGTAGTATAACTTCTTATCTGGATCTCGCTTCCATTGGCTACAATGTACCCTGCAAAAATATTTCAAAATTCTATCAATCTACATAGCCCCGCGTAAGTACAAATATTTGGTAACTTCTTAACTTGGATCGAGCTCCATTAACCTGCGGGTGAAAATAATACAATAAATGGTTTCCATACGTTGGTTTCAGAAATAAGACAGGTAGTAACAAATGTTTCATTTCGTCACACCGCCATGTAGTACTGTTTTTCTGTAAAATCTATAACTAAATGGAACTTAGAGTCAATTATGAAAGATGACACTGTCATAATTACTGTTATATCATATTGGGCCTAACTAACGTACCATAATGTTCACGCCAGTAATATTGGATTGACATTGTTTTATATTGATATATTCATTCAGTACCATTATTAATTACCACTAACTGATCACTTTCCAACAATGGGCCAATAACATCCTGCATGTATCATGCCCTAATCTTACCTTTAGCGCACGTTTTGATGAAAACATTGCAGTCGTCCATGTGTTTCAGGGTTATATCTTTTTGAGGTACTGATATGTAGGTCTCACAAACCGGCACCTCCGTAACAGTGTGGGCGTATGCCCAGCAATGCGTCGAGCTGTCACAGGCAAACCGGCACTCCTCTTCATTAATAGTACTCATTTGCCCTGGCTCAGTGACTAGGAGGGCCTTAGAATACTTCTCATATGGGCACAGATTTCCAACTAAAAGCGAAATAAATCACTGCAAAGGTCTACTTGTGTTACAGCGTGTATATGGTTTCCATTCAATGTTCAGTTGGAATGTTCGAAGAAAGCATTTTCTTCTGAAGAAGAATCATCACATCCTGCCAGAGTTTTCTAGGATTCTAACAGAATAGTTTTACGAAATAGACAAACGGTACAATTTCGAGAAACGACCATCACTGGGTATTGATTTCTATATTTTGTCCTTCGTTTTCAGTTTATTCAGATGAATTAACAAACCCGAAGTACGGAAGCCAGCGTGTAGCGCTGGTCGTTCTAGTGGATTAAGACTCCTTTATATTATGGTGAAGGAATGGGAAGTACAGAAAGGGAAGGTAGCGCACAGACGAAAATCATTAAACCCAATGTTCACATAATCATTTTCCCATTACAACTTAATGGTTTTCTCTATTTCAAAGTTTGCCATAAAACCTACCTTGACTTGACTCACATGCGAACATATGAAGCTCATTGCAAGGGGCTGTTGTTTCGTCTACACCGTTGATCAATATAATAGTTCCTTCACATACATGGAAACTTCTCCCATCTTCATAAAATACATCCTCGGTCAATGTGTCTCTCAGGCCAACCCAAAAATAATCGCTGCGACAAAATAGGAGTGAGTGAGTGCTTGGGGTTTAACGTCGTACTCAACAATTTTTCAGTCATATGACGGTGCATGTACGTGTAATGTGCCTCCTTGTAGCAGGACGGATTTCCACCTCTCTTTTATGTAGTGCTGCTTCACTGAGACGACTTACCGAAGGCAAGTAAGCCGCCCCGCCCGAGCCATTATACTGATACGGGTCAACCAGTCGTTGCACTATCCCCTACATGCTGAACGCCAAGCGAGGAAGTTACAACTTCCTCGTTTAAAGTCTTAGGTGTGACTCGATCAAGGACTGACCCTGGATGCTCTACCAACTGTGCTATCCGGGCCGGTAACAAAATAGGAGAAACTAACAATATCAATGCAAACTTTAAAAACACAATTTCTTTTCAAGTCAATGAGAGTTTGGTCTCTGCTGTAGTTGAAGAGACGTTCGGACTTAACCAAATGTAAACCAGTGAGGCATGATATATTCATATCGTTAACTCTGTTTCTGAAAACGAAAGAACGCCATGTAATTAGGAGGGTTAACACCTGACTAATTTGCATTAAAATGGCAACTGTTTGTTTTTATTGTGCAATACTGTCACCAGAATATGCTCAATCATGTAAGAAAATTTAATTTATAATTTTACACAATATAAAGTTATATAATTTGTCGGATAAACCATTCATGTGTATGCCCCTGTGCAATCTCATTGGTGAAGAAATCCTAGGGCTAAAATAGACAATGACGCACAGGGCACGTTCTTAGGGAGCGCGACCGGCACACAAGTAGTCGCACAGTACGAACAGTACTAAAAAGTGATCTCACACCACGCGAATTGCTTTCCTTCAGCTGACTTCACATATGATCTTTGGTGTCGTATTACATCTTTAGTGGATTGCGTTGAACCTTGTGTTGGAAATTGAACTGACCGTTGTTGAAGTCGGAACTACCATTTTGGTTGAAGGCTGGTAGACGAATGTCTGTTTCGATTACAGATATGTGAGATTGTAGTTCCTGACTTTTCCCGGTACATAGATCAGGAATTCTGGTGAGAACAAGCAATATTTTTAGAAAATTCGTCTTATCATCACTGAAAACGGAACTAACATTTTGTGTGACGGTTGGTAGACGAATGTCTGTTTTGACGCCTAGATCGGTAAGAACAGGTATGAAACATTGCATTCGTGACTTACCGCGGTACATGTGTTAGGAATTCTGGCTGGGACATCATGTGCCTGAACTGCTGCTGGATGTAGGAGGGGTACTCATGTATATCTGAACTGAGCAATCTCCCTCCGTATTCGTTCTTACACACAACCCATGCCCTGAAGAGGCTTTGTGGAGAGGTGTGAAATGTTACTGTAACAGTGACATTATCCGTCGTCATGTAGTAGTCAGAATCAACAGCCGCTGAGACCAATTCTGTCAGGATCAAAAATGGGAGTCTTTGTCACAGGGCACATGTGTAGGATACGCCAAAATGACTAGCCCCAAAAAGGAAAGGGGAGCATGTTTCTTTTATAAAACGGATGCTGGAATTTATTTAATTTGTGTTTTACGCCGTACTCAAGAATATTTCACTTATACGACGGCTGCCAGCATTATGATGGAGGGGAGGGGTGAAATCGGGCAGAGCCCGGTTAAAACCACGACCATCCGCAGGTTGCTACAAGACGTTCTCACGTACGTTCGGAGAGAAAGCCAGCATGAGCTGGAATTGAACTAACAGCAACTGCATTGGTAAGAGCCTCTTGGATCATTGTGCCGCGGGAAGGCGGTTTGTATCATGGATAAAAGAAATGCCCGTCTTCGGCACACGAGAGACATATATTGGGAAACCTGTGTATTCATAGCGCCGATCGGTTTTTATACTCATGAACAACGCATCAGAACAAACAGCAATATTAACCGATAGTGATAAACATGTGCCTAAGATCTAAGTGCTGATCATTGTTGGCACCAAACGTTTCTGCTATAATGTCGAACCTCAAAGTTTAAAAGTTGTGTGACATATATCCATTATTATTTTAGTCCAGAAGTTGTTCTGACGTCACATAACCCTGTTGTCCGTGATTATTACAAGTCGTTAAAGTACAAATAACACACAAAAAACCTGTGCTCAAAATACAGACAGCATTCAAATTTCACCAGCCACCACTTTGCATCACGTGACTTTCTCGGCTGAACATGTTATAAGTTTTCTTTTGCATTGAAAATTGTTCAATGAAATATAAATATCGATGCGTTTCTGACCGTGTTTCTATACAAAAGAATTTTACCTGAATAAGGTGACCGTTCCCAGGCTGAGAGGATGAACATTATTAAGGCGACTCGATGATCCATGGTGTACACCAAAAGCTGGCGAAGCTCTTTGTCTTTCTGATAAAAAACATCTCAACATTCTTGGTTGGCACAAGATCGATTTAAATACTTAAATTATGTAGACCAAGGTTTGCATTGATCAGAAATTGTTTGATTAACGGTGGCGCACATCCATCCATAATAGTAAATTTCTCAATCGGATAGGTATCACCTTTCTAAATTTCGCATACCTCCTGTAAAACAACCCCATATCAAGCAGATCGATCGTCCGAGAGATGGGGCTAATAGAATGATAAGCATAGGTGATCTGTTGAGAAATCTCTCACAGTTTAACAGAATGATTTTTCTCGGGTTACTGCGATGTTCATAAATAATTACTTAATGGCTGATTAGAGGTTTTTCGTAGTGTCTTGACATTCACAGATGAAACGTGATGAGGCCTACCAGTATCTCAAAATCAATTATCTTATTGATATAAGAGGATTATATTAATGTACTACCTTTAAGTACCCTCCTGAAAATGAATAGCTGAGGACAGTTGGATTTCACTATTCACCATTTCATGCCCTAATTAATGATTTGCCTTCAATACTGAGCCAATACTGATACCGAATATGGGTATATTGTGTACGTTACTATTACCATACCATTGTCCTATATGAGCAATTAGCGTACATGTACGACATTTTTATAAAACTGGGCCTTGATGTTTGAGAACGGCGTCATCAAATAAATAAAACAAAAAAATAAATCTATCAACCTTTGACCTTCACAAACCACACTGATGCAATTGGGATAAAACCTACAAAAGTACTGAGTTCAATTGAACATCACTTTGAGATGGGCTAATAGGCTATATTGGATACCACTCTGAGATGGGCTAATAGGCTATATTGGATACCATTTTGAGATGGGCTAATAGGCTATATTGGATACCACTTTGAGATGAGCTGATGGACTATATTGTATACCACTTTGAGATGAGATGATAGGTATAGTATGTCGTTACTGTAAGATATAAATAACATTATTACACTGATGTCAATTCCTGAGGCTTATCAGAAAAAGAAAACATAATTCAATGCAATACTATACCCTTATACTCCATGCTGGTGCAAACAAGGCAAATAAAATATAAATCGGGGACGTTACTAGGGCTAGTGCAGAATAAGAAAATATCTGGCACTTCATGTTTGGTCAAGTTATATTAAGTCGCCTCTTTATGGAATTTTTAAGCAGTGCGGAAATGTAAAGCAAGCTTTCCTTCTAAGGAAACGTCAGCCTCTTTTTTTGCGGCTATCGATTATTTTCGAAAGGATATTGCTTTTTGATATGGAGTGCATAAGTGATATGAACTTTACTATAGCTATTTTAAGTTACATATATCTTCTTACATGTAGATGAATCTCTTGTACTGATAACCACTCAACCTCGTGCCACATAAATAGTTGACTTCAAATCGCAATATCAAGATATTAATTACCACCTTTTGGCACGTAATTAACTAATGTACATTTATTTCTTGCCTAAGAATGAGCTCACGATGTATGCCCTTTTGGTTGAAGGTGAGTAATCGCCTGCAAACTTCATGCTAGGCCACCTGAAAAGTCATACAGGTTCTGTCGATCGCTTACTGCTTCTAAGGCTTCGGGAGAGTGTTAATTGAGAGATGTCGATTATTTCTTGCCCGCGGCTCGGAGTGAACCAAAACCTTACGAGTCCTTTAGAATAACTGGCACTTGAGAACGACTCTGCACTGACCCAACCCGCCCTAATCTACAAATATGGCGGCGGTGACCAGTCACGCATTTTGAGGAGAACCTTAGCCAACTCTGGAGAGCAGATTCGCGATGCAAAGGTAGTGTTTTCTACTTTTGAGATTGATTTCTAGGGTGTGTTGAGCCAGTCGTTATTTTCAGGTCGCCCTACGTATCTCTTAACCAATACTAGGACTGTTTGGAAGTCTTGCTCCTTCGAACACATCACCCAGTTTGTGTAAAAGTATCTATAATGACGGACAAACCTCAATCGGAGTCAAAGAGGAAGGCGTCTTCGGATATTCCAAATCCAAGCGTGAAGCGTGTTAACTCGTTAGGAAGCATAACTACCGCTGTGGAAGATCCAAACAGACACCCCTTACTAATCGAGCTCATCGAAACGTCTGTCGTAAAACATTTGGAAGCTAAGGTTGAAACCCGGCTCGTGCAGGTAATGATCACAGCCATAAAGCCTCTTCTTGACGCTATCCAGGTAAGCCAGCTCAAAATAAATGACTTGTCAAAAAATGTTATTAAACAACAGGAAGAGAGGGACGAGACCATAAAATATTGCAAGCAGAAGTGAACCAACTCAACGCTGAAATATCAGAAGTCAAAAACAGATTGAAATCATCTGATGGACAACTACAAGAGCTGAAGTCGGAAAATGTATGTTTGCTGGATAAAGCTGAGCAGTATAGCCGTCGGAACTGTTTGCGGGTGAACGGACTTCGACTGCACCAGAATGAGTCCACCGACGATGCGGTATGTAAGATCGCTAAAGACATCAATGTTACAGTGAGTAAAGAAGATATATCCAGGTCGCACTTTATAGGTTCGCCAGAGATACACCAGATTATTGTAAGATTTGTATCTTACAGAAAACGGTCAGAGTTGATCTCCGCGAGAAGGCTACTGAAAAGGGACCATCCAGGAGTGTACATTAATGAGGACTTAACTCGATTGCGATTTAGTTTATTTAAAAATCTACTTCAGTTGAAGAAAGAGGATCGGGTGTTCGCTGCCTGGTCGTATGACGGCAACGTATTCTACCGCAAGACAGAGCATTGCCAGAAATATCAAGTGTCAAAGGAAAATGACCTACTTGGCCTGTAATTTCCTCCCCACAAATCTTCGCGCTACGCTGAACACTGTAACTTTTAACACCACGAATTTCCTAAGCACACCTTACTTCTGTCTTGGCATGCAGCTTTGTGACTCAGTGATGTAAGGTGACGACCATCAGAACAGCCTGTGCAATCCGTGCGGTGCTATCTTTTCTCGTGCACTCCATGCTCCAAGCTTTTCACCACCTTGCTCCTGTCCGTTCGTGCGATAGGCTGTGCAGAGGTACATTGCATGTCTGTACTTTCACAACTTTCAGTAGCCTGCTACAAATTGCTCCCTCAATAGATACGTGCACTAAAAAGCCCGTGCAATTGCCCTTGCATGTGTATCAATAGCCTCTATTATACATTTACTGGCTCTCCTAATTATCCTTTCCCCAATTCTGATTTCAAGTACATGTATATCGGTACAGTTGTGTGCTGTGTTCATATGCTCTACGTCTATTTTTCGTAGTGTATAGATAGAACCGAATTTGTGTATTCAACATTGTAAATAGCGATGACATTAACCAGTTGGTGCCTGATCACGGTTCTGATAAGGTAAACATTAAAATTAAGATCATATAATAACACATTGCTCTCTGGAAGGCTAAATGTAAATATTTCCTCACCATTACAATCCTCATCTTTATATGCTATATAAATGTTCCTGATAACTATACCAATTACTATTCCTCGATACTACCTGTACAGGTGGTCAGTCATGTTATACTGTTTGGTACGTCATATAATTAATTTAACACCCCGTTTACTTACAAGTTCATGTGTAATATCTATATCTTATATTAATTATCGATATAGATTAGAAATTAATCAACTCGTGAAATTAGGTCCAGTAAATACTTATAAACTAACAATATTCCCTACCATGGTTGGTGGAGTTTCCGAGCATGTGCTTCCTTTATACCTATCTTTATATATATCATGGGTGACTTAAATGAGTATAGGGTAGCAGTTGGGGCTTGGAATAATTTTTTATATTATAAAAAAAAATCGGATGTTAAGTAAGTTACTGAAGTTTTACGAACATCTTTGCTGTGCAATTATAGCACAGAGTTCATGTCTTGGTCTTTGCATCATTGCTATTCTTTCTACGCTCTGTAATCAACATTACTTTTTAACTATACATATGACTTTATTACTTAGATGTGGAGACATACATGTAAATCCAGGGCCGTCATGTCAGCATAATTTAAAAATTTGTCACTTTAATGCTCGTAGCTTACTTGCTCAAAGTAAGGACAACCTCTCCTCTTATTCTAAACTGGATGAGGCCTACACCTTGTTATGCAACCAATATAATTACATGTATGATATTATATGTGTCTCAGAAACCTGACTTGGTTCTGATATACCCGATGAAACAGTGAATCTAAATGGATACTGTATAGAACGAAAAGATAGAGACCGTCGTGGGGGTGGAGTAGCGATTTATTATAAGTCATCATTTAGTGCTATGCATAGAGGGGATTTAGAAAACGACAATGAAATGTTATGGATTTCAATCAAACATTTTAATAAACATATACAGTGTTCCGTTGGCTATCGTCCCCCCGAACCATTCTTCACAAACACAGGATGAATTTCTAGCTAACTTAGATAACAGCCTCAACTCAGCTCTGACAGAAAATCCAGACGCCTTGATAATAAACTACCAGGCAAAAGAAAGGTTTCACCCACTTCTTGAGCCCATAAAACAAAAACAAAGTCAGATGTAAGAATTAAGAAGATTGGTTTATAAACAGGAATCATTGTGAAATATTCTCTCAAAAAGGCTTTAAAATATTGGCATTCAATTGGCCACAAAACACAATGAAAGAGACAAGGGGTCAGAAGAAAAAATTACACAAATGTAAAGTTAACTGGCAAGTGCATGTAAAGTCACAGTATCCACAGAAATGAAGGACTACAGTCATCAGTAGCGAGTGTGGCCACCCTGGGCATCAATGCATGCAAGCACACGCCTCCGTATTGACGTCGTCCGTCGCCGGATGACGTCAGCTGGGGTAACGTTCCATAGGTTTAACAGAGCTTGCTCAAGTTCCTGTTGGTTAGTTGGAGGAGGCACCAACTGTCTCAAACGGCGGTCAAGGTGATCCCAGAGACGGTTAATGGGGTTCATGTCTGGTGAGTTGGCTGGGCAGGGCAACACGATGACGTTTGCGGTCTCGAGGTAGTCTGTAAAAATGCGATCCTTTTGGCTGTCATTAAAGGAAAGGAACGACGACAGGTCTCAGTACCTCATCAAGGTATCGCTGGCCAGTCAGATTACCTCGCACAATAACCAGCTGCGTCTTCATTTGGCCACAAATCCCTCCCCAAACCATGACGCCTCCGCCTCCAAACGGATAAACCTCTCTTACGCAGTTTGGCGCGAGACGCTCGCCTCTTCGTCGGAAAACTCGAACTCTGCCATCGTTCCTGAATAGACAGAACCTGCTCTCGTCTGTAAACAGCACTCTCGCCCAGTCACGTCGCTGCCACCGACGTACAATACGTGCCCATCGCAATCTGCGTTGACGGTATAAAAGGGTCAAGGCCATCCTACGGAAGGGGCGGTAAGGTCGTAAACCAGCTGAACGAAGACGACGCAGTGTTGTCCTGGGGCTGATGACATGGCCTAGTGCCGTGCCCGCTGTTGACGTCGCCGTGACGAATCGGTTTCGGAGGTGGATCTGCCGGATGTAGCGATCTTCAGCCGCAGTTGTTACCCTCGGTCTTCCCGATCTTGGTCTGTCTTGGGTCTGGCCTGTCTGCTGATAGCGTATCAACAACCTCCTGATGGTGGTTTGGCTGCAGTTGAACGTTCTTGCAATGTGACGTTGCGAGACTCCCATGGTGGACATACCGATGGCCTGGTCTCGTTGCGCTTGCGTAAGTCTTGGCATACTGTTGGTGTTTTTTCGGTCACTGAATGTCTGCTCTTTCGAGCAAGAGTATTTATGCAACATTACCGCACGTGCATCACGAGCCATGCCTCAAAAGGACGTTTTGCATGTTATCGCAATTTCACAATTCCAATTGCTGCGTTCGTGACGATGCGCTCTGGTAGAGGAAACGATGCAGTAATACACCATGTCCTGCTTAGAATCAAATCCGGAACCGCGCTTTTATTTTTTTTATGACAAAAAATACGGTGAAACCTTTCTTTTGCCTGGTAGTTTAATTGGTGATTTTAATGACAGGTGTGTTGATTGGTCCAAATACAACGATAAGAGTGAACTAATAATGAAGTTGTTTGATATTATTACAAGTAAAAATTTATTTGGGTTAATTAATGAGCCCACAAGATATAGCAATGGAACTTCATATATTTTAGATTTAATCATAACAGATAGTATCGGTTATGTGACTGAATATCAAGTAGCTTCGCCAATGGTCAATCTTGACCATTGTTCTGTATATTGTACCTTAAATATTCTGGTAAATGATAAACCAAGAGCATATAAAAGACACATATGGGATTTTCAATATGCTGACTTAATACAGCTTCAGTCAATTATCTCTACCACTCCCTGGGAAGCCGTGTGTGACATATTCGATGATATGGATTATAAACTGTATGTTTGAAACAATCTTTTTTTATCTTGTTGTGCGGAAGCAATACCAAATAAGCAAGTAACAATACGACCAAGGGATAAACCATGGATGACAAACGATGTTCGTTATAAATTACGAATAAGAAATAGATGTTTTTAAAAATTTAAGAGGACTAAGTCAGAGGAAGACAGATTTCGATTTTATATATCTAGGCGTGAAGCTAATACCAGTAAGAGAAAATCAATATTAAGATATGGTGAAAAACTAAAGGTAAAACTTTCTAATCCCAATTTAGATACCAAGTCTTACTGGTCTATAATGAAATCTCTGCTGGGTTCAAAAGCGAAACCACCTGTCCCTACTTTAATTGTTAACGATAAAATTGTATCAAGTGATACTGAAAAAGCTAATGAGTTCGTTAGATTTTTTGCAAGCCATTCAACTCTTCCGTCAGTAATACCCGTTTTACCTCCATTCACTTATTATACTGCTGCACGCCTTAATTGTATACAAACAAGTGAAAGGGAAGTAGCTGATTTTCTGTCCAAACTAAATATTAGGAAAGCTTCTGGTGGTGATGTAATTAGCAATTTCATGCTCAAAAATACAGCGGAAAATATAGCACCTTACCTCACTAAGCTATTTAATTTCTCACTTCAGTCAGGAGTCTTTCCATCAGCTTGGAAACTATCTAGAGTATGCCCTGTCTTTAAAAAGGGAGACAGACATGATATGTCAAGTTACAGACCCGTTTCTCTACAGCCCTCTCTCTCTAAAGTCTTAGAAAATAGTATATAAGCACTTGTATGAATATTGTATTAACCATAACCTTCTAGTATCGAATAATCGATTTAAACATGGCGACTCGACAATATGTCAGTTAACTAAAAAAACTAAAAAGTCTGGATAACGGTAGTGATACGTGTTTAGTTTTCCTATATGTAAACAAGGCTTTTGATAAAGTCTGGCATGAGGGTCTTTTGTTGAAATTGAGACAGTTGGGTTTTAGGGATCCATTACTGACATGGATTAAGAATTATTTATCTGATAGAAAAATTGAAGTTTGTTTAAACGGAGCAGATTCAGACATATATTCTGTTCAAAGCGGAGTTCCTCAAGGCTCCGTTCTAGGACCGCTTCTTTTCCTAATTTTTGTAAATGACATAAATGTGAACATTGAATGTAATATCAATATTTTTGCTTATGATACATCTTTGTCCGAAGAGATGTCTGAGTTTATTACATCTGAAAATAAAATAAATCGAGAACTAGGTCGCTTGTCTCAATGGGCCAAACAGTGGTTGATAACATTCATTGCACAGAAAACTGTATACTTATTTGTTTCCTTATAAAAGAACCCGATGTACCCAAAACTGTATTTAGATGGTATTGAAGTGAACAGTGTTCAGTACCATAAACACTTGGTATCATTCCACAGCACGATGGTAAATGGGACGAAAATATAAGATCACTCGTAAATAAATGTAATAAGAAATTAGGTATTATAAATAGTGAAGAGGACATTAACAAGGAAGTGTTTAATAACTTTATACAATAAAGTGAACTCATTTGGACACCACTATATGTTCGGCTTAGACAACATAGGATTCTGCTATTTTTTAAAATTGTAAATGGACTTTCCTCGCCTTACCTACAGTCCCTATTATCAAGACGATCAACAGAGTATAATACATATAACTTAAGGTATAATGAAAATTTACGTATATTTAGATGCCGTCTCAGTATATATAAATCTTTCTTCTTCCCGAAAACAACTAAGGACTGGAATAATTTACTTAAACATATATGCCATTCTTCAATGAAAGAACTTCAAAAATGTCTATCTCCACCAATTATTACTACGTCTAGTGATTTAATATCGTTATATAATGACTTTAGCAACTTTTCATCTGTCCAGCACTGCAGAATGAGAATGGGATTCAGCGCTCTTCGGGCAGATTTTTTTAAGTATAATATTACCGAAGATACTGCTTGCCATTACTGTAATGATACATGTGAAGATACCTTTCATTTTTTTTTATTTGCTCTCAATTTGCCACCCATAGGAAGCACATGCTACATACTCTCACACAAATTATTTCACCCGGTGTAAATTATTCTGTTTTCATTCCACAGTTTTCACGATATATATGTAATATACTTTTGTTTGGCTCTAAAGATTTAAATTACGAAGATAATAAACTTGTTTTTCAATGTGTGCATAAATTTATCAATGATACAGAAAGATTTTATGACCATGGTAATGGTAAAAACGATGTTAACATTGTAAATAATAATTAATTTATTTCAACTTATATCTGAAATATGTATTCTCACATTACCGGCCCGGATAGCACAGTTGGTAGAGCGTCCGCTTCGGGACCGGTAGATCCAGGATCAATCCTTCATCGAGTCACACCTAAGACTTTAAAAGAGGAAGTTCTAACTTCGCTTGGCGTTCAGCATGAAGGGGATAGTGCAACGACTGGTTGACCCGTATCAGTATAATGGCTTACTTGCCTTCGGTAAGGCGTCTCAGTGAAGCAGCACTAAATAAAAGAGCGGTGGAAATCCGTCCTGCTACAAGGAGGCACATGACACGTACATGCACCCTAATGATTCCTTCGTCGTCATATGACTGAAAAATTGTTGAGTACGACGTTAAACCCCAAGCACTCACTCACTGTATTCTCATATTTATATGTATGTACTTCGTCAGTTATTATGTTGTTGCTTTGAGGAGATCTCTGTTGTAGCCATTAGGCTGTGAGAAATCCTCGTTAAATAAATAAAGAATTAAATGGCTATATTTTCACTTCGCTATATCGTAAGCGTTCTGTCACGAGGATTCAACGTTGTAATATGGTTGAAATATTACTGAATATAACTCTAGAAACCACTTTAAAATCCTATTGTAATTTTATAGGAGCCTACTTACCTGGACCGAAGCCGGAAATTTTTAAAACCAACTTTTTCATTTCAAGGGAACGGCTTAAAACTTCAGTGTTAGAATTTAAAGTTATCAAGGAAACTTGAGACATAAAACAATGTAGGCAGAGATACAACAGTGTAGGTAGACACTAAAGGCATACATTTATTTTTCAAAATAAAATACAATACGTCAATGGTGACACAACATCGCGCGTAAAGTTGTTGCAAAAATATAATGTATAGGTATGTAGCACCTTAGAATGTGTATAGCACTGACACTTATCAAAGTAAATATGAATGTACATTTACATTGTTTGCAAAAGCAGACAAGCCTTCTGGAAAGTTAGAGTATGGAATGTCTGTCTCGAGATACTGATGCAGATAAAAAGACGGTTCAGCTGCAAAGAAGTTACCAGAAAACATATAGTCCGTACACGTGATGATGTCACTCGGTGTGATGACGTCGTCAAACGTCAGTCTCAGTGGAGGGATTTCCGGAAGATGGGGAACATTGTATATAGACTCTGGAGACACTTCCGGTAGATTGCCTGTATTCTCAGTGCTTTCTCGATAAGAAATCCTGGGGTAACGACAAGGGGGCGTAAGTCGACCGGACAATTGGCCGTGCACATCTAACTCCGGGCTTGAAAATTCTGCACAAGTGTCGTAACCGCTGCTATCCGACACTGACACTGAGGTGTCACTGCTAGGACTCACTGATTCTCCTGTTCGCACACACCGACTTACAGGACTGACAACATGACCAGTGGGAGGGCTACTGTGTACGTAGTCCTTCAAGCCATTGTCAGTGTTTGAAGAAATTGAAGTGTCCCCTAAATTGCACATCTGAAGCTGGAACAGCTTAGCCGGAGACGGACTGGTGTCGAGGATGTTCTGGAAAGCCTCCATCCTGTGAGCCAAGGTTAACACACAACCTTCCCATAATCCATTGGCGTTGACTTGTTGGAATCCTGACCGTAATGCGTTGGATCCGGAGAACTTGTTAGTCGGTCGGTAATCTCCTCGGGCAAAGGTTAGCAAGCTCTTTGGGATAATGGTCCACAGAAAAGCAGATCTGAAATACATCAAGCAAGAATCATTAATAAGATGAAATAAAAAAAATAGCACGTATTAAACTGAATTTTTTTTTAAATCGATGTACAACTCTTAAGACAAATTTGGATTAAATGTTAAAGCTAGTGAAAGTAGGATTACATTCTTGCCCTATGAACCCTGACCTCTAATCCCTCCCCAGTCCCCACTGGATATTTAATCAATCAGTTTACCGGAACTGACAGTCGTATGATTTCGCATAACAAAAGTACGAATGTATTCCATATGATCAGGGACGTTTAACTCACCTGATGATTAAAAAAAAGCCTCATTGATTTCACACTTGACAGTACTATTTTCCTTAATAAAACAAGGACATTAAAAGCATTTATGCTGGGGTGGAGATAATTATTAAAATGTCTCGCTTCTTTTCGACATTCGTAACGTAAGGTGAATGATGTTTGATGAAATTAATAAAAAGATAAAGCGCATATATATGCAAAATACAGTAAAGTTTTGTCAGAGCTGTGTATTATTCATTTCTTTGTTGTGTAACAGACTAAGCAAACACCCACAATCTGATGTCTTAGTATCGACTAATAAAACGAAATAGTCTAGCTGAGTATTAGCACAGTCTCTGAGAAGAATTAGAATGGTCTCCGCTTAAGCTGTACCAGCCAAACAATCTTCTATGATTTTGAGCAAGGTTTGTCGACATTTAGATCATCTTATCCAGTGGGGAGAACGGGGTTAAGTAGCGTATAATTATTGGTGAGGTGTTGAGCAAAAACGGAGGAGATTATAGAGGATTATCACAAAACACCTCATGTGGATGAGCAACAGAAGAATCGTAGAGAAGTTCCGTTTCTAATAACTCATCGGATCATTGTTTTGTTTTGCTCTTCACAAAACAATGTCTAAGCCAGAGTGAGATATGAGTGACATGCTTACTCTGTTGTTGAATATCAGCTACTAAAACACGTTTATGCTGTGGAATGTGAATTTTACACACTAACTCGTTTTTCGACATCCGTAATGGAAGATTGATGGTGTGTCTTTAAAATCAGTGAACACAAACAACGCATACAACCCATCGTACATATTCAGTAAAATAATACATTCCATTTTCCATTGGATGACAGTGTTTTGCATAATGAAAATACGTTACCAATGTTTTGATGTGAAATAGATTATTTTTATAAAAGCGTGTCAGTCTTTTTCTACATCTGCAAAGGAAAGAGGATTGTGTTTTTCTAAAACTGAGGAACATAAAGGACGCAATGACGACTGCACACACACAGCATTCAGAAAAGGTATAACCTTTGTACTTTCTTGTATTATTTATCACTTTATAATCCACTTACTCGTGTATAACGTGTCCAACCGTTAATATGTTGATGTCTAACTCTTACCTGAGAGGAAATATTCTGATAGATGTGAGATCACGTGTCTATCTGATCATTTTTAGAAAAAATCACGTTGAAAGATGGAATTTCGCATGACATGAATTGTATACCGCCATCTTTACCTTGAATGATCATTGCTTTAGACGTAAACCAAATGAACGGGACTATTTGACGTTGGCAAACTTTGTCATTTAAGTGGTGAGAAAAGGTTAAATGGTTCATCATTGCTAGTAAGGAAAGGGCATAATAGGGGACTATCTCTTACCTATAGAGGGATAACGCCTGACGGCTAAAAGTAACAGAAGGATGGCAGTGAATCATCGTTGGAGATAACTGATCTAATTATTGTACCTTTGTGAACACGCACAGTTGGATTAATCTGTTTTTCTGTTAAATGAAAACCAGATGTGAACATGTAAGACAAATGAGGTATCGTTTGTTTCAGTTTGACTATGTTGAGGTTCTTGAAGATGGTGAACTTGCTAGTGATCAGACAGACAAAAGTCCAATGAAATCTCGTCATAGATACTTAAATGACTGTTTTATTATTTATATGATCATTTATTATACAGATACTGTCATAAATTGTCTCATGATCATTGATTTCGAAATGTAAAAATGCACTACGATTTGCTCTCAACAGCTGTTAAAGAGAAGTGTAATGGTATCGTTTGTTTCAGTTTGACTATATTGAAGTTCTTGAAGATGGTGAACTTGCTAGTGACCAGACAGACAAAAGTCCAAGGAAATCCCGTCATAGATACTTCAATGACTGTTTTATTATCATATGATCATTTATTATGACAATACTTATTGCTTTATTATTGTAAGATGATATTAATGTTAACTTTCTGAGTTTTTCTAGACAAAGTAAAAAAGACATTTTTATAGGAAATGTCTTCAATTTAGTCCTTTGTGCACGGAGGAAAAGTGACAAAGCTTTAACATTTTAACTCGACACAATATTGTAAAGGTACCTGAGTATTATGGTAAATTTTCGGTTTTAGCTGGGATACACTGTGTGATATACTATCTCGGGTTTAAGGCATTAAAGCCTAATTTCCGTATTTTTGGAATAATGGCCAACTTATAAACTTTCAGAAAATGCCATTCTCAGTATTTTGCAAATTTCTGTTTTGACGCAATAATTCATTGGTTTTAATTCGATCCGAATTACGAAAGTTAATATATGCTCGAAAATAAATGAGCACTGGAAAATATGCACGTTGAAGGCCGCTCAGCAATGTTCGTGTAATGTGAACGCTTACTTCTTATTCCTTGGCTAAAGCACTTGTGACGTCATGATGGTGCACAGAAGCTGAATATGTGTAACAAATGTATGACATCCAGCTGACCTGTTCAACAACCTCACTGATGATGATTGGTCAGATACGTGTCCTTAAGTGACAGTTCAGAACACAGTCCATCCTAAAGTTTTACGGCTCTTCCGATGACATCACATTATCATAGTGCATACCGCACAAAAGTTCAGGGAAACGCCGCTTTTCACTCATGAGGTATCACTATGATATCATGGGTCAAAGGGCCACCCATTTCTTTCTCAAGAAATAAGTATCATGGAAATCAATCCTCTAAACGTGACAAGGTTGAGCGATCGGAGTAATTATATGCAGAAAAACAATCTGGAGCAACAATGGTAATGACGTCATAACATTGTGACGTAAACTGTGACGTTACCACTAATATGGAAAGAATTCACATCGTGGTAAAACAGGTTCTCTACCCAGCTGTTTGTTTATCGCGTGCGTAGTAACGTTTGTGTTGATAGTATTGTACACGCTATATGAAAACAAAGATTGGGATTTCTAACTGCTTATAATTTTATCAGGACGAATGAGCGAATGTTTCCGTTTGATTAGTAAAGACAAGTTGTGTTTATTTTGTAATTTTTTTTAGTTTTTACAATAATGTGAAAATGGCCAATAGGGTAATTCTGCATTATACCAGAAATACCTTTAATAATTGTTTGATGGTTACCGAATGTTTGGTTATTCCGTTCTGCGACTGTGACCTGTCAATGGACATCAAGCCATTTTAAAGGAAAAAACTTCCACATAAACGCATTGGTCTAAAACTCTTTAAAGAGCAACAAAATTGACAGAGATATAGAAAACAGTAAAAAAGAAATATAACAGTATAGCTAGAAATACAGTAGTGCAGGCAGAGCCACAAAACTCAAACATTTGTTATTTAGAAGAAAAAAAAAACACAAAACTGTCCTGTTAATCAGCATCACCATGGAAGCTCATCTAAAAATAATTTATAGCTATGTAGCACTTTAAAATGTGTTTTAGCACTGATCCTACTTATAAAGACAAATATGAATTCACACTGTTTTCAGAAATGTCCGATGTCCCTGGATGGTTGATGTATGCCATATCTATCTGGGCACGTTGATGTGGATAAAATGACGGCCCGCTGATGGCGAGGTTATAGGGAAAAGGCATGGTTCGTGTATGTGGTGATATCACTCGGTGCGATGACGTCATCAAACGTGAGTCTCAGTGGTGGAATTTCCGGAAGATCAGGAATATTGTACATACACTCCGGAGACAATTCCGGTAGGTCGCTTAAATTCTCATTGGTTTCTAAATAGGAGAACCTAGTCTGCTGAATAGGGGGCGTAACTCTACACGACAATTGACTATGCACATAAAAATCAGGACTTAATAATTCTCCTAAAGTGTCGTAACCGCTGCTGTCAGACGCACACGCTGAGGTGTCACTTGTGGTGTCACTATACGGACTTGATGAATCTACTGTCATCGCACACCGAGTTACAGGACTAACTCTGGCTGGGCTAATGTGTCCGTAATCCTTAATCCCAGAATCAGTGTTGGAATAAATTGAGGTGTCCTCTAGATTGCACATCTGAAGCTGGAACAGTTTAGCAGGAGACGGACTAGTGTCGAGGATGTTCTGGAAAGCCTCCATTCTGTGAGTCAAGGATAACACACAGCCTTCCCATAATCCATTGGCGTTGACTTGTTGGAATCCTGACCGTAATGCGTTGGATCCGGAGAACTTGTTAGTCGGTCGGTAATCTCCTCGGGCAAAGGTTAGCAAGCTCTTTGGGGTAATGCCCCACAGAAAAGCAGATCTGCAATAAGTCAAGCAATAATCATTAATAAGATGAAAAAAAAACACTAGCACGTATTAAACTGAAATTTTTAAAATCAATGTATTATTGTCTACAACTCTAAGACAAATTTGGATTAAATGTTAAAGTTATAGTTAGCTATTTTTTGTTCTCTTTCAATGAGCCCCACTTGAACCTTCTGGAAAAAAGCACATAGCTTACCTGTTAAGGACACCGTTGCGTGGTTTTTGGTTCTTTCGTCCTATCTTGGTGAAGCACTTGGTTTTGGACAAACTATGGCGAATGGCATTTTTCCAGTGTTGTTTACTTGTCGCTTTAAAATAGCAGAAACGAGTCTCGATGTAGCGGTAGATTTCAGTGATGGGCAGACAGAAGTTGGGAGATCTCATTATCGCCAGGAAGATGAGTTCCGTGTAGGTAAAGTTTGGTTTTCGACTGACATCCTGAGTGTCGAGTCCTTCGTAGGTTCTGACAAAGTTATCTAGCACACTGCGCAGGTCATCTTGGCTGAGGGGCGGAACGGACGTTTTCTTAATAGAGGCTGGTCTAGAGACCTTCCGGTATTTCAGTAAATTCTCCACCATGTGGGTATCTGTGTGGAAACTTTGACTGAACTTTCTCTTGTAAGCCATTATAGCAAGTTTAGTAGTGGAGAGAGAACCGATGCTTTGGGATGGATCTTTTTTCCAGCCAGAGATCTGAAATGTACTGAGGTATAAACTGGGCCTCGTATATATAGTGCTAACTGTAATCTGAGTGATCCTTTTCTAACATGACATGACAGAGACAGTTGTAAGAACATCTCGTCCACTGTGACTCAATGTCACATATTATCAAGCCTCCAGTGAAAGTAGGATTACATTCTTACCCTATGAACCCTGACCTCTAATCCCTCCCCACTCCCCACTGGATATTTAATCAGTTAGTTTACCGAAACTGACAGCCGTATGATTTCGCATAACAAAAGTACGAATGTATTCCATATGATCAGGGGCGTTTAACTCACCTGATGTTTAACAAAAAGCCTCATTGATTTCACATCGGACAATACTTCTTTGCTTAATGAAACAAGGACATTAAAAACATTTATGCTGGGGTGGAGATAATTATTAAAATGTCTCGCTTCTTTTCGACATTCGTAACGTAAGGTGAATGATGTTTGATGAAATTAATAAAAAGATAAAGCGCATATATATGCAAAATACAGTAAAGTTTTGTCAGAGCTGTGTATTATTCATTTCTTTGTTGTGTAACAGACTAAGCAAACACCCACAATCTGATGTCTTAGTATCGACTAATAAAACGAAATAGTCTAGCTGAGTATTAGCACAGTCTCTGAGAAGAATTAGAATGGTCTCCGCTTAAGCTGTACCAGCCAAACAATCTTCTATGATTTTGAGCAAGGTTTGTCGACATTTAGATCATCTTATCCAGTGGGGAGAACGGGGTTAAGTAGCGTATAATTATTGGTGAGGTGTTGAGCAAAAACGGAGGAGATTATAGAGGATTATCACAAAACACCTCATGTGGATGAGCAACAGAAGAATCGTAGAGAAGTTCCGTTTCTAATAACTCATCGGATCATTGTTTTGTTTTGCTCTTCACAAAACAATGTCTAAGCCAGAGTGAGATATGAGTGACATGCTTACTCTGTTGTTGAATATCAGCTACTAAAACACGTTTATGCTGTGGAATGTGAATTTTACACACTAACTCGTTTTTCGACATCCGTAATGGAAGATTGATGGTGTGTCTTTAAAATCAGTGAACACAAACAACGCATACAACCCATCGTACATATTCAGTAAAATAATACATTCCATTTTCCATTGGATGACAGTGTTTTGCATAATGAAAATACGTTACCAATGTTTTGATGTGAAATAGATTATTTTTATAAAAGCGTGTCAGTCTTTTTCTACATCTGCAAAGGAAAGAGGATTGTGTTTTTCTAAAACTGAGGAACATAAAGGACGCAATGACGACTGCACACACACAGCATTCAGAAAAGGTATAACCTTTGTACTTTCTTGTATTATTTATCACTTTATAATCCACTTACTCGTGTATAACGTGTCCAACCGTTAATATGTTGATGTCTAACTCTTACCTGAGAGGAAATATTCTGATAGATGTGAGATCACGTGTCTATCTGATCATTTTTAGAAAAAATCACGTTGAAAGATGGAATTTCGCATGACATGAATTGTATACCGCCATCTTTACCTTGAATGATCATTGCTTTAGACGTAAACCAAATGAACGGGACTATTTGACGTTGGCAAACTTTGTCATTTAAGTGGTGAGAAAAGGTTAAATGGTTCATCATTGCTAGTAAGGAAAGGGCATAATAGGGGACTATCTCTTACCTATAGAGGGATAACGCCTGACGGCTAAAAGTAACAGAAGGATGGCAGTGAATCATCGTTGGAGATAACTGATCTAATTATTGTACCTTTGTGAACACGCACAGTTGGATTAATCTGTTTTTCTGTTAAATGAAAACCAGATGTGAACATGTAAGACAAATGAGGTATCGTTTGTTTCAGTTTGACTATGTTGAGGTTCTTGAAGATGGTGAACTTGCTAGTGATCAGACAGACAAAAGTCCAATGAAATCTCGTCATAGATACTTAAATGACTGTTTTATTATTTATATGATCATTTATTATACAGATACTGTCATAAATTGTCTCATGATCATTGATTTCGAAATGTAAAAATGCACTACGATTTGCTCTCAACAGCTGTTAAAGAGAAGTGTAATGGTATCGTTTGTTTCAGTTTGACTATATTGAAGTTCTTGAAGATGGTGAACTTGCTAGTGACCAGACAGACAAAAGTCCAAGGAAATCCCGTCATAGATACTTCAATGACTGTTTTATTATCATATGATCATTTATTATGACAATACTTATTGCTTTATTATTGTAAGATGATATTAATGTTAACTTTCTGAGTTTTTCTAGACAAAGTAAAAAAGACATTTTTATAGGAAATGTCTTCAATTTAGTCCTTTGTGCACGGAGGAAAAGTGACAAAGCTTTAACATTTTAACTCGACACAATATTGTAAAGGTACCTGAGTATTATGGTAAATTTTCGGTTTTAGCTGGGATACACTGTGTGATATACTATCTCGGGTTTAAGGCATTAAAGCCTAATTTCCGTATTTTTGGAATAATGGCCAACTTATAAACTTTCAGAAAATGCCATTCTCAGTATTTTGCAAATTTCTGTTTTGACGCAATAATTCATTGGTTTTAATTCGATCCGAATTACGAAAGTTAATATATGCTCGAAAATAAATGAGCACTGGAAAATATGCACGTTGAAGGCCGCTCAGCAATGTTCGTGTAATGTGAACGCTTACTTCTTATTCCTTGGCTAAAGCACTTGTGACGTCATGATGGTGCACAGAAGCTGAATATGTGTAACAAATGTATGACATCCAGCTGACCTGTTCAACAACCTCACTGATGATGATTGGTCAGATACGTGTCCTTAAGTGACAGTTCAGAACACAGTCCATCCTAAAGTTTTACGGCTCTTCCGATGACATCACATTATCATAGTGCATACCGCACAAAAGTTCAGGGAAACGCCGCTTTTCACTCATGAGGTATCACTATGATATCATGGGTCAAAGGGCCACCCATTTCTTTCTCAAGAAATAAGTATCATGGAAATCAATCCTCTAAACGTGACAAGGTTGAGCGATCGGAGTAATTATATGCAGAAAAACAATCTGGAGCAACAATGGTAATGACGTCATAACATTGTGACGTAAACTGTGACGTTACCACTAATATGGAAAGAATTCACATCGTGGTAAAACAGGTTCTCTACCCAGCTGTTTGTTTATCGCGTGCGTAGTAACGTTTGTGTTGATAGTATTGTACACGCTATATGAAAACAAAGATTGGGATTTCTAACTGCTTATAATTTTATCAGGACGAATGAGCGAATGTTTCCGTTTGATTAGTAAAGACAAGTTGTGTTTATTTTGTAATTTTTTTTAGTTTTTACAATAATGTGAAAATGGCCAATAGGGTAATTCTGCATTATACCAGAAATACCTTTAATAATTGTTTGATGGTTACCGAATGTTTGGTTATTCCGTTCTGCGACTGTGACCTGTCAATGGACATCAAGCCATTTTAAAGGAAAAAACTTCCACATAAACGCATTGGTCTAAAACTCTTTAAAGAGCAACAAAATTGACAGAGATATAGAAAACAGTAAAAAAGAAATATAACAGTATAGCTAGAAATACAGTAGTGCAGGCAGAGCCACAAAACTCAAACATTTGTTATTTAGAAGAAAAAAAAAACACAAAACTGTCCTGTTAATCAGCATCACCATGGAAGCTCATCTAAAAATAATTTATAGCTATGTAGCACTTTAAAATGTGTTTTAGCACTGATCCTACTTATAAAGACAAATATGAATTCACACTGTTTTCAGAAATGTCCGATGTCCCTGGATGGTTGATGTATGCCATATCTATCTGGGCACGTTGATGTGGATAAAATGACGGCCCGCTGATGGCGAGGTTATAGGGAAAAGGCATGGTTCGTGTATGTGGTGATATCACTCGGTGCGATGACGTCATCAAACGTGAGTCTCAGTGGTGGAATTTCCGGAAGATCAGGAATATTGTACATACACTCCGGAGACAATTCCGGTAGGTCGCTTAAATTCTCATTGGTTTCTAAATAGGAGAACCTAGTCTGCTGAATAGGGGGCGTAACTCTACACGACAATTGACTATGCACATAAAAATCAGGACTTAATAATTCTCCTAAAGTGTCGTAACCGCTGCTGTCAGACGCACACGCTGAGGTGTCACTTGTGGTGTCACTATACGGACTTGATGAATCTACTGTCATCGCACACCGAGTTACAGGACTAACTCTGGCTGGGCTAATGTGTCCGTAATCCTTAATCCCAGAATCAGTGTTGGAATAAATTGAGGTGTCCTCTAGATTGCACATCTGAAGCTGGAACAGTTTAGCAGGAGACGGACTAGTGTCGAGGATGTTCTGGAAAGCCTCCATTCTGTGAGTCAAGGATAACACACAGCCTTCCCATAATCCATTGGCGTTGACTTGTTGGAATCCTGACCGTAATGCGTTGGATCCGGAGAACTTGTTAGTCGGTCGGTAATCTCCTCGGGCAAAGGTTAGCAAGCTCTTTGGGGTAATGCCCCACAGAAAAGCAGATCTGCAATAAGTCAAGCAATAATCATTAATAAGATGAAAAAAAAACACTAGCACGTATTAAACTGAAATTTTTAAAATCAATGTATTATTGTCTACAACTCTAAGACAAATTTGGATTAAATGTTAAAGTTATAGTTAGCTATTTTTTGTTCTCTTTCAATGAGCCCCACTTGAACCTTCTGGAAAAAAGCACATAGCTTACCTGTTAAGGACACCGTTGCGTGGTTTTTGGTTCTTTCGTCCTATCTTGGTGAAGCACTTGGTTTTGGACAAACTATGGCGAATGGCATTTTTCCAGTGTTGTTTACTTGTCGCTTTAAAATAGCAGAAACGAGTCTCGATGTAGCGGTAGATTTCAGTGATGGGCAGACAGAAGTTGGGAGATCTCATTATCGCCAGGAAGATGAGTTCCGTGTAGGTAAAGTTTGGTTTTCGACTGACATCCTGAGTGTCGAGTCCTTCGTAGGTTCTGACAAAGTTATCTAGCACACTGCGCAGGTCATCTTGGCTGAGGGGCGGAACGGACGTTTTCTTAATAGAGGCTGGTCTAGAGACCTTCCGGTATTTCAGTAAATTCTCCACCATGTGGGTATCTGTGTGGAAACTTTGACTGAACTTTCTCTTGTAAGCCATTATAGCAAGTTTAGTAGTGGAGAGAGAACCGATGCTTTGGGATGGATCTTTTTTCCAGCCAGAGATCTGAAATGTACTGAGGTATAAACTGGGCCTCGTATATATAGTGCTAACTGTAATCTGAGTGATCCTTTTCTAACATGACATGACAGAGACAGTTGTAAGAACATCTCGTCCACTGTGACTCAATGTCACATATTATCAAGCCTCCAGTGAAAGTAGGATTACATTCTTACCCTATGAACCCTGACCTCTAATCCCTCCCCACTCCCCACTGGATATTTAATCAGTTAGTTTACCGAAACTGACAGCCGTATGATTTCGCATAACAAAAGTACGAATGTATTCCATATGATCAGGGGCGTTTAACTCACCTGATGTTTAACAAAAAGCCTCATTGA
The DNA here is from genome assembly GCF_032854445.1 of Liolophura sinensis. Classification (NCBI taxonomy): domain Eukaryota; kingdom Metazoa; phylum Mollusca; class Polyplacophora; order Chitonida; family Chitonidae; genus Liolophura; species Liolophura sinensis. The sequence goes on from NC_088300.1 coordinate 23,109,484, forward strand.
TTTCACATCGGACAATACTTCTTTGCTTAATGAAACAAGGACATTAAAAACATTTATGCTGGGGTGGAGATAATTATTAAAATGTCTCGCTTCTTTTCGACATCCGAACGTAAGGTGAATGATGTTTGATGAAATTAATAAAAATAAACAGCGCATATATATGCAAAATACAGTAAAGTTTTGTCAGAGCTGTGTATTATTCATTTGTTTCTTGTGTAACAGACTAAGCATACACCCACAATCTGATATCTGAGTATCGACTAATAAAACGAAATAGTCTAGCTGAGTATCAACACAATCTCTGAGAAGCATTAGAATGGTCTCCACTTAAGCTGTACCAGCCAAACAATCTTCTATGATTTTGAGCAAGGTTTGTCGACATTTAGATCATCTTTACCAGTGGGGAGAACGGGGTTTAGTAGCCTATAATTATTGGTGAGGTGTTGAGCAAAACGGAGAAGATTATAGAGGATTATCACAAAACACCTCATGTAGATGAGCAACAGAAGAATCGTAGAGAAGTTCCGTTTCTAATAACTCATCGGATCATTGTTTTGTTTTGCTCTTCATAAAACGATGTCTAAGCCAGAGTGAGACATGAGTGACAGGCTTACTCTGTTGTTGAATATCAGCTACTAAAGCACGTTTATGCTGTGGAATGTGAATTTTACAAAGTAACTTGTTTTTCGACATCCGTAATGGAAGTTTGATGGTGTGTCTTTAAAATCAGTGAACACAAACAATGCATACAACCCATCGTACATATTCAGTAAAATAATACATTCCATTTTCCATTGGATGACAGTGTTTTGAATAATGAAAATACGTTACCAATATTTCGATGTGAAATAGATTATCTTTATAAAAGTGTCTCAGTCTTTTTCCACATCTGCAAAGGAAAGAGGATTGTGTTTTTCTAAAACTGAGGAACATAAAGGACGCATTGACGACTGCACACACAAAGCAGTCAGAAAAGGTATAGCCTGAGTACTTTTTAGTATTATTGATCAATTGATAATCTGCTTACTGGTGTATAACATGTCCAACCGTTTACATGTTGATGTCTAACTCTTACCAGAGAAGAAATACTCTGATAGATGTGGGATCACGTGTCTATCTGATCATTTTTAGGAAATTTCACGTTGAAGGATGGAATTTCGCATTACATGAATTGTATACCGCCATCTTTAACTTGAATGATCATTGCTTAAGACGTAAACCAAATGAACGGGACTATTTGACGTTGGCAAACTTTGCCATTTAAGTGATGAGAAAAGGTTAAATGGCTCATCATTGCTAGTAAGGAAAGAGCATGATAGGGAATTATCTCTTACTTATAGAGGGATAACGCCTGACGGCTAAAAGTAACAGAAGGATGGCAGTGAATCATCGTTGGAGATAATTGATCTCATTATTGTACCTTTGTGAATACGCACAGTTGGATTAATCTGTTTTTCTGTTAAATGAAAACCAGATGTGAACATGTACGACAAATGAGGTATCGTTTGTTTCAGTTTGACTATGTTGAGGTTCTTGAAGATGGTGAACTTGCTAGTGATCAGACAGACAAAAGTCCAATGAAATCTCGTCATTGATACTTAAATGACTGTTTTATTATTATATGATCATTTATTATACAGATGCTGTCATAAATTGTCTCATGATCATTGATTTCAAAATGTAAAAATGCACTACGATTTGTTCTCAACAGCTGTTAAAGAGAAGTGTAATTGAGGATGTAGTGGCTGGGTTTGGGAAGTTTTAAAAAACAAACAAAAATTATACGTGTTGGCGACTTGAGGGTGGCACCAGCAGTTCCTATCAAGTAAAAGTTTACTTCTAGCTATGGTGTTATAAAATAGCGTCTTGCTTCATTATTGTAAGATGATATTAATGTTAATTATGTGGATTATTCTGGACAAAGTAAAAATGACATTTTTATAGAAAATGTCGTCAATTTAGTCCTTTGTGCACGGATGAAAAGTTTCAAAGCTTTAACATCTTAACTCGACACAATATTGTAAAGGTATCTGAGTATTACTCTAAAATTTTGGTTATAGCTGGGAAACAATATGTGCTATACTATCTCGGGTTTAAGGCAATAAAGTGGAATTTCCGTATTTTTGGAATAATGGCCAACTTATAAACTTTCAGAAAATGTCATTCTCAGTATTTTGCACATTTCTGTTTTGACACAATAAGTTTTAATTCAATCCGATTTCCGAGAGTTAATATATGCTCGAAAATAAATGAGCACTGGCAAATATGCACGATGAAGGCCGCTCAGCAAAGTTCGTCTAATGTGAACGTTACTTTTCATTCCTTGGGTAAAGAGTCATGATGATACAGGAAAGCTGAATATGTGTAACAAGTGTATGACATCCAGTTGACCTGTTTAAGAACTACACTGATTATAATTGGTCATATACGTGTCCTTCAGTGACAGTTCGGAACACGCTCCACCCTAAAGTTTATGAAAGAAACGCCGCTTTTCTCTCCTAAGAATTCAGTATGCTATCATGGGTCAAAGGGCCATCCATTTCTTTCTCAAGAAATAAGTATCACGGAAATCAATCCTCTAAACGTGATAAGGTTGAGCGGTCGGAGTAATCATATGCAGAAAAAAGAATCTCGATCAACTATCGTAATGACGTCATAATATTGTGACGTTGCCACTAATATAAAGAAAAGAAGTCTCGTCGTAGTAAAACAAGTTCTCTACCCAGTTGTTTGTTTATCGCGTGCGTAATAACGTTTGTGTTGATAGTATTGTACACGCCATATGAAAACAAAGAATGAGATTTCTAACTGCTTATAATTTTATCAGGACGAAAGAGCGAATGTTTCCGTTAGATTGGTAGGGCAAGTTGTTTTTGTTTTTTTTAGTTTTTACATTAATTTAAAAATGGCGGTCATGGCAATTCTGCATTATGCCAGAAATACCTTTACAGACTATTTAATGGTTATTGGATGTTTGGTTATTCCGTTCTGCGACTGTTAGCTTTCAATGGACATCATGCCATTTTAAAGGAAAAAGCTTCCACAAAAACGCATTGGTCTTAAAGTAAGGACAGAAAACAGAAAATAAAATGGGTTATGACCTACTAGTTGCTTTAAAGAGCCACAGAATTACAGGGATATAGAAAACAGTAAAAAAGAAATACAACAGTATAGCTAGAAATACAGTAGTGCAGGCAGAGCCACAAAACTCAAACATTTATTATTTAGAGGAAAAAAATCACAAACTGTCCTGTTGATCATCGTCACCATGGAAGTTCATCTAAAAATAATTTATAGCTATGTAGCACTTTAAAATGTGTTTTAGCACTGATCCTACTTATAAAGACAAATATGAATTCACACTGTTTTCAGAAATGTCCGATGTCCCTGGATGGTTGATGGATGCCATGTCTATCTGGGCACGTTGATGTGGATAAAATGACGGCTCGCTGATGGCGAGGTTATCAGAAAAGGCATGGTTCGTGCATGTGGTGATGTCACTCGGTGCGATGACGTCATCAAACGTGAGTCTCAGTGGTGGAATTTCCGGAAGATCAGGAATATTGTACATACACTCCGGAGACAATTCCGGTAGGTCGCTTGAATTCTCATTGGTTTCTATATAGAACCTAGTCTGGTGAATAGGGGTCGTAACTCTACACGACAATTGACTATGCATATGAAAATCGGGACTTAATAATTCTTCTAAAGTGTCGTAGCCGCTGCTGTCAGACCCACACACTGAGGTGTCACTTGTGGTGTCACTATACGGACTTGATGAATCTGCTGTCATCGCACACCGAGTTACAGGACTACCTCTGGCTGAGCTACTGTGCCCGTAGTCCTTCAGCCCAGAATCAGTGTTGAAATGAACTGAGGTGTCCTCTAGATTGCACATCTGAAGCTGGAACAGTTTAGCCGGAGACGGACTGGTGTCGAGGATGTTCTGGAAAGCCTCCATTCTGTGAGTCAAGGATAACACACAACGTTCCCATAATCCATTGGCGTTGACTTGTTGGAATCCTGACCGTAATGTGTTGGATCCGGAGAACTTGTTAGTCGGTCGGTAATCTCCTCGGGCAAAGGTTAGCAAGCTCTTTGGGGTAATGCCCCACAGAAAAGCAGATCTGCAATAAGTCAAGCAATAATCATTAATAAGATGAAAAACAAACACTAGCACGTATTAAAACTGAAATTTTTAAAATCAATGTATTATTGTCTACAACTCTAAGACAAATTTGGATTAAATGTTAAAGTTATAGTTAGCTATTTTTGTTCTCTTTCAATGAGCCCCACTTGAACCTTCTGGAAAAAAGCACATATCTTACCTGTTAAGGACACCGTTGCGTGGTTTTTGGTTCTTTCGTCCTATCTTGGTGAAGCACTTGGTTTTGGACAAACTATGGCGAATGGCATTTTTCCAGTGTTGTTTACTTGTCGCTTTAAAATAGCAGAAACGAGTCTCGATGTAGCGGTAGATTTCAGTGATGGGCAGACAGAAGTTGGGAGATCTCATTATCGCCAGGAAGATGAGTTCCGTGTAGGTAAAGTTTGGTTTTCGACTGACATCCTGAGTGTCGAGTCCTTCGTAGGTTCTGACAAAGTTATCTAGCACACTGCGCAGGTCATCTTGGCTGAGGGGCGGAACGGACGTTTTCTTAATAGAGGCTGGTCTAGAGACCTTCCGGTATTTCAGTAAATTCTCCACCATGTGGTTATCTGTGTGGAAACTTTGACTGAACTTTCTCTTGTAAGCCATTATAGCAAGTTTAGTAGTGGAGAGAGAACCGATGCTTTGGGATGGATCTTTTTTCCAGCCAGAGATCTGAAATGTACTGAGGTATATACTGGGCCTCGTATATATAGTGCTAACTGTAATCTGAGTGATCCTTTTCTAACATGACATGACAGAGACAGTTGTAAGAACATCTCGTCCACTGTGACTCAATGTCACATATTATCAAGCCTCCAGTGAAAGTAGGATTACATTCTTACCCTATGAACCCTGACCTCTAATCCCTCCCCACTCCCCACTGGATATTTAATCAGTTAGTTTACCGAAACTGACAGCCGTATGATTTCGCATAACAAAAGTACGAATGTATTCCATATGATCAGGGGCGTTTAACTCACCTGATGTTTAACAAAAAGCCTCATTGATTTCACATCGGACAATACTTCTTTGCTTAATGAAACAAGGACATTAAAAACATTTATGCTGGGGTGGAGATAATTATTAAAATGTCTCGCTTCTTTTCGACATCCGAACGTAAGGTGAATGATGTTTGATGAAATTAATAAAAATAAACAGCGCATATATATGCAAAATACAGTAAAGTTTTGTCAGAGCTGTGTATTATTCATTTGTTTCTTGTGTAACAGACTAAGCATACACCCACAATCTGATATCTGAGTATCGACTAATAAAACGAAATAGTCTAGCTGAGTATCAACACAATCTCTGAGAAGCATTAGAATGGTCTCCACTTAAGCTGTACCAGCCAAACAATCTTCTATGATTTTGAGCAAGGTTTGTCGACATTTAGATCATCTTTACCAGTGGGGAGAACGGGGTTTAGTAGCCTATAATTATTGGTGAGGTGTTGAGCAAAACGGAGAAGATTATAGAGGATTATCACAAAACACCTCATGTAGATGAGCAACAGAAGAATCGTAGAGAAGTTCCGTTTCTAATAACTCATCGGATCATTGTTTTGTTTTGCTCTTCATAAAACGATTTCTAAGCCAGAGTGAGACATAAGTGACATGCTTACTCTGTTGTTGAATATCAGCTACTAAAGCACGTTTATGCTGTGGAATGTGAATTTTACAAAGTAACTTGTTTTTCGACATCCGTAATGGAAGTTTGATGGTGTGTCTTTAAAATCAGTGAACACAAACAATGCATACAACCCATCGTACATATTCAGTAAAATAATACATTCCATTTTCCATTGGATGACAGTGTTTTGCATAATGAAAATACGTTACCAATGTTTTGATGTGAAATATATTATTTTTTATAAAAGCGTGTCAGTCTTTTTCTACATCTGCAAAGGAAAGAGGATTGTGTTTTTCTAAAACTGAGGAACATAAAGGACGCAATGACGACTGCACACACAAAGCAGTCAGTAAAGGTATAGCCTTAGAACATTTTTGTATTATTTATCAATTTATAATATACTTACTCGTGGTTAACATGTCCAACCGTTTACATGTTGATGTCTAACTCTTACCTGAGAGGAAATATTCTGATAGATGTGAGATCACGTGTCTATCTGATCATTTTTAGGAAAATTCACGTTAAAGGATGGAATTTCGCATGACATGAATTGTATACCGCCATCTTTAACTTGAATGATCATTGGTTAAGACGTAAACCAAATGAACGGGACTATTTGACCTCGGCAAACTTTGCCATTTAAGTGATGAGAAAAGGTTAAATGGCTCATCATTGCTAGTAAGGAAAGAGCATGATAGGGAATTATCTCTTACTTATAGAGGGATAACGCCTGACGGCTAAAAGTAACAGAAGGATGGCAGTGAATCATCGTTGGAGATAATTGATCTCATTATTGTACCTTTGTGAATACGCACAGTTGGATTAATCTGTTTTTCTGTTAAATGAAAACCAGATGTGAAACATGTACGACAAATGAGGTATCGTTTGTTTCAGTTTGACTATGTTGAGGTTCTTGAAGATGGTGAACTTGCTAGTGATCAGACAGACAAAAGTCCAATGAAATCTCGTCATTGATACTTAAATGACTGTTTTATTATTATATGATCATTTATTATACAGATGCTGTCATAAATTGTCTCATGATCATTGATTTCAAAATGTAAAATGCACTACGATTTGTTCTCAACAGCTGTTAAAGATGAAGTGTAATTGAGGATGTAGTGGCTGGGTTTGGGAAGTTTTAAAAACAAACAAAATTATACGTGTTGGCGACTTGAGGGTGGCACCAGCAGTTCCTATCAAGTAAAAGTTTACTTCTAGCTATGGTGTTATAAAATAGCGTCTTGCTTCATTATTGTAAGATGATATTAATGTTAATTATGTGGATTATTCTGGACAAAGTAAAAATGACATTTTTATAGAAAATGTCTTCAATTTAGTCCTTTGTGCACGGATGAAAAGTTTCAAAGCTTTAACATCTTAACTCGGACACAATATTGTAAAGGTATCTGAGTATTACTCTAAAATTTTGGTTATAGCTGGGAAACAATATGTGCTATACTATCTCGGGTTTAAGGCAATAAAGTGGAATTTCCGTATTTTTGGAATAATGGCCAACTTATAAACTTTCAGAAAATGTCATTCTCAGTATTTTGCACATTTCTGTTTTGACACAATAAGTTTTAATTCAATCCGATTTCCGAGAGTTAATATATGCTCGAAAATAAATGAGCACTGGCAAATATGCACGATGAAGGCCGCTCAGCAAAGTTCGTCTAATGTGAACGTTACTTTTCATTCCTTGGGTAAAGAGTCATGATGATACAGGAAAGCTGAATATGTGTAACAAGTGTATGACATCCAGTTGACCTGTTTAAGAACTACACTGATTATAATTGGTCATATACGTGTCCTTCAGTGACAGTTCGGAACACGCTCCACCCTAAAGTTTATGAAAGAAACGCCGCTTTTCTCTCCTAAGAATTCAGTATGCTATCATGGGTCAAAGGGCCATCCATTTCTTTCTCAAGAAATAAGTATCACGGAAATCAATCCTCTAAACGTGATAAGGTTGAGCGGTCGGAGTAATCATATGCAGAAAAAAGAATCTCGATCAACTATCGTAATGACGTCATAATATTGTGACGTTGCCACTAATATAAAGAAAAGAAGTCTCGTCGTAGTAAAACAAGTTCTCTACCCAGTTGTTTGTTTATCGCGTGCGTAATAACGTTTGTGTTGATAGTATTGTACACGCCATATGAAAACAAAGAATGAGATTTCTAACTGCTTATAATTTTATCAGGACGAAAGAGCGAATGTTTCCGTTAGATTGGTAGGGCAAGTTGTTTTTGTTTTTTTTAGTTTTTACATTAATTTAAAAATGGCGGTCATGGCAATTCTGCATTATGCCAGAAATACCTTTACAGACTATTTAATGGTTATTGGATGTTTGGTTATTCCGTTCTGCGACTGTTAGCTTTCAATGGACATCATGCCATTTTAAAGGAAAAAGCTTCCACAAAAACGCATTGGTCTTAAAGTAAGGACAGAAAACAGAAAATAAAATGGGTTATGACCTACTAGTTGCTTTAAAGAGCCACAGAATTACAGGGATATAGAAAACAGTAAAAAAGAAATACAACAGTATAGCTAGAAATACAGTAGTGCAGGCAGAGCCACAAAACTCAAACATTTATTATTTAGAGGAAAAAAATCACAAACTGTCCTGTTGATCATCGTCACCATGGAAGTTCATCTAAAAATAATTTATAGCTATGTAGCACTTTAAAATGTGTTTTAGCACTGATCCTACTTATAAAGACAAATATGAATTCACACTGTTTTCAGAAATGTCCGATGTCCCTGGATGGTTGATGGATGCCATGTCTATCTGGGCACGTTGATGTGGATAAAATGACGGCTCGCTGATGGCGAGGTTATCAGAAAAGGCATGGTTCGTGCATGTGGTGATGTCACTCGGTGCGATGACGTCATCAAACGTGAGTCTCAGTGGTGGAATTTCCGGAAGATCAGGAATATTGTACATACACTCCGGAGACAATTCCGGTAGGTCGCTTGAATTCTCATTGGTTTCTATATAGAACCTAGTCTGGTGAATAGGGGTCGTAACTCTACACGACAATTGACTATGCATATGAAAATCGGGACTTAATAATTCTTCTAAAGTGTCGTAGCCGCTGCTGTCAGACCCACACACTGAGGTGTCACTTGTGGTGTCACTATACGGACTTGATGAATCTGCTGTCATCGCACACCGAGTTACAGGACTACCTCTGGCTGAGCTACTGTGCCCGTAGTCCTTCAGCCCAGAATCAGTGTTGAAATGAACTGAGGTGTCCTCTAGATTGCACATCTGAAGCTGGAACAGTTTAGCCGGAGACGGACTGGTGTCGAGGATGTTCTGGAAAGCCTCCATTCTGTGAGTCAAGGATAACACACAACGTTCCCATAATCCATTGGCGTTGACTTGTTGGAATCCTGACCGTAATGTGTTGGATCCGGAGAACTTGTTAGTCGGTCGGTAATCTCCTCGGGCAAAGGTTAGCAAGCTCTTTGGGGTAATGCCCCACAGAAAAGCAGATCTGCAATAAGTCAAGCAATAATCATTAATAAGATGAAAAACAAACACTAGCACGTATTAAAACTGAAATTTTTAAAATCAATGTATTATTGTCTACAACTCTAAGACAAATTTGGATTAAATGTTAAAGTTATAGTTAGCTATTTTTGTTCTCTTTCAATGAGCCCCACTTGAACCTTCTGGAAAAAAGCACATATCTTACCTGTTAAGGACACCGTTGCGTGGTTTTTGGTTCTTTCGTCCTATCTTGGTGAAGCACTTGGTTTTGGACAAACTATGGCGAATGGCATTTTTCCAGTGTTGTTTACTTGTCGCTTTAAAATAGCAGAAACGAGTCTCGATGTAGCGGTAGATTTCAGTGATGGGCAGACAGAAGTTGGGAGATCTCATTATCGCCAGGAAGATGAGTTCCGTGTAGGTAAAGTTTGGTTTTCGACTGACATCCTGAGTGTCGAGTCCTTCGTAGGTTCTGACAAAGTTATCTAGCACACTGCGCAGGTCATCTTGGCTGAGGGGCGGAACGGACGTTTTCTTAATAGAGGCTGGTCTAGAGACCTTCCGGTATTTCAGTAAATTCTCCACCATGTGGTTATCTGTGTGGAAACTTTGACTGAACTTTCTCTTGTAAGCCATTATAGCAAGTTTAGTAGTGGAGAGAGAACCGATGCTTTGGGATGGATCTTTTTTCCAGCCAGAGATCTGAAATGTACTGAGGTATATACTGGGCCTCGTATATATAGTGCTAACTGTAATCTGAGTGATCCTTTTCTAACATGACATGACAGAGACAGTTGTAAGAACATCTCGTCCACTGTGACTCAATGTCACATATTATCAAGCCTCCAGTGAAAGTAGGATTACATTCTTACCCTATGAACCCTGACCTCTAATCCCTCCCCACTCCCCACTGGATATTTAATCAGTTAGTTTACCGAAACTGACAGCCGTATGATTTCGCATAACAAAAGTACGAATGTATTCCATATGATCAGGGGCGTTTAACTCACCTGATGTTTAACAAAAAGCCTCATTGATTTCACATCGGACAATACTTCTTTGCTTAATGAAACAAGGACATTAAAAACATTTATGCTGGGGTGGAGATAATTATTAAAATGTCTCGCTTCTTTTCGACATCCGAACGTAAGGTGAATGATGTTTGATGAAATTAATAAAAATAAACAGCGCATATATATGCAAAATACAGTAAAGTTTTGTCAGAGCTGTGTATTATTCATTTGTTTCTTGTGTAACAGACTAAGCATACACCCACAATCTGATATCTGAGTATCGACTAATAAAACGAAATAGTCTAGCTGAGTATCAACACAATCTCTGAGAAGCATTAGAATGGTCTCCACTTAAGCTGTACCAGCCAAACAATCTTCTATGATTTTGAGCAAGGTTTGTCGACATTTAGATCATCTTTACCAGTGGGGAGAACGGGGTTTAGTAGCCTATAATTATTGGTGAGGTGTTGAGCAAAACGGAGAAGATTATAGAGGATTATCACAAAACACCTCATGTAGATGAGCAACAGAAGAATCGTAGAGAAGTTCCGTTTCTAATAACTCATCGGATCATTGTTTTGTTTTGCTCTTCATAAAACGATTTCTAAGCCAGAGTGAGACATAAGTGACATGCTTACTCTGTTGTTGAATATCAGCTACTAAAGCACGTTTATGCTGTGGAATGTGAATTTTACAAAGTAACTTGTTTTTCGACATCCGTAATGGAAGTTTGATGGTGTGTCTTTAAAATCAGTGAACACAAACAATGCATACAACCCATCGTACATATTCAGTAAAATAATACATTCCATTTTCCATTGGATGACAGTGTTTTGCATAATGAAAATACGTTACCAATGTTTTGATGTGAAATATATTATTTTTTATAAAAGCGTGTCAGTCTTTTTCTACATCTGCAAAGGAAAGAGGATTGTGTTTTTCTAAAACTGAGGAACATAAAGGACGCAATGACGACTGCACACACAAAGCAGTCAGTAAAGGTATAGCCTTAGAACATTTTTGTATTATTTATCAATTTATAATATACTTACTCGTGGTTAACATATCCAACCGTTTACATGTTGATGTCTAACTCTTACCTGAGAGGAAATATTCTGATAGATGTGAGATCACGTGTCTATCTGATCATTTTTAGGAAAATTCACGTTAAAGGATGGAATTTCGCATGACATGAATTGTATACCGCCATCTTTAACTTGAATGATCATTGGTTAAGACGTAAACCAAATGAACGGGACTATTTGACCTCGGCAAACTTTGCCATTTAAGTGATGAGAAAAGGTTAAATGGCTCATCATTGCTAGTAAGGAAAGAGCATGATAGGGAATTATCTCTTACTTATAGAGGGATAACGCCTGACGGCTAAAAGTAACAGAAGGATGGCAGTGAATCATCGTTGGAGATAATTGATCTCATTATTGTACCTTTGTGAATACGCACAGTTGGATTAATCTGTTTTTCTGTTAAATGAAAACCAGATGTGAACATGTACGACAAATGAGGCATCGTTTGTTTCAGTTTGACTATGTTGAGGTTCTTGAAGATGGTGATCTTGCTAGTGATCAGACAGACAAAAGTCCAATGAAATCTCGTCATTGATACTTAAATGACTGTTTTATTATTATATGATCATTTATTATACAGATACTGTCATAAATTGTCTCATGATCATTGATTTCAAAATGTAAAAATGCACTACGATTTGCTCTCAACAGCTGTTAAAGAGAAGTTTAATTGAGGATGTAGTGGCTAGGTTTGGGAAGTTTTAAAAAACAAACAAAAATTATACGTGTTGGCGACTTGAGGGTGGCACCAGCAGTTCCTATCAAGTAAAAGTTTACTTCTAGCTATGGTGTTATAAAATAGCGTCTTGCTTCATTATTGTAAGATGATATTAATGTTAATTATGTGGATTATTCTGGACAAAGTAAAAATGACATTTTTATAGAAAATGTCTTCAATTTAGTCCTTTGTGCACGGATGAAAAGTTTCAAAGCTTTAACATCTTAACTCGACACAATATTGTAAAGGTATCTGAGTATTACTCTAAAATTTTGGTTATAGCTGGGAAACAATATGTGCTATACTATCTCGGGTTTAAGGCAATAAAGTGGAATTTCCGTATTTTTGGAATAATGGCCAACTTATAAACTTTCAGAAAATGTCATTCTCAGTATTTTGCACATTTCTGTTTTGACACAATAAGTTTTAATTCAATCCGATTTTCGAGAGTTAATATATGCTCGAAAATAAATGAGCACTGGCAAATATGCACGATGAAGGCCGCTCAGCAAAGTTCGTCTAATGTGAACGTTACTTTTCAATCCTTGGGTAAAGAGTCATGATGATACAGGAAAGCTGAATATGTGTAACAAATGTATGACATCCAGTTGACCTGTTTAAGAACTACACTGATTATAATTGGTCATATACGTGTCCTTCAGTGACAGTTCGGAACACGCTCCACCCTAAAGTTTATGAAAGAAACGCCGCTTTTCGCTCCTAAGAATTCAGTATGCTATCATGGGTCAAAGGGCCATCCATTTCTTTCTCAAGAAATAAGTATCACGGAAATCAATCCTCTAAACGTGATAAGGTTGAGTGGTCGGAGTAATCATATGCAGAAAAAAGAATCTCGATCAACTATCGTAATGACGTCATAATATTGTGACGTTGCCACTAATATAAAGAAAAGAAGTCTCGTCGTAGTAAAACAAGTTCTCTACCCAGTTGTTTGTTTATCGCGTGCGTAATAACGTTTGTGTTGATAGTATTGTACACGCCTTATGAAAACAAAGAATGAGATTTCTAACTGCTTATAATTTTATCAGGACGAAAGAGCGAATGTTTCCGTTAGATTAGTAGGGCAAGTTTTTTTAAAATTTTTTAGTTTTTACATAAATTTAAAAATGGCGGTGATGGTAATTCTGCATTATGCCAGAAATACCTTTACAGACTATTTAATGGTTATTGGATGTTTGGTTATTCCGTTCTGCGACTGTTAGCTTTCAATGGACATCATGCCATTTTAAAGGAAAAAGCTTCCACAAAAACGCATTGGTCTTAAAGTAAGGACAGAAAATAGAAAATAAAATGGGTTATGACCTACTAGTTGCTTTAAAGAGCCACAGATATACAGGGATATAGAAAACAGTAAAAAAGAAATACAACAGTATAGCTAGAAATACAGTAGTGCAGGCAGAGCCACAAAACGCAAACATTTATTATTTAGAGGAAAAAAATCACAAACTGTCCTGTTGATCATCGTCACCATGGAAGTTCAGCTAAAAATAATTTATAGCTATGTAGCACTTTAAAATGTGTTTTAGCACTGATCCTACTTATAAAGACAAATATGAATTCACACTGTTTTCAGAAATGTCCGATGTCCCTGGATGGTTGATGTATGCCATGTCTATCTGGGCACGTTGATGTGGATAAAATGACGGCTCGCTGATGGCGAGGTTATCAGAAAAGGCATGGTTCGTGCATGTGGTGATGTCACTCGGTGCGATGACGTCATCAAACGTGAGTCTCAGTGGTGGAATTTCCGGAAGATCAGGAATATTGTACATACACTCCGGAGACAATTCCGGTAGGTCGCTTGAATTCTCATTGGTTTCTATATAGAACCTAGTCTGGTGAATAGGGGTCGTAACTCTACACGACAATTGACTATGCATATGAAAATCGGGACTTAATAATTCTTCTAAAGTGTCGTAGCCGCTGCTGTCAGACCCACACACTGAGGTGTCACTTGTGGTGTCACTATACGGACTTGATGAATCTGCTGTCATCGCACACCGAGTTACAGGACTACCTCTGGCTGAGCTACTGTGCCCGTAGTCCTTCAGCCCAGAATCAGTGTTGAAATGAACTGAGGTGTCCTCTAGATTGCACATCTGAAGCTGGAACAGTTTAGCCGGAGACGGACTGGTGTCGAGGATGTTCTGGAAAGCCTCCATTCTGTGAGTCAAGGATAACACACAACGTTCCCATAATCCATTGGCGTTGACTTGTTGGAATCCTGACCGTAATGCGTTGGATCCGGAGAACTTGTTAGTCGGTCGGTAATCTCCTCGGGCAAAGGTTAGCAAGCTCTTTGGGGTAATGCCCCACAGAAAAGCAGATCTGAAATAAGTCAAGCAATAATCATTAATAAGATGGAAAAAAAACACTAGCACGTATTAAACTGAAATTTTTAAAATCAATGTATTATTGTCTACAACTCTAAGACAAATTTGGATTAAATGTTAAAGTTATAGTTAGCTATTTTTGTTCTCTTTCAATGAGCCCCACTTGAACCTTCTGGAAAAAAGCACATATCTTACCTGTTAAGGACACCGTTGCGTGGTTTTTGGTTCTTTCGTCCTATCTTGGTAAAGCACTTGGTTTTGGACAAACTATGGCGGATGGCATTTTTCCAGTGTTGTTTACTTGTCGCTTTAAAATAGCAGAAGCCAGTCTCGATGTAGCGGTAGATTTCAGTGATGGGCAGACAGAAGTTGGGAGATCTCATTATCGCCAGGAAGATGAGTTCCGTGTAGGTAAAGTTTGGTTTCTGGCTGACATCCTGAGTGTCGAGTCCTTCGTAGATTCTGACAAAGTTATCTAGCACACTGCGCAGGTCATCTTGGGTGACAGACGGAACGGGCGTTTTCTTAATAGAGGCTGGTCTAGAGACCTTCCGGTATTTCAGTAAATTCTCCACCATGTCGGTATCTGTGTGGATACTTTGACTGAACTTTCTCTTGTAAGCCATTATAGCAAGTTTAGTAGTGGAGAGAGAACCGATGCTTTGGGATGGATCTTATTTCCAGCCAGAGATCTGAAATGTACTGAGGTATAAACTGGGCCTCGTATATATATAGTGCATCACTGTAATCTGAGTGATCCCTTTCTAACATGACAAATGACAGAGACAGTTGTAAGAACATCTCGTCCACTGTGACTCAATGTCACATATTATCAAGCCTCCAGTGAAAGTAGGATTACATTCTTACCCTATGAACCCTGACTTCTAATCCCTCCCCAGTCCCCACTGGATATTTAATCTATCAGTTTACCGGAACTGACAGCCGTATGATTTCGCATAACAAAAGTACGAATGTATTCCATATGATCAGGGACGTTTAACTCACCTGATGTTTAACAAAAAGCCTCATTGATTTCACATTGGACAATACTATTTTCCTTAACGTAACAAGGACATTAAAAGCATTTGTGCTGGGGTGGAGATAATTATTAAAATGTCTCGCTTCTTTTCGACATTCGTAACGTAAGGTGAATGATGTTTGATGAAATTAATAAAAAGAAAAAGCGCATAAATATGTAAAATACAGTAAAGTTTTGTCAGAGCTGTGTATTATTCATTTCTTTCTTGTGTAACAGACTAAGCAAATACCCACAATCTGATATCTGAGTATCGACTAATAAAACGAAATAGTCTAGCTGAGTAAGAACACAGTCTCTGAGAAGAATTAGAATGGTCTCCGCTTAAGCTGTTCCAGCCAAACAATTTTCTATGATTTTGAGCAAGGTTTGTCGACATTTAGATCATCTTTACCAGTGGGGAGAACGGTGTTAAGTAGTCTATAATTATTGGTGAGGTGTTGAGCAAAACGGAGAAGATTATAGAGTATTATCACAAAACACCTCATGTAGATGAGCAACAGAAGAATCGTAGAGAAGTTCCGTTTCTAATAACTCATCGGATCATTGTTTTGTTTTGCTCTTCACAAAACAATGTCTAAGCCAGAGTGAGACATGAGTGACATGCTTACTCTGTTGTTGAATATCAGCTACTAAAGCACGTTTATGCTGTGGAATGTAAATTTTACAAACTAACTCGTTTTTCGACATTTGTAATGGAAGTTTGATGGTGTGTCTTTAAAATCAGTGAACACAAACAATGCATACAACCCATCGTACACATTCAGTAAAATAATACATTCAATTTTCCATTGGATGACAGTGTTTTGCATAATGAAAATACGTTACCAATGTTTTGATGTGAAATATATTATTTTTTATAAAAGCGTGTCAGTCTTTTTGTACATCTGCAAAGGAAAAAGGATTGTGTTTTTCTAAAACTGAGGAACATAAAGGACGCAATGACGACTGCACACACAAAGCAGTCAGTAAAGGTATAGCCTTAGTACTTTTTTGTATTATTTATCAATTTATAATCTACTTACTCGTGTATAACATGTCCAACCGTTTACATGTTGATGTCTAACTCTTACCTGAGAGGAAATATTCTGATAGATGTGTTATCACGTGTCTATCTGATTATTTTTAGGAAAATTCACGTTGAAGGATGGAATTTTGCATTACATGAATTGTATACCGCCATCTTTAACTTGAATGATCATTGCTTTAGACGTAAACCAAATGAACGGGACCATTTGACCTAGGCAATCTTTGTTATTTAAGTGATGAGAAAAGGTTAAATGGTTCATCATTGCTAGTAAGGAAAGGGCATGATAGGGAATTATGTCTTACTTATAGAGGGATAACGCCTGACGGCTAAATGTAACAGAAGGATGGCAGTGAATCATCGTTGGAGATAATTGATCTCATTTTTGTACCCTTGTGAACACGCACAGTTTTTCTGATTTTCTGTTAAATGAAAACCAGGTGTGAACAAGTATGACAAATGAGGTATCGTTTGTTTGAGTTTGACAATGTTGAAGTTCTTGAAGATGGTGATCTTGCTAGTGATCAGACAGACAAAAGTCCAATGAAATCTCGTCATAGATACTTAAATGACTGATTTATTATCTATATGATCATTTATTATACAGATACTGTCATAAATTGTCTCATGATCATTGATTTCAAAATGTAAAAATGCACTACGATTTGCTCTCAACAGCTGCTAAAGAGAAGTGTAATGTTGGATGTAGTGGCTAGGTTTGGGAAGTTTTAAAAAACAAACAAAAATTATACGTGTTGGCGACTTGAGGGTGGCACCAGCAGTTCCTGTCAAGGGGTTTTTTTTTGCAGAAAAGTTTTACGTCTAGTTACAGTGCTGTAAAATAGCGTCTTGCTTCATTATTGTAAGATGATATTAATGTTAATTATGTGGGTTATTCTGGACAAAGTAAAAATGACATTTTTATAGAAAATGTCTTCAATTTAATCCTTTGTGCACGGATGAAAAGTGACAAAGCTTTAACATCTTAACTCGACACAATATTGTAAAGGTATCTGAGTATTACTGTAAAATTTCTGTTATAGCTTGGATACAATATGTGCTATACTATCTCGGGTTTAAGGCAACAAAGCGGAATTTCCGTATTTTTGGAATAATGGCCAACTTATAAAATTTCAGAAAATGCCATTCTCAGTATTTTGCAAATTTCTGTTTTGACGCAATAATTCATTGAATTTAATTCGACCCGAATTACGAAAGTTAATATATACTCGAAAATAAATGAGCACTGGTAAATATGCACGTTGAAGGCCGTTCAGCAATGTTCGTGTAATGTGAACGCTTACTTCTTATTCCTTGGCTAAAGCACGTGTGGCGTCATCATGGTGCACAGAAGCTGAATATGTGTAACAAATGTGTGACATCCAGCTGACATGTTTAACAACCTCACTGATTATGATTGGTCAGATACGTGTCCTTAAGTGACAGTTCAGAACACAGTCCATCCTAAATTTTACGGTTCATCTGATGACATCACATTATCATAGTGCATATCGCATAAAAGTTCAGGGAAACGCCGCTTTTCACTCATGATATCACCATGATATCATGGGTCAAAGGGCCACCCATTTCTTTCTCAAGAAATAAGTATCACGGAAATCAATCCTTTAAACGTGACAAGGTTGAGCGATCGGAGTAATCATATGCAGAAAAACAATCTCGAGCAACTATCGTAATGACGTCATAACATTGTGACGTAAACTGTGACGTTACCACTAATATGGAAAGAATTCACATCGTGGTAAAACAAGGTTCTCTACCCAGCTGTTTGTTTATCGCGTGTCTAGTAACGTTTGTGTTGATAGTATTGTACACGCCATATGAAAACAAAGAATGAGATTTCTAACTGCTTATAATTTTATCAGGACGAATGAGCGAATGTTTCCGTTAGAATAGTTAGGATAAGTTGTGGTTTTTTTGTTTTTTTTTTAGTTTTTACATTAATGTGAAAATGGCCAACAGGGTAATTCTGCATTATACCAGA
The DNA here is from genome assembly GCF_032854445.1 of Liolophura sinensis. Taxonomy (NCBI): domain Eukaryota; kingdom Metazoa; phylum Mollusca; class Polyplacophora; order Chitonida; family Chitonidae; genus Liolophura; species Liolophura sinensis. Next base: position 23,128,003 of record NC_088300.1, read on the forward strand.
AATACCTTTACAAACTGTGTGATGATTACCGGATGTTTAGTTATTCCGTTCTGCGACTGTGACCTTTTAATGGACATCAAGCCATTTTAAAGGAAAAAACTTCCACATAAACGCATTGGTCTAAAAGTCTTTAAAGAGCAACAAAATTGACAGGGATATAGAAAACAGTAAAAAAGAAATACAACAATATAGCTAGAAATACAGTAGTGCAGGCAGAGCCACAAAACTCAAACAAATCTTATTTAGAAGAAAAAAAAACACACAAAACTGTCCTGTTGATCAGCATCACCATGGAAGCTCATCTAAAAATAATTTATAGCTATGTAGCACTTTAAAATGTGTTTTAGCACTGATCCTACTTATAAAGACAAATATGAATTCACACTGTTTTCAGAAATGTCCGATGTCCCTGGATGGTTGATGTATGCCATGTCTATCTGGGCACGTTGATGTGGATAAAATGACGGCTCGCTGATGGCGAGGTTATCAGAAAAGGCATGGTTCGTGCATGTGGTGATGTCACTCGGTGCGATGACATCATCAAACGTGAGTCTCAGTGGTGGAATTTCCGGAAGATCAGGAATATTGTACATACACTCCGGAGACAATTCCGGTAGGTCGCTTGAATTCTCATTGGTTCTAAATAGGAGAACCTGGTCTGGTGAATAGGGGGCGTAACTCTACACGACAATTGACTATGCATATGAAAATCGGGACTTAATAATTCTTCTAAAGTGTTGTAACCGCTGCTGTCAGACCCACACACTGAGGTGTCACTTGTGGTGTCACTATACAGACTTGATGAATCTGCAGTCATCGCACATCGAGTTAGAGGACTAACTCTGGCTGAGCTACTGTGCCCGTAGTCCTTCAGCCCAGAATCAGTATTGAAATGAACTGAGGTGTCCTCTAGATTGCACATCTGAAGCTGGAACAGTTTAGCCGGAGACGGACTGGTGTCGGGGATGTTCTGGAAAGCCTCCATTCTGTGAGTCAAGGATAACACACAGCCTTCCCATAATCCATTGGCGTTGACTTGTTGGAATCCTGACCGTAATGCGTTGGATCCGGAGAACTTGTTAGTCGGTCGGTAATCTCCTCGGGCAAAGGTCAGCAAGCTCTTTGGGGTAATGCCCCACAGAAAAGCAGATCTGAAATAAGTCAAGCAATAATCATTAATAAGATGAAAAAAAACACTAGCACGTATTAAACTGAAATTTTTAAAATCAATGTATTATTGTCTACAACTCTAAGACAAATTTGGATTAAATGTTAAAATTACAGTTATTTATTTTTGTTGTCTTTCAATGATCCCCACTTGAACCTTCTGGAAAAAAGCACATATCTTACCTGTTAAGGACACCGTTGCGTGGTTTTTGGTTCTTTCGTCCTATCTTGGTGAAGCACTTGGTTTTGGACAAACTATGGCGGATGGCATTTTTCCAATGTTGTTTACTTGTCGCTTTAAAATAGCAGAAGCCAGTCTCGATGTAGCGGTAGATTTCAGTGATGGGCAGACAGAAGTTGGGAGATCTCATTATCGCCAGGAAGATGAGTTCCGTGTAGGTAAAGTTTGGTTTCCGGCTGCCATCCTGAGTGTCGAGTCCTTCGTAGATTCTGACAAAGTTATCCAGCACACTGCGCAGGTCATCTTGGCTGACAGACGGAACGGGCGTTTTCTGAATAGAGGCTAGTCTAGAGACCTTCCGGTATTTCAGTAAATTCTCCACCATGTCGGTATCTGTGTGGAAACTTTCACTGAACTTTCTCTTGTAAGCCATTATAGCAAGTTTAGTAGTGGAGAGAGAACCGATGCTTTGGGATGGATCTTATTTCCAGCCAGAGATCTGAAATGTACTGAGGTATAAACTGGACCTCGTATATATAGTGCATAACTGTAATCTGAGTGATCCCTTTCTAACATGACAAATGACAGAGACAGTTGTAAGAACATTTCGTCCACTGTCACTCAATGTCACATATTATCAAGCCTCCAGTGAAAGTAGGATTACATTCTTACCCTATGAACCCTGACCTCTAATCCCTCCCTAGTCCCGACTGGATATTTAATCAATCAGTTTACCGGAACTGACAGCCGTATGATTTCGCATAACAAAAGTACGAAGGTATTCCATATAATCATTGCGTTTAAATCACCTGATGTTCAACAAAAAGCCTCATTGATTTCACACTGGACAGTACTACTTTGCTTAATGAAACAAGGACATTAAAAGCATTTATGCTGGGGTGGAGATAATTATTAAAATGTCTCGCTTCTTTTTGACATCCCTTACGTAAGGTGAATGATGTTGGATGAAATTAATAAAACGAAAAAGCGCATATATATGCAAAATACAGAAAAGTGTGTATTATTCATTTCTTTCTTGTGTAACAGAGTAAGCAAACACCCACAATCTGATATCTGAGTATCGACTAATAAAACGAAATAGTCTAGCTGAGTATTAACACAGTCTCTGAGAAGAATTAGAATGGTCTCGGCTTAAGCTGTACCAGCCAAACAATCTTCTATGATTTTGAGCAAGGTTTGTCGACATTTAGATCATCTTTGCAAGTGGGGAGAACGGTGTTAAGTAGTCTATAATTATTGGTGAGGTGTTGAGCAAAAACGGAGGAGATTATAGAGGATTATCACAAAATACCTCATGTGGATGAGCAACAGAAGAATCGTAGAGAAGTTCCGTTTCTAATAACTCATCGGATCATTGTTTTGTTTTGCTCTTCACAAAACAATGTCTAAGCCAGAGTGAGACATGACTGACATGCTTACTCTGTTGTTGAATATCAGCTACTAAAACACGTTTATGCTGTGGAATGTAAATTTTACAAAGTAACTCGTTTTTCTACATCCGTAATGGAAGATTGATGGTGTGTCTTTAAAATCAGTGAACACAAACAACGCATACAACCCATCGTACATATTCAGTAAAATAATACATTCCATTTTCCATTGGATGACAATGTTTTGCATAATGAAAATACGTTACCAATGCCTTGATGTGAAATAGATTATTTTTATAAAAGCGTGTCAGTCTTTTTTTACATCTGCAAAGGAAGAAGGATTGTGTTTTTCTAAAACTGAGGAACATAAATGACGCAATGACGACTGCACACACAAAGCAGTCAGTAAAGGTATAGCCTTAGTACTTTTTTGTATTATTTATCAATTTATAATCTACTTGCTCGTGTATAACATGTCCAACCGTTTACATGTTGATGTCTAACTCCTACCTGAGAGGAAATATTCTGATAGATGTGTGACCACGTGTCTATCTGATCATTTTTAGGAAAATTGACGTTGAAGGATGGAATTTCGCATTACATGAATTGTATACCGCCATCTTTAACTTAAATGATCATTGCTTAAGACGTAAACCAAATGAATGGGACTATTTGACCTCGGCAAACTTTGCCATTTAAGTGATGAGAAAGGGTTAAATGGCCCATCATTGCTAGTAAGGAAAGAGCATGATAGGGGACTATCTCTTACTTATAGAGGGATAACGCCTGACGGCTAAAAGTAACAGAAGGATGGCAGTGAATCATCGTTGGAGATAATTGATCTAATTATTGTACCCTTGTGAACACGCACAGTTGGATTATTCTGTTTTTCTGTTAAATGAAAACCAGGTGTGAACATGTTTGACAAATGAGGTATCGTTTGTTTGAGTTTGACAATGTTGAAGTTCTTGAAGATGGTGATCTTGCTAGTGTCCAGACAGACAAAAGTCCAATGAAATCTCGTCATATATACTTAAATGACTGTTTTATTATCTATATGATCATTTATTATACAGATACTGTCATAAATTGTCTCATGATCATTGATTTTAAAATGTAAAAATGCACTACGATTTGCTCTCAACAGCTGCTAAAGAGAAGTGTAATGTTGGATGTAGTGGCTAGGTTTGGGAAGTTTTAAAAAACAAACAAAAATTATACGTGTTGGCGACTTGAGGGTGGCCCGAGCAATTCCTATCAAGTAAAGTTTTACGTCTAGCTATGGTGCTGTAAAATAGTGTCTTGCTTCATTATTGTAGGATGATATTAATTTTAACTTTCTGGGTTATTCTGGACAAAGTAAAAATGACATTTTTATAGAAAATGTCTTCAATTTAGTCCTTTGTGCACGGATGAAAAGTGACAAAGCCTTAACATCTTAACTGGATACAATATTGTAAAGGTATCTGAGTATTACTGTAAAATTTCGGTTCTAGCTGGGATACAATATGTGCTATACTATCTCGGGTTTAAGCAAATAAAGGGGAATCTCTTTATTTCTGAAATAATGGCCAACTTATAAACTTTCAAAAAATGTCATTCTCAGTATTTTGCAAATTTTTATTTTGACGCAATAAGTTTTAGTTCGATTGGAATTACGAAAGTTAATATATACTCGAAAATAAATGAGCATTGGCAAGTATGCACGTTGAAGGCCGCTCAGCAAAGTTCGTGTAATGTGAACGCTACTTTTCATTCCTTGGTTAAAGAGTCATGAGGATACAGGAAAGCTGAATATGTGTAACAAATGTATGACATCCAGTTGACCTGTTGAATAACTACACTGATTATAATTGTTCATATACGTGTCCTTCAGTGACAGTTCGGAACACGCTCCACCCTAAAATTTATGAAAGAAACGCCGCTTTTCGCTGCTAAGAATTCAGTATGCTATTATGGGTCAAAGGGCCATCCATTTCTTTCTGAAGAAATAAGTATCACGGAAATCAATCCTCTAAACGTGATAAGGTTGAGTGGTCGGAGTAATCATATGCAGAAAAAAGAATCTCGAGCAACAGTGGTAATGACGTCATAATATTGTGACGTTGCCACTAATATAAAAAAAGAACTCTCATCGTGGTAAAACAAGTTCTCTACTCAGTTGTTTGTTTATCGCGTGCGTAATAACGTTTGTGTTGATAGTATTGTACACACCGTATGAAAACAAAGAATGAGAATTCTAACTGCTTATAATTTTATCAGGACGAAAGAGCGAATGTTTCCGTTAGATTAGTAGGGCAAGTTGTTTTTGTTTTTGTTTCTTTTCAGTTTTTACATAATTTAAAAATGGCGGTCATGGTAATTCTGCATTATGCCAGAAATACCTTTACAGACTATTTGATGGTTATTGGATGTGTGGTTATTCCGTTCTGCGACTGTTAGCTTTCAATGGACATCATGCCATTTTAAAGGAAATAGCTTCCATAAAAACGCATTGGCCTTAAAGTCAGGACAGAAAATAGAAAATAAAATGGGTTATGACCTACTAGTTGCTTTAAAGAGCCACAGAATTACAGGGATATAGAAAACAGTAAAAAAGAAATACAACAGTATAGCTAGAAATACAGTAGTGCAGGCAGAGCCACAAAACTCAAACATTTATTATTTAGAAGAAAAAAATCACAAAACTGTCCTGTTGATCAGCATCACCATGGAAGTTCATCTAAAAATAATTTATAGCTATGTAGCACTTTAAAATTTGTTTCAGCACTGATCCTACTTATAAAGACAAATATGAATTCACACTGTCTTCAGAAATGTCCGATGTCCCTGGATGGTTGATGTATGCCATGTCTATCTGGGCACGTTGATGTGGATAAAATGACGGCTCGCTGATGGCGAGCATGCATGTGGTGATGTCACTCGGTGCGATGACATCATCAAACGTGAGTCTCAGTGGTGGAATTTCCGGAAGATCAGGAATATTGTACATACACTCCGGAGACAATTCCGGTAGGTCGCTTGAATTCTCATTGGTTTCTAAATAGGAGAACCTGGTCTGGTGAATAGGGGGCGTAACTCTACACGACAATTGACTATGCATATGAAAATCGGGACTTAATAATTCTCCTAAAGTGTCGTAACCGCTGCTGTCAGACGCACACACCGAGGTGTCACTTGTGGTGTCACTATACGGGCTTGATGAATCTGCAGTCATCGCACACCGAGTTAAAGGACTAACTCTGGCTAAGCTACTGTGCGCGTAGTCCTTCAGCCCAGATTCAGTGTTGAAATGAACTGAGGTGTCCTCTAGATTGCACATCTGAAGCTGGAACAGTTTAGCCGGAGACGGACTGGTGTCGAGGATGTTCTGGAAAGCCTCCATTCTGTGAGTCAAGGATAACACACAGCCTTCCCATAATCCATTGGCGTTGACTTGTTGGAATCCTGACCGTAATGTGTTGGATCCGGAGAACTTGTTAGCCGGTCGGTAATCTCCTCGGGCAAAGGTCAGCAAGCTCTTTGGGGTAATGCCCCACAGAAAAGCAGATCTGAAATAAGTCAAGCAATAATCATTAATAAGATGAAAAAAAACACTAGCACGTATTGAACTGCAATTTTTAAAATCAATGTATTATTGTCTACAACTCTAAGACAAATTTGGATTAAATGTTAAGGTTATAGTTATCTATTTTTGTTCTCTTTCAATGAGCCCCACTTGAACCTTCTGGAAAAAAGCACATATCTTACCTGTTAAGGACACCGTTGCGTGGTTTTTGGTCCTGTAATCCGATCTTGGTGAAGCACTTGGTTTTGGACAAACTATGGCGGATGGCATTTTTCCAATGTTGTTTACCGGTCTCTTTAAAATAGCAGAAGCGAGTCTCGATGTAGCGGTAGATTTCAGTGATGGGCAGACAGAAGTTGGGAGATCTCATTATCGCCAGGAAGATGAGTTCCGTGTAGGTAAAGTTTGGTTTTCGGCTGACATCCTGAAGGTCGAGTCCTTCGTAGGTTCTGACAAAGTTATCTAGCACACTGCGCAGGTCATCTTGGCTGACAGACGGAACGGGCGTTTTCTGAATAGAGGCTAGTCTAGAGACCTTCCGGTATTTCAGTAAATTCTCCACCATGTCGGTATCTGTGTGGAAACTTTGACTGAACTTTCTCTTGTAAGCCATTATAGCAAGTTTAGTAGTGGAGAGAGAACCGATGCTTTGGGATGGATCTTATTTCCAGCCAGAGATCTGAAATGTATTGAGGTATAAACTGGGCCTCAGTATATATACTGCATCACTGTAATCTGAGTGATCCCTTTCTAACATGACAAATGACAGAGACAGTTGTAAGAACATCTCGTCCACTGTGACTCAATGTCACATATTATCAAGCCTCCAGTGAAAGTAGGATTACATTCTTGCCCTATGAACCCTGACCTCTAATCCCTCCCCAGTCCCCACTGGATATTTAATCTATCAGTTTACCGGAACTGACAGCCGTATGATTTCGCATAACAAAAGTACGAAGGTATTCGATATGATCAGGGACGTTTAACTCACCTGATGTTCAACAAAAAGCCTCATTGATTTCACACTGGACAATACTATTTTCCTTAATAAAACAAGGATATTAAAAGCATTTACGCTGTGATGGAGATAATTATTAAAATGTCTCGCTTCTTTTCGTCATCCGTAACGTAAGGTGAATGATGTTGGATGAAATTAATAAAACGAAAAAGCGCATATATATGCAAAATACAGTAAAGTTTTGTCAGAGCTGTGTATTATTCATTTGTTTCTTGTGTAACAGACTAAGCAAACACCCACAATCTGATATCTGAGTATCGACTAATAAAACGAAATAGTCTGGCTGAGTATTAACACAGTCTCTGAGAAGAATTAGAATGGTCTCCGCTTAAGCTGTACCAGCCAAACAATCTTCTATGATTTTGAGCAAGGTTTGTCGACATTTAGATCATCTTTGTAAGTGGGAAGAACGGGGTTAAGTAGCCTATAATTATTGGTGAGGTGTTGAGCAAAAACGGTGGAGATTATAGAGGATTATCACAAAATACCTCATGTGGATGAGCAACAGAAGAATCGTAGAGAAGTTCCGTTTCTAATAACTCATCGGATCATTGTTTTGTTTTGCTCTTCACAAAACAATGTCTGAACCAGAGTGAGACATGAGTGACATGCTTACTCTGTTGTTGAATATCAGCTACTAAAGCACGTTTATGCTGTGGAATGTGAATTTTACAAACTAACTCGTTTTTCGACATCCGTAATGGAAGACTAATGGCGTGTCTTTGAAATCAGTGAACACAAACAACGCATACAACCCATCGTACATATTCAGTAAAATAATACATTCCATTTTCCATTGGATGACAGTGTTTTGCGTAATGAAAATACGTTACCAATATTTCGATGTGAAATAGATTATTTTTTATAAAAGCGTGTCAGTCTTTTTCTACATCTGCAAAGGAAAGAGGATTGTGTTTTTCTAAAACTGAGGAACATAAATGACGCAATGACGACTGCACACACAAAGAAGTCAGTAAAGGTATAGCCTTAGTACTTTCTTGTATTATTTATCACTTTATAATCCACTTACTCGTGTATAACGTGTTCAACCGTTTACATGTTGATGTCTAACTCTTACCTGAGAGGAAATATTCTGATAGATGTGGGATCACGTGTCTATCTGATCATTTTTAGGAAAATTGACGTTAAAGGATGGAATTTCGCATTACATGAATTGTATACCGCCATCTTTAACTTGAATGATCATTGCTTAAGACGTAAACCAAATGAACGGAACTATTTGACCTCGGCAAACTTTGTCACTTAAGTGATGAGAAAGGGTTAAATGGCTCATCATTGCTAGGAAGGAAAGAGCATGATAGGGGATTATCTCTTACTTATAGAGGGATATCGCCTGAATGTTAAAAGTAACAGAAGGATGGCAGTGAATCATCGTTGGAGATAATTGATTTAATTATTGTACCTTTGTCAATACGCACAGTTGGATTATTCTGTTTTTCTGTTAAATGAAAACTAGGTGTGAACATGTATGACAAATGAGGTATCGTTTGTTTGAGTTTGACTATGTTGAAGTTTTGAAGATGGTGATCTTGCCAGTGACCAGACAGACAAAAGTCCAATGAAATCTCGTCAGAGATACTTAAATGACTGTTTTATTATTATATGATCATTTATTATAGAGATACAGTCATAAATTGTCTCATGATCATTGATTTTAAAATGTAAAAATGCACTACGGTTTGCTCTCAATAGCTGTTAAAGAGAAGTGTAATGTTGGATGTAGTGGCTAGGATTGGGAAGTTTTAAAAAACAAACAAAAATTATACGTGTTGGCGACTTGAGGGTGGCCCGAGCAATTCCTATCAAGTAAAATTTTACTTCTAGCTATAGTGTTGTAAAATAGTGTCTTGCTTCATTATTGTAGGATGATATTAATGTTAACTTTCTGGGCTATTCTGGACAAAGTAAAAATGACATTTTTATAGAAAATGTCTTCAATTTAGTCCTTTGTGCACGGATGAAAAGTGACAAAGCTTTAACATCTTAACTCGACACAATATTGTAAAGGTATCTGAGTATTACTGTGAAATTTCGGTTCTAGCTGGGATACAATATGTGCTATACTATCTCGGGTTTAAGCCAATAAAGGGGAATCTCTTTATTTCTGAAATAATGGCCAACTTATAAACTTTCAAAAAATGTCATTCTCAGTATTTTGCAAATTTTTATTTTGATGAAATCAGTTTTAATTCGATTGGAATTACGAAAGTTAATATATACTCGAAAATAAATGAGCACTGGTAAATATGCACGTTGAAGGCCGCTCAGCAATGTTCGTGTAATGTAAACGCTACTTTTCATTCCTTGGGTAAAGAGTCATGATGATACAGGAAAGCTGAATATGTGTAACAAATGTATGACATCCAGTTGACCTGTTTAAAAACTACACTGATTATAATTGGTCATATACGTGTCCTTCAGTGACAGTTCGGAACACGCTCCACCCTAAAGTTTATAAAAGAAACGCCTCTTTTCGCTGCTAAGAATTCAGTATGCTATCATGGGTCAAACGGCCATCCATTTCTTTCTGAAGAAATAAGTATCACGGAAATCAATCCTCTAAACGTGACAAGGTTGAGCGGTCGGAGTAATCATATGCAGAAAAAAGAATCTCGAGCAACTATAGTAATGACGTCATAATATTGTGACGTTGCCACTAATATAAAAAAAGAATTCTCATCGTGGTAAAACAAGTTCTCTACCCAGTTGTTTGTTTATCGCGTGCGTAATAACGTTTGTGTTGATAGTATTGTACACGCCATATGAAAACAAAGAATGAGATTTCTAACTGCTTATAATTTTATCAGGACGAAAGAGCGAATGTTTCCGTTAGATTAGTAGGGCAAGTTGTTTTTGTTTTTTTTAGTTTTTACATTAATTTAAAAATGGCGGTCATGGTAATTCTGCATTATGCCAGAAATACCTTTACAGACTATTTGATGGTTATTGGATGTTTGGTTATTCCGTTCTGCGACTGTTAGCTTTCAATGGACATCATGCCATTTTAAAGGAAAAAGCCTCCACAAAAACGCATCGGTCTTAAAGTAAGGACAGAAAATAGAAAATAAAATGGGTTATGACCTACTAGTTGCTTTAAAGAGCCACAGAATTACAGGTATATAGAAAACAGTAAAAAAGAAATACAACGGTATAGCTAGAAATACAGTAGTGCAGGCAGAGCCACAAAACTCAAACATTTATTATTTAGAAGAAAAAAGACACAAAACTGTCCTGTTGATCAGCATCACCATGGAAGTTCATCGAAAAAAAATTTATAGCTATGTAGCACTTTAAAATGTGTTTTAGCACTGATCCTACTTATAAAGACAAATATGAATTCACACTGTCTTCAGAAATGTCCGATGTCCCTGGATGGTTGATGTATGCCATGTCTATCTGGGCACGTTGATGTGGATAAAATGACGGCTCGCCGATGGCGAGGTTATCAGAAAAGGCATGGTTCGTGCATGTGGTGATGTCACTCCTTGCGATGACGTCATCAAACGTGAGTCTCAGTGGTGGAATTTCCGGAAGATCAGGAATATTGTACATACACTCCGGAGACAATTCCGGTAGGTCGCTTGAATTCTCATTGGTTTCTAAATAGGAGAACCTGGTCTGGTGAATAGGGGGCGTAACTCTACACGACAATTGACTATGCATATGAAAATCGGGACTTAATAATTCTCCTAAAGTGTCGTAACCGCTGCTGTCAGACGCACACACCGAGGTGTCACTTGTGGTGTCACTATACGGGCTTGATGAATCTGCAGTCATCGCACATCGAGTTAGAGGACTAACTCTGGCTGAGCTACTGTGCCCGTAGTCCTTCAGCCCAGGATCAGTGTTGAAATGAACTGAGGTGTCCTCTAGATTGCACATCTGAAGCTGGAACAGTTTAGCCGGAGACGGACTGGTGTCAAGAATGTTCTGGAAAGCCTCCATTCTGTGAGTCAAGGATAACACACAGCCTTCCCATAATCCATTGGCGTTGACTTGTTGGAATCCTGACCGTAATGCTTTGGATCCGGAGAACTTGTTAGTCGGTCGGTAATCTCCTCGGGCAAAGGTTAGCAAGCTCTTTGGGGTAATGCCCCACAGAAAAGCAGATCTGAAATAAGTCAAGCAATAATCATTAATAAGATGGAAAAAAAAACACTAGCACGTATTAAACTGAAATTTTTGAACCCAATGTTTTATTGTCTACAACTCTAAGACAAATTTGGATTAAATGTTAAAGTTATAGTTATCTATTTTTGTTCTCTTTCAATGAGCCCCACTTGAACCTTCTGGAAAAAAGCACATATCTTACCTGTTAAGGACACCGTTGCGTGGTTTTTGGTCCTGTAATCCGATCTTGGTGAAGCACTTGGTTTTGGACAAACTATGGCGGATGGCATTTTTCCAATGTTGTTTACCGGTCTCTTTAAAATAGCAGAAGCGAGTCTCGATGTAGCGGTAGATTTCAGTGATGGGCAGACAGAAGTTGGGAGATCTCATTATCGCCAGGAAGATGAGTTCCGTGTAGGTAAAGTTTGGTTTTCGGCTGACATCCTGAAGGTCGAGTCCTTCGTAGGTTCTGACAAAGTTATCTAGCACACTGCGCAGGTCATCTTGGCTGACAGACGGAACGGGCGTTTTCTTAATAGAGGCTGGTCTAGAGACCTTCCGGTATTTCAGTAAATTCTCCACCATGTCGGTATCTGTGTGGAAACTTTGACTGAACTTTCTCTTGTAAGCCATTATAGCAAGTTTAGTAGTGGAGAGAGAACCGATGCTTTGGGATGGATCTTATTTCCAGCCAGAGATCTGAAATGTATTGAGGTATAAACTGGGCCTCAGTATATATACTGCATCACTGTAATCTGAGTGATCCCTTTCTAACATGACAAATGACAGAGACAGTTGTAAGAACATCTCGTCCACTGTGACTCAATGTCACATATTATCAAGCCTCCAGTGAAAGTAGGATTACATTCTTGCCCTATGAACCCTGACCTCTAATCCCTCTCCAGTCCCCACTGGATATTTAATCTATCAGTTTACCGGAACTGAGAGCCGTATGATTTCGAATAACAAAAGTACGAAGGTATTCGATATGATCAGGGACGTTTAACTCACCTGATGTTCAACAAAAACCCTCATTGATTTCACATTGGACAGTACTACTTTGCTTAATGAAACAAGGACATTAAAAGCATTTACGCTGTGATGGAGATAATTATTAAAATATCTCGCTTCTTTTCGACATCCGTAACGTAAGGTGAATGATGTTTGATGAAATTAATAAAAATAAACAGCGCATACATATATGTAAAATACAACAAAGTTTTGTCAGAGCTGTGTATTATTCATTTGTTTCTTGTGTAACAGACTAAGCAAACACCCACAATCTGATATCTGAGTATCGACTAATAAAACGAAATAGTCTGGCTGAGTATGAACACAGTCTCTGAGAAGCATTAGAGTGGTCTCCGCTTATGCTGTACCAGCCAAACAATTTTCTATGATTTTGAGCAAGGTTTGTCGACATTTGGGTCGTCTTTGCCAGTGGGGAGAACGAGGTTAAGTAGCGTATAATTATTGGTGAGGTGTTGAGCAAAAACGGAGGAGATTATAGAGGATTATCACAAAATACCTCATGTGGATGAGCAACAGAAGAATCGTAGAGAAGTTCCGTTTCTAATAACTCATCGGATCATTGTTTTGTTTTGCTCTTCACAAAACAATGTTTAAGCCAGAGTGAGATATGAGTGACATGCTTACTCTGTTGTTGAATATCAGCTACTAAAACACTTTTATGCTGTGGAATGTGAATTTTACAAACTAACTCGTTTTTCGACATCCGTAATGGAAGATTGATGGTGTGTCTTTAAAATCAGTGAACACAAACAACGCATACAACCCATCGTACACATTCAGTAAAATAATACATTCCATTTTCCATTGGATGACAGTGTTTTGCGTAATGAAAATACGTTACCAAAGCTTTGATGTGAAATAGATTATTTTTATAAAAGCGTGTCAGTCTTTTTCTACATCTGCAAAGGAAGAAGGGTGGTGTTTTTCTAAAACTGAGGAACATAAATGACGCATTGACGACTGCACACACAAAGCAGTCAGTAAAGGTATTGCCTTAGAACATTTTTGTATTATTTATCAATTTATAATCTACTTACTCGTGTATAACATGTCCAACCGTTTACATGTTGATGTCTAACTCTTACCTGAGAAGAAATATTCTGATAGATGTGTGACCACGTGTCTATCTAATCATTTTTAGGAAAATTGACGTTGAAAGATGGAATTTTGCATTACATGAAGTGTATACCGCCATCTTTAACTTGAATGATCGATGCTTAAGACGTAAACCAAATGAACGGGACTATTTGACCTCGGCAAACTTTGCCATTTAAGTGATGAGAAAGGGTTAAATGGCCCATCATTGCTAGTAAAGAAAGGGCATGATAGGGGATTATCTCTTATTTATAGAGGGATAACGCCTGACGGCTAAAAGTAACAGAAGGATGGCAGTGAATCATCGTTGGAGATAATTGATCTAAATATTGTACCCTTGTGAACACGCACAGTTGGATTATTCTGTTTTTCTGTTAAATGAAAATCAGGTGTGAACATGTTTGACAAATGAGGCATCGTTTTTTTCAGTTTGACTATACTGAAGTTCTTGAAGATGGTGATCTTGCTAGTGATCAGACAGACAAAAGTCCAATGAAATTTCGTCAAAGATACTTAAATGACTGTTTTATTATCTATATGATCATTTATTATACAGATACTGTCATAAATTGTCTCATGATCATTGATTTTAAAATGTAAAAATGCACTACGATTTGCTCTCAACAGCTGCTAAAGAGAAGTGTAATGTTGGATGTAGTGGCTAGGTTTGGGAAGTTTTAAAAAACAAACAAAAATTATACGTGTTGGCGACTTGAGGGTGGCATCAGCAGTTCCTGTCTAGGGTTTTTTTTGCAGAAAAGTTTTACTTCTAGTTATGGTGCTGTAAAATAGCGTCTTGCTTCATTATTGTAAGATGATATTAATTTTAACTTTCTGGGTTATTCTGGACAAAGTAAAAATGACATTTTTATAGAAAATGTCTTCAATTTAGTCCTTTTTGCACGGAAGAAAAGTGACAAAGCTTTTTAACATCTTAACTCGACACAATATTGTAAAGGTATCTGAGTATTATTGTAAATTTTCGGTTTTAGCTGGGATGTGCTATACTATCTCGGGTTTAAGTTAATAAAGCGGAATTTCCGTGTTTTTGGAATAATGGCCAACTTATAAACTTTCAGAGAATGCCATTCTCAGCATTTTGCAAATTTCTGTTTTGACGCAATAATACATTGATTTTAATTCGATCCGAATTACGAGAGTTAATATATGCTCGAAAACAAATGAGCACTGGTAAATATGCACGTTGAAGGCCGCTCAGCAAAGTTCGTGTAATGTGAACGCTTACTTCTTATTCCTTGGTTAAAGCAAGTGTGGAGTCATGATGATACAGGAAAGTTGAATATGTGTAAAAAATGTGTGACATCCAGTTGTCAGTCAGAGTCAGTCACAGTCCATTCTAAATGGACATTCTAAAGTGACAATTCAGAGTCAGACACAGTCCATTCTAAAGTTTACGGCTCATCTGATGACATCACATTATCATAGTGCATATCGCACAAAAGTTCAGAGAAAGGCCGCTCTTCACTCATGAGGTTTCGGTATGATATTACGGGTCAAAGGGCCACCCATTTCTTTCTCAAGAAATAAGTATCACGGAAATCAATCCTCTAAACGTGACAAGGTTGAGCGATCGGAGTAATCATATGCAGAAAAACAATCTCGAGCAACTATGGTAATGACGTCATAACATTGTGACGTAAACTGTGACGTTACCACTAACATGGAAAGAATTCACATCGTGGTAAAACAAGGTTCTTTAAGGTTCTAACTGCTTATAATTTTATCAGGACAAAAGAGCAAATGTTTCCGTTAGATTAGTTAGGATAAGTTGTGTTTTTTTTAGTTTTTACATTAATGTGAAAATGGCCAACAGGGTAATTCTGCATTATGCCAGAAATACCTTTACAAACTGTGTGATGATTATCGGATGTTTGGTTAATCCGTTCTGCGACTGTGACCTTTTAATGGACATCAAGCCATTTCAAAGGAAAAAACTTTCACATAAACGCATTGGTCTTAAATCTTTAAAGAGCAACAAAATTGACAGGGATATAGAAAACAGTAAAAAAGAAATATAAAAATATAGCTAGAAATACAGTAGTGCAGGCAGAGCCACAAAACTCAAACATTTATTATTTAGAAGAAAAAAAACACAAAACTGTCCTGTTGATCAGCATCATCATGGAAGTTCATCTAAAAATAATTTATAGCTATGTAGCACTTTAAAATGTGCTTTAGCACTGATCCTACTTATAAAGACAAATATGAATTCACACTGTTTTTAGAGATGTCCGATGTCCCTGGATGGTTGTTGTATATCATGTCTATTTGGGCACGTTGATGTGGATAAAATGACGGCTCGCTGATGGCGAGGTTATCAGAAAAGGCATGGTTCGTGCATGTGGTGATGTCACTCGGTGCGATGACGTCATCAAACGTGAGTCTCAGTGGTGGAATTTCCGGAAGATCCGGAACATACATTCTGGAGACAATTCCGTTAGGTCGGTTGAATTCTCATTGGTCTCTAAATAGAGGACCTAGTCTGGTGAATAGGGGGCGTAACTCTACACGACAATTGACTATGCATATGAAAATCGGGACTTAATAATTCTTCTAAAGTGTCGTAACCGCTGCTGTCAGACGCACACACTGAGGTGTCACTTGTGGTGTCACTATACAGACTTGATGAATCTACTGTCATCGCACACCGAGTTACAGGACTAACACTGGCTGGGCTAATGTGTCCGTAATCCTTTAGCCCAGAATCAGTGTTGGGATAAATTGATGTGTCCTCTAGATTGCACATCTGAAGCTGGAACAGTTTAGCCGGAGACGGACTAGTGTCGAGGATGTTTTGGAAAGCCTCCATTCTGTGAGTCAAGGATAGCACACAGTCTTCGCATCATCCATTGGCGTTGACTTGTTGGAATCCTGACCGTAATGCTTTGGATCCGGAGAACTTGTTAGTCGGTCGGTAATCTCCTCGGGCAAAGGTCAGCAAGCTCTTTGGGATAATGGTCCACCACAGAAAAGCAGACCTGAAATGCATCAAGCAAGCATCATTAATAAGATGAAATCAAAAGGTTGAACATGTGTAAAATTGCAATTTTTTTTAATACATGCATTATTATCTATAATTCTAATATAAATTTGAATGGGATATTAAAGTTATAGTTAAACATTTTTGTTGTCTTTCAATGAGTCCTACTTGAACACTCTGGAAGAAAGCACATGTCTTACCTGTTAAGGACACCGTTGCGTGGTTTTTGGTTCTTTCGTTCTATCTTGGTGAAGCACTTGGTTTTGGCCAAACTCCGGCGGATTGCATTTTTCCAGTGTTGTTTACGTGTCGCTTAAAATAACTGTAAGGCGTCTCAATGTAACGGTAGATTTTACTGATGAGCAGACAGAAGTTGAGAGACAGATTATATAGATTAGGTTTAGCAATGGTCACAACAGGCTAAATGATCCGTAGGGATAGAAGTAAGGGATTAACGGAGGATTATCTGTTAAATATAGAAGACTAATATCTCATGTGAATAAACAATCGAGGAATCTGAGGGAAACAATGATTGGGAAATATTAATGTTATCAGTGTGCCTTTGTATACAATTTCATGCGCGCGGTCGGATTGTTATGTTTTCCTTTTAACTAAACAACAGTTAAACAGTGATGAGAAATGAGTGTCCTGGCATGTCTCTTGTTATGAAATCTCACCAGAGAGACTGAAATCACTGGGCGATGAAGAGACTTATACTCGTAATTATCTTATATATAGATATAAAGATACTGACATCTTTCTAGGTCATGAGCTATAATCACCCATCAATTTCAACACGGAAGAAAGGCCCATGATCGGCTGCCAAATGCTAAAGAAGAGGCACGAGGATCAATGTCGTAGGACGATTAAAGTTTTAATTATAGTTTTGACGGCTGGGTAAAAGTAAACGTATATTTTCAGATGTAGGCCAATATGGACTGACAATTACATGTTCAACGATAGATGTACAGATGCTGGTAATTACTACACATAACAATAGTGATGCTGTAAAATTGTGTCATGTTTCAAAGTATGGAGCAACATTATTACACTAAATGTTTTCAATTTGAGTTTTTGTAGACTGAACAAACATGCCCCAGCTTGAACATCGTTTCGTGACACAGTCCATGACCGGATTGAATTGATTAATGACATTGAGTAGGTTTTTAATGTCCAGTCACTTCTCAAATAACAAGACATGGCGCATGGATAAAAACGCCGTTATTGGTTATAAAGTTATCCACACCTAAACTTCTCATCGTCAATTCAGTAGATCTGTTCCTAAATGCGCCTGAAGAAAGCCATAGCTACCTCTGTCATTTGAAAATACATTATAAAACAACGACGTCTTAGGGAAGGCCATTTCCTTGGAATAAGACCATCTCCAAAACACGAGCAATCAGAATGTCTCATCAGCAGAAACAACGAGGACTGATTTCACTTTGATCCTTTGTGCACTGAAAATAAGTAACAGAGCCTTTACGTGACAAAATGACAAAATTTGTAAATCGCATTTAAGTGGGTTTTAAATGTGGCCTTACGTTACTTTGGAAGGAACAAGGCATAAAGAACTGTTCTTTTTAAAGTACATATTAATACAAAATGATGGAACAAGACAAATGTGTAGAATGAACTTCACTGTTTATTGTTAAATTATCAACATATAAATTTCTGGTCTTTCACACAATAGCTTCCTTCATATATGCTCCTGAAGGAAGCGAGAGTTCCCTCTGTCAACAACCTCCATCACTTTGTGAAAAAACTATCTAATGGAATCACCTGTGGAATCAAACAAGGAGCGGGGATTGTCAGCGTGCAGATCATTTCTGCTGGGTGTAAGTGTGGACGGATTACATGGAGACACAAGGTGACACAAGGTGACACTAGGTGATAATATGATACTCATGTCGGAGAGATTATAAAAGGATTATTTACAAAAGGATTGATTCTTTTTGAGAGTTTATAAGTGGATTATACAATATTCACGGTGACAGATTATAAGGGGAGTATGGGATACCCATGATGGAGGGATGGTATGAGGACTGTATAATACGTACGGTAGGGTTATTGTGCAATGCTCATGGTGGGGTGATTATAAGGGGTTTGTTTAATACTCACGGTGGGAAGAGGGGGTGTATAAGAGGAGTGCGGGACACTCATGATGGGGAGTGTAAGAGAACTGTGTGATACTCAGGATCAAAAAATCTCACACTGAAAAGCCTCAGAAGATTCAGTGCTTGACTTATATAAATTACTGATTTTATCTTTATTTACATTCTGTTCTAGAAACTCTGTTCCAAGCCTTTTGACTTGTGTACCTGCAGGAATAAACAATAGTTTGGTAGATCTAAAAGTACAAGGAAAGTCTTACATACTTAATTTATTTGTGCATTTGAATGGTGTTTTACGCCGTGCTCAAGAATATTTCACTTTATATACAACGGCGGTCAGCATTATAGTGGGAAGAAACCGGACAGAGCCCGAGGGAAACCCACGACCATATATACTTAAAAGTTACATGTACTTCATTCCTCAATCGGTCTCAGGTACCTACTTCTCAAGAAATATGACTCCAAACTAAGAAACAGAAGCCAAACTTCTAACGTGACACGAAGAGGGTGAAAGGCTACCAAAGATGGACGGACGTTACACAACAATAGCAATTACGTGTCACTATTGTGACGTGAAATGTGACGTAAACTGTGATGTTAAAATAATTCGCTCCCTGACGCGACGGGCCATTTGTGACGTCCCCACTTTGTTTGTTTATAGCGTGCCTAGTAACGTGTTGATAACAGTGTCCATGCCACATGGAAACACACAATAGGTGACAAACAAGATGACGACTTCTGACCGCTCATGAGTATACCAGGAGGAAAGAGCAAATGATCCTTTTACATCTCACGACAGGTTCCGCTCGGTCGGTTGTTTCTACTCTTAACATGACGAACGTTTGAAGGTGCAAGCAGACGATGACGCCTTCGTGTTTAATACGGGAAGACGGGCGGGAAAAACTGGGGTTGACACTGGCTGGCATTAGCAGCATTCTGAGCGTTTTAGGTGTTGTGACGATCTGCGCCTCTGTTTACATGAAAGTGAAAATCGACGACAGGATCATTCTGTTGGGCTCCTATACCGGAAGCGCTTTTACAGACTACGTAATAGCAACTGGTGTTCTAGTTTTCCTTATCAACGGCTTTATCACCAAGGTGGCCCTAGACTGTTCAGATCAAGACACCCGTGACACTTTTCAAGGCATCCTCGCTTTCATGGTTGTGGTTCTTTTCCTGCTATCCATCTTAGTGCTTGTGGCAGCCATATTGTGCTACAGACATCACAATGACATTGACGAAGCTTTAGAAAGCGGATTCTTGACGGCCATGATGAAATACAAAAGTGAAGCAGCCCTGAAAACAGAGCTCGATATGTTACAGATGGAGTTCCGGTGCTGTGGAGCAGACTCGTACGTTGATTGGTTTCACGTGAGCTGGATACACAGAAACTACATTAACACGAGCGATTCCAGAATTAAACTGTAAGGAATGCTATTTCAGAAAGATGGCCATCAGAAGCATTCTGACTGTATATGTATTTCAGATTTAATCACGTGATACAGATATATATATAAGTATGAAGTTTAGCCTTTGACAGGGAAATTGGAAATCTTACACAGACCTAAATCTGCGCTTGTTACGTCCATTCTGCAATGCAGGAAATGTGAATGATGTGCGAAAAGCAAAAGGTTTTTGTCTGTGACTTACATAAAAAAGATAATCCTAAACGTGAGACTCGCTGAAACTTTTGTGTAACATACCTCGGACATTTTGATTCATGATTGGGCAGTTATCAAGTATTTTACTCTATTTCGTAGATAGTAAAAATTTATTACATCAGTATTTTGTCGCCATTTCCTAGGTGAAGGAATTGAGAAATCATTGACTAATTTTTGCTACCAGTACATCAACTTTTTAAATCACTGCACATATTTCATATTGAATGTTTGTAGTAAGCTGAAGGAGAATGGCTACCTGACAGACGACGTGCCGTTCAGCTGCTGTGACATCGGAGCATTACGACCTTGTATACATCACTCCATGACACATGCCAGCAAGCACCCCAGCTTTGATCGAGAGACAATCCACACCATAGGTTGTAATGCGGCACTCAGGACGTACTATCAGGAAAGCGTTTTCTTACCGGCTGGTTGCGTGGCTATAGCGGCATTTTCACTGCAGGTGAGAGCTCGTTTATTCAGCTGGAAAATGAACCTGTTGTGCATACATGACTAACCCCAGCACGCAACATCTTTAACGTCGTGCACAAAACATTCATGACGTCGAAGATTTTGTTTTCAAGTTATCCAAAGTTATAATGCCTAACTGTACAGGCGTAAGGCACTACGCGTTGATTAGAGGTGAATATCATTAGTTATCTTCACTTAAATACACAAAACTGCCTGGGGGCCTCCGTGGCTCAGTCGGTTTAAGCGCTAGCGCAGCGTAATGACCCAGGAGTGTCTCACCAATGCGGTCGCTGTGAGCTCAAGTCCAGCTCATGCTGGCGGCCGTACGTGAGAAGGTCTGCCAGCAACCTGCGGATGGTCGTGGGTTTCCCCCGGGCTCTGCCCTGTTTCCACCCACCATAATGCTGGCCGCCGTCGTATAAGTGAAATATTCTTGAGTAAGGCGTAAAACACCAATCAAAAAAAAAAAAAAAAAAAAAAATCAAAACTGCCTGCGAAGATTCTCACGTTCGAAATTCAGAAACATTTTGGATATCGCGAGACTCGGAGGTTTTTGCAACATCGAAGCGTTGATCATATCCACCATATAGTGCTTTTTTTTAAAATGTGTGTTCATTGTGCGTTGTGTTTCGTCCGGTAAAAGCAACATGATCAAACAAAGGAACTGAATACAAACAATAGATATTGTTTTATTTGGACAAATCGCGCACTCATTCACTGGTAAGGTTGGAAATTCTTTTCTGGCGTAATGGCAAGCTCAGTTCACCATGGTTTTCTTGTAATACGAGAGGAGTACCAGTTTGCTCACAAAACGTCACTGGAAAAGGCAGAAATGAACCCCAGACAACTTAAGACCGAATACTTCAGGTGGTAAATTTGACTGATTTGGTGTAAGTATAATATACTCGGAATATACAACTACCGACAAATAGTTTTTCAGGCGAGCATTTAATTGCATTTACACAAGTTACCCAATATTACTGGAGAAGTGCTCAACAACTGAGGCAAAATCCATGTTTTCGGCCCCGGCAGACGATGACTTGTTTTTATGGTTTCAGCTCCTCGCCACTATTCTGCTAAGGTTACTTCAGACATCGATAAAGTCCGCTTTAGAGTACGGAGATCCGGAAGGCCCGGGGGATGCTTACATCATTAAATCCCTACCGTGTAGGAGTGATGGCTCATGGAGTTTCGGCGAGTACGGAGAGGGAGGAGGTGGGGGAGGGGGAGGAGGTGGGGGTGGGAAAGAGAAGAAAGACAAAGGCAAAAAGAAGGAAAAGAATAAAAATCAGAAAAAGAAAGATTCAAAAAAGAAGAGTTCGGGCAAAAGTAAACCCTCTAGTAAGGCACCAAAAAGGGGCAAAAAGTAGATTTCTGAGAGCTACACTTTGGTCTTCTCGCTTCAAACACTTTTCGTACAGTAAGCGGCGTATTACAGTAATACATGTATTTACTGACGGATACTACATTACCTAAATTTACCTAAATATTATATTAATATATGCTTTGATAATGGTATTGTTCTAGTCATTCGACATTGTTACAAATGAAAATAAATTCGTAATTGCTCTCTGACGATTTAGAATTGTTTAAATGCCATTATTCATTTCATCTTACTTTTGGGTTTATTTAAGTCATTTACAAACAGTTGCCATCCCGTTACAATAAGGCAAATGTATTTTTGAGTGGTGCTTTAGTTGTCATTTAAGCACATATATGCTACAACATTGAAGACAGCCCTGAATTCAGCTCAGTTCCATTTTTTAAAAAAATTATATATACGTTTTTATCTTGGAACTATACAAAAGATCAAGAAACGTAACAAGCGCCACAATGATTAATTGAAGATGAACGACATATGCGGAAGTGTGCCTGACTGCCACTGGTTACAAGGCTAACATGGATTTGATATATTTATTTGATTGTTTTTTTACGCCGTACTCAAGAATATTTCACTTATACGACGGCGACGAGCATTATAGTGGCTGGAAACCGGGCAGAGCCCGGGGGAAACCCACGACCATCCGCAGGTTGCTGCAAGACCTTCCCACTTACGACCGAAGAGGAAGTCAGCATGAGCTGGACTTGAACTCACAGCTACCGCATTGGTGAGAGACTCCTGGGTCATTACGGCATTATTTTTACTTTGTGGAAGACTCTAGGACGGGCAACACAGACGGTCCAAATGACAGTAGAACGCAACGTTTTCCTCTGTGGCGTTTGAGCGTGTGTGCACTTCATATATGTTTTATGAGCACACATACACCGATAACTGTGACGTAATAAAGGAAAAAAAAACAAATGAGTTCACAGTTTTGGATCGTCTTGAAACAGGCGGAAGAAGTTTTACTAGGGTCCTGTAAACTGCTAATATTTGTGCATTTAAATGAACGGTGAGAATAAAACCCAGACTGAGGTAAACTGGCAAGGGACGGCACTTCATCAGTTACATGTGGCCATTTGCCAGCTATCACAACCTTTACGCTAAACGTCTTTGATTATATTCACTAGACCAGTCCGCATTGACACACTGCCACTTTTTGTACCTTAACTAGACCAGTCTGTAATGACACATCGTCAGTGTTCGTGCCTTCAATAAACCAGTCCGTATTGACACACTGACACTTTTTTGTGCCTTGACTAGATCAGTCAGTATTGACACACCGTCACTGTTTGTACCTTCACTCAACCACTCTGTATTAAGACACCGTCACTATTTGTACCTTCACTCAACCAGTCAGTATTGATACACGGTCTCTGTTTGTTCCTTCAATAAACCAATCCGTGTTTACACGCTGTGACTGTAAATACCTTCACACTCTCGTCAATGACCGGTGCCTGTCACCAAGGCTCCACAAATTGTGGATAAGTTACTTTCTTTTCCAAGATCCACTTTGAAACCATTCCTCGTGTGTTATAAAAACAGGAAACAAAATCTTAAACACTTGGCAGCACTTCATGAACTTTATCTAAACAACAAGCGATGTGAATCATCTTACGGTGATCTTGATAATGTTTATGCCATTTTCAACACTTTCTGGTTCCAAAAACCTTCAATACTGAGAATCTAGACATATCAGTTTCCAACTAAGCAGTAATAGCACTAAAAATGTGCAGAGCACTATGGTTTATATATAAAAATATGACGGTGCATTACTATTTTCAGTCAATCTGCACAAAACATTTTCCACGGAGGAAATACTTGGGTACAACATATTGTTCAGAGTTGGATCAATAATCGTCCCAGACGTCGTGACGTAACTAAATCCGTCATTACACCCAGAGTCATGTTCTTCAAAGACATCATCAAACGTCAGTCTCAGCGGAGGGATATCAGGAAGGGCGGGAACATTATAAATACACTCAGGTGTCACTTCCGGCAAACTGTCTGAGCTACCACTGCCTCCCTCCTGATATGTTAATGACCACGCAATGTCTTGACAATCGGGCGTTACTCTTGACAGCGCTTCGTTGCGCACAGCAAATTCCGGACTTGAGAACTCTACCAAAGAGTCGTAACCGCTGCTGTCAGACACACAAACTGAGGTGTCACTTCTGGTGTCACTGCCAGAACTCACAGACTGCCTTGTCCGCATACAGGGATTATCACATAGTGATATTGGACTAAAACTTTGACTCAATGGACTCCTATGTACAACCTCCGATACCCTGGGGTCGTAATTAGACTGGACTTCGTGATGATCCTCCAAATTACACATCTGAAGCTGGAACAGTTTAGCCGGAGATGGACTGGTGTCAAGGATGTTCTGGAAAGCCTCCATCCTGTGAGTCAAGGATAACACACAACCTTCCCATAATCCATTGGCGTTGACTTGTTGGAATCCAGACCGTAATGCGTTGGATCCAGAGAACTTGTTAGTCGGTCGGTAATCTCCTCGGGCAAAGGTCAGCAGGTTCTTTGGGATAATGGTCCACAGAAAAGCAGATCTGAAATATATCCAATAAGAATTGTCAGTATAAGACGTAAATAAAATATTGTATAAATTTGCCAAATATCTTCATAATAAAATAATAATAATTATATTTGGCCCTCTTTAATGACGTCAAAAGGTATTGCAATGATGCAGAAATATGAATTTATCTTACCTGTTAAAGACGCCGTTACGTGGTTTTTGGTTCTTTAGCCCAACCTTGGTAAAGCATTTGGTTTTGGACAAACTGTGGCGGATGGCGTTTTTCCAGTGATGTTTACCTGTCTCTTTAAAATAGCAGAAGCGAGTCTCGATGTAACGGTAGATTTCAGTGATGGGTAGACAGAAATTCGGAGATCTCATTATTGACAGGAAGATGAGTTCCGTGTAGGTAAAGTTTGGTTTCCGGCTGCCATCCTGAGTGTCGAGTCGTTCGTAGATTCTGACAAAGTTATTCAGCACGCTGTGCAGGTCATCTTGGCTGACGGGCTGAACGGGTGTTTTCTTAATAGAAGCTGGTCTAGAGACCTTCCGGTATTTCAGTAAATTCTCCACCATGTCGGTATCTGTGTGGAAACTTTCACTGAACTTTCTCTTGTAAGCCATTATAGCAAGTTTAGTAGTGGAGAGAGAACCGAAGTTATGACGAGTATTTCCTGAGCCACGTTATAGTTAATTGTATAACGGACAGAATATATAAAGGAATTGGACATGATGTGAGTGATGCCTTTCTAACATGACAACTTGGCATAAGTAAAAAAATCATCTCAACTGCAAATGAGTTATAAGGTTTATGTCCCTTTGTAATCCCGATTTAAGATCAAGTGTGATATACCATAAGTAAAAGATTTCATCTTCACTCTGTTTCTGATCTCAAAGCCGCGGGGTGCTCCCCTGGGGAGAAATCCTTTGCTAGAAATGATTGATCTATTTTCACTTATTTTCATAGAGTTACGGATAACTGATCTCTCCGTTTTATCAAAGGTGTATGGAGTCCGGGCGGTTATGGGGTTGGTAGTTCTTTTCTAAATGTGAGATATTTCTCAAAAGTTTTTTAGAGTAAATATCTAATCTATCTTTGGCCCACGTTTTGGTGGCGAAATGTGAGACTGTTGGGAGTGTAAGTAATGCAAAATGATAGTGGTATTGTGATTTGGGAAAATCATCGTATGAACCGTAGCCATGTGTAAAACAAACGGTTCACCATGTTTCTCCATGTTTATAAGAATAATGAAAACAATATTTCCGGGCACTCTTCTTTCCATAACCCATAACATACAGCCCGACATAGGACAGGCGAACATTTCTTGAAATAGGTGTTAATCAGCAAAATGAATGTAAACCAAGGGTTGATTACTGTTTTTTATGATTGCTTCCTTCTTGGCCATAAAATATCATCTGACAGCAAAAAAAGGTCTTGTCTTGAGAATTATTGTCATGTGAGTGATCCCTTTCTAATGTGACAACTTGGCCTAAGTACAAATCATCTCGACCGCAAATGTGCCATAAGGTATTTCCCTTAGTAATCTGGATTTAAGATTAAGTCTAATATATCATAAGTAACAGGTATCGTCTTCACTCTGTTATTTTGGACTCTGTGCTGCCCTGAGGAGAAATCCTTTTTCTACAAATGATCGATTATTACGACTTTTTAATAGCGCTGAAGTAAACACTAGTCTCTGTTTTGGTAAAGGATTTGGGGGTCGGGGCGGCGATGAGATTCTTTTCTTACGTTAAAGTTCATTATTGTAAACATTTCATCAATACATAGCCGAACAATTTATGGTGCAACTGGAGAGTATTTGGAAAGTAAATGATGCATAAATATTGGTATACCTATTTGCCAGTTAAACTATATTTTCGACCAGAACTCACCACAAGCTTATTTTGTCGATTTTATGTTCTCTCTAGACTTTTCTGTTTTCATCGCCCATAATATACTGTCGCAATAGTACAAGTGAACACTTCTTTCTGAATACAGAAATACCGAAGTAATTCAAATTTCTGTTCGTTTTTATAATGAGTACTCTTAGGTCATAACATTTTATCCTATAACAAAAAGGTCTCGTCTTGAGAATTTTTTACGTGTTAGCAGAATAAATGTATCTATCAGAACCTTTTTTACTGACTCGTTGAAATAATTTGTTCATCTTACAAATAAAATGAATATTTTGTGTCCAGTTTAAATGAACATTTAAATGTGAAAAGCTGACGTTTTGATTAAAATATCATTGTGGATATGTCGCGTGTCTATGTTGTTTGGAACGTATTCATAGCATAAAACCTAAAACTGTTCTCAGAAAGGGCTGAAATGTCATCTCCTGTAAGTTCAAGGATGTCAGTTGCCGGCAGAGAGATTATGTATTACAAAGATCATGGACGTTTGGGTGGACTTAGTAATCTCATAGCTATTAGCCACATGCTGAGATGAGCTGTCATCTATATCATGGGACAACTTCACGTACTTGCTTATTGAAAGGCAATGTAAATGTATTGCGTTCACAGAACATTCTCTTGTAAGCTATACGTAATATCACATTTAGTACAACAAAAAGAAAAAAAAAAACAAAACCGACATGTTTTGGATATCCCAATTTAAATTCAGATATGATGTAGCATGCTTTGGCCAGGAGTGATCAATTTTTATGAGGTGATGTGATAGACACACATAAGTAAAAGCTCAACTCGTATCAACTGTATCAGATATCATATCCTATGCACATCTGGCTATCAAATTTTATTCAATGCATTATATGTAAAAAATTTAAGTTGCACTCAGTGACCACGGGGAACACACCTAGGGGAATAATCAGGTACTGACGACCTCCTATTCAATACCTATATGATAACTAATAAGCCTTTCTTATTGGGTGGTAACATATGTTGACATCATTTAAAAAAGGACAACATGTATGTGTTCTGAAAGGTCAAAGATAACGTTTTCCAACAGATCTGTAAAGCTACCAAACATACATATAATATCTGCACACAGTATTTCATTTATTGGCCGCGTTCCGAAAAAAAAACGTGGAATGCGGTAGCGTCGATTTACAAAGTATGTTTTGAATCAGTTTCTAAATTGAGCAATTTCACTACACGTGGTTTTAGCTTTGGAGTAAAAATTTCGAACACGTAACGTTTGTACTGAGAGGAATCAATCAGAATTCCATCTAATGTGATATTAAACAAACCATTTTAGTTAAGGTATATGGAAATTTCAGATGTGAATATTTCATTTCCGTGTATACATTTAGCTAAATTCTCAGTCCTGATCTATTTAAAATCAAAGTAGAATATCTCATACTCTTTCTCAGTTATCGGATGGGATTTTCATTTGTGTTTTGCGTGTACATAACTTTAAACAAAATTCACTCACAACTGTTACATGAATGCTTGATCAACTGAATTATAAAATAACTGAATATATGCGGAATAAATATTATAAAACATTTAAGTATTAAATCATTGACATAAATGAATGAAATTGCCTCATTCAGAAGATGATGAGTTATCCTCCGGGTAGGGTGGGGGGGGGGGGTATCTCTGGTGCAATCAGGTCAAAATACTGAGATAAGTAATCGCCAACCTCAATATTCAGTTTGCTGAATTAAAAGTGTAAACGGTTTTGATCTGTAAACATCAGGCTGATAAATTAAGTGTATCCCCATTTTCCTCTAGTTCATTATTCTGGAGAATTGCTTCACAAAACCTCGGTCTGTCAGCCACGTCTTTTTGACGAAATAAACAACAAATTTGACTAGACAACAAATGAGAAATAAAACGTCCTTTTGTGATGTATTTATTTATTTATTTGATTGGTGTTTTACGCCGTATTCAAGAATATTTCACTTATACGACGGCGGCCAGCATTATGGTGGGAGGAAACTGGGCAGCGCCCGGGGGAAACCCACGACCATCCGCAGGTTACTGCCAGACATTACCACCTACGGCCGGAGAGGAAACCAGCATGAACTGGACTTGAACTCCCAGCGACCGCATTGGTGAGAGACTCCTGGGTCATTACTCTACGGTAGCGCGCTAACCAACTGAGCCGCGGAGGTCCCTTCGTGATGTAACTTGACTGGCTAATAAACCTTTCACAAATGTGTCCCCTTGTTAGAATTTCACGAAGTTAAACTTCATTCCGTTTAGAACTGGGCTCTTCAGTCTCCATTTGTCTCTAAGATATGGTCTTACACTAAAAAAAAAAACAAAATAGGAGTCAAGATAATGTAATATCAGGTGCGTTTATTGTTTTTCACACTACACTGCGGCAAAGCAGTGCGATAGTGAAACTTTTCTTAATGACAGGACGTACCCATAGCACTATGAGAAAGCCTTCAGCACTATGTACATATATGACGATAAAACGATTAACGGCTCATGGCATTCAAACATAATCCGTCCGTTGAGCTATAACTTTGGCAGTACAAAGTCTCAAACATCCGATCAGACAACATGTAAGGCATATAGACATTATTGAAGACACCATAAGGCTCGGAATCATGTTCTACATCTACGTCATCATCAAAGGTCAGTTTTAGTGGAGGGATATCAGGAAGGGCAGGTAAATTAAAAATACACTCAGGAGTCACTTCCGGTAAACTGTCTGAACTACCAGTGGCTCCGTTATATGCTGATGACCATGTTTCGAGGTAACACTGGGACGTAACTCTACATGCAACTTCGTCACCCATATTAAATTCGGGACTTGAGAACTCTTCCAAAGAGCCGTAACCGCTGCTGTCAGACACACACACTGAGGTGTCACTTCTGGTGTCACTGTCAGAGGTCACTGACTCTTCCGACCACATACAGGGGATATCACACGGCGGTATAGGACTGAAATTTTGACTCAGTGGGCTCCCATGCACAATGTCCGACACTTTGTGGTGAAAGTTAGATTGGACTTCGTTATGATCCTCCAAATTACACATCTGGAGCTGGAACAGTTTAGTCGGAGACGGACTGGTGTCGAGGATGTTCTGGAAAGCCTCCATTCTGTGAGTCAAGGATAACACACAACCTTCCCATAATCCATTGGCGTTGACTTGTTGGAATCCTGACCGTAATGCGTTGGATACAGAGAACTTATTAGTCGGTCGGTAATCTCCTCGGGCAAAGGTCAGCAGGCTCTTTGGGATAATGCTCCACAGAAAAGCCGACCTGAAACACATCAAATAAGAATTGTCAGTGTGAGACGGAAATAAAACATTGTATGAATTTGCAAAATATCTTCAGTCAATATATAACTTTAAGTAATTCAAACGTAAATAATTATATGTGTCCCTCTTTAATGACGTCAATGACGGTATTTTAATGATGCAGAAATATGAATTTATCTTACCTATTAAGGACACCGTTGCGTGGTTTTTGGTTCTTTAGTCCGATCTTGGTAAAGCATTTGGTTTTGGACAAACTATGGCGGATGGCGTTTTTCCAGAGTTGTTTACCGCTGTCTTTAAAATAACGGTAACGCGTCTCAATGTAACGGTAGATTTCAGTGATGGGCAGGCAGAAATTGGGAGACCTCATTATCGCCAGGAAGATGAGTTCCGTGTAGGTAAAGTTTGGTTTCCGGCTGCCATCCTGAGCGTCGAGTCGTTCGTAGATTCTCACAAAGTTATCCAGCACACTGCACAGGTCATCTTGGCTGACGGGCGGAACGTGCGTTCTCTTGATGGAGACCGGTCTACAGACCTTCCGGTATTTCAGTAAATTTTCCACCATGTTGGTATCTGTGTGGAAACTTTCACTGAACTTTCTCTTGTAAGCCATTATAGCAAGTTTAGTAGTGGACAGAGAACCGAAGTTATGACGAGTATGTGCTGAGCCACGTTATAGTGAATATTGTATAACGGAGAGGGAGGAGGTGGGGGAGGGGGAGGAGGTGGGGGTGGGAAAGAGAAGAAAGACAAAGGCAAAAAGAAGGAAAAGAATAAAAATCAGAAAAAGAAAGATTCAAAAAAGAAGAGTTCGGGCAAAAGTAAACCCTCTAGTAAGGCACCAAAAAGGGGCAAAAAGTAGATTTCTGAGAGCTACACTTTGGTCTTCTCGCTTCAAACACTTTTCGTACAGTAAGCGGCGTATTACAGTAATACATGTATTTACTGACGGATACTACATTACCTAAATTTACCTAAATATTATATTAATATATGCTTTGATAATGGTATTGTTCTAGTCATTCGACATTGTTACAAATGAAAATAAATTCGTAATTGCTCTCTGACGATTTAGAATTGTTTAAATGCCATTATTCATTTCATCTTACTTTTGGGTTTATTTAAGTCATTTACAAACAGTTGCCATCCCGTTACAATAAGGCAAATGTATTTTTGAGTGGTGCTTTAGTTGTCATTTAAGCACATATATGCTACAACATTGAAGACAGCCCTGAATTCAGCTCAGTTCCATTTTTTAAAAAAATTATATATACGTTTTTATCTTGGAACTATACAAAAGATCAAGAAACGTAACAAGCGCCACAATGATTAATTGAAGATGAACGACATATGCGGAAGTGTGCCTGACTGCCACTGGTTACAAGGCTAACATGGATTTGATATATTTATTTGATTGTTTTTTTACGCCGTACTCAAGAATATTTCACTTATACGACGGCGACGAGCATTATAGTGGCTGGAAACCGGGCAGAGCCCGGGGGAAACCCACGACCATCCGCAGGTTGCTGCAAGACCTTCCCACTTACGACCGAAGAGGAAGTCAGCATGAGCTGGACTTGAACTCACAGCTACCGCATTGGTGAGAGACTCCTGGGTCATTACGGCATTATTTTTACTTTGTGGAAGACTCTAGGACGGGCAACACAGACGGTCCAAATGACAGTAGAACGCAACGTTTTCCTCTGTGGCGTTTGAGCGTGTGTGCACTTCATATATGTTTTATGAGCACACATACACCGATAACTGTGACGTAATAAAGGAAAAAAAAACAAATGAGTTCACAGTTTTGGATCGTCTTGAAACAGGCGGAAGAAGTTTTACTAGGGTCCTGTAAACTGCTAATATTTGTGCATTTAAATGAACGGTGAGAATAAAACCCAGACTGAGGTAAACTGGCAAGGGACGGCACTTCATCAGTTACATGTGGCCATTTGCCAGCTATCACAACCTTTACGCTAAACGTCTTTGATTATATTCACTAGACCAGTCCGCATTGACACACTGCCACTTTTTGTACCTTAACTAGACCAGTCTGTAATGACACATCGTCAGTGTTCGTGCCTTCAATAAACCAGTCCGTATTGACACACTGACACTTTTTTGTGCCTTGACTAGATCAGTCAGTATTGACACACCGTCACTGTTTGTACCTTCACTCAACCACTCTGTATTAAGACACCGTCACTATTTGTACCTTCACTCAACCAGTCAGTATTGATACACGGTCTCTGTTTGTTCCTTCAATAAACCAATCCGTGTTTACACGCTGTGACTGTAAATACCTTCACACTCTCGTCAATGACCGGTGCCTGTCACCAAGGCTCCACAAATTGTGGATAAGTTACTTTCTTTTCCAAGATCCACTTTGAAACCATTCCTCGTGTGTTATAAAAACAGGAAACAAAATCTTAAACACTTGGCAGCACTTCATGAACTTTATCTAAACAACAAGCGATGTGAATCATCTTACGGTGATCTTGATAATGTTTATGCCATTTTCAACACTTTCTGGTTCCAAAAACCTTCAATACTGAGAATCTAGACATATCAGTTTCCAACTAAGCAGTAATAGCACTAAAAATGTGCAGAGCACTATGGTTTATATATAAAAATATGACGGTGCATTACTATTTTCAGTCAATCTGCACAAAACATTTTCCACGGAGGAAATACTTGGGTACAACATATTGTTCAGAGTTGGATCAATAATCGTCCCAGACGTCGTGACGTAACTAAATCCGTCATTACACCCAGAGTCATGTTCTTCAAAGACATCATCAAACGTCAGTCTCAGCGGAGGGATATCAGGAAGGGCGGGAACATTATAAATACACTCAGGTGTCACTTCCGGCAAACTGTCTGAGCTACCACTGCCTCCCTCCTGATATGTTAATGACCACGCAATGTCTTGACAATCGGGCGTTACTCTTGACAGCGCTTCGTTGCGCACAGCAAATTCCGGACTTGAGAACTCTACCAAAGAGTCGTAACCGCTGCTGTCAGACACACAAACTGAGGTGTCACTTCTGGTGTCACTGCCAGAACTCACAGACTGCCTTGTCCGCATACAGGGATTATCACATAGTGATATTGGACTAAAACTTTGACTCAATGGACTCCTATGTACAACCTCCGATACCCTGGGGTCGTAATTAGACTGGACTTCGTGATGATCCTCCAAATTACACATCTGAAGCTGGAACAGTTTAGCCGGAGATGGACTGGTGTCAAGGATGTTCTGGAAAGCCTCCATCCTGTGAGTCAAGGATAACACACAACCTTCCCATAATCCATTGGCGTTGACTTGTTGGAATCCAGACCGTAATGCGTTGGATCCAGAGAACTTGTTAGTCGGTCGGTAATCTCCTCGGGCAAAGGTCAGCAGGTTCTTTGGGATAATGGTCCACAGAAAAGCAGATCTGAAATATATCCAATAAGAATTGTCAGTATAAGACGTAAATAAAATATTGTATAAATTTGCCAAATATCTTCATAATAAAATAATAATAATTATATTTGGCCCTCTTTAATGACGTCAAAAGGTATTGCAATGATGCAGAAATATGAATTTATCTTACCTGTTAAAGACGCCGTTACGTGGTTTTTGGTTCTTTAGCCCAACCTTGGTAAAGCATTTGGTTTTGGACAAACTGTGGCGGATGGCGTTTTTCCAGTGATGTTTACCTGTCTCTTTAAAATAGCAGAAGCGAGTCTCGATGTAACGGTAGATTTCAGTGATGGGTAGACAGAAATTCGGAGATCTCATTATTGACAGGAAGATGAGTTCCGTGTAGGTAAAGTTTGGTTTCCGGCTGCCATCCTGAGTGTCGAGTCGTTCGTAGATTCTGACAAAGTTATTCAGCACGCTGTGCAGGTCATCTTGGCTGACGGGCTGAACGGGTGTTTTCTTAATAGAAGCTGGTCTAGAGACCTTCCGGTATTTCAGTAAATTCTCCACCATGTCGGTATCTGTGTGGAAACTTTCACTGAACTTTCTCTTGTAAGCCATTATAGCAAGTTTAGTAGTGGAGAGAGAACCGAAGTTATGACGAGTATTTCCTGAGCCACGTTATAGTTAATTGTATAACGGACAGAATATATAAAGGAATTGGACATGATGTGAGTGATGCCTTTCTAACATGACAACTTGGCATAAGTAAAAAAATCATCTCAACTGCAAATGAGTTATAAGGTTTATGTCCCTTTGTAATCCCGATTTAAGATCAAGTGTGATATACCATAAGTAAAAGATTTCATCTTCACTCTGTTTCTGATCTCAAAGCCGCGGGGTGCTCCCCTGGGGAGAAATCCTTTGCTAGAAATGATTGATCTATTTTCACTTATTTTCATAGAGTTACGGATAACTGATCTCTCCGTTTTATCAAAGGTGTATGGAGTCCGGGCGGTTATGGGGTTGGTAGTTCTTTTCTAAATGTGAGATATTTCTCAAAAGTTTTTTAGAGTAAATATCTAATCTATCTTTGGCCCACGTTTTGGTGGCGAAATGTGAGACTGTTGGGAGTGTAAGTAATGCAAAATGATAGTGGTATTGTGATTTGGGAAAATCATCGTATGAACCGTAGCCATGTGTAAAACAAACGGTTCACCATGTTTCTCCATGTTTATAAGAATAATGAAAACAATATTTCCGGGCACTCTTCTTTCCATAACCCATAACATACAGCCCGACATAGGACAGGCGAACATTTCTTGAAATAGGTGTTAATCAGCAAAATGAATGTAAACCAAGGGTTGATTACTGTTTTTTATGATTGCTTCCTTCTTGGCCATAAAATATCATCTGACAGCAAAAAAAGGTCTTGTCTTGAGAATTATTGTCATGTGAGTGATCCCTTTCTAATGTGACAACTTGGCCTAAGTACAAATCATCTCGACCGCAAATGTGCCATAAGGTATTTCCCTTAGTAATCTGGATTTAAGATTAAGTCTAATATATCATAAGTAACAGGTATCGTCTTCACTCTGTTATTTTGGACTCTGTGCTGCCCTGAGGAGAAATCCTTTTTCTACAAATGATCGATTATTACGACTTTTTAATAGCGCTGAAGTAAACACTAGTCTCTGTTTTGGTAAAGGATTTGGGGGTCGGGGCGGCGATGAGATTCTTTTCTTACGTTAAAGTTCATTATTGTAAACATTTCATCAATACATAGCCGAACAATTTATGGTGCAACTGGAGAGTATTTGGAAAGTAAATGATGCATAAATATTGGTATACCTATTTGCCAGTTAAACTATATTTTCGACCAGAACTCACCACAAGCTTATTTTGTCGATTTTATGTTCTCTCTAGACTTTTCTGTTTTCATCGCCCATAATATACTGTCGCAATAGTACAAGTGAACACTTCTTTCTGAATACAGAAATACCGAAGTAATTCAAATTTCTGTTCGTTTTTATAATGAGTACTCTTAGGTCATAACATTTTATCCTATAACAAAAAGGTCTCGTCTTGAGAATTTTTTACGTGTTAGCAGAATAAATGTATCTATCAGAACCTTTTTTACTGACTCGTTGAAATAATTTGTTCATCTTACAAATAAAATGAATATTTTGTGTCCAGTTTAAATGAACATTTAAATGTGAAAAGCTGACGTTTTGATTAAAATATCATTGTGGATATGTCGCGTGTCTATGTTGTTTGGAACGTATTCATAGCATAAAACCTAAAACTGTTCTCAGAAAGGGCTGAAATGTCATCTCCTGTAAGTTCAAGGATGTCAGTTGCCGGCAGAGAGATTATGTATTACAAAGATCATGGACGTTTGGGTGGACTTAGTAATCTCATAGCTATTAGCCACATGCTGAGATGAGCTGTCATCTATATCATGGGACAACTTCACGTACTTGCTTATTGAAAGGCAATGTAAATGTATTGCGTTCACAGAACATTCTCTTGTAAGCTATACGTAATATCACATTTAGTACAACAAAAAGAAAAAAAAAAACAAAACCGACATGTTTTGGATATCCCAATTTAAATTCAGATATGATGTAGCATGCTTTGGCCAGGAGTGATCAATTTTTATGAGGTGATGTGATAGACACACATAAGTAAAAGCTCAACTCGTATCAACTGTATCAGATATCATATCCTATGCACATCTGGCTATCAAATTTTATTCAATGCATTATATGTAAAAAATTTAAGTTGCACTCAGTGACCACGGGGAACACACCTAGGGGAATAATCAGGTACTGACGACCTCCTATTCAATACCTATATGATAACTAATAAGCCTTTCTTATTGGGTGGTAACATATGTTGACATCATTTAAAAAAGGACAACATGTATGTGTTCTGAAAGGTCAAAGATAACGTTTTCCAACAGATCTGTAAAGCTACCAAACATACATATAATATCTGCACACAGTATTTCATTTATTGGCCGCGTTCCGAAAAAAAAACGTGGAATGCGGTAGCGTCGATTTACAAAGTATGTTTTGAATCAGTTTCTAAATTGAGCAATTTCACTACACGTGGTTTTAGCTTTGGAGTAAAAATTTCGAACACGTAACGTTTGTACTGAGAGGAATCAATCAGAATTCCATCTAATGTGATATTAAACAAACCATTTTAGTTAAGGTATATGGAAATTTCAGATGTGAATATTTCATTTCCGTGTATACATTTAGCTAAATTCTCAGTCCTGATCTATTTAAAATCAAAGTAGAATATCTCATACTCTTTCTCAGTTATCGGATGGGATTTTCATTTGTGTTTTGCGTGTACATAACTTTAAACAAAATTCACTCACAACTGTTACATGAATGCTTGATCAACTGAATTATAAAATAACTGAATATATGCGGAATAAATATTATAAAACATTTAAGTATTAAATCATTGACATAAATGAATGAAATTGCCTCATTCAGAAGATGATGAGTTATCCTCCGGGTAGGGTGGGGGGGGGGGTATCTCTGGTGCAATCAGGTCAAAATACTGAGATAAGTAATCGCCAACCTCAATATTCAGTTTGCTGAATTAAAAGTGTAAACGGTTTTGATCTGTAAACATCAGGCTGATAAATTAAGTGTATCCCCATTTTCCTCTAGTTCATTATTCTGGAGAATTGCTTCACAAAACCTCGGTCTGTCAGCCACGTCTTTTTGACGAAATAAACAACAAATTTGACTAGACAACAAATGAGAAATAAAACGTCCTTTTGTGATGTATTTATTTATTTATTTGATTGGTGTTTTACGCCGTATTCAAGAATATTTCACTTATACGACGGCGGCCAGCATTATGGTGGGAGGAAACTGGGCAGCGCCCGGGGGAAACCCACGACCATCCGCAGGTTACTGCCAGACATTACCACCTACGGCCGGAGAGGAAACCAGCATGAACTGGACTTGAACTCCCAGCGACCGCATTGGTGAGAGACTCCTGGGTCATTACTCTACGGTAGCGCGCTAACCAACTGAGCCGCGGAGGTCCCTTCGTGATGTAACTTGACTGGCTAATAAACCTTTCACAAATGTGTCCCCTTGTTAGAATTTCACGAAGTTAAACTTCATTCCGTTTAGAACTGGGCTCTTCAGTCTCCATTTGTCTCTAAGATATGGTCTTACACTAAAAAAAAAAACAAAATAGGAGTCAAGATAATGTAATATCAGGTGCGTTTATTGTTTTTCACACTACACTGCGGCAAAGCAGTGCGATAGTGAAACTTTTCTTAATGACAGGACGTACCCATAGCACTATGAGAAAGCCTTCAGCACTATGTACATATATGACGATAAAACGATTAACGGCTCATGGCATTCAAACATAATCCGTCCGTTGAGCTATAACTTTGGCAGTACAAAGTCTCAAACATCCGATCAGACAACATGTAAGGCATATAGACATTATTGAAGACACCATAAGGCTCGGAATCATGTTCTACATCTACGTCATCATCAAAGGTCAGTTTTAGTGGAGGGATATCAGGAAGGGCAGGTAAATTAAAAATACACTCAGGAGTCACTTCCGGTAAACTGTCTGAACTACCAGTGGCTCCGTTATATGCTGATGACCATGTTTCGAGGTAACACTGGGACGTAACTCTACATGCAACTTCGTCACCCATATTAAATTCGGGACTTGAGAACTCTTCCAAAGAGCCGTAACCGCTGCTGTCAGACACACACACTGAGGTGTCACTTCTGGTGTCACTGTCAGAGGTCACTGACTCTTCCGACCACATACAGGGGATATCACACGGCGGTATAGGACTGAAATTTTGACTCAGTGGGCTCCCATGCACAATGTCCGACACTTTGTGGTGAAAGTTAGATTGGACTTCGTTATGATCCTCCAAATTACACATCTGGAGCTGGAACAGTTTAGTCGGAGACGGACTGGTGTCGAGGATGTTCTGGAAAGCCTCCATTCTGTGAGTCAAGGATAACACACAACCTTCCCATAATCCATTGGCGTTGACTTGTTGGAATCCTGACCGTAATGCGTTGGATACAGAGAACTTATTAGTCGGTCGGTAATCTCCTCGGGCAAAGGTCAGCAGGCTCTTTGGGATAATGCTCCACAGAAAAGCCGACCTGAAACACATCAAATAAGAATTGTCAGTGTGAGACGGAAATAAAACATTGTATGAATTTGCAAAATATCTTCAGTCAATATATAACTTTAAGTAATTCAAACGTAAATAATTATATGTGTCCCTCTTTAATGACGTCAATGACGGTATTTTAATGATGCAGAAATATGAATTTATCTTACCTATTAAGGACACCGTTGCGTGGTTTTTGGTTCTTTAGTCCGATCTTGGTAAAGCATTTGGTTTTGGACAAACTATGGCGGATGGCGTTTTTCCAGAGTTGTTTACCGCTGTCTTTAAAATAACGGTAACGCGTCTCAATGTAACGGTAGATTTCAGTGATGGGCAGGCAGAAATTGGGAGACCTCATTATCGCCAGGAAGATGAGTTCCGTGTAGGTAAAGTTTGGTTTCCGGCTGCCATCCTGAGCGTCGAGTCGTTCGTAGATTCTCACAAAGTTATCCAGCACACTGCACAGGTCATCTTGGCTGACGGGCGGAACGTGCGTTCTCTTGATGGAGACCGGTCTACAGACCTTCCGGTATTTCAGTAAATTTTCCACCATGTTGGTATCTGTGTGGAAACTTTCACTGAACTTTCTCTTGTAAGCCATTATAGCAAGTTTAGTAGTGGACAGAGAACCGAAGTTATGACGAGTATGTGCTGAGCCACGTTATAGTGAATATTGTATAACGGACAGAATATATAAAGGAATTGGACATGATATGAGTGATGCCTTTCTAACATGACAACTTGGCATAAGTAAAAAATATCATCTCAACTGCAAATGAGTCATAAGGTTTATGCCCTTTTTTAATCCCGATTTAAGATCAAGTGTGATATACCATAAGTAAAAGATTTCATCTTCACCCTGTTTTTTGATCTCAAAACCTCGGGCTGCTCCCCTGGGGAGAAATCCTTTGCTAAAAATTAATCTATTTTTCACTTATTTTCATAGAGTTACGGATAAATGATCTCTCCGTTGTATCAAAGGTGTATGGGGTCCGGGTGGTGATGGGGTTGATATTTTTTTTCTAAATGTGAAATATTTCTCAAAAGTTTTTTAGAGTAAATATCTAATCTGTCCGTGGCCCACGTTTTGGTATCGAAATGTGAGACTGTTGGGAGTGTAAATAATGCAAAATGATGGTGCCCCTATTTGCTACTTACACGATACGTTTTGGGAAATGATCCGATGAAGTTTTTTGTCTGGACTCTTAGCATATTTTAATGTGACAACACTCACGGGTGTAAAACAGGCGGATCACTTCTCCAATGTTTCTACGAATTATTAAAACTCTTCTTTCCATGACCCATAATATACAGCCCGGCATAGCACAGGTGAGCATTTATTTAGATAAATGTGAATCAGCAAAATGAAAGTAAATCAAAGGCAGATTGCGGTTTTTTATGACCATAAAATCTCATCTGGCAGCAAAAGGTCTCCCCTTGAGAATTATTGTGATATAAGCGATCCCTTTATAACGTGACAACTTGGACTTCGTCAAAATCATGATAAAATTTCATCTTATACTAAAAAGGGTCTCGTCCTGAGAATTTTCGAGTGTTAGCAGAAAATTGTATGTATCAAGAAGCTTCTTTACCTAATTGTTCTAATAATTTGTTCATTTTATAAATAAAATGAATATTTTGTGTCCAGTGTAACTGAACATCTAAATGTGAACAGCTAACGTTCGGATTAAAATATCAGTTTGGATATATATCGTGTCTATGTTGTTTGGAACATATTCATAGTATAATACCTAAAAATGTAGTCTAAAAGGGCTTAAATGTCATCTTCTTTAAGTTTAAGTATGTCATTTGTCGGCAGAGAGATTACGTATTACAGAGATCATGGACGTTTGGGACGACTTAGTAATCTCTGGCAATTAGCCACATGCCGAGATGAGTCGCCATGTATATCATGGGACAGCTTTACGTACTTGCTTATGAAAAGGAAACGTGAAAGTATGGCGTTCACAGAATATTTTCCTGTACGCTATACGTAATATCACATTTAGTACTACAAAAAAAAACAAAACAAAACACAAAAGAACAAAAAAACAACCGAGATACTTTGGATATCCCAAGTTAAGTTCAGCTGTGTTGTATTTTCGGCCATGCATATAATATATGTCTTGGTTAGGAGTGATAAATTTTTATGGGGTTTTGTGGTAGAGAAACCTGGTAAAAACTGAGCTCGTGTCAACTGTATGAGATATTATGTCATATACATATCTGCCTTTCAAATTTTATTCAATATATTAAATATAAAAGATTCAATTTGCACCCAGTGACCCCGGAGAGCACGCCTATGGGCTTTTATGAATTGTGTGCTCTGATTTTGAAAGACATCTCTACGTGCACCAGTTGTACAGTGTTTATTACCGATGTATCCATGAGTGGACGATATTGATTTACAATATGTATATGTTTGCCAACAATGGCTTAGCCTTTCTCTTGGGGAGGTAAACATATGTTGACATCATTTAAAGAAGGACAGCATGATGTGTTCTGAAAAGTCAAGAAAAAGTTGACAGATCTGTAAAGCTACCAAATATACATATGATATCTGCACACAGTATTTCATTTATTGGTCGCGTTTATTTTTTAACAAGCAATATGTATGGAAGTCGTTCAGTTGAAGAAGGCGTGTGTCTGCAAATAT
Organism: Liolophura sinensis; assembly: GCF_032854445.1. NCBI lineage: Eukaryota > Metazoa > Mollusca > Polyplacophora > Chitonida > Chitonidae > Liolophura > Liolophura sinensis. The sequence goes on from NC_088300.1 coordinate 23,169,183, forward strand.
ATCGTAGACTGCAGCAATGTCGAATTACAAAGTATGTTTTGAATTAATTTTTAAATTGAGCAATTTCACTACACGTGATTTTAGCTTTGGAATAAACATTTCGAACACGTAACGTTTGTACTGAGAGGAATCAATCAGAATTCCATCTACTGTGATATTAGGCAAACCATTCTAGTTAAAGTAGATGAAAATTTCAGATGTGAATATTTCATTTCCGTGTATACATTTAGCTATTTTCTGGGTCCTGATCTATTTAAAATCAAAGTAGAATATCTCATACTCTTTCTCAGTTATCGGATGGGATTTTCATTTGAGTTTTGTGTGTACATAACTTCGCTCACAACAGTGAATGCTTGATCAACTGAATTATAAAATAACTAAATATATGCGGAATAAATATTATAAAACATTTCAGTATTAAATCATTGACATAAATGAATTCAATTGCCTCATTCAGAAGATGATGAGTTATCCTCCGGGTTGGGGGGGGGGGGTATCTCTGGTGCAACCAGGTCAAAATACTGAGATAAGTAATCGCCAACCTCAATATTCAGTTTGCTGAATTAAAAGTGTAAACGGTTTTGATCTGTAAACATCGGGCTGATAAATCAAGTGTGTCCTCATTTTCCTCTAGTTCATTATTCTAGAGAATTGGTTCACAAAACCTCGGCCTGTCAGCCACGTCTGTTTGACGAAATAAACAACAAATTTGACAACCAAAGAAATGAGAAATAAAACGTCCTTTCGTGATGTATTTATTTACTTATTTGATTGGTGTTTTACGCCGTACTCAAGAATATTTCACTTATACGACGGCGGCCAGCATTATGGTGGGAGGAAACCGGGCAGAGCCCGGGGGAAACCCACGACCATCCGCAGGTTAGTGCCAGACCTTCCCACCTACGGTCTTAGAGGAAACCAGCATGAGCTGGACTTGAACTCCCAGCGACCGCATTGGTGAGAGACTCCTGGGTCATTACGCTGCGGTAGCGCGCTAACCAACTGAGCCACGGAAGCCCCTTCGTGATGTAAGTGAGTGAGTGAGTGCTTGGGGTTTAACGTCGTACTCAACAATTTTTCAGTCATGTGACGACGAAGGAATCATTAGGGTGCATGTACGTGTAATGTGCCTCCTTGTTGCAGGACGGACTTCCACCACTCTTTTATTTAGTGCTGCTTCACTGAGACGACTTACCGAAGGCAAGTAAGCCGCCCCGCCCGAGCCATTATACTGATACGGGTCAACCAGTCGTTGCACTATCCCCTTCATGCTGAACGCCAAGCGAGGAAGCCTTCGTGATGTAACTTGACTGGCTAATAAACCTTTCACAAATGTGTCCCCTTGTTAGAATTTCACGAAGTTAAACTTCATTCCGTTTTGAACTGGGCTCTTCAGTCTCCAGTTGTCTCTAAGATATAGTCTTACACTAAATAAAAAGACACAACAGGAGTCAAGATAAAGTAATATCAGGTGCGTTTATTGTATTTCACACTACCCTGCGGCAAAGCAGTGCGATAGTGAAACTTTTCTTAATGACAGGACGTACCCATAGCACTATGAGAAAGCCTTCAGCACTATGTACATATATGACGATAACGCGATTAACCGCTCAGGGCATTCGAACATAATCCGTCCGTTGAGCTATAACTTTGGCAGTACAAAGTCTTTAACATCGGATCAGACAACATGTAAGGCATATAGACATTATTGAAGACACCATAAGGCTCGGAATCATGTTCTACATCTACGTCATCATCAAAGGTCAGTTTTAGTGGAGGGATATCAGGAAGGGCAGGTAAATTAAAAATACACTCAGGAGTCACTTCCGGTAAACTGTCTGAACTACCAGTGACTCCGTTATATGCTGATGACCATGTTTCGAGGTAACACTGGGACGTAACTCTACATGCAACTTCGTTACCCATATTAAATTCGGGACTTGAGAACTCTTCCAAAGAGCCGTAACCGCTGCTGTCAGACACACACACTGAGGTGTCACTTCTGGTGTCAGTATCAAGGGTCACTGACTCTTCCGACCACATACATGGGTTATCACACGGCGGTATAGGACTGAAATTTTGACTCAGTGGGCTCCCATGCACAATGTCCGACACTTTGTGTTGAGAGTTAGATTGGACTTCGTTATGATCCTCCAAATTACACATCTGGAGCTGGAACAGTTTAGCCGGAGATGGACTGGTGTCGAGGATGTTCTGGAAAGCCTCCATTCTGTGAGTCAAGGATAACACACAACCTTCCCATAATCCATTGGCGTTGACTTGTTGGAATCCTGACCGTAATGCGTTGGATCCAGAGAACTTATTAGTCGGTCGGTAATCTCCTCGGGCAAAGGTCAGCAGGCTCTTTGGGATAATGCTCCACAGAAAAGCAGACCTGAAACACATCAAATAAGAATTGTCAGTGTGAGACGGAAATAAAACATTGTATGAATTTGCAAAATATCTTCAGTCAATATATACCTTTAAGTAATTCAAAGGTAAATAATTATATATGTCCCTCTTTAATGACGTCAATGACGGTATTTTAATGATGCAGAAATATGAATTTATCTTACCTATTAAGGACACCGTTGCGTGGTTTTTGGTTCTTTAGTCCGATCTTGGTAAAGCATTTGGTTTTGGACAAACTATGGCGGATGGCATTTTTCCAGTGTTGTTTACCGCTGTCTTTAAAATAACGGTAACGCGTCTCAATGTAACGGTAGATTTCAGTGATGGGCAGACAGAAATTCGGAGACCTCATTATCGCCAGGAAGATGAGTTCCGTGTAGGTGAAGGTTGGTTTCCGATTGCCATTCTGAGTGTCGAGTCCCTCGTAGATTCTGACAAAGTTATCCAGCACACTGCACAGGTCATCTTGGCTGACGGGCGGAACGGGCGTTTTCTTGATGGAGACCGGTCTACAGACCTTCCGGTATTTCAGTAAATTTTCCACCATGTCGGTATCTGTGTGGAAACTTTCACTGAACTTTCTCTTGTAAGCCATTATAGCAAGTTTAGTAGTGGAGAGAGAACCGAAGTTTTGACGAGTATGTCCTCAGCCACGTTATAGTGAATTGTATAACGGACAGAATATATAAAGGAATTGGACATGATGTGAGTGATGCCTTTCTAACATGACAACTTGGCATAAGTAAAAATATCATCTCAACTGCAAATGAGTCATAAGGTTTTTGTCTCTTTGTAATCTGGATTTAAGATCAAGTGCGATATATCATAAGTAAAAGATTTCATCTTCACTGTGTTTCTGATCTTAAAACCGCGGGGTGCTCCCCTGGGGAGAAATCCTTTGCTAGTACTGATTTTACTTGTTTTCGAAATGGAAGACTGTTTGTCAGTGTAAATAGTACAAAATGGTGTTGTCCCAATTTGCTATTTACAGAATATTTTTGAGGAAATGATCCCAAAGAGCTTTTTTGAGCCTGAATTATTAGCATGTTTTTAATGTGACAACACTCACTTCTGTAAAAAAAACAAAACAAAAAAACGGTTCACCTCTCCATGTTTATAAGAAAATCAAATTGTTTTATTAAAACAAATTTTCCGGGCACTCCTGTTTTTTCATCACCTATAACATACAGCCCGCCATAGGACAAGGGGAACATTTCTTGAAATAGTGTGAATCAGCAAACTGAAAGTTAATTAAAGGTAGTTAGCTGTTTTTTTTGTGATTGCTTCTTCTTTGGGCATAAAATTTCATCTGACAGCAAAAAGGTCTCGTGTTGAGAATTGTCGTGGTGTGAGTCATCCCTTTACATGCCCCTTACTAATCTGGATTTAAGATTAGGCTTGGTACAAGTAAAAGGTGCTCCCCTGTGGCGAAATCCTTAGAGAAATGATTGATCTATTTGACTGATATGTCTTTTGTCACAAAGGGGTAGGGAAGGGTAGTTCTTATCTAAATTGGATATGTTTTCTTATGAATATAAGTGTTTTAGTGTAGATATCTTATCTATCCATGGCCCAAGTTTCAGGGTGGAAATTGAAGATTGTTGGGATGCTATATATATATATATATTTTTGCATAAATGTTGGTATAAATAGTTGCTACTCAAACAATATCTTTGTCAGAAATCATCCTTAACTTATGTTTTATATCCTTAGAATGTTTTCTAAAATAAGTACATTCACGTTTGCAAAACTAACAATCCGCCTCTCCATGTTTCTAAGAATTGTCAAAACAATATTTCCGGGCACTTCTGTTCCCACCATCCATAACATACAACCCGCCACAGGACAAGTGAATATTCCTTGAAAGTAAATTAAAAGTAGATAACGGTTGTTTATGACTGATCCATGGACATAAAATCCTGTCTGTTAGAAAAAAGGTATGGTCCAGAGAATTTTTGGCTGTTAATAGAAAGTGCATATATCAAGAAGTTTTTTAACTAAATCGTCGAAATCAATTGTTCATCTTGTAAGTGAAATGAATATTTTGCTTCCAATGAAACTGAGAAACTAAATGTAAATAGCTAACGTTTGAACGAAAATATCAATTTGGTTGAGTCACGCGTCTATGTTTTTGGCACATACTTATAGTTGAAAACCTAACAATGTTCTTATAATGGGCTTAAATATCATCTTCCTTAAGTTTAAGAATATCATTTGTCGGCATAGAGATTAATACTACAGATATTATAAATCGTTTGGCTATTAATCCCCATGCTGAGATAAGCCGTCACCTATACCATGGGTCAATTTTACGTATTTGCTTATTTTGGAAAGGAGCCATTGTCTAGCAAGACATGTATAATATCGCATTTAGTACTACAAAATATAACAGAGATGTTTTAGATATCCGAATTTAAATTGCATATTTGGCCAAGTATATAGTAAATGCCTTCGCTATAAGTTGAGTGATATTTTTTATGGGGTGATGTGAAAGAGAAGTATATGTAAAAACTGAGTTTATCTCAACTCTGTTATATATTATTTCCTATGGTAATCTGACTTATGCAAGGGACAGTAAACGAAAGATTAAATCTGCTCCCAGTCACCCCGGAGAGCACCCATAGGGGAACAATCATCGATGACCATTTATTCATTACCACTCTATATTAACCGGTGTGATCCGAAATCTCAGGTTTGATGAAGAATAGTTCATTTGTGGAAATTTATACCAGATAGTTTCGCAGGTATTCAGTCTCATGTTGTATAAGCGTTATTAACACAAGAGTAGAACAACGAGTATCTATCGGTTTCTAGGCGATATTGATTACCTACATGTAACCTTGTTTTCGACTACCAGTTGGCAGATAATGGAACAACACTTAAACATATGTTTACCACCAATTTATACTTTTCTCTTTGGAAGGTAACGGTATGTTTATATTAATTAAAAAGGACCAGCATGGATATGTTCATAGCGCATTATTGGAAGATCTGTCAGCAAAAGTACCAGATGTATATGTAATATGTGTTCACAAGATTACGTGTAATGGTTGCGTTTGTTTTGTAGACAAGCAAAATAGGGTCATACGTGATACAAACATATCACGTATGACCCTAGTGTACATTTACAATGACACCTTTGACATATGCAATATATATTAAACATGATTTTAGACTGGAGTAAACATTTGGAACAGGTAACAAGATTTATATAGATATACTGTGGCATGCAGCTATATTTGTTTTAACTTGAGTTTTGCGTGTACATATCTTTAAAATGTTTCATTTAAACAGTTACATAGATACTTTTCAAACTAATTTGTACACATACAAATATACTGAATAATGCTAAAAAAATTAATTGAATATATGTGAAATTAATATTATAAAGGGCAAGTATCGTTCTTTCAGGTAAGTCATTGACAGATTGATCTGCGCTGAGTTAATCTCCTCCATTCAGAATCTGAGGGATTATCCACCTACGGGATTAGCTCTGGCGCATCCAGTAGACGTTATCATTGAAGCGACATGCTGAAAATCGTCATCTGCCATTGAGGTCAGTCATTGCTCAATTAAAAGTGTGAATCGTTTTCATCTATAAACAATAGGGAGATAAACCAGTTATGTCAGCAGTTTGCTCTATTTTGCTATCCTACAACATTGCTTCATGAAACTCAAATGTGTCAACCTTTCTTATTCGACCAAATGCAAAACGAAATTTACAAACGAAGGGATGAATTAATACCAATGCATGCGTAGAAATTTACATGCATATCAGAAGAAGCTACTTTGCGCTGGACGTTAACTCGCTAGTAACGCTATCTTGACGTGTTTGTTTACACGTTACAATTTGGAGAGCTCAAATTTAAGTGAAAGTTCTTCCCCCCAATGATATAGTTTGTATTATCTTCAACCAAAAAAAGTGTGATTACCAGAATCAAAAATTTTTTTGTTTTTGTCTGACATAAAACGGCTGCAGAAAAATTGTTCAAAGGGTAATTAAGAAAGGGTATTGACATACTGCTGAATAGGTCGTTCCAAATATATTTTATAAGAAATTGACCTAACTGAAATCAATATATGTAAAGGAAAATAAACATATTTGTGTCTTGTTTAATATTAAATATTACAAAATTGATACAATAGTGTGGTTTTGATATTATTTTCATAATTAAAAACTGTTATTGGAATATCTTCTAGTGTTTGCCACTACAAGAAATGGAAGAAGGGCTAAGGACGCTACTGGGTTATGAATTAGGTGCGGGATGTGGAGTAGACAAATGTACGGGTGGAATTAGGCCGCTGAGTGAGGTGTGGTTGCTTATCAGCTGGGGATGGGTGTGAGAAAAGAATGAGCGCGAGTGAAGAGCGGGTGGGGTGGGGGTGGGTGCTACCTCGGGTTTAATTGTCTTTGAGATAATTAACTCAAGGATTAAATCACCCATTTCCTGTGAGGCATCTCCCTTTGCTGCCTGAAGTCTGACTTGACATCGAGTAAGTCAGATGATTACAATGTATTAAAATGAGTACCTGACATACCAACTCAGCATAGTTTACTCAAGATCAGTAAATCATATAAATAATAAGTTCTTGCGGAGTAGGTCACCATCATTGCTCTGTGACCCATTACCAGTAAAACAACACATCAGCGCTAACAGTGCAAGTTTTCCGGGATTAACTACTATTCCAATATGTCTAACAAGAGAAAATTCAGCGAGAGTTTCCAGAACGACACAGATGTGGTACAGGAGTTTGCTCAAGTACCGAGCGTCATCTGCTCCCAGTCGCCAGGCCATGACCACTCCGTGTGCAACAGTCAGCCAAGACCATCTCCGGAACACCATCGATCAGTTTATCAGCATTTATGAGGGACTTGACCATGCCGACGAGACTCGAAAACCCAACTTTTCCTACACCGAACTCATCTTCCTGTCTATCATGCGATCTCCGAATTTCTGTCTTCCTATCAGTGAGATTTACCGTTACATTCAAACGCAGTATGCGTTCTTCCACAATTCTAGCAAAGAACACTGGAAAAATGCTATTCGTCATAGCCTGTCTAAAACCAAATGTTTCACCAAGATTGGCCTGGAAAACCAGAAACCCCGAAACGGCGTTCTAAACAGGTATGTTATCTCTACTACTAATGCGAGCAGTTTGCTCAAGTTCAGAGCCATTTTCCGGATCTGACTGAAATGCTGCGAATGTATCCTTAACATCAATCATTTATTCATTCGTTTGCAAGTTTAATCACCGTTAAAATATTCCACCATGCTCTATGGCAATAACTGGTCTCTTCTTTCTTTGATATCCTTTTGTAATCCTACATGTGACAGAACATTTACAGTGAATAACTTACCAATGCTTAATTATAGCATGTTTATGTTTATTTCTTTTATAGATCGGCTTTCCTGTGGACAATAATGCCTAAAAGTCTACTGAACTTTGCCCGAGGGGATTACCGCCCCGACCAGTAAAGGAATGGCACCGAACGCCTTACGAAAGAACTTCGACGAAGTGAGTACCACTGGTCTGTGGGAAGGATGCGTCTACACGCTAACCAGTAGGATTGAAGCCTTCAGAAACATCTTAAACACCAGTTCTAGTCCCGCTAAGATATTCCAGCTACAAGTGTGTCATTTTACAGATACAAACCAGTTTACTGTCACCAGCTTTTCACCAACTTCTGTTTCCACCGCTCCAATCTCTCTCCCTACCTCTCGCCCGGGTAACGCAGACGGAAACCATCTTCCAGTGCTCAGTCCACGTAATTTAAGTGCTATCCCCTCTCTCCCCACCCCACCTGCGTCTGACCCGGCTAGCCCTAATAGTGAATCCAGCAGTGATTCTTTCTACTCGTCCAGTCCATCTGACAGTAGCGGCTACGACACTATTGGCGACATATCCAGCCCTGAGCACGGAAACAATGACCTTGACAGAAGAGGAGTTACCTCCCCTCATAGCCTCGATGTGGAGTTCAGCGGGCTTTTCCAATCCAATCAAAATACACATGTGATACCGGAAGTTGCGCCATCTTGCATTGAGAACATTCCTTTTGTACCTCAATTCCCTTCCGTCAATGAGACACTGGCTGCTTATTCGCCGAGCGTGTCTCTGCCGTGTTTTGTCGAAATGTCTGTGGTGGATCAAGACTTCAACTTACCCTGTCTTTATGAGTCGTGCCTGTCGACAGATTTCACACCAGATATCACGATATCGCAAGAAGAAAGGTCTATTTTACTAGAGTTCTTGACCTTTTTGATCAGTATGGTGCAGTTTGTTATGTTTTTGCGTTGTTTCAAGACTCTTAACGCAGAGTTTGCTCACATGATCATGTTTAGAAATGTCATATATTCGTACTTGTATTGCTTGTATGTATGAAGTGCTCTCAACATTTATGTGCCTGTCTTTAGTAGATAAGATATTCTACTTAGTATCTTACTCTTTGTTAATATTGCTTAAAACCAAAGTTTGGTTTCGAACAGATTTCTTAGTGACGTCATGAGTTAACAATAAGGTGAAAGAAATGCAAACCTGGGAATAAATGCCAATCAAAACAAACATATTACTGTTTTCTTTATTCTTTTGGTCGACTTGCTCTAAATATACATGTACCTCACTACTTCAGCAGTGAAATAAATGAAGCTTGATTTATTAATGGGAGATAGCCTTGTAGGCATACTGTGTCTCTTTTGCTCTGCATTCTATGAATGTAAAAGCAAACAACTGCTTCTAAGTATGCAAACGAGTTGGTAGTTTGAAATCAACGTAGAAGTGATTCTGAACAGCATTGCTTGTTTCTGGAAGTGGCTTACACAGATTTATATAATGATTTCGTGAAACATTTATTTACATACATTGGATCAATCACATGACATAAATATGTACACATTTGGACAATAATCATGGAATCAAACACGATCGAAAGTACGATTCGTAAAGGTAAACTAGTAGTAGTTCTATAACACGCATCGTTCAGCAAAAACAATTTGAGGGAAAACTGGGTAATGTATAAAACATTTCCTAGAGCTCAATATGTAAACTATTTGGGGACGACATGAGATGCGCAGACGCAGAGGTTTACCTAGCAACTAATATGCAGACTGAGCTATGTGATGAAGACAAACCTAACTGATTCACTTTAAATATTTCAACAACATGTATGGTACACGTTGTACATGATACCAAGTGCTGCAAAAAGGGAATCCGTTATGTGTCTGGGTCTTAAACGTTCCTTGAGTTTAGAATTTATGAATGTGTATATATTCTGGATATCCATTTCTTTAATTGGCCACCGCTCCGCCCCCTTCAGAGATTTTTTTATCTACTCGGTAATTTCTACTTTCTGCAAAGTTCAAACATTGAGAAATCTCTTCTGTGTAAATTTTCTATTGTTCATTTTCAAAGTTAGATCTTTGAAAATGTTTTCAATCCAGAGAGTCTTTCTAATTATCTTACTTTCAAGATATACATCGCATTAATAATAAACATCCTAGCATACCTCCAAAAACTTTAATACTGAAAGCAAGGGTGAGCGTAGTGTGCTCAAATTGATAATCAATACACAGTTGCCGTGCTCGTCATGGACGCTGGGACGGTTCCATTTCGCTAATAAAATAGGAGGGGCTGTGTTGTGCAGCCAGAACGTCTGTTTTTTTCCAAATTTGACTGCTCACATTTTCCGAGGACAAAGGCAAAATGAATTTACATATTACTGGTCAGGAGGTCCAGTTTAAAGATGAATCACTTACCGTTACCGACATCATGTGGCCAATAGGCACTTACCTCACGTATGTAAAGAGGTGGTATCAAACAACAAGCATCTAGGTACTATATCTGGATAAGCATGAGCAACGATACCTTTTTTCAACGTTCTCTTACTTGTAACCCCTCCAAGAGCGGCGGATTGCTGGTATTGTTGCAAGCAAGCGATGGGAGAGAACAACTTGTGCTCGATGATGGCAGACACTTCCCGTGATGCAGAACTCAGTCGGTAGTACACAAACTACTGTCTCTGCGCCACTGCAGTCACTGTTCTGAGCCACGCTGGTGTTGGAAAACACCAATGTCTGTAAATGTCCATTAGGAAGAGTGCAGCCTGAAGAGTTACATACAAATGGAGACCGTATGAAGAACCACGCCGCTCTTTCAGCAGTGTTTTACACTCAACCGTTTTTTCTTCCCAGCCGTCGGATCCCTGGCTCCATACCTACCTCACCCAGACACAGAGTGTGAGCCGACTTGAAGAAGTTAGCCTGCCGAAATCTGCTCCACATGGTCATCAAATTCTCGACAACGCTACCATCTCAGGAAGCACTTTCCACTTACACTTCTACTGCATCTATAAGTTTCTCCAGGAAATAAATCATTTACTTCTGACAGTTTTTTTTTAATTAGTTTGACCTAAAATCGTCATTTCTCTATCGTCGCAATCCTGTAATGTTCAAATTTAGAGCTCTAACTGACATGGAGCGGTGGTCAATAACTGTCACGCGCAACGCTCTGATTGGAAGATTTATTACCTACCATTTCCACCCGAATGAACGTGTCCAAAATCATAACAAAACAACCTAGACCGTTACATTTTAACAAAAAGGGGAGAGCGGTTGTTTTAAGTGTTATTTTTTCCCTCTAATGGCTCCATTATTCCATAATGGTATATTAGAATAGAAAAAAAAACGCAGTTGTACATGATACCAAGTGCTGCAAAAAGGGAATCCGTTAGGTGTCTGGGTCTCAATGTTTGAGAACTCGAGAGGCCTTCGCCCCCTCGTTTTGAAACAGTGGACAACTCCCGTCTGCTGTGTATTATCTTGGTGATGTGAGCATGGCAAACTACGTTTTATTCGTTAACTGTGCATACGAATGTACTTTGAACTAAATTCATCTTTAAGACAAAATACCTGGATAATCAGTTATATTTTTTGATAAATTTGAAAGTGAACTTTTGCAATGCCTCTTTTTATGCATAAAGACTCAAGACTTGCTTAAGGTGTCGGTGAACACAACTTTTTCCTTGTAGGCCTACCGTACACATAATTCAGTGGTTTAACATATATTTAACATGTATGTACTACATTGACATGTAACGAGCGGGTAAACATTGCAAGCGTATGTATTTGATTTGTAATTCAGATCAATTTATTAAGTTATTTGTACAAATTCGTACGTGTATTCTCATTATCTCACAATCACACCACGTGACGATGTCACATATCACAGTTATATCTTGTTTTACTAATATCAGCCCATAAACCAATTCAGTAATAGGATCAGGCTAGGGAAAAGACAAAGGAATGAGACCAATCATAAAATGCAGACATATATAGACTACGTTGAACGTACATAAAGCGGGACCACACAAAGAATATATACACACACATACCATAGAGAATTGAGCAAATAGTTACAACCGTTCGATACCGTCACTATATTTGACTTATATATGTAACAGTTCATCTGAAACTCCAAAATTTACCTGTAATTTAGGACATCGGCTGCATGAGTTTGGTTGATAAACATCATATATATTTAGGATAATCTGCCAGACATTATTCCGAGAGAGATTCTGAGCAAAGCTGTATAGTGACATCATTACGCATTCTGAACGTGCGCGATGAGACATTTCTCGCCTCTAGCAGTTGGTTCCTGCTCTGCAAATAGACATCATTTCCTCGTCTTACACCGCAGCTCTTGTGAATTACCTAAGAGCAATATGCGTGGACACACTTGTTTCAGGCGGACAATGTTCCCCGCCTCAAGGGTTTTAAATATCAGGTAACTTTTACAAAACAAAAATTGGTTTTGTCTTCTGAGCTAGTTTTACCCCTTGAAAACTGCACTTCGTCCCCGAATGAGGACGTCGACGTCAGAGAGAATGATCAGCAGTAATGTGATGACGATGAAGATGACGCCACTGTAACCCAGCCCCAGGGTCACGACGTCATTCTCGACGACGCTGTAGTACTTCCGCCGAACGGAGGAGAGATTTGATATGTTGATGGTCAGAGAAGAGAGTATGTCCCCGATGAAAGCCTGTCGTTCCGCCTCTGTTAGCGTCTGACAAGGGCACTCGCATTCCCCCTCGGACATAAACCAAAAGGTGTTTGTATCGCATTTGTACTCGTTCCACTCTCCCCCCGCCGACACGAGTTTCACGGATGGTCGCTCCACACCTATTGACAAACAAAATTGATTTAAGTTGGATATCGTCGGCAAGGAACTTTTGGACAAATGTGATGGCAAAGATCTGTTTCAATGGGGTTTAATGTTAACCAGAAGTTCCTGGTCATTCGTTCGTTCAGTTCATCTGCCCACAGAAAGAAAAAAATAACTGGTACCGCGATTAGTGTGCTTTCCCTTCAGTTTGCCAAGGTACCGCCACTGGGATTAGTGTGTTTTTCTATTCAGTTTACTTAGGTACTGTCACTGGGCTTTAGTGTGCCTTTCCCTTCGGCTTAAATAGGAACTGTCACTAGGATTATTTTCGTTCCCCTTAAATTTGCTTAAGTACTATCACTGTGATGAGTATGCCTTACCCTTCAGTTTGCCTAGGTACTGTCACTGCTTTTCCCTTAATTTTGATTAGGTCCTGTCAGTGGTATTGGTGTGCTTTTCCCTTGAGCTTGCTTAGGTCCTGTCAGTGGTATTGTCAGTGCTTTTCCCTTGAGCTTGCTTAGGTCCTGTCAGTGGTATTGGTGTGCTTTCCCCTTGAGCTTGCTTAGGTCCTGTCAGTGGTATTGGTGTGCTTTTCCCTTCAGTTTACATATGTACTGTCACTGGGATTAGTATAATCTTCTGTTCAGGTTGCTTAGGTATATATTTAAGAGTCTTAAATTGTTGGTAAAAATTCTAATCGTTATAACAATGGTGTTTGGGATTACAATTTACGCCTGTCAGACACTTACATAACTACTGCTGCAAAGCACATTGGTTTTACCATGATACTTAACGATAGGTATCGTTATGTGAAGGTATATCCTCAAAAGACAATGCTCATTTGCATGATAACTAGTTCTAGTCTTAGTGTACTGAACCCATATCCCAACCGCAATCATCCTCTACCAGTATCGCTACTCCCACTAGCACCACTATACCCTATACCTCACCATAACCCGTTCCCTACCCCATCAGTACGCGAGTACATGTTTGATAAAGCCCCACCATCACCCCCACCCCAAACCTTGCCCCTGTCCCAATCTCAATCAGCACCCGTACCCCAAACCGTATCCACGACTAACACCCCAATACATACAACTACTAATGAGGCCTACATGTGTTCGTGTACCTTGTAGGCATTTCTTGAACCACAGGGTCGATCCAGGTGTATTTACCATGTGGGCGTAGTCTTGGACAGCCTGGATGCTTTGGTGTCGGTACAGCTTGCATACACCCGTACTCACTAAGCTTGAAAAACTTGCTGCCCAGCATTCATTGCCGCTTAAATCATCATCGCTACACAGGTTCTGGCACTCGGTGGATGATTTCGCCGTGACATTTTCTGCTAATAGTGTGACCGGAATATCCAAGTCCGTTTCCTCATGTGCTTCGTACATGCACGGTTTCTCTGGGAAAAGAACATTTTACAAACCAATGGCAGGGTGTCTTAATTCATTGGTTCATTCATGTTTAACGCCGTAATCCAGAATTTTTCACTTCACGGGTTTATGGGTTGAGGAAGCCTTAGCGCCTGGGGTAAACCATCGCCCGTTGCTAGGTACCCGCAAACCTTTAAAGATTTATAGTAGTAGTCGAAAATGCCAGAGCTGGATTCGAACATGTGACTTTATTGTCCACGGGTCTGATAGTAGCAACAAGACAGCAAGGCCCCGTTTGTCCGTTAAGCAAATAAGAATAAAACGGCAGTTTAAAGAGAGAAAACAGTGAAGGAAACAGTGCTCTGCAAAGTTCCGATATATTCATTATATCAGTTCAGCTAGTTTGAGAATGAAGGAAACTTTCTCCCCAGTCGTCATATACGCACAATTCAGCAGAGAATTTGTGTTCCCACAAAGCGATACTATAGTCTAGCGTTACGGATTGTTGGTCTGTAATTATAATCTTCTTTGTATTGGAGAGAAATATGGCTGCAAAGCTTACAGATTAAGTACGTCTATAAAAATGTTGAGGTTTCTGGGACTGAGATTTTAAGACCAAAAATGTTTCATAACATAATAGAACGTAAATTAAGATCGTCAAGTGTTCAAAGATATTTTAATTTGGACAAAACAGTTCGAATGATCCAAACAATAGGACTACATCAGGTCTACATGATCCTCTGTTAGTAATCCAAGGCTCATTTCTTTCAACTCCACAAAATTGGGATATAAAACATGTCAGATTTAGCTTATTTGTTATTTTATTAGACATTTTGACTGCATTCGATTCAATTTTATTTCAAGTGCCTAGCTTTCAAAACTTACTGCTGCTGTGTTCGCAGAAAATCTCGGCGCTGGATCCACACCGAGCCGTTTCCCACGTCTGGGAAGACATCTCCACCCTGACACATTGCTCCGAGTTGTCGTTCGAGGGCTGCCCATATCCCCAGTTGTTATAGGTCACTGGAGTGCACGTGTTTGTCCAAATGAACTCGGTGGTGTCTAAGGTAGGCCGTATCTGCCCTAACCAGATATGATCAATAGTTCTGGGGAAAGCAAATAAAAGTTACGTTCATTAAAGCCAGAAAAACCTTAATGGTATCTAATGTGGGTAGTATCTGCCCAAACCACGTATGGTTAGGGCAACTGTAAGGGACGTAAATATGACACACGCTCCTGAAACCTCGGTGGTATCTGATGTGGGTAGAATATGTCCTTACTGCACATGGTTCACAGTTCTAGGAGAGATACATATGAGGTACTCTGCTTAAAAGGGTAACATATAATGTGGGTAATATCTACCCTAACCACACAGTGCCCACAATTCTTTTAGGGATACATATGAGATAAGCTCCTGAAACCCCGGTAGCATATAATGTGGGTAGTATCTGCTCTTACCGCATATAGCCCACAGATCTAGGGGAGATACACATGAGAGACGCTCCTGAAACCTCGGTAGCATATTATGTGGGTAGTATCTGCTCTTACCACATATGGACCACAGATCTAGGGGAGATACATATGAGATACACTCCTGAAACCTCGGTAGCATATAATGTGAGTTGTATCTGCCCTAACCACATATGGTCCACGGTTCTAGGGGAGATACACGAGATACACTCCTGAAACCTCGGTAGCATATAATGTGGGTTGTATCTGCTAACAACACATGGTCAACGGCCTTAGTTGAGGCAACTAGTAGTTACGCTCTGGACAGCTCAGTGGCATTTAATGTAGGTCGTATCATTTCT
Source organism: Liolophura sinensis (assembly GCF_032854445.1). Classification (NCBI taxonomy): domain Eukaryota; kingdom Metazoa; phylum Mollusca; class Polyplacophora; order Chitonida; family Chitonidae; genus Liolophura; species Liolophura sinensis. The sequence continues at coordinate 23,184,943 of NC_088300.1, forward strand.
AACCACACATGGTTAACGGTTTTAAGGGAAGTAAACAAAAATCATTAAAACCGGATGCCGAATATATTTAGATGTAGTAGATTACGATATAAAAACGTCAATATAGAAAGTAAGACCAGAGCAGTGACAGCAGTGTGGAAGTTGGCAAATGGTCATACGTATTACTTGTGGAATTCGGCCTTTTATCAATTTACCCTATCCCGGGTTTTATTCCGACTGTTCATCTATATGCTTAAAAGGCAGTAACGTACAACCCCTCCCTATCACCTTGCCTTAAGCCAAATTAAGTAAAAGTAATGCAGTTATGTTAGTTGTAATTTACTAAACGTCACTAGCCTGGAATGCTCACAGTCAAAAGTGCCAAAAATGACAAGTAAGGCGCGTCTGTCTTTATAATTTATTTATTGAATCCTTACGCCATGTTTGTTTTGATATTTCGGTTTATTGGACAAAATTACAGACATGTTTGGTTTGTCTTTTATGGGAATTTTGATTTCGGTGGATTACGTTAAATTATACAACAAGAAACATAGCACAACAAAGATTTACAAGAACTATTTTAATGAAGCACAACATGTTTCCCCTTTTTCGTTCAAATCAAATCCAGAGCTGTTCTATTTTAAAGCTATAAACATTTCGTTCATTTGAAATATGCTCGGATTGTTCGTACTTCCAGGTAATTACTAAAAAATAGGTTGACTTGCTTCTTTCTGTTCCATATGCAAGGAATTGTATAAATTGGCGCGATACAAGAATACGACGCAGTTCGTGTGCAAACCTTGTGGAGTTTATTGGGGTCACATTAAGGCTCTATGTCATAGCTGCATTCGGAACTTTGTAACAGTTCCCATGCCATATACTGTTCGCCGCTAACGCGATACAAACGAGGATCTACGAGACTATACAATGTTTATCAAAGTTTGTTATTGTATTTACCAGTCGCCATGGAAACACATCACATCATCAAAACTGAAAAAACGTGTCGTTTTAACAACTTAAAGCTTTAGTAATGCTGGTAATGTTAAAGCCAGAGAGAGAGAAGTATTGATTTACTTTAAGCCCACTGGTTTCAACACGAATGATTTGATATCGCCCATCTTAAGATTCCATGCCTCGGACAGGATTTACAGGTCCATTGTCCCTTAACAATGGTTATTAACAGATATATCGAACTTAAGAGAATTAACGAGAATATTTCCAACACATACTTGTTTGTCAGCTGCTGAATGGTTGCCATGACGACCGCGTGTTTGTTATCGTCTTCGATGTGCACTAAGTATCCACCAAATCGACCGCATGCCTCAGTGGCCTCATCCCACGTGGCAGTTTGATTGTAGTACACCAAAGTCGTTAAGTTAGATTGAGCAGCGGAGCCGCCGGGAGCTGTGAAAACAAAATACTGATATTGCGATAGTTGCAAACACTCTAATCTTAAATCTAATCTTACAAAAAGAGGGCACCTCAGACATTTTTCTGTGGTTTCAAGACAAAACCGCAGAATGGAACCGGTACCGATAACATTACCATTACCAATTCAAATGCAATTTGACTATATTACCAGCTTTTTCTTTCACAGCTTTTTGGTGTAATCGCACTTTACATTTTTTAACATGCATGTCATATGCTGGTTCAATATATAAGAATGCCATACAATTCTTAAGTCTTCCGTCTATATTCTAGCCACCGGTGCGTACAATACACAATGATGACTGGTAGAGGAACCTGTCTCACTCCTCTGTTTGAACTACCGAGACTTTAACATCGGTAATCATGAGACTGCCTCGCTTTGCATTAAGCATTAGAGAAATGGATCAAGCGCTGGTCGACCCCGTGTTATTATACAATGACTGGCTTGGGGCTCGTGTCTGGTGTTTTCGGCATGGCGAAGTGGCAGCACTTACAATATGTCAGTATTGGATACCGCTTGCTACAAGGAGGCACAGTCGTGATATGACCGAAATGATTTTGAAATTGACGTTAAACTTCAATCAAACTAGCAAATATTGAACATACCTGGTGGACCGACTATTGCCAGTAAAACTGCCACCAAAATCATTTCAATGGCGGCAGACATCTGAAAAAAATATATAATTTCTTCAAATCGACAGCTAGATGGATACATTGATTGACTTATTATAGAAATCTCAAGTTATTAAGTATATAAAAAATACATGTAATTTCAAAACGTTTCAAAACCACAAATTATAACATTTAAGCTTACTAAACATGTCCAGGTAGCAATTTTTTCTTCTCGAGCTAAGGTTTCACAAAAGTTGTTCCAGACATAAGTAAAAACTTGCGACCTTTAGTCCTTGGTACTAGAAGTTGACATTTGGAAACATTTGTCTTACGATAACAATGATTAGGTGGACAAATTTGTAAATTTCTAATTATCAAAAATAAGCTTTAAGATCGTATTCCAAATTTTTACTTTAGTCAGAAATATCATCGTGGAATCTGCTTCAGTTTCGTCTTGCTTAAGTGACGACGTAAGACGGACCGTCTCGTGATTATCGTGATTTTGGTGATCATTATCGTTGTAAACATATCATTATTAGCCTCGATAGGTACCGAATGAATGTTATTATTTTTTATTGCTCACTGTATGGCTCGAAAGAGAGGTCTCGTTGCGAGACAAATAAATAATGACTTGTGACTGTTGAACAGAAAATCCCAGAAATGACTAGAAATCCGGGTTTCTGTGCTCATCAATCTGTTAAATATTCAAAGCTACAAATGAACTAAATAGAAATTCCGACCTACTTGTTTGCAATCTCTAAAACAACAATTCAGCAATAAGGATCAATTTTCGCAGCCAATTTTCATTAAAACCCAGTGGCTCCATGCAATCCATCGGTATGGCCAAAGTACCTAAGAGATTTATTATCTAATGGGCACGGAGGTGACCATATCGCCTGACACGTAATTAGGTACGCGTCAACTGAACCTAGTCACTATACCCCACAGATTGGATTCATCAGTCTGATCAAGTGTTTGTAGGACCCATTGAAGCCAGTGTAACAGTATGGGATTTCCCAGGCGTGTAGAAGCCAATGGTTTAGAATTAAGTTGTTGTTTAGGGAAATTACTCAGTCATCTGGAATTTTGTCTAACCTTTATTGAAGACGAAATCAACAGTATTCTGTAATGTTGTTAAACCAGTAATGTAGATGAACCAATCAGTAATAGGGCTTTTTGTGAAATTAGTATTGCAGAAGTGCACGTTCTACTGAAGAATCAATCAGTAATCTGACATTTTGGTTTCACCTGTACTGTTGAAGAATCAATCAGTGATCTGACATTTCTTGCACCTGTACTATTAAAGAATCAATCAGTAATGTGACATTTCGTTTCATCTGTATTGTTGAAGAATCAATCAGTGATCTGACATTTTGTTTCATCCGAACTGTTGGAGAATCAATCCGTAATGTAGCATTTTGTTTCACATGTACAGTTGAAGAATAAATCAGAAATCATTTTAATTAACGTGTACTGTTTAATAATGAATGAGTAATCTAGCATTTTTTTTTCAACTGTATTATTGGGGAATCAATCAGTGATTTGGCATTTTGTTTCACCTGTACTGTTGAAGAAATAATCAATAATCTGAAATTTTGTTTCATCTGTACTCTTGAAGAATTAAGCTGTAACCTAGAACTTTGCTTCACCTGTACAGTTGAGAAATAATCAGTAATCTGATAAATTGTTTCACCTTTACTGTTGAAGAACCAATCAGAAATCTATTATTTTGTTTAACCTGTACTGTTGAAGAATCAGTCAGTAATATGACATTTTGTTTCATCTGTACTGTTGAAGAATCAATCAGAAATCTTACATTTCGTTTCATCTGTAATGTTGAAGAATTCACGAGTAATCAAGCATTTTGTTTCACTTTTACTGTTGAAGAATTTTCAGTAATCTGATATTTTGTTTCACTTTTAGTGTGGAAGAATCAGTGAGTAGTCTGGTATCATTAAAAATCTTAAATTTCTCATAACATAAAGTAACAAAACCGATAAAAAAATAAATGAATACATTTCATGCGTGATATAAATCCATGCACAGTATAAATCCTGAAAAGAAAACAGAAATGCAATATATCCTGAATTTAAAGGACACATATATCCTGAGGACATTTTTTCAAATTGTCAAATTACTACACAAAAGATTTATCAATTTATGCATCTATTTTATTTGTTTGGATGACATTTAAATCCCGTACATAGGAATATTTAACGTATACGGCGGCGGTGACCGTTATGGGTGACAAAAGTCACAGGGCCCAGAATAAAAAAACAGAGTTTAGCATGTATCTGACGAACTTTATCACATGTCCCACAGCTTTTCTTCCATCGTTTGTTCAACTTCAACTCAGTCTCATACTAGGCCTTACGATTTTAGTATTTCAAGACTAAAGTCATAAGCTAAAAGCATGCACAAGTTGTATACGGTAAATAATACAACGTGCTGGATATACCTGCTGACGCACCATTGTCGTGCCATTTGCTCCCATGTAGACAAGTCAGTGTTTCCCATCGAAAAGACGTCCACAGTGGATCTTAACTCACATGATTTCACGCCGTCTTCACCTGGATGAATTAGATAACGCAGGTGAATCTGACCGCTTACTGGTGGATTTCACAGGGCGCCCCATACCCGAAATGAGTGATTGATCGACTTTGATCGATTGAACGTCGCCACACGCTGGATGACTGGGTAACTGTGATGGGCTCCACCACACATTGCTATAGCCTGGATGACTGGGTAACTGTGATGGGCTCCACCACACGTCGTTATACCCTGGATGACTGGGTAACTGTGATTACCCAGTTGCCATACCATGGATGACTGGGTAACTGTGATGGGCTCCACCACACGTCGTCATGCCCTGGATGACTGGGTAACCGTAATGGGCTCCACCACACGTCGTCATGCCCTGGATGACTGGGTAACCGTGAGGGGCTCCACCATACGTCGTCATGCCCTGGATGACTGGGTAACCGTGAGGGACTCCACCACATGTTACCATAACCTGGATGGCTGGGTAACTGTGATGGACTCCACCACAAGTTGCCATATACTTGATGAAGGTAATTGTGATTCGCTCCACCACACGTCGTCATAGTCTGGATGACTGGGTATCGACGATGGGTTCCACCACAGGTCGAGTTAAATAACGTATCTTCACACTTTAACCAAACTGTGAAACAGTGTTGAATTCCTCCACTTGTCTTGAAACTTTTGGCAAATTATGGCTTGAATAAAATAGTGCGGATTTTCCCCTTGAAAAATAATTAGGAGCTCCGTGGCCGAGTGGTTTGCATGCTAGCGTGGCATAATGATTTCGTAGTTTCTCACCAATGCGTTCTGTGTGTTTTCTCTCAGGTCGTACGAGTGAAACAACCATCAACAGCCATGGTCATGGTTTCCCCGGGCTTTCCCCAGTGTCCTCTCACCTTTATTCTGAGCGCCGTCGTATAAGTGAATTATTTCAATTATAATGTAGGTAGGGAGTAAAACAGCAATGAAATAAATAAAGAAATAAAATAATTGTAGTTAACGGTCTTACCTGCATAACTACGTCGCAGCGACCGTTAATTTAGTAGGGAGAGAAGCTGCACAGCGTTCCCCTGGGTCTTCTGGCGCTGATGATGGCGGCCCTTTTTGGTTTGTAATGACACAAAACACACATCCGCACAAAACCCAAATCGATCAAGATAAGCTATTGGATTTACTGCTGTTATGAAAATCATTTCACTGATTGCTCAATCTGCTGATCAGCTTTGTACACCCATTTCTTAACAAAGCCTTGTTATATCCCTTAAAGTGGGTGTGGTGGATATCACAAAGGCAGGGGTGTGTTTGGAAATCAAGTCATACGACGACCCCAGGGTTTAAAGGCTTGTATCGCCCATGCTTCAGCATAAGCAACTCGACACTTCACGCAGCCCCAATGTCATTCGCTAAATCCTAATCGATAAATCTCTCACTAATAAATCAATACGCCAGTAAACCCGTGGAATGGTTACTCCAACCTTTTGTTCGTACAATACCAATAGATTATGCCGAAGAAACGGCTAATGTTTATAACGATTAGGAGGCCATAATTGATTCCGTGCAGACGCCAAATGAAATCCAGAGGTCGTCATGTACTGACAGATTCTTGCTCCGATCCTATGCCGACAGGAAGCTTTGCAGAAAAAGAACCGTTATCTGGCGTCCGTGGACATATTACCCCCGATGTTACTAGGTTACGTAAACACGAGCTGAGCACCGGCATAAATAACTATATCCATCTTAATGTCAATCATATGCAGGAGAAGCCAGCAATTCTAGCTGTATACTGTACATGGTTTTCGGTTTAATGCAAGTTAAAGCCTTTCGAATCCAATTTTTGATCATTTATTTATTTGATTGGTCGACGGCTGGTGGCCTTTTGGTCGCCGATCAAAAATCTGGGTGGAGGACAATAAGCATAGGGCTCAACTCATCACGAATTGTTCAAATTACTGCCTCTTAGTAAATAAACAGATTCGTACACACACTATTTATAGTGTTAAAATGATTTTAAAGCTTGAAAATTTTAGGAAATTTATTACTCATTCTGAACGGTACTTTTTGAAAGGCAATCAGGTGGGCTATTCTAAAATAAAGACAAAAATTCGATTGGATTTACGCTGATCGATTTTTTCCCCAAAATCTCAGGTATTGTATTTAAAAGAGAGGGCCTCCGAGAGGGCGGCATGGACTCGTGGCAGAGTGGTTAGTGTGCTAGCGCAGGATAATGACTCAAGTACAGATCATGCTGGCTTCCTCTACGGTCGCACGTGGGAAGGTCTTCCAGCAACCTGAGGAATTGTGGCATGATACTTTATGTTATATATCGGGTGGGCATAAAAAAATGAGGCGTACCTTGACACTCAATATCTGCGAAACCCTATTACGTCAGTTTCTAAAAATTTAAACACTCAAAAGCCATTATGTCCTAAGTATATAGACCAAAGTTCAATTTCCTTTAAGATTTCTGTTCATGGGACCCAAAGCAAAATTTCCGGACATTTCAAAATGATGTTCTACCTCCTCTTACTTGAAAAGGTGATCAATTCCTTGTCCGCCGCAGAGAAAACCATCTTGATTCAGCAAAACTTGTGCTTATCCGGCAGAAGGGTTTCTATGACACTTTTCCAGACAATTTTTCCAGACGATATTTGATTGACACGTGTCAAACAGGTGCAGTTCGCCCTCTACTCATGACACCTGACAGGTGATGCAATGTGTTTCACCAGAACTTGCGTTTTTGAGGCTATGTTTTCATTTTAACCCTGTGTACAGACTACTCAAGCTATAACCTTGAAAATTGGTCAGTATATTAACAAAATCATGCTATTTGAATGTCTAAAGTTTAAAAGGTTTTAAACAAAGGATATTGGAGCAATGCAGCATTAAAATATTCTTTATGCCCACCCGATATATGAAATACCCTTGATTACAGCATAAAACATCAATGAAATAAATAAATAAATAAATACAGGTATAAAATTTAATCGGGAGGGGAAACTGATAAATCTTCCTACATTAAAATCACTTTACCTCAATAAAAAGGCTATCTGTACGCACAGAAAAAGAGGCAAAAGACTTCACCAATTATGTTAATACTCTTACCATAAACGATGTTAGCGTATTAATAGAGTTGTAATCCACACACCCTGAGCTTTCATCTCGGCTATGCTCAGCGTAGCCGACTCGAGTCTAGCGCCGGAATCATGTTCGAGTGCTGTCCCACTGGAAATGTTGTCGGTTACATCTTACTTATTTGCGACTGTATATTGTATGGTTTTATCGTTTACAGATAACAAGAGGATATGTATTCAGAATTGTGTCAACATCAATGGAAATCTGTTTCTTTGGAATTGCCCTCGATGACTGCAGCGCATGCGACAGGGACTTGTTCCAGGCTAGTGAATGGAAGAGTGCATAGCTATTCCAGTGAGACCAAAGCTGGGCTGGGACAAATGAAACAGATCTCAGAGATCTGGCATGTGGGTAATGTGAGGTTGTCAGATTGAGCTATTCTACTGTCTACTTGCAGTTAACAAGGTTCAATTCATCGATACATTATGTACATTCAGTTAACTATATTTACTACGCATGCGTGAAAGCCAAAACGTAGTTCGATATTCGTGATGTCAGATCCCAAGCAAGCGGACTATAAACCATGTAAAAACGTAGGAATCAGTGGCCAAATCTGAATAGAGGCAAATATTGGGGTTGGCTCTAAGCGCATTAACGATTCGGGTGCCGATATGTTTAAACTCAGACGATCTTCCTCACCTGGTTTCTATGCAGGTACAAACTCAAACCTACTTACTCTTTTGTTTTTTATCCAGGTTCAAACTCCAACTTGCTTCCTCGCTTGTTTTCTATGTAGGTTCTTGTTTTTTCTGCTGGTGCAAACTCGGTCATACCTCCTCACTAGTTTCCTGTGTAGGTGCAAACTCAGACCTTTTCGTCACTTATTTTCAACGCAGGTTCAGATCCACATCATCTTCCTTGCTTCTGTGCAGGTGAAAACTCAATGTGCTTCCTGTCTAACGACCATTCGCGCATGTGCCAATTTTGGGACCTGCTTCACGTCATTCGTGTGCCACTTGGAATTTGCTCTCTGGAATCTGTTTTATCTCCTAAGACCATTCTGAAACTGGAATCTATTTCCTGACTGATGACTGTCCGAATACAAATTAGAACTTTAAACCCGTTTTCCGACTGATGACCCTTCGGACGCAAACTGGAACATGCTTTCAATCTAATGACGAATCTTATGATAATTAGGGTACACATTAGAAGTGGAAATTATACATATACCGGTATTCTTTGGACTGATTCGGCAATAACTGTTCAGCTACTGTACAGTTTTACACACAAAATAATTATTTGATCAAGAAATTATTTTGTTTTATTCTATTCTCGGTCATTATAATACACTAAATGTGGCAAAGCTTAAATTTTAGAGCGGTGCACCAAAAACTTTTATTATATTTTTTAGTAGCTTTAATTTCACGTAGAATGCGTGAAATAATATACTGTGCTCAGACAGATACCGAACAAGAAATAGATTACTCTGCATCTGAGCATTTGTTGGCACGCTCGTAAATACAGCTGCATTCACGGACAGTCGACATACTAAGTTCTCTGTGACAAAGCAGTTACAAAATGCATTTATTTATTTATTTGATTGGGATTTAACGACAGGATTAAGAACCAATAACGCATTGAGATATATATGAAGTTCTAAATAGGGACCTCCAAGAAGTAAATCGTAAGCATTTTCCGTAAGTAGCAGAATTATCATCATTAAACAGACGGGACAAAGCATTTGGAAGGTTTAATTCTCAGATAGCATACTTCTCTTTATTAATATACTTCTGGTGCTACCCATAAAGCCCGTGGTTACTTGGCTACATATAGTCACTCATCGACCAGACAGAATGTGCAGTTATGTCTGGCCCATTCTGAGTTTCCTGGTGTCACTTAGTCATCATCTGATCAGATTTCAACAGAAACCAATGCATTATCCGAAAAATCAATTGTGTTAAAAGTAGCACAAGTGATTAATCAATAAAATGCAAGATCAACGTATTGTTCAGTCGAGTATCCAGGGATAATGTGGTTTCTATGCGGAGATTAAATTACAAATGTTGGACAGTGTTATACAGCACTACTGTAGCTACTGGTTGCCGTATTGAAACCATCATGGGCTTACACATATGAAATATCTCACTTGTAATTGTATAATAGGCCCTCCTAAACGCCCATATTCATCTTTAAAAGGAATATTAAATCCTTTTGGTTTAATGATTTAATTTGATTTAATTTAATTACATTGAATAAACGTGTATACTTTGCTATCTTTACTTTGCCAATAAATTCAGGAATAAAATTCATACAAATGTTCACCATTGTATTTGCTCATTATGTAATTTTGTCAAAACAGTTGTGAAAACCCTGTACATTGATTGATTTGCTAAAAAGACAGCTTGAGCTTGCTCTGCATTTGGTTGTTTGCGTATTTTTTCTGCTTTAAGAACACACGTAAGGGTGTTTTTCTGTCACTTTTTGGGTAGATGTCACGAAGTGATTGACATTGTTTGGCTGATTTGCTTGTTGGCTGGATGTACATAATGCCCAGTAGTTTATAAATAGACTTAGTTGACCTTGAAAATATTCCGAGATTCTTTCGCTCTCACTGTTCGTGAGGCTTTTGAATCGTGACAATTGATGTGATCGCCTGCGCAGTCTTACGTTCCTTCCAGACTACTTTTCTTCCACCTGTAGCCTATAGTGTGCATATCTGTAGGTCACATGTTTGAATGTTCGTCAGAAACTTGTCAAAGGTCGGTGGGTTTACAACTGGCACTATGTTTACATGTTGTAGTTCCGTCCATTATATCTATAGATTTCACTTCACCGAGTACAACCGAAGCGGATAGCACAGTTGGTAGAGCGTCCGCTTCGGGAGCGGTAGACCCAGGATCAATCTTTGACCGAGTCACACCTAAGACTTTAACGGCGTTGACCCGTATCAGTATAATGGCTCGGGCGGGGCGGCTTACTTGCCTTCTCAGTGAAGCAGCACTAAATTAAAGAGCGGTGGAAATCCTCCTGCATCAAGGAGGCACATTACACGTACATGCACCCTAATGATTCCGTCGTCGTCATATGACTGAAAAACTGTTGAGTACGACGTTAAACCCCAAGCACTCACTCACTCTCCGAGTACAAGGCCGACGGTGAGACCTCTTAACTTCAACACCCATTGTTTCAGAAAGATCATAGTCACAATCTCGCGTTTATTTCAGCTCGAGCGAGCATATTCACACGGAAACACCACAACTCGCTAGCTACCTGGGGAGGAAGAGGACACGTGGGTGGTAGTATGCTGGCTTCCCGGAGCGTAGAAAGTATAAGGGGAGATAACTAACTGCAAAATACCGCACCGCCTTAACATGACGTAGATAAGTTATCTCCCTAACGTTAACCCGTTACAAGCCCACGTACGCTATTCACTAATTTGTAACTAAAATTGACTCGTCGGACATGGTCGGGCATACTTGGCGTGTCTTTATGGTAAAATCGGTGAATCGGGGAAGCCGTCTACATAGCTGATGGTTGCACCAAATTGTCACTCCTGCTTGACAAAGTATCTGTTGCCTTTAACGGTTACCATAGAGATCCAAAGACAATCTGTCAGATTGATGTGGTTTAGACTCAAGTGTTGTCCAGTAATAAAACAAAGTGAACCAGGAACGGTGTCTTCTCCATGAATAGCCCTGGAATTGGTCCTCTGAATGATTGCCAGAAAGTTGATCAAAATGGAAAATGGTTAAGTGGTCTAATGCATACCTAGCGCATGTAAAAATGTTCACCAAAACACACACAAAATGGATACGGTTCCTAAAACCAGCAATAAATGCACCAGTTCCAGAAAAAGCGCTCAAAATCGGGGCTTTCTCATGCAAGTAGTTTTCTCCTCTTAGGTCATATCACCGTCTCTATATGCACTATTGCATAATTGTATATAATTAAGTTGTACAGCATGGAGATAAAAATCAGAGCAGCGACGACAGTGTGATAGCTGGCAAATGGCCACACGTAACCGGTGAAATACAGCCTCTTGTCAGTTTACCTCAGGGTTTTATTCTAACTGTTCATGTAAATGTATAAATGTTTGCAAATTACACGCCCCCTAGCACCACGGATTAGGTAGAATTATGTAGAAATATGCAGAGATGTTGCAATTGATTAGACGTCACTGGCCTTATATTACTCAAAATACTGTGTTGTCATCACATTTAACATGCAATAACATTAAATATATAGTCCGATGATATATTTCCTTTGTCTAAATTTTCCAAAAACTTATATAACTAGTTTTTCTTTTATGTTTAGCTGCAGATAAGCAGCTCGATAAGTAAGTCTGCTGATCTGTCAAATGCACGACAGGCCAACCAAACAGCGCTTATTTTCTAAGGCCATATCGGTTAGACTGATTTCTGATGTTTATGAAATAAACCAAGTTTAGCAATCCGCGTTTTGCCTACATCTAATTATTTAATATTTTCTGTGTAGTGAACTGTTACCACATTATTTGACTAACTGGTATATTTACGTTTTAAATTTGTGTTTCAACTAGGCTGACGATTATCTGCCAAATGATTAGCCATGTAAGTCTTTCATTTACAACGGTAAAGTTCAGGTAAGTAATTTAACGTTCACGTTATTTCCTTCGTGGTGATCAAGACGTGTGAGAACTACATTGTCAGTGCAAACCTTAGATGAAATATTTTTGCTTCCAATCGATAATAACTGTAAGTACCACCTATCACCACGACTAAGATTTCTACATTGTATCGTGATAGACCGCTTAGGGGGTCTAATGATTAAATAGTCCGCCCCGAAGTCGAAAGACCCGAGATCAAACCCGGGTCGAGTCATACCAAAGACTTTAAAAAACATTTACTTAACTGTTGCTGACAGAGCAATGAAATAGTGCAGGCAACAGAGCAAGGAAACATGACTGGTTGGCCCGGTGTCAGTATTATATGACTGGGTCGAGTGTCATGTCTCCTGTCCTCGGTATGATAGTTCAGTGGCGGCAGTGCTTTGGCGGCATGGACTCGCTCTGACACAGCTATATTCATACACCTAATGACTTATCGTCTCCATATGACTGAAAAATTGCTAAGTACTACGTTAAACCCCAAGCGTTCATTCATTCATTCATAACGTGATAGCCCTCCCAGAGTGTAGCGCTCAACTTTGAAGTTAAAGACAACACCAACGTGAAGGCTATGTCAGATGAAATGCCATTAACCACTGACCAGGGAAATAGTTCGGCTGATGTTTTAGAACATAGTAAAATTATTCACATACTGGATATAATAGGGGCCTTTTCTTCTGAGTACATTGTGACCACTGCAGTTGTGTCACAAGAGGTTTTCGCCATCTGATACACGAAGAGTGCTACAGCATATTACATTCAAATAGGTAGACATACATGTATAGCGTTGTGAATGCCCCAATGAACATTGAAACAATATATTTGCGGATAGATAAATGGGGTGTTGATAAGGACAGAGCTCTGGCAAAGGAAGCAGTCACACGTCATTCATTAGCGTGTCCTTGGTGTCGCTCGGTGTTAGTTCATAATAAAACCAGTGCAACAGTAATAAGTTCCACTCAAAACGTCGTTGAATGAGACTTCAGACATATGCCTGATGGAGGTTTCGCACACACATTATACCAGTACTCAAGTCAACAAAAAAGTGTTTAGGAGTTCTCCTGTAAATACAGTTGTGCTCTAACGTACAAAAACGAAGGAGACTCTTACCCAATGTGTTCGGCTTGATGCAGATGACAACATACATAGAACAGCAATCCAAACTTGAAGGACGAATCCTTGCCCAACTCCGCACAGACATCGTTGCTACGAAGGAACTTTTCCACAAACTATACACTCAACACAAAGAGACAAGGAGAGAGGCAGAAATAGTGCAGGAAATAAACAGAAACAAACTGAAAGAGAATAGGAAAACGCATAAGGAACAGACTCCCTCCAAATTCAAAATTACTGCCCTTGACAGGTTTTACACGTAGGATTGATATGTCCACGGACTCTCTTTACATTGCCCAATTCAAAACGTCCATGTAATAGCATTTTCAGGAGTTGGAGAATAAGTTTGGTGGATCACTTCACTTTGTTTGGGATCAGAAGACAGAGCCTCTCGTCTAACCAGACAGTCTGTCAGTAGATGACCTTGTCAAATAATTCTGAATCAGAATGACCTGCAAGAACCATTGACTGTTAAATCTCACGATTCATAACCAAAGCAGCCACACAATAGATCTGCTCTGAAGTACCTCCTTTACTACCCAACAGCGACTACAACGTAACGCGAGACTAGTTTTAAGGAGTGATACTACGAGAAATGGGGCATCGCCTATTAAAACATACAGTAAACCATATGTAGGTTATGTCACGACAAAGACAAATATTTTCTAAGCAACAAAATGTGAAAAACAAGAGCCACATGATATCGACTGTTGAGAGTCGCAGATGTCGAAATATCCAACTTGAAGTCCATATTTAGCAGCTTAAAAGAGTTTGGCGAAGCTGTCTATTGTATTCAGTCAGGGTCAGGATTTTAAATTTACCTACGAATTGATTAAAAAAAATGCATGACATTTTCCTAGGCTTTCCAACTAAGTTTACAAAATTTAAATCTGTTTTAAAGCTAGATCTTCACATAGTGTATCCCGCTTTAACTCCGAAACTTCTCATCAGTAATATAATACTGACACCCTAGCTGGAATCAGGGCCCTATTAGCACTTTCGTTTCTCGGGAAATTACAAAATGTAATTCTGTTGTATTTTAGGGATGTAAAGTATTTTTTCGCTGCCAGCCGTCCATTTTTGGCGTACCGGTACATGCTTGGGATCAAACTGATTAAAATTGTTAAAGTTTTAGGCAAGAATGAGTTTTAATGAGGAAAGTTTGAAATTCTGGGCAAGAGGACACAAGAATACAGGTGGTGATGAGGCTGCGAGGGACCAGCTGTCGGCATGGAGAGGTGCAGATTTTTACGGTCAACCTATGTCAAGATTTTTATGGCTGCTTTCCGAAAGGCTAAGCCTGCAATGTGGCTTGCATTGAGATGGAACTTGGTTGAGCAGTTTTAAAGCTTTTTAGTACTATATTTTCCCCACATATCTCGTTTTTTTCTAAAATCGGCTGAACGCTACATGGTTTAGGGTAGTACAAGTGTATGAGCAGGCGGGAACAACCAGAGTCAACGTTTCATTATTACTGGTTTTTAAAATGGCTCTCTCGGGGCTGACACTGGATAAATAATGTAAAATTTGAGTGTTGTGAGTGAAATTGGAGTCTGTTAGATAGGGTGTGTGATTAAGGATGGTCAATAAGGCCTTGCATCACATATATGGGCCCAACTTCACACAGTTTGACAAAAACACATCGGCAGATTAATTTACTTAGCTAGAGTAGTAGAGAGGGCCAGCGTGTATTTAATTTACAAACCAAGCCAGGTTGCTCCCATGTGTGCCACCACACACTGGGTAAATGTGCATCAAATCAACCTGCAGTCACAAAACATCAAAAACAGGCATCTCTGCTGCAACACAGGCGTCGTGGGGATATGCTTGAAGCTGACAAGGTTAATTTTCCTCTTTAAACGTAAAAATAAATCACTTTAGGCATGTAGTTGCCATTGCATGTTTGTATTCATCTCTTATAAGCTACATGTGCACTGACACATTGTAAAGTTTTTATTTCAGATGACGCCAGCGGGCTTGTGCGCTGGTCTTGTTGGTCTTATGGCGCCAACCTAGAACGGGCTGTTATATCTACAGAACCGATGTACAGGTTCGACCCGGCGTGATTATCCGGGGTTTATCCCTGTCGCCTGCAAAGGTGGGAAGGATGAACAGACTCCGATATTTCCGGCAATTGTTCCTTTATTGATGGCTGGCTGTTGGTCCGCACCGGGAACTCCCAATGTACATGCAAGCCTCCACCAGGGGTAGGCGGCGGGCCAGACCGAAAAGATGCTTTCAACTACATATTAAAGCGTACTTCTGCATGAACACATTCATTTTCGTGTTCTAAGCCGGGCCTCGTAGACCAACCCTTCCTTCGGGGACTCCCCAGCTTATATCTATCCCATCTGCTATGACAGGAATTTTGGAATGTTCCTGATGCGAACAATCTTGCCTTCTATGTACGAAAACAAATCACACAATGTATTGGATCCACGTAATACCAATCCATCGCCCACAAGCTATCTACCAAAAACAGTTCAGTACTTAACGGAAACTAATTCCGGATGCATACATCATTGTTTGACTTTAGGCGAGTGGTATTTACAGAACTGACAACAAACAGCGCACTGAGCGTTTGTGTACTTTACAAACATAGTGAGGCATGCACCGAAAGTCGTGCAGCTATAACAATCACAATACCTTTACAGATAGAACATACAGGATTGGAGGGACAGATAATCCATATATTTCACAAGGTCCACAGAATTGATGAGATGAGAAAAAATATCAATTTCAAATATCTAGCCTACATATAAGTGTGATCTGTTGGAATATTGCCCATGTGAAAATGAGACCCTCCCCGACCAGCAGTCTGTTTCTCCACCAAAAAATAGTACGCTGTTCCTGCGACACCTCAAGCACTGTAGTATCTGTAGTATCTGGCCCAGTGTCGCATCCTCCTCCCTGAGCAGCTGTAATTTTTTTTTTATTCTTCCAATGTGCTCACACATAAGTTGAGAAAGTATACACCTACATATGGCTTTCCCATCCTAGTTCAACATCTTTTGAGCTTTCTTCTTGATTTCTCTCTTCCGACCTTGTCCCTCAAAGATGGCTTCAGTGAACTTTGCCTGGTTTATGCATATATTGAACTGGGATCTACCTAGATGAGTGGGTTTGCTAGCCGTTCAACCTCCCCAAAGGCATGACCAATTGGATGCAGTCCTCCCCACCCCCCGCCAGTCCTACTTTACAGATTTCTCATATATGTACGGGCGGTTTCCATTCCTCATGATCAGCCAGGAACACACAGTGTGTAGCCTGATTACGGATGTAGTTTCTCACTCATTATTTGAGAATTTCTGTGTCGTTAAAGGTTAAAAAGTATGATTTTTCCCTCTTTTTGACTGACTTCAACATGTCTTGAATAGGTCGCCTTGCTGACTGTCTGAATGACCACTGTGCATGTACTGTGTGGCTTTCTTTTTGCAAGTGGCAAATTCATATTTCTCCCCTCCACTTATCTGTTGTAGATGCCAATGTCACTTTGATGTTTGTTGTGTGGAAAGTACTAATTTGGTCTGAGGCAATAACACAGATGATGGGACTCTTTTAGCACTGTGAAATGAGGTAAGCCAGCCAACCAATGGCAGCCGTGGGGAAGGCGGAGAAGGTGGGGCGAGAGTTCTTTTAAATTGTTTTATCGTGTAAATCACTATGTAAAAGGGAAATTAGTCTTTTCTTAAGCTCTATCCATGGAAACAGTACCTAGGAGGGTTTCTGTATTAGTATGGATACATAGGTTTACTTTAGTGTTGATCAAATTGGACTTTACTGGAATTTTGAAAATCCGCTTTTATAACCCCCTGCTTCACTGTAAGTCAAAATTTTCACAAAGTTTCTAAACAGCATGTCCTATGTTTTGGAAGTCAGTTGTGAAATAAATTAACTATCTTTTGATATATATACTGTAACATTTTTGGCCTTTAAATTTTTTTTCTTAGCAGTGCTGTTAACATGAAAATCTTCTTAAAAACGATAATTTTCTAAATGTTTGTCAGTGGAAAAATTAAAATACTTTGTCACTGGATTTTTTTTATTTTTCGTGCAGATAAACATGCAGGCTTTCCAAAACATTTGCCTTGGTTGAGATATTTTGAACGGTATACCCGCAAAGTGTAATTCTGTGCATTTTAGGGTGTAAATTATTTTTTCGCTGCCAGCCTGCCATTTTTGGTGTACAGGTGCATGCTTGGTATCAAAATGATGGAAATTGTATAAGCTTTAAGCAGGTATGAGGGAAATTCTGGGCGAGAGGACACAAGGAGACAGGTGATGATTAGGCTGCGAGTGGCCTCCCCTTGACGTAACTAGGCACCCACTCAGCTGTCTGTATGGAGAGGTGCAGATTTTGACGGTCAACCTATGTCAAGATTTTTTGGCTTCTGTCTCTCAGACTGGGCCAGGTATGTGCCAAAGCTTATTGACCGCGGAATGTTTGGGACTGAACTATAGCGGTAAACCTTAACATTGTCGCTTATAGAAAATTAATATGGGTTTGAGGCACTGTTTACTGAAAGAAACAAATCTTTTAAACGGGAGAGTGGCCTCAAGGGAAGTAATTCGGTGCGGTCCCTGAGACATCAAATTAAGGAGCAAGATGTTAATAAATCATGGGCGCCTAATAAAGAACAGTGTCATTCCGCCTCATACGTACTCATGTACGTGTACTGGCGAACGTGAGTGTAGAAACCCCTTCTGACAGAATCAAAAGTCTTTAGTGAGCAAAACACCGGTTTCACTTTCTACATTGTAGTATTTTATATTGTATTTCTGCACAAACCAGGATTCTGCTGTTGAAGTAAGCGTCACAGTCTCTTAATGTTGCGTTCACTTAACTACCATGGTAGTCAGTGCTGTAGGCATAACGTCGTCATGGCAGTTGCGAGCTCGTAACATTATGAGAGCTTCGTGAAACTGGACCCTGGCCCTTTCGCATTATTTTTGATGTGTTTCTTTGTTAAGTGTGATGATAACATAGCACGGAGAAATTCTAGACCTGTGGCGTCTAATATATAAGTTTTAAAACCTATATCTGTTCTAAATAGAACATTAAACAAAGAATTGTGTTTAAGAAACATAACCTGTATAAGAGACATAACCTGTATAAGAGACATAACCTGTATAAGAGACATAACCTGTATAAAAAATACCCTTCTTTGAGGATATTCATATTGAAACATGATCTAAAGATATGTACCATGTTAAAACTACCAATTAGAATGGACCACCCTGAGTGATGTCAGTATTTGAAAGTTGGGCCTTGCCGCGTGGCCTAAATCACCTAATGCAGGGGCTGATATCATGGACAACTCTCAGCGTTCCATACACTTGATTTTACCAATCTGGAATGAGCTAGAAATGCAAAAGCAGATGTTCTGACCCAAGACCTTGCAAGATACTGGGCACGCGCTCACAGACCATTGGCGACCAGTTCCGGTCAATGTTCCGAAGGGTTCTCTAGTGTGTGAGGAGACGATGTGGTGCTATTAGAGCTGCCGTTACTCATTTCTTCTGTTTTAACAGTTTTATCAGTGTTAAATATTTCCCAATAATTGATGGAGTTATCCACCTGTTTTCTCCTGTACAGTCATCACGGTCATAGCGACAAGATAAACATTTATTTTCATAAGTATACACATCGCCTGATTCACTAAAACAAGTGTCAAGATTTTTGTTTTTTTTTTTAATTTGTTGAGTATATTTGTAAGGTTAAATATCTACAAACTTTACTTTGGAGAACACCGAGCTGTTATTATGCTTTATTTAATAGACAATTTATTCAATTCATAACGATATATGGACAGAAAAACTAAATGAAATTTGACACATGGGAACTATTATTCAGTCACGTGAACAGTGCCATTTACCGATTTCTTGCAGACTGCATTATGTTTTTTCTCTTGATAATTTAAACATTCTCGGAGACCTGTGAAAGACAATCACCTCGTGCTATTCGGTGTTTTAGCGACCAATCGTTAGAATGATCCAGCGTCCGCTTTCCAGGAAGATATATGTGCACTGTGTTTCCACCATTTAACCGTCAATATCTCTGACACTTCACACAGACGCAGAAGTCTTCGAATAAATAAAGACTAATGTAATGCTTTATTGATTAACTTGGACGTCTGACGACAATCTATTCAAATCACGTGTATGTACATACGAGGAAATGTAAACAAGATTTCATTGAATGTGTGGTGAAAGAACCACAAATAAATACAGAAGAATTTGTGTATATTTAATTTCTTAGACAAGCAGACGTTAATAATTAATTTTAACAATATTATCGCAACAAGAAAGATCACGTCAACTTTTTTTACATGTTGAGGTTTAATTATCATTTTACAAATTACCAATCGGTGATTTTCATACCTGTCGTTTTTTTATTCAGTTGAAAGACTAAATGTTAATGTATGCCGGTTATACCCCTTAAATTCCATGCTTTCTTTCTAATTAGTAATTATCGGGATAAATCAGAGCGTGAGAGCATGTGTGGGCAATTTAGCAGAGTCGTAACCATAAGATTTTGCCGACTATATCCATAGAATCAAAGGGGGATATTCCAAATACGAATATGAATTATGCTTGATGCTACTTAGAGTGAAGAATACAGTAGGTAATATATAAAAATTCCCAGTCACAAGACTATCTCGTGTATTTCTATGTCATTTAAGAATTGTGTTCATTTATAAGTTGTAAACAAGCTAAGGTCAGATAACTAGATGTCTGCATAAAATAGGGTTTTTTGCTTTGAAAACATGGATACGATTATTGCATATTACTGTTATTTCTGTTGTCATGATTGATTTTAACTCCTATGTTGTAAGATATTGTGTAATAGTCGAGGCAGATTGACGGTAAGGTTTGATGGCGTTTGAGGACAGCAATCTAGGTAAAGTTGTAAATTTCCAGGAGATTACCATGGTGATTACCAATGGCCATAATACCTACAGTGGAATTACATAATAGATACAAAAATAAGGGGAAAAAACATGGTTATGTGTCTTGGTGATAGTGACGTAACAAGTCTAAGACGTTATGAAATATGCAAACATTGGCTTGAAGCTCGCAGGAAAGTCCCAACTGAGCGCATGGTTTAGAGTGAGATATGCGGGAACGTCCGGGATGAGATTCGTGATTCCAGTCGGGATCGACTCCCTCACACACCGATATCGACCCCACGGGCCGCAATCTGACACCCCTGAGGAGTGTTGACAAGCTCTGTTGTGTGTGCTGACCACGAATATCGATGTTTGTGGTTGACAGCTCTTGAAGAGGAATACGTCCCTCCTTCACACCATAACGCTGCCTGTTGTCCTCATGTGAGCATTTGTAAGTGTCACGGCTCAGGGTGATTTCTATACAAGAATTACAAGGTAAGTCTTGTGGGTTTGTTTTCTTTCTAATTTATTTTTTTTTCTAATAAATCCTATGGATCACAGAAAGTGGTCATCGAAGCGGAAACACCATGGATAAATGTGGAGTTTAGATTCGTTATGGGAAGAGCAATGCTAATAAGCGCTTTACTAATTCATACATTGGGGCCTCCGTGGCTTAGTCGGTCAGCGCGCTAGCGCAGCGTAATGACCCAGGAGCCTCTCACCAATGCGGTCGCTGTGAGTTCAAGTCCAGCTCATGCTGGCTTCCTCTCCGGCCGTAAGTGAGGTCTGTCAGCAACCTACGGATGGTCGTGGGTTTTCCCCGGACTGTGCCCGGTTTCCACCCACCATAATGCTGGCCGCCGTCGTATAAGTGAAATATTCTTGAGTACGCCGTAAAACACCAATCAAAAAATAAATAAATAAATTCATACATTTGTCGTTAAGCTCGCTAAAAATGCATTTTAACTGTCGTCTTAGAATATACTCTTCAAGAACTTATACATTTAATCTACATCGCACGTGTATCCTCGTCGCTTTTCCGTCAGTTTATTGAACCTAGTGATTAGGTAAATGTAGAAAAACTTCGCGGTTCGCAGTGAGTGTATAGGGCTTTCTGGTTGGGTAAGCGCAGATAAGATTGTGGTTCAGTGCGTGTAGGAGATTTAGTGGTTTGGTCTGTGTATAGAATTTAACACGTAAGTCAGACTACAGAACTAAGTCGCTCGGCCATTGTAAAGAACTGTCATTAAATTGTTTGGTCAGTGTACAGAACTTTTAATAAGTAAACAGAACTAAGTTGTTCGACCATTGTACAAAACTTCTAGCCTTCTGGTTAGTATACAAAACTGACAGTGTATCAGCCAGTGTACAGGACTATCAGGGAATCAGCCAGTGTACAGAAATAACAGTGTATCAGCCAGTGTACAGAACTGTGTATCAGTCAGCACATAGAACTGTGTATCAGTCAGTACACAGAGTTTATTGTTTTCTGGTAAGTGTACCGAACTAACAGTGTGTCAGCCAGTGTACCCAACTATCAGTGTATCAGCCAGTGTACCCAACTATCAGGGTGTCAGCCAGTGTACAAAACTAACAGTGTATCAGCCAGAGTTTAGTGACTGGATCAGTGTGCAGGAACCTTAAACATCGATCAATGTTAAGAATTAAGTGGTTCGGTCAGTGTAAAGAAGTTCTCCAGAAAGTTCTGTCCGGAAAGCATAAACGGTTTTGGTATGTTGTCATGTTTTATACACGAATACTTACTGTACAAGCAGATCCTATTCTAATTTTGATTGGCTGCGACAAACAAGCTGGGGCACGCACCCCATCCCTTCACCCCAACCCCCATATCTGCAAAGAGAAATATAATAATAATGGCTCTGCTCTGTTAGTTGTTTGCCATATACAAATAAGAATATTGAGCATTTTACCTACTGTGTTGTCAGAACTCATACGGGTACTATTTTTTTTCTTGTCATTCGTCTATATGATATTTATTAATCATTAAAAAGACCCAAACGTCACGCATTTAGCTCTAAAGAGCAACCTTTCGGTGCACTTGGTGGTTTAGCGTTCATCCGGAGTAGAGTGAAGTATATTTACTTAATGCCGTAGTGCAGGTTCTTCTCGCAGCAACTGATGTTTAAGGCCCGCTGGTTTTTCAGATGAATATAAGGTTTGTTTAGGATCTTGGCTTTATTATATGCCTGCAGTCCCAGCGACAGTCAGTTCAGCGCATGCAGGTCTGACTAAAAATAATTAGACGGTCTATGCCTTGATATTAAGTGCCGCCGTCATTAGCGAATGTCTCTCAAACTATGAATATTTGCTTATCCGTTTGAAGAGATCGATGGTTCAGTTTGAGTTCAGAAGATATCGTGGAACAAATCTGCCTTGTTATCATTTCAGACCGCCCGTTGTATCGAGGCACAGTGCGTAGCGGTTTAAAGTTCAAAACGACACTTAGGGGCTTGATCTACCAAACGACACGTAAGGGCTTGATCTACAGAACGACATACAGCGGTTTATCTTCAAAACCACACGTAACGGTTTGATCTATGAAACGACACGTAACAGTTTGATCAACAAAACGACATGTAATGGCTTGATCTACTAAACTACATGTAACCGTTTGATCTACAACACTAAACCCAACCGGCAAATCTAAAACACGACACGTAACAGTTTGATCAACAAAGCGACACGTAAAGGTTTGATATACAAACGACGGTTCTAAGTAACAGCCATTACCGGTAAGTAATATTCATTTTCTTCGGTGTTGTCACCTCCGCAAAGGAGGTTATGTTTTGTCAGCATTTATTTTGTTTAGCCCAGTGGTTATCTCTGACATCGGTTGGCCATGTTCCCAGCTAAGCTTCCACATTAACGGCTCTGAACCGTTGCATTTACTAACCTGGAACTCGGTCATGTCATCTGTGCTGCCTTCAAAGCGCCAACGCCGTACGCCACAAAAATAGGTGTTACGGGAATTTTAAAATAATTCTGAATTCATATCGACTCATTATGTGCGAGTAATAAAGACTATAACATCGCCAATAGCACAAATGTAACCGATGCATCCACGTGGACAGCCTCAGGAGTTCGCAAGCCGCCAATTTTAAATCACGTGACTCTGTTGCTAGGCTGGACTCGGCTGCTCTTCACCAAATGAAGATCATCTTTTTTTCACAATATAATTGATTATAGTTCATTTCTGTTCCTTATTAACACACAAACTAAGTTAAGTCTCACAAATAATCTGTTTATCGCCCTTTAGATAATGTACATCTCATTGGTTTCAATCAAATCATTCCATGAGTTTATCTTTTTCCGGATGATGCCGAGTGCAGCCGACTGAAATAAAAAAATGTCGGTTAGGGAAGTTTGGCTTGCTGCCGATGTAACGGATGCATTTGTGTTAACTGTGAAGTTGGGGTGTTTATTATTCACCAATAGCTACGTGATATGAAGTAAGAAGGATGGACCGAGTTCCAGGTTAGTAAATGGAAGAGTGCAGATCTGTATATCTGAAAGTTACGCTGGGAAGAATGAAATAGATCTAAGATCTACTCGTGGTAATACGCTCGACCCTTTACCGCTTGTACATAAGAAGTGGGTTCAGTTCCAATCATGGAACCAGAATGTCGGGATTCCCCCAAACTTTCGTTGTTACTGGGGCAGTATGACGTTCCATGATGACCACTTGCTGGGCAACTCTGTGCGTTATTTTTAAATTGTGCATGGCGTTAAACAACGATAAAATAAGTACGTAAAATCCCACATTTGCATTCAATTCGTTATCCGATGACAGGGAGGTCTGCAGAAGTACAGAATTAACCGAGGCACAAGAAATACGTAAAATATTAGGCTATTAGATCAGCACTCAGCACTTAGAGGCTACAGCAAGGAAACAGGACTGATTGGCCAGTATAATGTCACCGGGTGGGTGTTATGTCTGGTGTCGTCGGCATGATACTTCAGTTTGGCAGCATTTTGGCAGCATAGCCACCCATGTATACCGTTACTTTATGCAATGGTGTCACCATTGGGTACATCCAGATTGACGTCTGTGGCACTTACTTTCGGAGCGTAAATTTATGTTGTGTTAAAAAAGAATTACCGTCTGTATTAAATCAATGACAGAAAGTCAGTATGATACCAGATCAAGAAATCAAAATTATTGATCTCCATTCTATTTTCTTTCAGACATATGGTATCAATGTATTCCGTAATATCGTGGTGGTACGTGTCCTGTAAGTATCAATTAACATTCTACATTTATTGACCATTTCTCCCTTAAATCATGTCAGCTTTTGTGAAACCGAATTTTATTTCATTTAACAAGAACTAAACTGGCTCAGAAATGGAGGATGTTTGATAAGGGCTTCTCATTTGCTGACTGAAAAAGACAAATCGCGGATTTGAATGCTTCTCTGGCATTTTGGTTGTTCATTGTTTTCTAGTGCGGATCGACGATGTATATCGACAAACATTTCCACACTTCGTCCTAAAATGTTAAATACTGAGCCCACGAGTTGCTGAAATTTTAAATACTGGGCCCAGACGTTGATATAATGTTAAAAACTACCGTCACACCGTAACAAAAATGGACTAAATCAGTCCCTTACTCGCATTAGTCTTGTCGATTTGCTATAAAATTAGTGATGTCTTATGCGCCATCCTGGCATTTGTGAATGTCTGAAATGACATTGTGCCTCAGGCTGAAGTTTTTTAAGAAGTCTACAAATAATGCACATACTTATCAATTTTCAGTTCTGTACAGGAAGTAGGACGTGTTTATCACATACTGGGCATAGTCATGAAACACCTGATTTTGAAGAATTTAACTCTGCAAATAAACATTTATAGCATTTCCACCGACGACATAAAACGTATATGAACAATAGTTGTTTTCCTTCATTTCATTGGTGTATCAAGCAATATTTCAAACAGACAAAGGCGGTAATGTTTATTTCTGAAGGAGACCGTGCAAATGACACCTCACCAGAAAGGCCTAACTACTGCACACGAGTAACCGAAATATGGATTCTAACATATGATGCCATTGTTTCATTTTAATACAACTGAAATGGTATAAATGGCCAGTTTTAAGCTTTTCTGAATATTTGATGTGCATTTTTATCCACTGTTATGATGTGCATTTTTATCCACAAGTATGTGACCAGAACATTATGTACGCTTGTGAACAAGCACCTTGCGATTGTTGCGGTAGAATCAGAACTGTTGTACGTAATGTATCAACCACAAACTCACAAATCTTGCGTTTTAACAGTGGGAAATAAATAAAATTTGGATATAGGGATATCCGAATATATACGGATTAGGGGAACAAACTACCAGCATTGATAGTTTAATGCAAAAAACTGGTGGAAAAATCACATTGGCTTTCCTAAGTATTAGTTGAGGTGAGGTAATATGGCGTTAAAATGATTTGCCTCCAACCATAATGCTGGCTGCCGTCGTATAAGTGAAATATTCCTGAGTACGGAGTAAAACACAATCAAATAAATAAATAAATAAAAATGCTTTGATTTATCCTGTTTTTCGGGTTTTTCAAATCTTTTTTAAGAGAGCTTGATTCATTCAAATACCTGTACTAACGAGTACAAATTTGCTTTTTGAAACTGTTAAGTTATGTTTTATGTCTTGATTGGTGGAAATGTTTGATTTGTACCAAAGAGAATAATAACTGGAAAGTGATAAATTTCCAAATGCCTCCAACTAAGCCTGATTGTTGGAGGCTTCCAACAAAATGAGTTTCAGGCACAAATTTGTTCCAGATTTACGCTGTGTCAGTGAGGGAAAAATGGGCTGGTCGAAAATTAAGGAAAATCAAAACTATGACTGGGTTGAGTGCTTGTTCAATGAGGATCCGTCAAATGCCCGGCAGTAGGAATCTGACGCCATTTTATTAACGTCAAACTTCCAAGCTGATTATCAATGCGTCCCATCAAAGACAGAATAACGTTATTAGAGTAGAAACTAGTACAAAGTAACATTGTTGCGCTGTAATCATTTTTAACCTAATAATGGTTCGAGGTCCTATTTCACACTGTTGGAGGTCCTGTTTCAAGCCAGGACAGGATTTCGTACAGAATTTTATGTCGTCTTATACCCAGGCCACTTATTAAATCAAAACCGACTGAACGATATACCCAACGAGGGGGAATTTTAATCTTGAGGGTGGTGTCACGTGGTTTATTCTCTATGCTGTGCGTCTGTAATTATAATTATTTTCGTAAAGCATATATTACTTACCTTGACGGAAGGTATCACGGCAATTATCCAACGATGTTAGCATTCGGGAGTACCAGTGTGATGGAATTTCATCAAGGGCCGAATCGAAATTTTCGTAATACATAGTTTACTCGCCTTTTCAAGGATTTATCTCACTTAGGGCAGGTATCTGTTCTTTATTTCATTATTAAAGCATATGGGTTATGGAAAATATTGCAGTTTACTTTGTCACTTTCTCAATGCACGGAAGCAAATTGCAATGATTCAAAAGCAGTTAACCTTACAAGAAATTACAAAGGTCGACTGGTCACCGGTAATGATTGTGGTTGATTGAATTCCATCACACCGGTAGTTCCAAATGCTAACATCATTGAATAATTGCCCTGATATCGTCCGTCAAGGGAAGTAACCTACGCATTACAAAAATGGGGATTAGAGCTGTTTGTCATAGTTAAAATTTCTTTTGGGTGGTTATTGTATTTCATGTGAAAGCTGACGAATTATACGACTCATTCTGGACGGTCATGTGATAGCCAAATGCTTGCGAGAAGATCCTGGATGATGCACAGACTCTTACTTCCTGGTTTAAAGGGGGGAAAAACACCAAAATGAATAGTTGTGTTTTTTTTTTTACAATTTTTTTAACCTAGTAAAATATATTTGAATATTTAATTCTATGGTGGCCTTTTCTGTCCAAAATGCTACCAGTGACGTCATGAAATTTTTGCTAATTAATTACATTTCATCCTTCAGTTGATCTTGAAACAAATTGTTTCAAGCAAAAAGCATAGATGACCATCGTAGAATATGATCCCCCAAAAAATCCAACTAGTTTCCTTGTTTTAATGATCTTTCGTCTGATATATACTTCATTTTAGAGTGATCTTTGCCCTTTGTCGGCCACATTTCGCTTTTGTTGTTTCACAGTTATAATCTACAGCTTACAGTTGGTGTCATGTGTCAGGTTCACTGCGGACATTACACTCTACACACATCCGTTACCATGGAACGAAGCTCGGCGAGTTTGTGAAGAAAATGGCGGAACCCTCCTTGAGACACAGCACGACCATCTCTACGATTTTGTGCAGGAGTTTAAAACCAGTGATCCGTGGGAGGACTATAGGTTAGTGCTACACCTGTCATTGTGAATGGCCAATTCGGCGGAGTTGTTAAATGTATTATGTCTTCATTAGTTAGAGTGGATTTCCTGAACCACGATAATAGTAAGTGCATTGTTGTCTTTTGTCTTTGGCATTGACATATATTGTGACAGGCCGCCATTAGCTGCATAGCAACAATGTTGATATTTTTGTAATATCTTGGAAACTTTTGTCAATAACTCGCATAACTGGAAACAAATTGTCCTGGATGAACATCTTTGCTTTTTACATTTAGACTGGTGGAGAAGGACCGCTTCGGTGGCCTAATACTTAGAGAATCCGCCTCCAAGTAGGGAGACCCCGGGGTCCAATCTGGGTCGAGTCATACCAAAGACTTTAAAAATAGTACTTGTGACTGGGTGGGGTTTCAAGTGTGGAGTCTTCGGCTTAATAATTCAGTGGTGGCAAAGCTTTGGTGTCATGGACTCACCCTGCCACAAAAACACACACCTAATGACTGAGCCGAGGGGTTGAATTTGATGAAGTATGAATAGATATTTACCTTTCGGATGGTCGACAGCTCGGAATTTTATAAGTCTGGCGATCTAGGGCCTTAGGCATTGTAAATGAGTAGCAGGACAGGCCGTGGAGATTAGCAACCCCGACTGTTTTCCGAAATTTTATCAAGTATTCAGCAGGGGTGGATGGCAGCAGGCCGTGCCCATGTGAGCGCTAGTACAAATATAAAAAGTGAACATAGTCATCCAGAACTGGAAGCAAATAACGTTGTATCAGAGCATGTGTGATTGCATTTTAGCTTGCACTACAGTGCACGAAATTTATCAAGCAGAGTGTGATTAGGTAAGCACTGGTCGGCTAGATGTCAGCATAACGTGACTGAGCAGTGAGGCCGTGGGCTTTCCACGGGCTCTGTCCGGTTTTCCTTCCACCATGATGCTGACCTCCGTATACAGTACTGCTCTATTCTAACAATATATCTGGCACGGAACATCCGTGTAGGAAGGGCGTATTATCACAGAAAGATGCTCACATCATATGCCCATCATACAGCCAAGATGGGTGTACCATCCGCCTATAATGGGCGTAGGATCCGTATATGACAAGCGTAGGATCCGATCATCATCCGCGTGGTGTTTTACGACATACACTAACATTCATAAATGCCGTGTTGTTCGACACCAGTTTGTTTGCTCTCTCGGAATAAAAAAAATACATCCACAAACGGTCTAGTTCCCGGCGTGATTACTAATTGGCACATAGTCATGATAATATGCAGATCAAGTTTTCAGTGTTTCCACAGTTATTCGGTGAATGCAAAACCATAACCCACACAATACACGATTTTATTCAGTGGAAAATTTTCTGAGGACGTCAATTTAAGTGCTAAATATAGTTATAACAGAACTTATACGTGATAATTCAGGCACTACGAATGGCTAATTTATAATGTTAGTGCAGCTTTTGGCGAAACTTGGCGTTTACGATTTTACATTTTCACTGAAACTTACAAGCTTCGTCGAGAAACGGAAGAGCAAACCTCGGAAGTCATACATTGGGTTGACTCGCCTTTTCATTCCCTTGAATGAGTGAGTTAGGCGAGTGATAGACCATTCACTAATATTTTTGTCGTCACCACGTCAGCCTTACCAGATAAACAATTTGAAGATACATCGTGCCTTGTTAATAGCTAGCGTGTAGGCAAAGGTTAAAGTGCCGTAACGCGGTCTAAACGAGATAATATGTACCGGCCGATCATTATCCGCGAAAGATGTGATCAGGATGGTGCCAACATCCGCGCGTGGGCGGAACATCATGGCCGTGGGATCCGCGTAGGATCCGCCCCAAATCCGATCAAGATGCGCGTAGATGGTGGATAATACGCTTAGAGTATATCGTTAAGATCGGGTAGTACTATAAGTGAAATATTCTTGAATACATAATTCAGCATAAGTTGTGTTGGAGTTGTGAAACTCGCAGTTATTCATTCGTCCATTTGTGAGCCGTCATGTACTCAAGTCCATCTGAGAGCAGTCATATTTACTGTCATTCACTGTGTAGGATTTTGATGGGTTTGGAGATATCGGCTTTCACGCCATTCGACATTCGTCATTTGTACATTTTCTTGCCCTGAGAGGTTACACATTCACAGGCAGTTGGGGAATAAACCACTTATCGGACTATCATCCGTAGATCGAGGAATTCATCTTGATTGTGGATTCTATATTTATGTGGACTGACTCGCCTTTGGAAACCGGAACTGGTGTTTCCCTCCTTCAAAACATGTTGAACTCCGCCTAATACCCAGCATGCCACTGTTTTTTTAAAAATAATTATGACAACACCCGGGGCAATTGGCTCTAGCCGTCGAAACCGAGCTTATGGACTTCAACATTATAAGTTAGAAATGGTGTTCATTTTCCTAGCAAGAATATGAACTTAAAACATATCCATGTGTAAAGCTCGTGTTGTTACGTGTAACTGACTGAAGGCAATTTTGGTGCTGAGTATGACTGATTTTACAGACAGATGAATATAGGCGACTCTCTAAAAGAAGTAGACTATAGGTGTCAGCATAATGCAGCTAGGAGGTGAGGCAGGATGTGACAGACAAAGTTGCCCGACATTACATGTGGATATCTCCCTGTTGCTATCTGTTGTATTTTGACATGCTAGGAACATCACATCTTTCTGGATCGGAGTTTTCAACGATTACGATTACGATACCTGGACTCCTTTTCACATACCGGATGATATCTTTTCCCGCTGGTCGAGTAACTGTGAGCTGGTACCAGCGGACACTCAAATACTGGAAAAGAATGGGGTGTTTAAGTGCGTTGCTGAGGACATGAACAGCCCTGGATCTTGGACGTCAGGTTTATGCGGAGATCCAAAGCCCTTTGTCTGCTTAAAGGAAACAAGTATGTCGTCATTTAAGCCTATGTATAGCCCCCATGTGTATGGGTTAGAACTGAATACCATTATTTAGAGCTAACGCCGTGCTTTTATTTTTATTATAACGGTGAGTTAACTTTTATTCTATGTTAGCATAATACAACAATATAACGCAAATGGATTGACAAAACATACATGTAGGAATATTAACAATATTTCAGCAATATTGTGGAGGCATACAGGTTAAGTAAGGACATAACTCGTATATATTGAGAGGGTGAAGTGCAACCAGAAATGCATGAAGAGAAATGTACTAGTGAGTAATACGATAGATTTGCAGGTTTGTTCTTCGTTCATTATTGCTGGCCACGGGAGCGATGTTATTGAAAACAGACAACGCGATACTGAGGAATTGTGGGTAATAATTTGTCACCTGAAAATTACCATCAGTATACTGTAACACGCCTGTTGATTTTTTAACTTACACAGCACAGGTCAGATGGGCACAGTCTGACACGTCGCTATATGTATACTGGTATCTTGCCAAAAATGGAGTGATATCTAAGTCGCGGCACATGTAGATATCGGGGCACAGTTTCACGCAGATGTCGCAAGTATACACGATAATAACACATATACAACAATAGTATAGTACAAAATATCGTACGACAAATGTACAATAAAAAAGTGTCGCACGCCGCTGCGTGAAACTGGGCCCTGATGTGCGAAATTGTATTCACTGTTCAAAGAGGTTAAGGCTCATATACGCTATTAGTGTTATTAAACATGATAGCTCCTGTAACTCAGTTAGTATTCGTGCGTGGGAAGGTCAGTCAGCAGATTGCGGATGGTCGTGGGTTTCCCCCGGGCGCTGCCCGGTTTCCTGCCACCATAATGCTGGCCGCCTTCGTATAAGTGAAATATTCTTGAGTACGTCGTAAAACACCAATCAAATAATTAAATCAATCAATTAGTATTATGATCGTGTGTTTACCCCGCTCTGTGTCCGGTTTCCTCCCACCATAATGCTGGCCGTCGTCGTATAAGGAACTAGTCTTGAGGACGGCGTAAAACACCAATGAAATAAATAAATAAGTAAATCAGTTAGTATTATAAAACTATGTCTTGTCTTATGCCCGGAATAAACAGCAAGCAGCAATAATTAAAGCACTTGGATTTAAAATTGAAGCCCCAAAGCAACTGGCCAGAAAGCCCAAGGCTAGAAGCTAAATAACTACGAGTAAAACCAACAAAAGAAAAAGATGGTTGGCCCCTTGCAATCCCCGTAACCTTGGCTTTTACAAGGCCATTACAAGGCCAGTACTTATTCTTCTGGAGCGTCTTGCACAAAGCGATAGATGGCTAAGTTGATTGTAACTACCATTGCGACACATGTTGGTAACATATATATATATATATATATATATATATATATATATATATATATATATATATATATATATATATATATATAATGTTGATATGTTTGCTTGAAGTTTTACGGCGTACAGTTCTTCAGACGTGTGACGACAGTCATTAAGTGTATGTATACTGTTTTCTTGTGGTAGGGCCAGTCCATGCTACTAAAGTCCTCCCACCACTGAGGTATATCATGTCGGAAGTCACCAGACGTGACACCCAACCCACCCGGTCGCATTATACTGACAACGGACCAACGAGTCCTGTTGCCTTGCTCTAAACTCCAAGTGTTGAGCGCCAAGCGAGGCAGCAACAAGCGCCATTTTTAAAATCTTTGGTGACCTGGGTTTATTTCCTGGTCTCCCGACTTAGGCCACCGAACCTGTCACTTTGAACACGTGTCGATTTGGTAGTTGCAATCAAATTAGGCTACAATAACTTTATACAAGTGACGCCTGGAGGTAACTTCATCCCAAGTTATATAACATTAACAAATAAAGTAGTATTCCAGAAATGCTCTAAAAATATTTTTAAAATTCTTCAGCGCTCATCAACAAAATGAATAGCAAACAATCCTCTGTTCCTCGCTAATCATTTGGTGACGCCATTTTGCCATTTTATAGCTATCTAGAGTGACGTCACAAAACCTAGGAGCTCCCCCATACCATCGGTATTAAACAATGTGACAATGAGAAAATACAAACAAAAACGCCCGATACTCAACCAAAGAGTATCAGCTCTGTTCCTTGTTCAAAGGGCCGATGTTTCATTCAGTTTGGCGTTTGGTGAGGGCGATGTTCGTGGACACAAGGGCCATGCTTTAGGGGTCCTGCTCGTCCTCGTCCTGCACGGGTATAAACATTTGGCCTAACCTGTTGTGCCAACATCAAGGAATTTACCGAACATAGCAGGACGGTCTGATTGATAACAGACTCTTTCATTCGGGTTGTGGGGAGATATTTTCATAATAAAGCTGAACTTGCTAAGGAAAAATCATGCAGTCGTAATATTTTTCTTCAAGCAATGACTCTCTCCAAGCGGTTTTCTTGCCAACTAACTCTGACAAGTTACTGCAGTCTCCTGCAAAACATGTACACATTGTGACACCGTCAGCCGTTCTCAGTTCCCTGCTCATAAATGTGTCGTACAAAATGCATCAGTTTAACACTTAAACTAACCACAAAATTCAATTTATTGCATCAGTATGTGTCTATTCACTATAAGACACCAGACTGACAAACGAGAGCCAATAGGTTTCTTGACGTGACATCCAATTATCATGTGACGTTTTCAGCGCTAGTGATTGGCCAAGTTCATAAGGACATCTACAACATGGCTACTCGGAGTGACTTGTCCGCCAGTCCCATATCCCCAATGCTGAAGTTCATCTTCTCGGCTTTCAAAACTATAGAATTTTTTTTACACATTTTTCTGTTATACATACTTTTCTTCTAAGTATACATAGTGGCAGACTGGCAGATATGTTCATTTTAAATATGCCACACACATTCTATTAATTCAGCATAAAGATTCTATTAGACTAGCGGATATGTTGAGTAAGACAGATTAACGTTTTGAGCGTACGGTTTTCGTTTTCACAATGTTTCAGTGCCGAATTGTGACACAGATACACGTCTTCGGTCTACATTAAAGGAGGCACTATTAACAACGGGACAAGTTACTCAGCTGACATATTTTGGGTCTAAGTATGACGTTTGTTCAGACTTTTGTCAGTCTGACCCTACTTGTTGGGCATTTGTCCACAATGACAATAACGACTGCTTCCGCTACAGTACCACCAACATGTCAGGTCTTCTAGACCCAGACAATTATGACCACTCAACGACAAGCAGACTTACATTGTTAAAATGTCATCATGGTAAGTCATTTACGTTTCATGAAAGTTAATGGCTTGTATGTACTGATATATTTCAGAAAAAAACTCAGTTAGCAAGCACTTGCTATAAATCTTCCTTTTGTTGTATATTCCAAACTATGCCAAATAACCTACCTGTGAAACTTAATAAATGAATGATTATGGCTTAACCCAGCTTTGGCCTGTTGAATGTAATGGCAGACGTTATACAGCATTTATGTTTGTTTACAATGTCACCTCTGCATTTATACTGTTTTATTTACCCTGTCGGGAAAAGGTGGTGGGGTGGTAGGGGGGAGTGATAGGATGACGGCAAGGCTAACCACTGTAATTTGAAGAACACCTGTTATATGTGTAGTGTCGAAACATGTACCTTTCGCTGTGATTTCGAATCCAGCTCCTGCCAGCCGTACGTGGGAAGGTCTGTCAGAAAACTGCGGATGGTCGTGGGTTTTCCCCGGATTCTGCCCGATTTCCTCTCACCATAATGGTGGCTTCTGTCGTATATGTGAAATATTCTGGAGTAACAGCAATCAAATAATAAATAAACAATTTTTTTAGAAACTAAATTCGAAGTCATTAAAATCATTAGTTTGAATGATGAAGTGTTTTCTTGTTGCAGCGTTTGTCAACACTACTGTGTTTAGTGACTCCAGTGTTTTGGATTACTTTCACCCAGATGTGCCATGTTCCCCATACCAAGAAACAACAGCACAGGCAAACACAACTTTGACGGAAGAAACAACAAGTGCTGACGAGACCACAGTAATTTCAGAAACAAGCACTGTTTCAGAAAGCACTCTTCTGGAGGAAAAAAGCACGACAGAAAAAACGACAACTTTAGAGAAAACAGCTGAAAGAGGTGATAAAGTAAGAACAACTGTCCGCACACGAATAGCTTCGACCACCACAACACCGGAAAGCAGCAGTACTGTTGGTGCGGAAGGGCTTGTATCTTCTACCAACACCTTACAAGGGATAACTGAAGAAACCACTACTCCCTCTTTAAGTTACACTCACCTTTTGTCACAGTCTACGTCACCTTCTATGTCATCGTACACGACATCCTCCACGTCAGGGCATACGTCACCGTTAGACGTACACAGTGATGTCACTACACCAGCCCAACATTCCGCGACACCTGATTCTCTGTTTACAAGCACTAGCTCCGATAGCTGGGGAGAAACTATCGTCACTCTGCCAAATATTTCATCAAATGTCTCAGATGAGTTTTGTGTGTGTGGATGTTCTTCAGACGGAATGACCGAAACTGAAAAGTCTGAGTTTATCGCTAAGATTTTGAAAGAGCTAACGAAAGATAAAGCTAATTTTTCCTCCACAAGACGACGATATATCAGCGTTATGGACGAACGGCCGTCTGCACAGAATGTTGGTGTTGTAGGGGTAATTCTCCTGACTGTGGCATTTGGTGGGATTATTCTCCTTGATTTAAGTACGCTCGGCCGAGACCTTTCAAATCTCAAGAAAAACGTTCAGTCTCTGCTTGGTAAGCAGTCATCCGAAACAATCTGATTTAGTAAGTCACATGTCTGCTTAGATTATTAAACTAGTGCAAATGTAATTAAAAATGTACAACACGGAGAGTAAAAGCAGAGCACCGACGACAGTGTGATAGCTGGTAAATGGTCACCCGTAACCAGTGAAATACGGCCTCAGTCAGGGTTTTATTCTAACTGTTCATGTAAATGCGTAAATATCAGCAATTTTGACGCCTCCTAATACCATAGCTTAAGCAGAATTAGGTCAAAAAGATTGCAGTGATGTAAATTCCAATTTATTATACGTCACAGGTCTAGAATTACTTAAAACGCAGTGTTGTCATTACATTTAACATACAGTCACATTAAAACAATACAAAGTGACCAGACCTGGTGAATGCTTAGGCCACCAGCAGAATCCTGGTTTATGCAGGAATACAGCATGATTAAAGACATACAGCATAAAGAGTAAAACCGGAGCAGCAACGACAGTGTGATAACTAGCAAATGGTCACACGTAACCGGTGAAATACGGCCTCTTTTTCAGTTTACCTCAGTCAAGGTTTTACTCTAACTGTTCATGCAGATGCATAAATAGTAGCAATTTACATGCCCTCTAAGGCCCGTTGACAATATGTGTGAAGAACTAATTTCTGTTACTAAGCCCTTTGGAGATCTGGGGCATGCTTGGCTTTTTGGCACAAACTGATTTCTGTCACTACAGGCTGTCGAAGGCAGTATTCGTTGAAGATTGATACAGGGAAGTAACAAAAGGCAGTAATACAGAGAAATACGATAGATGGTGCATGTATCGACTTGTGTCCGTAAAGATATCACGAAATTTACACCCATGCTTTCTTATACATGTAACATCGTTAGTCCTATATGCCTGGAACGAAATATAACCGCATGTCTCCCAATGTTTAAACATTGTGAACTTTAACAGTCACATATAATGCGGCACGTGCATAATATATGATATAATTTAATTTCTTGCATTTTTGCTGAATCTTTGTGACACGTATAACTTTACTTTATTTTCAAGCTGAGAACTTGGAAAAATAAACCCAAAGGAACTAAGACTGAGTTGAATCCCGTCGCTAAAGTCTACAACGCTACAATGGCATATATGCATATGTGTGTTTTTATTAGTCTGTCGTTTAATCCACTCTGGGCATGCGCACTGATTAGAAACTTCTATCTGGTTTATTGGTGCCTGGTGTCAAGAAAGCCGTCATATCACCTCGTGATGTAGGGTTCTTTTCTGATTACCGTTGACAAAGCAAGTGGTAGACATGGACAACTCTATATGGAACCATTGTGCTGAAGAACCCATTGCCGATGCATATCATTTCTTCTTATTTTGCAAACTGGCAAATAAGTGTGAGGACTGTGATAAGTGTCTAAAAATACAGTGTGTGAAATATCTCTTCCCGCATACTGAGTGAAAGGAGAATTATTGCAGGACAAGAAAGCACAATCTCTTCCCGGTGAGTTGTTTTGAGCGGAATAACTGACAACGAAGACAAACTCTTTTCAAAGGAGTGTTTTTCAGCATCCTTGTTATGAACGTCTTCTTTGAAGACTTGCATAAAGACGTTAAGTGCTACTTCATATTTAAGAATTCCAAGCAGAGAATGTTGGATATGTTGTTCCCTCACCAATTCAAAGCTTATGGTTCATTAACGAATAGATTCGATTTGAATGTATACCACTGTTTTTAGACAATGGAACTGTATGATTGTCTTTATTGTTGTTTTATAGTAGTGTGACCAAGGCAAAAAGTCCATTGTACGATTGTATCTTTTCACTCTTTTGTTTTACATGAACACTTTCTTCAGGATTAGAGGATTGTAACATCAGAATTCTCTACACGTGTACAGTTGCACTTTTTGTGTTCAGGTTATACCTGCACTTCTAAACTCGATACTGAATTCACAGGTGTAATAAAGTGCATGTTTACGGTTATAATGCTTATATACATGTTTAGAGTTACACTGCTTTTAGAATGGTTTACAGTGGTACTGCTTGCGTACCCAATTTATTGTTCCATTGCTTGTTTCTACACAGGAGTATAGTTTCATTGCTTCCATATATATTTTTTTATTTATTTATTTATTTTTTGCTTAACGCCATACTCAAGAATTTTTACTTATACGATGGCCGTCATTTTCATGGGTCGAGGAAACCGGAGTGCCTGGGGTAAACTACAGTCCTTTGGCAAGTTACTGATGTACTTTCTCACATGTGACGTACGGATATGAACACCATATTGGTGGAAGGCAAGTACATGGTCTTCAACGAACGTTAGAATCGGCAAACGGTCTCGCGAGTGTTCTTGACCTCCTGTTGTCATCAACGCCTCGCGAACAGGCTAGTGTCGATCTACAGATTCCATGTCCATTGATTCCGAGTGAAAGACACGCAGCTCTAACAACTAAACCAATGTCAACCAATGCCAAAACAGGTTTTATTTTTATTTTGTGATTGGTGCTTCACGCCTGACTCAAAAATATTTTACTTATACGATGGGGGCTAACATTATGGTGGGAAGAAACCAGGCTCAGCCTGGAGAAAACCCACGACCACCTACAGGCTGCTGGCAGACCTCCCCACCTACGACCAGAGAGGAGGCCAGCATTAGCTTGACTTGAACTCACAGCGACTGCATTGGTGAGAGGCTCCTGGAATGGAGGACTCGTATAAAGTATTCTCGCAACTGATGTGCACTTCACTAAGTATAGGCCTACTGTTTCACTATATGTCGTAGTTCTAAATCCTAAAAGCTATACCAAGACGACTTCCCCTTTGAATTCACCCCATGTTTTTAGCTTCTGAAAGTCCGTTTTCTGTCCGCCTATCTGTCAGCTGAATTTCTGACGACCTACATTTTAATCTAGGTCTACTATATTAAGTTTCAAGTGTATAAACAAACAGATGTGTTACAAAAAGTCGATAACTCAATCATTTTGAAATTTAAATATAATTTTATTAAAGATAATTGCGTTATGTAACGTCCATATCGAGACGACAATAATGACCACAGTGATGAATGAGAGCGTTTCTTTTGAAGAAATGTGTATTGTCCTAAAACTTTTCAAAACTTAGACAAAATGCGATTTAATATTTCATATAATAATAATGTGAAATATTATTTATACTGTAATAATACTTAATTGTATTAGTGAAATAATACAAGGAAATACACAAGACTGGTTTCAAGATAGATTCTAACATTTTCTTTCAGCGCGTATTCTGTTTATTCCCGCTCGAGCATCCCGCACGTGCTCCCACAACTGAGGACATCCATCAGTTTTTGGTAGGAGAATTCGTTAGATAATTTGTTAAATGCTCCATTGAGTGCTTCGCTCTGTTAGCACCACAACATATAATTATGTAAAAGATTAACTGAATGAGTGACTGACTGACTGTGATTGGTTGAATGATTGACTGGTTGAATGATTGAATGACTAATTGATTGATTGATTGGGTGTTTGTTGTCGTACTTCAGATTGTTATCAATGAAAATACAAAATATAAATTTGAATGAAATCAAAACTGGGTGCATAGTACATCTGCATATTCACTGTATATATATATTCACTGAAGAGGTTGTCACAAGCTGAAATCGACAAATTAATGAAGTTAAAGAATATTTGATTCCTGATTGAAATATGCATATAACCACTGCAGTTTAATGTGTTGCGATAATAAATGTTATAATGCTACTGCGGTGTATTTTGCTTTTGGGAGGCTGATGAATTAAAAGGAGATGTCATCGGCACGAATGAAGCTGACGGAATTTACAATTGTATAAAAAAAACATAACCACAAAACAAATCACGGATATACTTCATAACAATACCAGCATAAACATAAACATGTAAAAAATAAGAGATTAATATGATCACAACTAGGAATCAAAAGGGGGAATATCATATCGGAATTAAACGTCACGAAAACTTACTTCTTCCACACTCCCTTCTGCCATCGTTAAGCTTGCTCATCTTACTTGTAACGTTTTCTAAAAACTCCTTTAGCTGAACTGTGAACATAGTGTGGGCCACTAGTTCAGGCCAAAAATATCACACCATCTGATTGGTAATGTACTCGTTGATTGATTGGTTGGTTCATTGATTGATTTTGAATTGATTTATTGATTGGTTGATTGACTGACTGACTGACTGACTGATTTGTTGTAAAGACTGACCTGTCAGTTCCGACAGAGGCTTCCCGCTCTTTACAGTCCAGCTCATGTTATTCATTATGCCGTTTTTGTCACTACATGAAAGTAGTCTGTATAGAGATATAAACACACGTCAGGTATATGAAAATTATGGAAGCCGAACGTGGCCATGCTATTATTTCTTGTCCAATTGCAAGAGTAACGGTACATCGACGTTAAGAGATTCTGACGAGATTAGTGTGAGTTTTGCTAGCCAAAGAGAGGCTCAAGCTGCAGTAATTGTTAGAAACAAACCTAGCAGTTGTTCTGAACACATATGCAGGGAAAACCACAACTCAGATACTACAAGGAAGAACAACATAGTACACAGTTTTTGGCCGCTGGGCTGAAGGCTAGAAGGCGTCTTGCAAGTTCCTCATTTACTGACAGCTCATTGCCTCTAACAAGAAAAAAAACATGATTGAAAGGGCATTTAGCTGAGAAGGAATGTATTTCCGTCATCTCTGAAAACTCTTGACTGCTTGTCTTTAAATAAATATGTCCTATAATTTCTTACTTTGCATACTTTCTTAATTCTATAGGGTCTTGAGTTGAACGGTGTTTTTGGGGGTTTTTTTTTTTTTGGAAACTGGAGTATTGACTTCAAACGTTTATTATAGTTAACTGTTGATACAGGAATGATTAGCCGTCATTCGAAAAGCATAAACTTATTTCTGTATATACAAAAGTTCATATATAATCGCTAAACCAGTATGCCCTACAGCCAACGGAACGCATCATCATCGAGACACAAAAACAATAAAGTACTAGTATCAGTGAAAATAAATTATAGTGGAAAATTACATCGTGTTGAGAGAAAACGCTATTCTTTTTCATAAAAGTGTCAGTGAAAATAAATTATGTTGGTAACTCAATCTTGCAATAGTAGGCCTCACGAAATTTTAAGATGTGTAAGTGTGAGTACTGAACATCTATACAGAAACAATGAATTATATGTTATGTGAAGAGTAGTAATACCTCGATCGGCGTTGACCTCTGATGTTGTTCCCAACTTCATTGTTTCCCTCTCGTCGC
The DNA here is from genome assembly GCF_032854445.1 of Liolophura sinensis. NCBI lineage: Eukaryota > Metazoa > Mollusca > Polyplacophora > Chitonida > Chitonidae > Liolophura > Liolophura sinensis. The sequence goes on from NC_088300.1 coordinate 23,225,548, forward strand.
CTTCCACAGATGTCCAAAGATGCATAAATTGGGCAAACCCTACACATGAAAAATAAATTAATCGTCATACGCTTCCCATGGAATTTGCAAGTGGGCCACCCACGCCATACAATACACAAACTGATGATAAACAGTTAATACATATTTAGCCTGGTCAGGTCATGTAGCCAAATACACGTGTGTGGAACTCTCACAAATACAGCCATTTGGAAAACTGCACGTGTTATTAAAATGGTACCCAACCATGTTAACCAATCATGTGTGATCGAAATTATCACCAAGGTGCGTTGAAGCAAGAATGAATAATGAATGATTATGGATTAACGTGTCAATGCTGCAATATTTCAGCCATAACGTGGCGATGTTGATACAGGATACCTATATGACTATATGTATAGTGTTGTAGTTGAAGGAAACATGAAAAGAAACTCTAAAATGAAGATTGCAGTTTTAAGAGAAAACAAAAAAGTTGTATCCTTTTTTTTTTAAATTTTATTTTTGAGTCATATTTTATATCTATCACTAACTCGCTTATTTATGCATATTTCCCGTCAATGGCCTCAAATGACGTCATTGTTGAAATTACAGGCTTCGCAGGACCAGCTTAATGCGCCGCAGGTTCAGTCAAATTAACGTTTTAAAAGCACTTTATTTTGGTACACAAATGTTTACTTCAGCCGCAGCCGTTTGAAATATACATTCTTCATATGAGCCCGTACTGTGGCTCCCTAATGTAGTAGTTTTAATTACATATTCAGACATTCCTTGTGCCTATTAAAGTAGACCATTAACCTGAAAGTAAAAATTATTTATTTATTTATTTATTTCGTTGGTGTTTTATGCAGTACTCAAGAATATGAAAGTAAATAATAAAATAATCTCTCTCTGAACACAGCATAATGCGAATAAGAAAGACTTTATAGGCCTACAGCCTTTTGTTCTAGGCACTTTTTGTGGATACCAGTCCTCGTGCATGAAACTATATATACCGACTTACAAGTCAGGATCAGTGAAAAAGCTCACATGTAGGCCTGTATAGACTGTCCATAATCGCTAAGTCTTAGGCCTATAATCTCACAATTTTAGGCATCATTTAACAAATTTCTGTTTAAGCACACATATTTGACTTAACAGCCTATACACTTTCAAACGTTTCGGGGAAATCAAGCATTTTGTTCTGTCACCAGAGTACGTTTTCTGCAAGCAATCGCATGGGAAACCTTGTGAGAAACAATGCTACAAGACCTTTGTTCAGGTTATAATAGGTGACGTCACGCCGAAATGGTTTTACATTTATCAGGTCATAACAGAATAATGTCAACCATAACGACGTCACATTAAACACAGTACCACACTACAGTAAACTGATACACTGTAACATTGCATCCTAGTTCCCGAGACTCACACCCCACGTTTGTAATATCTACGCCCGGGAACCAGGATGGTAACAGTGTAAATAGTGTAACATTTATGCTACAATCAAGGCGACATATTTTGTGATCCATGAGGTGGTGCTACTGAGAAGCATAACCTATAGCCATTGTATCACAATGTCTACAATGTGACAATGTATCATTTCTGTTGGAACGTTGTACTGTCATTTTCTGGACGTCAAATGTTTCTTTCCCAGCTCATTACGATGACGTCACTTTACGATCTAATGGCAAGACCCAACGACAAAAGACAAATGCAAAAGACATTTAAGACCCATTGAAATGAGGGCCAAAAAAGTAGGCCTAACAAATGTATTAAGGATTATTGTCCAGATTTAGCTACTTGTCCCAAGTGTAAAGATTATAACCTGTTCAACAGTATGTTACCAGGAGGGCTCTGAGAAACGTAATCATGACTTTAAATCCACTACCGTAGTCGATCTGCAGCCGACCGCCCTGTGAAGCTTAACGGGTGACGTCATAGATGTCCAACCTGAGCCTAGCTGACCTGCATAGCCTGGGAATTCGTATCAAAACGATGTCATTTCTAGCTGCACAGAAGCAAATCTACTGCTGTATCAACTTGAACCCAAAGCGGACGACGCTGAAGTTCCGATTTATGACACTGACATCTCTGGTTAGATTTCAGATTTCAGTATTTCCAGGTGATGAATTTGATCTTTGTCCAGGCGTTTCCAACCGCACTGGCAATACGGACTGGTAAGCTATGATTTGTGTGCAGAACTACATTTTGTGTGTATATCAGATTCAATATTTACTATTCTTCCCTATAGTCCGCTTCCCAATAAATTCCCCGAGTATTCCCCGAGTGGATTTACTTAAAAAATGGGTTCACGGGAATTACTTTTCGTGCATTAAATCAAGGCAATACTGAAAAAATATAAAATCTTATAACTGTTTAATTTTCTTAGTTATATTTTCGACGGATTTACTCGACCAGTATTTCAACCCCAGTTATTAATTCTTGATTAACGCAGTCAAACAAAGCGATTATTTTTGGATTGTTTTCGGTTTTAATCGTCCTCTGTAGCCGGTCAGAAACCCCTGAGTCCGGAAGCTAGCAGGTCACATACGAAAGCTTTGACACATTGATCCATGTGCCAAAATGGGGATTCTTTGGGTGGCATAGAAAGTACCCCTAAACCAAATTTATCGAGCACGATCGCGTACGAGGATGAAACTCATTTCATACATTCCTAATGACAGCCTGGTCACTAATATTTCTTAAGTTCTCTAAACCACGTAAGAATGACCTAATTAACGCTAATTATGACTTTTATCGGTCATGTCGCATACGAGGAATTTTTTTTTTAACAAAGATACCTTGATATGTGCTAATTACAAAATGGTAATTGTTAAGTTCCAACTCTGCATGTGTGCTAAAAACCATTTAAGAACGGGTCAAAGGTCAATATTAGCCAATTCCCTTAAAACAAGGGTATCAGTCTCAACTGAGTACGAGTCAAGGCAGCCTGATCACTAAAAACCAATTCTTAAGTGTTCATCTTATGTAATAAACCGCTAATTAAAGTCAAATGTGATTTTTGCTATGTCGCGCATGAGAATGATTTTTGGTGAAAAGTTACTTTGAGATATGCCGATTTTAAAATGCTAATGAAGTTCCAACATGTACGTATACACTTAAAAACGGATCTACTGACCAAGACTGCAGGACTGTCGTTCTTAAGTTTGCAGCTAATGGACTAGATTTTTAAATTCATGCATTTAACCGACTTGTATTTAATAATACAATGTAATTTGAGCTCTTCGTGCTCCGGAGGAGTGCCGACTCTCGCCATGCAGGTGCCTGGCAAACCGTAGGACTTAAAGCCGCAGCCTGAACAGGGCGACCTTGATTGGAACACGAGTCAACTCTTTAATACAATTAGACAAGCTACCGAAGAATCACATAATCAACGTTTTTCTGACATATGCTGGCAATGTCGGTTACGCAGGTGAACTTGTGCAACAAGATGCATCAGGACATGGTTATTATATAATTCTGCCGCACTTAAGAATCACCATTTTGGCGTTTTCACACATGATTCTGTATGCTCAATGTGTTAAACCTATCGTACGCGACCAGACCGATAAATCTCTGTTAGCTCCCTGGCTAGCTAGCACTGCCGTAGCTGTCAAACAGCCAGTGCCTTGTTGTACGCAGTTCACAATTGGTCCACAGGAGAGACAGCCAGTGGGATAGCGTGTATCAAAGCAACATTCATTGGAAGCCATCACGTGGTTGTATCTACTTTTCTTTCACTTTACCGGCATATCAATGATTGATCAAACTAATGACAAATGCATTTCCACTTTGTTTTACACCCATCAAGCCTTATCACCAGAGTTTATACACACATATTTAAAGCCTGATTTTACCTCCCTGCTGTTAAAATCTTAAAAACACCAAATTTGGCTGTGTTTGGTGGGTATAAAACCCTTCCGTCTTGTGCCGTAAATCCACGCTTTCCTGAGGATCAAATCGTCTGAAAACTTGAAAAAACTAACTCTAGGGTTTTTCGACGACTTGTTTTTACAACTGTATGCAGAACAGAAAGCTCTTGCGCGGAGAAATCCGCTACCTTTGCTGTCACTTGTGAGGCCTTTTAACACTGAACCAAATGACGAAGTTCTGACAGTCCGTAAAGGTTGGACCTGTATGACGTCATTCGGCGGAGACTACTGGCGGGAAAAAAATGCATAAACCGAGCCTCATTATCTAGTGATTGTAATGCCATATTACTCAGAGTACTGTATTTTTTCCAGTATTTTAACAATATATACAGGAGCAGATAATTATGAATAAATAACTAATCTGGACACTAATCACTAAGTTTTCGGCATTTATAAGCGTTAGAATCGAACGTGTTTTGAATATTAATAAAATACAAAAATCAACACATACACAAACCGTCACCATCCACCTATCCCATGATGAAAGAGGCCACTTTGTAGATGTTGGCCTTACAACAGGACAGCTTGAGACAAAATTAATTATAGCTTTTTAATTGCGTTCATGCATAGGCCTATGTACGTGCATGTATGTTCCAAAACGGTTTCCTGTCTCTCGGACTTTACGACAAGAGGGATAGTTTCGATTTTGACATTGTAAATTATTTTCCTTATGGTATATGATTTCAATACTGATTTCACTCAATGCGCCTGAACATTCCTTGCGTCTTTCCAGCATCATTGAAAGCTGTGGATTGCTCCTCTTTGCATGGTTCCATCCTAATTTTGCACTCTCTTAGTTCTTTGGTGATTTGTGGCAAATACCGTTTTTGACCCGGAACGTTTATTTTCGTTGACCGCTGGAATACGAATGTCTGTTTCGATGGATAGATTCTTTCCTATAGAATAAGGTATTTTATCCGAAATTGGACCATGGCTTGGGTCTTATAGTGAAATATTTATTTATTTATTTATTTGATATGTGTTTTACCCCACAATGAAGAACATTTCACTTTTACGGCGGAGGCCAGCATTATATGGCTAGAGGAAAGCGGACAGAGTCTGGTGGAAAGCCACACAGGTTGCTGACAGACCTTCCCGCGTACGCCCAGACAGGAAGCCAGCATAAGGTGGATTTGACCTCACTGTGATCGCATTGGTGAGAAGCCAATGGGTCATCATGGCAGATGGTCCTTGTTTTACTGTTATTGTATGTTAAATGACAACAGTGCAGTTTGAGTAATTATAGACCAGTGATGTATAAGAAATTGCAGTTAACATCACCGCATTTCTTTTTACCTATTCTGCTTAAGCTAAGGTGCTAAGGGGCGTGCAGTTTGTTACTGTTTAAGCATTCGCGTGAACATCTAGAATATAACGAAAACTGAGGTGAACTGAAAAGAGGCCGTATTTCACCGGTTATGGGTGACCATTTGCCACGTATATAGACTGTCGTCCGTTTTTTCGGACTAAATGTTTGTTTTGCATTTTTAACACAACATAATGTCGTAAAGCGACTACATAACTGAATGAAAGAATCTGATGCAAATTCTTTCGTCTTCAACGTATGTCACCATCACATTCTCTAAATGCATTTTGCTATCTAAGATGCGACTTTTGCTATTTTCTAAAAACTTTATCAATCCACCAGTACCGACATCTGTGTAGGCATTTAATTTCAGTTTACGGCATCAACGGCAAAATGGCGGAAGCAATGAGGTCTCATGTTGGGGCGCTTTTGAAAGGAATTGATAGGTTAGATTGGTCATTAGACTGGCTATAGGGAAGATTTCATCAGCCAGTATTTGGTTAATGTCAATTTCGTCGTATTTCATGTGGTGTTTTCATATTTCAGCTGCCTGCATATGTTTGATTGAAGATTAAAGATAGTACCATAAATGGTCCAGATTTCGTTCTGACCCTCCCGTAGATTAGGCTATATTGTGTGTGACACCTGGGATACAATATATCATGGTGTTTTTCTCCATGCAAAAACAGATTTTACCACTATATTGCTGAAGGAATGTTTTTTTCTAGACTGGAATAATTTAACATTTGTAAACTGTTGTGTGCAGTTTTGGTTATACCGTAGAGGATATCTGCATTTCACAATGAACATCTGAGAAGCGGGTTAACTTCAAAGCAATAGCCTAAGCTTTACAACACCCTACAATCAGTGGATTGACAAAAGACTAGTGTTGCAAAGACTGGCACTATTGGTATGTGTTTGTCTTTGTTTTCCATGTAGCAATGTGTGGATGGATGTGGGTGTACCCCAGGCTCTGCTGAGTTTCCTCCAACAATGCTGAATGCCATCATATGAGTGAGACTATGGTGTAAAACACCAATCAAATAAATAAGTCAATTTTAGTCTCTTGGGGAGGAGAATTGTACTGTTTGTAAGCTTAGTATGACATCTAAATTGTCTCTCATGGAGACTTGCAAGTGTCGAAGGATGTAATCATTACCTTATTATAATTTGTTGTCATGTGTTTCAGATACAACCCAGAGAATCTTGCCACCTTGGAGAGATATGTGGATCTTCAAGCCAAAGAGAACACATATGATCTGGAGGCCAATTTAGCTGTCCTTAAACTGTATGTACATGCCAACAATCATAAAAAAAACATTGGGTGTGAGTGGGAATACATTATTTTTGTAAGCTAGAAAAGCATTTATATTCAAGTCACCTCCCCACCCCCCCCAAAAAAAACATATTAGCTTACCAGAAATCATAACCTGTCCAGATCTGACAACATTCCTCTGATACACCAAAACATGACATGCCCTTGTCTGTGGTTAAATTTATTGACAGTTTATGGGTAGACTTATTGTGACATTGGTATTAGATACATGTACTTGCTTTCAACTTAATAACAACAGTTATTTTATGTAGCGTGAATATTAGATTTAGGTTACGTTTATGATAACTATAACTTATTTTCAAGGGCGAGACAGCACTTGGCTAAAATTATATTTCAGTCAAAAGCTGGATACTCAAGCTGTCTAAAAAGTATTGTACTTCATTATTTTTAGAACAGAATGACAAGACTGCACAAATGGCTGGTGTGATTCTAGGTATCCATCTTGAGAATATTATCCAATCAAACACATTACTATCAGATATGTCAGAATACACTGCCTAAGCTGTGACGTGGCCATTACCCATTTACTCCATGCAGTGACATTATAACACAGAACTACTGCATTTAGATCTTTCACAATGATTTAGTTACATGTAGCTGAAGGGCCATTTTGCTCAGTGTTGTGGGACAGGCCTGTATCATTCATGGACCACCACAGGCATAAAATAAGTTGATTTACAAGCTGTATAATATTCAGCAACACCAAATAATGTCACATACCAGTAAATTGTCTCCACCCAAACTGCATTCATCTCCCCAATAGATCCTATAGGCTTACTTAGTTACGCTGTTCATATTATACAAATACATTTTTGTCTTTTGTTTTAGCAATTAGTAAACAGTTTCACTGTGAGAAGATGCCATCTCACCAGACAACACTTAAAATGAACTAAATTGTGTGATAAAATAAATTAAATCTAATAAATTTAATTAAATTAAAAATAGTATCAATTTTTTTCTCTGAATTTATTACAACTGAAGTATTTAAATTTTGTTCCTTTGCATTTCTCGCATATAAAGGATGTTTTTTTCTGTTTTGTTTTATAAAATGCTGTAAAATTATTAAAACGCAGTATTCAAGCTGAGGTGCTTCCTCTGACATCCGCGATAACTAGGTCAGCACTGCTCTCATCTTAGAAGCCACCACTACAAAACTGAAGCATAAAATCCAGCGACTGTCAAATGCCTAGATCAGCTTCAAGGGTGCTTAGATTTATTTTAAAAATGAGCATGAATCTAGTTGTGGAACAATCCTATCATAATTTTGAAAACATTTAATAGGGGTCAAAATCACCAGCACAACCCCTCCGGAGGCAACCACCTGAACCAAGAGTACCCGGTTGTGCATTTACAGGCAATTTAAACAAGGCGGCTGGAATTCCTTGTAAATGCTATAGCAGGCCTACTGTATCAACAGTTCAAGCAGTGGAAGAAATATTCTTCCCATATGTTCAATTTCAGAGAAAGCTACATGTATTTATCACTTTCCGAAGTCTACACCTTTTATCTGCCACAGGCTTCTACTTAGACTGTTATACAGAAAATACCTTTGATGTTAAAGAGTTAGAGTAAACGTGATGTCACCTTGCCCTCGATAGTGGAGACGTGCTAAAGCTGTGTTGAGATGAAGTTTCACTAAAGTTTTACTGGGTTGAAAAAAATTTTTAAAAAATATTTAATGCCAGTTTAAGATACCTTGAATGGTAGTCTTTTGGTGACCATAAATATTAGTCAGGTGCTGTCTTTCACCTTAACAGTATCGATAAATATAAATTGTTAACAATTTGAAATTTTCACTAAGTTAACCCTTTTAACTCTTGGTCTTTTGGCAGGTATCAGTTCAACCCTAACTACTACCAGACCACAGTAACAGGCCAGATCTTATTAAAGGCTCTCACCAACCTCCCTCACACAGACTTTGCCTTGTGCAAATGTCTAATAGACCACATACATGTATCCTTTCTTGTTAGAGCCTGAATATGAAGTAAGGAGAGGTGTTGTGAGAAGAGGATCAGATGCTGGCAGTGGCTGTGTCCAGTTTGGTTAAAGTTTTTGGCCAACCATAGGTTTGCAGTGGTGAACCATAGCACACAAATAGCCAATCATTGATAGCAATTTGCTTATTGAAGACCAAGGAAGTTTTTTTACCTCATAGCTCAACATTTCCTCAGCCATACACAGGGTTGCAGGTGGCACCCATAATACATGGATTGCCAAATGCAATTCTCGATTTACATGTCAAAGACCTCCGTGGTAAATTTGTGTGCGAACTCCCCACAGTGTCTTTTACTACCGCATTGATTTACAACTAAATTTCAAATTTATAACATTTGAAGTCACTGCTCTCCAATCCTTATGCATAAGATAAAACAGTCATAGTTGTGACAGCATAATAATGTTCGCCTTTCTTGATGATCTAATGGCAAGATGTTAATGCTATCTAATATGTGTGAATGACAGTGTCAGTCATTCTACTTTATTTTGGTTTTGAGATCAATATTTCTCTCTAAACTGTTCTGTCTATTTACATATGTGTCACTCAAAAACCTTTTGTGCCAGAGTGTGTATTTTTGTCTGGGGCAGCCTCTCTGGCAGGTGACCTGAACTCTTACCTTAAGATTTTGTTTTTGTCATCATGTTTTTATGCTACTTGCTTTTAAACGATTCTTATTCGGTTTGTTGGTTATGGAATTTGGAGGTATGTAGTAATGTTGCCTTTGCCTGGATTACAGAAACAGGAACCATACTGGATCAGTTTTACCAACTTGGTATTGGCAAGACAAGAACTGAAGTATTGTGTTTAGTACACCGTACTTAAGGTGTTATGGTGTTTGTGTTTTATATCATATTTTTCTTCAGATGTCTCAGATTTTTATCTTTACCTTCATGCATCATACTATAGGTTATAACTTTGTGAGTGTGAACGGTGGTTTGTTGTAACCGCAGTGTGAACTACCTATCAAATAACTCTGAAGAGTGCATGACCCTTAACTAATATCAGCAAGAAGAGGAGCCTATATTGAGGATCCTGAATTTACACGAGCTCTTGGAGATGTGCCAGTTCAAAGAGTTCTGGGTAAGCTTTAGTTTTCTTCAGGGTGTCAAGGTAATTTTAAGCTAAATGAATTTTCCTGTGCTGACTATATTACTATTTCCATGTAGATTTACTCCACGGAGCAACCATCTGTTTTAATAAGCTGAATGATAGTTGTTCTGCACTAACAATTCCGTTAATTATTCTGGTCTAGATAAGAGAAACTTTCAAAAACAGAACTGTTTCTTGTCTGCATATCAGATAATCTTGTATTTTGTTTTCATCAACAGAGAGTTATTAATGAGGACCCAGACCTAACAGTGGGCATCATCGGGTTTGAGGATTCTATAAGAAAGTGTAAGCATTTCATCTGTGTAGTTTTTCATTTCATCCACATTGATAAAGCTCCAAATGTTATGACTGAAAGTACATGTGTAATTTTGGGGGAAGAAGGCCACGTGTGGTCTAGTGGTTAAAGTACATGCCTTTCAATCGCAAAGACACACTAGGTGCAGGTCCAAACTCGGCCTTGGTCAGAGAATTTGTAGATCCTACCTGCTATCACTTCTTGTGTAACCTTGGTGACAATAAGTGGTCGATGATGCTCGTGTGACCGTTCATGCAGTCAGATGTTTGCTGAAGACCTCTTGTCCTTCACTAATATAGTGTGCATATCGTTGGTCAGTAATATTTGATGCTTTACCCTGGGCTTCAGTTTCCTCCATTGAAATTATAAATAAATAAATAAATAAAAATATTTGATGGTTTACCCTGGGCTCTGGATTCCTCCAGTGAAATTCTAAAGAAATTAAAAAAACAAATGAATAAATAATTTTAACTGAAAATAGTGGTTTTCATCAATGAGATTATCAATAAATAAATACATAAATGCTGTTCATGTGTTGAAGGTGTTATTAAAGATGTGTATGCATGATGAAAATGCAATATTATATTCTTGACAATAATAACATTGCAAAGTCCCAACTTCTGGAACACGAGACATCACACGTTAGATAGTTCATATAAAAACTGTCTTATCATTCTAATAGAGAAAAATTCTTGAATATGTTGTAAGATAAATAAAGATTGTTCAGTTCGCCAGGGTTGCCTATTGTTAATAAATTAGCAACAGACTGGGTTATTATTACAGGCATAATGACCTTCAGTTTGTAATTACAGTTGTTTGCCACGTGGTAGGAATTACCTATCAGACGATATCCTTTGCATCGTTACGAGAGAATCTGGGCAACATTCCAGGTAAGTCCATGTTTGTATCTGACCTTTATTGTCAAATCCAGGGTTATCTCCCCTGAAATGTTCCAAGCGCAGTTGTTATATGTAGTGACATGTACATTATGAAAGCAATTACTAGTACACAAAATGTATTTGGATTCCTTTTTGTAACTGTGTAATTGCTGAAGTGCATATATGAGTATACTCTAAATTTAATGCTTGTGCCTAGATGTAGTAAGTTCATATTGAATATGACAAGTCACACAAGTTGTGAGTTCAATCCCTGCCTTGGATGAGTAGTTTTTAGATTTCTCAGCCATTTCTGAAAGTTTATGGTGTATTGGAGACAAAAGCAGTGGATGCTTTTCTTGTTGAAGCTTATGTTTGTTAAAGCTCACTTGTTTTCTTCCAATGTTGTGTGCAAGTTTGTGGGTACATTGTAACTTGCCCAGGTCAGATTCCTTTTCCCAGGCACTCTGGTTTCCTTCACTCAGTCACATCTATGAAGAATTCTTGATTTGGCCATTATACAACAATTAAATTCATAAATAAATATATCAAGTTTTTCAATTCTGTTCAGATTTCCAGGTCAACCAGTGGATAACAAAATATGGATGGCGAGTTGAGTCAGACAAGATGATTTTTATTGCCAATCAGGAAGAAAACATTAAGACAAAGAACATCACAGAGAAAATCTCATTTGAAAGTAAGTTTCTTGTCATATACAGTATACTGATTGTTCTCCCCACATAATGGCCCTCATATTGCTGCTGTGACGTTAAACCATAATCATTCATTCATTTATGTGATGGTATCTCTCATTCATGAGTTGTCATACGACTGAAAAATTGTTAAGTATGACGTTAAACCACAAGCACTCACTCACTCACTCATTAATGCACTTGGGGGCCTCTGTGGCTCAGTTGGTTAGCGTGCTAGCGCAGCATAATGACCCAGGAGTCTCTCACCAATGCAGTCGCTGTGAGTTCAAGTCCAGCTTCCTCTCGGTCGTACGTGGGAAGGTCTGTCAGCAGCCTGCGGATGGTCGTGGGTTTCCACCCACCATAATGCTGAGCGCCGTCGTATAAGCGAAATAATCTTGAGTACGGCGTAAAACACCAATCAGATAAATAAATAAATACATTAATGAGCTTGAAGATGTTTGAAATGTGCAATGCACTGCTTGAGGTTTTGCAGAAAAATTTTAAGGATAGAATTACCTTAAAATAATTTTCTGTGTAATAACAGTTTCTTGTCCCTTTGTCGTGTTTGTCCAAGACCAGTAAAAGTAATGATATTGTGGTCACATATCTACATCCTTTTTACGCCATTTCTTCAAGCATAAGCAGTTTTCTGCTTAGAGGAATCATGATGTAAAGGGCTTACAATGAAAATGTGTTCCACAAGGTCATATTCTTTGTTCTCTTATTTTGTAGGTGTAGCTGCTATCATGGCTAATGCAAGATGATCACATCATAACCGAAAGTCATCATTAGTATGGAAGAATACTGTAATATGTGTGGAGGTGGGGATAGAAGAAATAAAACGCATGTCAACATGCCTGTTGTGTTTTGTGTGAAATCTGTCATTCAACTGAAGTATTCAATAAATTTATTACATGCTGTAGCTCTCCAGCCCCGGACAGACAGTCTGTAGATTTTTTCCTGCATTCACTGCATGGGGCAAATAAGCAGTCATCGATGCTCATGTGGCATATGTACTTCAGTAACTTGACATGGATGAGTGTTTTATGCCATTTCTCCAGTTTCCTCCACCCATAAAACTGACCCCCATGGGACAAGTGAGAAATTCAGTATGGTGTCAACAATTACATGTAATTAGAATAATTAAAAAAAAAACATGTCTGTAGTTTCAGATGTATCAATATATCTTCAGGAGGTATTCGATGTTATGCTGGCTTCCTTGGTGGTTACCTGAAGATTGCATATCTGTGGACACTGCAGTCATTGGTACAAATCCAGTTCATTGATTAGGGAGGTATCTTTATGATAGAACAGTTTTGAACCCTTGAAAAAAGGCTCCCATGATCCAAGTAGAACAGTGGCAAACGGATTCTGATGTATTTATTGTATCGCTTGGATGATGAGATGAGAAAATTAAATGATGCTACAGACTGTCCTCCATTCTCCATCCAAACTTGGCTGATGTAAACTGCGATATTTGATTGTTTACAACACCATACTCAATAATTTAAAAGTATGGTGTAACATTTCAGTTTACTTTGATTGGAATTGCTTAGGAGTTTTCTTGGACATGTCTGTGGCATGCAAATCACATAAGGAAAAGTTCAACAGGAATTTGCCAAAGGTCAGTGGTCTACCAACAAAACTACATGTATAAACCACCATTATACGTGTAACAGGGTGAAACATAGTGTGGTAGATCATTTAGTTGGAGTTCACAAAACACTGATTTATCCTGATGTAGTGCTACCTCACTGCTTTGCCATGCTATAGAAACCAAATGTACCACACTGGGGATGGTTTACATTAGTGTTTGGCTAATCCCCTTGTACTGGCCAACTAGTAAAAAAGTATGAGAACCGCCTCATCTTCATTTAACAACAGTTTTTACACCACTCAGCCATCACAATATTTGTTTTTTTCTGTAGTGGCCAAGAGGTTCTGGAGTGAGTTTGCCTTTCAATCACTGTCACACGAGACAAGGGTTTACTACCTATCTTGGACAGCGAATTGACAAGATGTGATCGTGAAGAGCAGACGATGCCTTAAATGTGTATATGAATTTGGCTTGAGGCAACTTGTGGGCAATATATGTCAGATGTAGAAAAGTTTACCAGTTAACTAGCCCAGGGTCGGTGGTTTACATCGAGTGATCCAATTTCTTCCACCCATAATATCCTCTCTGGCATATTATAAGCAAAAAAATTCTTAAGCATGGTGTTAAATAATGATAAAAAATCAATTAAATTTCTTTCACCTTGGATTTATTTATTTATTTGAATGATGTTTCACATCATACTCAAGAATATTTCTCCTGTACAACGGCGGCCAGACCAGCTACGATGAGAGAAGAAGCTCTTTTGTCTTGGATGTTTATTTAATAGCACAGCAATTTACATCTGAATTCATTTTAATCAGATTGTCAATTCAATTCATCATATAAGATGGAACCCTCTCAGTTGTCCAGCATTTCGCCATGATCCGCTGTATAGGGTCCAGGGTCTGTTTTCAGCACATCTATCAACATGTGGGTCGGGATCTCTGATCCCCGCACCTGGAGAGTATAACATGCTGTCTCCACCTTCTTCAGACTCTGTCTTAAAACAGTCAGCTTCCTGGATAGCTCTCTGGAGCTATTTTCAAATGACATGAAAGCCCTGTGGACAGTGCGTAGAAAAACACACAATTTGAAAGGAGAAGTTATGTCCCCTGATCCAATGCAGTTTATGGCAATACGCATGAGCTCTCCAGTGAGATCAGCAATACCCAGCATGTAGTCTACTGGGGATACAAACACACTGACTGACTTCTCTGGGTCATCAACTGCAGTTCCACTGTCATCACAGTTGTCATCGGGTTCCAGCTTAAAATGTAGATCTTTGGAGACTTCAGCCAGACTAACCAAAGTTTCATCCTGAAGATAGTGTAATAGGGTCACTGCCTCAATGTATTCCTGAATACCTGTAAATACAAAACACAAAAAGAGCTTGTGCAGACAAGATTACACTGAATTACAAATAAGACTGAAATGTGGCTCAGACATGTCAAAGATTAAAATACTGGCAGCAAATAAATGTATATATGTTTGCATGAGTTGTTATGTCGTCCTTAACAATTTTTCAAGCCAAATGACACCATGTTTGGTGTGCATATATACTGTCTTCTTGTGGCAGGGTGAGTCACATTACACTGAACTCGGTCCTTTTCCCAGGTCTGTTCCCTGGCTCTAACATGGCAGCAACACTTACCATTTTTAACTCTTTGAACCTGGATTTGATTTCAGATCTCCCAACCTTGAGACAGACACTAACCATTACCCCACCGAAGCATTCAGACAGCAAATAAAATCTGGAACTATTGTAATTGACTTAATATTTCAACCAAGTTTCTCATTTTGCCTTACTCTATTAAAGAGTTGCCTTGATCTTAACGTGTTAGGATTGATTTATTTCATTGGTGCTTTATGCTGTACTCAGGAATATTTCAATTATCCAACAGCGGCCAGACTGGTGAGAGGAAACCGGACAGAGCCTGAGAGAAACCCATGACTAATGAGTGTGATGAGGGTTCTTACATCAAAGATATATTTCAGCAATTAAGGTACAAGTATTATGCTATGACCTTTGTTTGCCTATAAAAATGTACTTTTTATAAGTAAGTACAGTACTAAAAACTTGTAATGCCAAGTAAAGCATCCTATATAACTTGATGTAAACCAAGCGGCAAGAGAAATGTGTAAATATGAGATGCACACTCACTTCACAGGATCACGTTGCTGTGCTAGAGTGAAGATATTTCCACAAACACATGTGACAGCTTATATCTGGTTTAATCTACCTAACATGCCTTAGAAAATGACCACCCACCTGGGGAATAGGCTCGCAGAAACTGGTAGGGGTCTTCTCCAGCCAGTTCCCGAGCAATTAATCGACATTTAGACTGACGAAGCTCATGTAACTTCTCTCGGGCTTGCTTCAGGAGATTCTCAGCTTCTTCATCTTCAGATCTTACCATGAATGATAAAATATCATATCAGTATATGTCCATCACAAACAAACTAGGCAAAATAGGTCCAGTTTTATACACAGATGGCCTTACTTCTACTGGCATATACATCTCGCTACTGTGTTGGATTATGCAACACTTTTGAAAACATTCAAAGAATTATTAAACATAGGTAGGGAACTAACTAGGCTTCATGTAGTATCATGTGCTCTTCTCACATCTTTTATCAACATCAACCCTCCTAGAATACACCACATATAAAATTCCAGCTGGGTGGAACAAGGTGGTCTGAGCCGTTAAATTTTCAGCCCTGTGCCAGGAATTTTTTGACTACTTTAATTTCTCTATCTTTTCACATGTTTGCAAGGGGTTTATTCAAGCATATTCTGAAGGCATTACTCTTTGTAGGCTGATAAAATGACACTTTTTGTGAAGACTTTGCTCCAGTCAATCCAACCAATATAGTTTTGTCTCCAAAATCAACTTACAAATGTGCACAGATTGCACTGAAAGTGGCTCTTCTATATGTGAAAACGTTGAGGAATTATGATATTTCTTGTTCTCATCATTCTCAGTGAAAATGGAAGTAGAATTCACAGTGCACATGATGCAGTTCAGAACAGTTACTATGGTTACCCATTAAACTCCTTACAGCATGTGGACTGCTCCCTACATTCCCTTCACATCACTGCCACCACTAGCAAATTTTATACAGAAATCATGAACAACACCAAGGTCACTGGGGTCACGGTGATGTCATGAAACACAAAACTTTGTCTCAATCTTTGTTTCTAACAATACTTAATACACATTCATTCTCTCTATCAGAGGTATGCACAACATGAGTCTAGCCAACACCTAAAGCAATATGTTGTATAAATGGGACATCACCTTGAGCGGTTTCACCTGCCTTACGTGGAGATACACAACACATTAAGGATATTCTTATAAGTAAGACTGTAGGGCATGACCTAATTGTCAAAAATCATGCCTCCTCAAAAGCGTTTACTGGCCACTTTCCGCACAGTTTTTGTTTTCTTAGAAAACATTATCAATACCACACTGTTAATCTAATTCATTTTCAACAGTTATTTTGTCTGGATTATTTCTTGATAAAATTTTTGTGCTACTGTCTGTATCTGAAGTCTCAGTCATTTAAAAGCAACTATAGTATGACCCACCCACTCCTAAAATCAGGGCGACATTACGACCAACAGATATTTTCAGGATAGTCTAAACACACTTACCCAGACACCCTTTGCAGCAGGAAGATGACTCTCTTGCTTTCGATGGTGACATCACGGCTCAGTTTTACCAGCCTCTCGTAACGATCATGCTTCTTGTCTAGGTCAGCCTGATATGTGTAAAATGCTTGGACAATCGGCGAACAGTCGTCATATTTCTTGGCAGCACTGGAGGACTGATTTCCTGGCTGTTTCCTTCTATGTCCTTTATCATCTACATAAAGTCAATAAAGGACATTTTGAAAGCTGCATACAACATGTACACTGCACACACACACACACAAAATAGCCTGTATCATTGTACCTATATGTAAGCTATATGTATGGTCATATCTAATGAAAGAATGAGGATATTTGAAGAACAATAACAAGTTACTTTAACTGGAACGTTAAACATCATTGACCTGGAAAATGTCTGATGTAAACAAAGCAGCTTTAAACCTAATTGAGAAATCAATAATATTTGGTCTTTTCAGACCTTGGAATTTCATATTATTAGACATAAGACATCAATGTACAGTGTCTATGTACAAACATCTGTCATCCATAGTGTTAGAGTAATAATACAGCCGGTGGACTCCTGTAACTACCACTAACCTAGTCTGTTACTGTTGCGCCAATCTCATCTCTCAACACATACTACAGAACGAGTAGACATTAATTAAGAGCTGCTGCTAGCGTTTTAAATTAAACTCAGTCTTATGAATTGTGTCTTGCACGGTAGCAAAAACATGTCTAATTTAATAGGTCATGTTAATTGCTACTAGTCTAGAGCCTAGTAGGCTTTATCACGGTACACTAAGCACGCATGGAACTGGATCGCCTAAGTGAGGCTGACATGTTCACGGATTCAGCCCATACACCTATCGAGAGGCAAAGAGTCACTAGTATCCACCATCACGGTGTTGTTGTTGTAGAGAACACTTCCACAACGGTAATGCGGCACCCCTGTCGTGCAGATCTCTATAAGTTCTTCTGGGCCTTACTTACATTGGTAAAGGACACATTAGTGCAGAAAAAGAAATGAAATTGCAACGAAGACTGCACTTACAGGGTTGAGCACGCTCAGACCTTTTACCTTTCACTTTCTGTTCAGTCGACATTACTTTCGGGCTGTACCTCTCCCACTGGTAACCAGCTTCTACGTCACAAACTACAACAGCACCCATTAAGCGGATGGGGGTCCAAATCGCCCTTTGATTCTAAACCATTCCGATTTGACCAGCCTGCGGAAATCGATCAAAAAGTAGTAAATATTGAATTTGATAAGGTAACGAGTTCAATAAAAATAACAACCTAAGCAGATACACACTAATTGTGCTTTTTCTCCCTCATATGTAACGTCCGCTTATTATCAAGTTTGAGATTTGCCCGTAACCATACTAGTGCAAACCTGCCTATGGAGGGCTGCTGCTCATGACTGTCGTCCGTGACCTGTTGACAACCATAAACAACATGGAGGGAGGTGCAGACATCGAATCTTTTCTCAACAAAGTTGAAGAAATAGGTATTGAACGGTGATATTTTCTTTCATTATTATGGAATGCAAACAATCATGCCTAAAGAAAATGCGTAATAGCTCATAGTTGTTTGTTATTTACTTTTTCATTTTCACCAAACAGTTGCCAACACTAGGGTGGCAGAACTGACAGTTGTTGTTGCATTGAATTAGCCAGTGTAAGTGACTAGTTCTGCATGACGGCACCTTCGCTCCGATGTTATTTTAAATCACTACGGTACCGTCATGCAGCCTTATATTTACTTTTCTTGGAGTAGTGCCAGAGCTCTGTCAACTCGCACCTTAGGCAGGTGTAGTGTGTCTCCTGTGGAAGTACAGACCTCCACAAATATGTGCGCTACAATGTCGGTGGCCTCACCTTTAGTCACGAGCAACCTGCCGGTCTCGAAGACCATTGCCCCCATGTTAAAACGAAACAAACCAGTAATGGCGACCGCATCGCATATTTGAGCACTGACTCTGGTACTGTCATAGAATTTGGCTCCGTTTAATATTTTACAAAAGTGAAAAAATAATGAGTTTTGACCACAAGGGTGGAGAAAGTTTTTGACTAGTATGGTAGTTCATATATGTGGGGGTGAAAAATTACAGCAATTGTAGGCTTCGAAATGAACTGTTGGGTAGTCCGAGATTGTATTGACATTAGGTTTGGCAAAATTTTATTTGGCAATGGATGGCCCCAAACCAGCATCGGAGCGTGCTGCATTTAAAAACTTGATGCAGTAGCCGTGGCAGTCTGTCACAACGTTTGAGACAAAAAGTATCTGTTGACTGATTTTTCATAAGCACAAGTCGATTTCTTAGATTCTTTGGTGATGCTCAAAGCAAATGGCTGTACTGACACTCTTAACATGTTTTATAACTCTTGTAGTCTCGGGCTATGTGTTGGGGTGGGTAAAGTGCAGCTTCAGTGGAAACTCTCTACACTCAGGAGGCGACATTGTTTACTCTCACCATGGCCATCGTGGTGGATAGGTCTTGTTATAATGTTAAGCGATGATCTTCAAGTTAAGCAGGCCCTGAGAAATAAAGGTAAGATCTGTACTTTCTTAGCAGACATAAGATAAGTGCCTGAGGTGCCACGTCGCAGAACTCCGGCACTGCTCCAAGAAAATTGAAGCGAAGATTGTATATATATATATATATATACTTGATTACCTCAGCCGTATGCAGAGCCATATATATATATATATATATATATATATATATATATATATATATATATATATATATATTTACATATATATATATGGCTCTGCATATGGCTGAGGCAGCCATGTACAACTTACGATTACATGAAGATCAGGCAGCGAATTAGTCGGACTACACTGACTGTTGATTGAGGAATATGTGGATAGGCCATAATCATTGCTCCTCAGCCTACAGGGAGAGACCCACATCCCTGGACTCACTGTTGACTTTATTTCAGATGGTGGAAAATTATGATGCTATAAACTGATTCCAAAAAATTGGAATCCCATATACTATCCTCTTAATTTATCTGCTGGTACAACTTCAATCTTCACATTGAATCCAATCCGATAGGAACAAAGAACTTTATAGTAATTCTACAGGTAAGTTTAGGTACCATCAGCGCAAACCTAGTTTATTGATCTCTGTTCAGTCGAGTTAGCATTCGGAAATCTGGGGCAAGTTTTTTGAGAGTTGAGGATGGACTCAGTGTTACGATAAATGTTAGAATTCTAAAATAGCACACTGAATCTGTCTTGATGTACTAGGGCTTCTCCAGTCCGGTTTCCTCCCTCACGATGTTAGCCACTGTCTTTTAAGCGAAACATTCTTGAGAAGGGCATAAAACACCAATCATGCCAAATAAATAAATAAATTAAAAGTTCATTTTTTTCAATATATTTTCTGTTGCAGAATCTATAGTTAAAGGATTAAACTCTAGCAAAGATGAAGAAGTTAAGGTGGCAGTACAAAAAGCTGATGAGAAGCTGGCACACATCAAAGCACAGGCTGAGGATATCTCATCTGAATGCAAGACAGGTAAGCTACATATACATGTAAATCTCACAGAGGTAAAAATGTATGTTTGAGTTCAAATATTCTCTATAACGGCTAACAGTTAGTCTGATTCAGTCTTCACAGGTCAATAACCCTCATCTTCATTACTATGTTTGTACATGTACATGTACATATTTTGAACAAAATATCATCAAAATGTTCCTTAGCTGGGCAGATACATACATGTATATGTATTAACTTGTTCTTGCATATTGGAAAGTGTAGCATATATTGTACTTGTAAACCTGGAATTAACACAGTGAGGAAAGTGGGCGTTCTCATACATGGAATTTTAAACTTCTCATGTTTCCACTGTTGTTGGCAGTCGCTCGCTTGTTGTTGTGTGAAATTTGTTGGAGATCGCTCGCCTTCCACTAGTGTGACATGCTACACATGTTTTCCCTTAACTGGCCAAAGAAAACAAAAACACTTTCTTTTTTCAGGTGTCAACAGGACTGTGATAAATAAATCTGTGAAGGATGAATTTGGTGATCCCAAAATCCAATCTGGAATGTCTCAAGGTAGGTCAAACGTTATACATACCTGTATATCACACACTATACCGTCGTACCATTACTTGTATGCATGTTTTTGACATGCTTTATTTCTTACTGTGTTAAGAATTGTTTATGAAAGCCATGGAGGATGATGCAAAGGAAAGAGCACAGAGGAGAAAAGTGAATGAGAAAGCAGCAACTAAACTTAAAGAGGAGGGCAATGAAGAATTCAAGTCTGGAAATTATGAAAAAGCAGTGGAATTATACTCTAAGGTTGGTACTGTAGAAAATTCCTTAAATTACATATACTCATTTACTACAATGTTTTACATAAATGTGGAATTGTTTTTTAATGCTGTCCATAGATGTATGGATTTACATTCCTCACTCTGTACTTTTTTTATGGCCGAGGGGGTTGTTGCGCCAGCATGGCGCAATGACCCAGGAGGCTCTCACCAATGCAGTCGCTGTGAATTCAAGTCCAACTCATGCTGGCTTCCTCTCCAGCCTTACACGGGAAGGTCTGTCAGCAACATGCAGATGGTGGTGGGTTTCTCCCATAATCTTCCTGATTTTCTTCCTCCATAATGCTGGCTGCCGTTGTATAAGTGAAATATTATTGAGTACAACATAAAAACACCAATAATATCCATATATTTTATACTAATTAAAGCCATTAAAATGTACTGAGTGCATTATTTGACTCTCACAGTATAAAATATTGTTATTCCAGGCCTTGAACAAGCACAGAGACAGCCACGTACTGTACACTAACAGAGCCATGGCCTTGATTAAACTACAGAAATACCAGGAGGCGCTCTCTGACTGTGATTGGGCTCTGAGGGTACTGTCATGTTATCATTACCTCTAGATTTAACACTGTGGCTCTAGATTTTTCATCTGCTCTATACAGCTGATGCAAAAGCTTAATTTGCTGTACAGACCTTTAGCCATGGTTATGTCAAAAACTGACTAGTGCAGCTTCTACAGTGTTGTAATGTATCAGTTTAATTGTAACATCGTACTGTCTGAAATGTTACATCATGATGATAGGCTTGGAAAGGAATATTTAACGTTAATAAAATGACATCTAGGTTCTGCTGGCAGACATTTGACGTGTCCCCGTTGTTGTGCCCTCTACCCATTACCAATTAAGCCATCATGAATAACCAAAACTGATATTGTTAATCAAGGAGGCAGAGGTCACTACTGTTACATTAGTTAAACAGTATTATTCTGACTCCATTTGTACAGGACCAGTAAGTCCCATTGGGACATTACAGTACATTAGATATAAATAAAGTTCACTTCCTTTATATTAAGTCATGTTAGTATATAAACGTGCATTATTAGAAAGATAAATCTTCAGTAACATATATCTCTTCTTATCTCCTAGTGGCCTCAGTGTGTATGTGTAGCCCACATGTTAAGATCTGTTTCAGATAGTAATACTCTGAATATTTTCATTCCAGGCATTCCCCAACGCTACAAAAGCCTTTGTGCACCAAGGCAAGGCATATTTGGCTTTGGGCAACTTTGATGAAGCTAGGAATAGTTACAAACAGGGCCTACAAACTGATCCCAAGAAAAAGAAAGTGTTTGAGGGTAAGCCTTCACTGTAAAGCTTCTCATTGAGAATGTTTTGCTTTAGTTTAGTTTCCGTGTTGATCGTAAGCTAATATTATTTGCTTCTGCAACTCATGAAACAGCAATTCTTTAGGAATTAGTCTTTCTGATCCCTAGCCTAACAGTCCATCGTGAAGAAAATACTTTGTTGTGGGTAACCCATCCCTTTAAGAAAAGAAAGGGAAGGTCAGTATGGGAATATTTGGTTTTTATTCTGGGTAAGAGTGAAAATAGAGTCCAGGAATGTCCCAATAAAAACGTTTTGAAACGGTCGGTCAGGTTACCACCAACAAACATATTTTTAATGATGGCCTAAATGGACAACATCTGTGTACATATACAGGAGGCCCTGTCTCAGCTATGTTCCTTAAACTATGTATTGTTTTATTGAGTTATTAACCAGTGTTAAAAGGTGATTATTTATACTTCATCAACAGATTACCTGGCAGAAGTAGACAGAGTTGAAAGGGCCAAGAATCAAGAGGAAAAAGTGCAAGAGCTGTTTGATTCAGGCTCAGAAGAAGCAGGTGGCCTTGTTGAGCTTCTAGAGAAAGTAAAGAAAGCAGATCAACTGCCATTGTTCTATGCTGGTGGCTTCCGTGTCATTGCCAAGTTACTGACTGGAGGTAAAATAACTTTAGGGGATTGTAGTGTATGTCTTATATTCATCTCTTTACATGTGTGTTGTCTGTTTTATAGTGTATTTGTGACATGCAAAGAATGTTGGCTTAAATGTGTCTGGGGAGTGGTAGAATTTTTGGATGACTTTAATCAGGTGGATGTCAAGTGAATATTTTACACTGAATTAATTTATTTAATTATTTGATTGGTGTTTTACGTGGTACTCATATTTCACACTTAATGAATGTGCACACATCTAGTGATGAACTTTGCCAAGTAAAGTAGTTGGGGCAAAAAACCCTATAGGCTATTGTTCATTCCTACTTGTGTGATAGCAGTTAGTGGGCAAGCTGGTAACAAAGTAATAAGTGATTTGGCCCTTATGCACATTATTTGCTGTTGTGCGCAAAAATATACTTTTGATTATTTATTTTCTTTTCCAGGCTAAAATCTGTGCTTTGATCAAAGCTATATGCTTATTAGGATTGGTATATGTTTACTCCACATACATTAACTGGAAAAATCAAAATGGCTCAAAGACTACATATCTGAATGTCATTTGCCTGTTTCATTTCTCTTCAGAGATAGAGAAGACCCTGTTCAGGACACAAGGTGGCCTCCGCATTCATGTAGACCATCAAACAGTTCAAAGGTAAAACTAGAAAATAACAACACCTGCATTAAGCCTACATTTGTTCATGATGCAAATGTCAATTAATGCCTGTTCCAACCTCCATCAGTATACTGGCAGACTGATGTAGTTTGTGTAGTTCAGGATCAGAAAGGTGGTTTGTTCAGGGGTCAGTTTCATGAAGCTTTTTTGATAAGTAACATTTAGCTGAGTGCACTGTATACTTGTATACAACATACATAGTCATGGTTGTTAAGGATTCACCGGGGTTGGGTTTAGTTGGCGAGATTGTGTTTTTTTTGTTGGGCACAAAGTGTTTCAGACTTCATTTAGTTCAGAGATAAACAAGATCATGTGGTGTCTTTGAAATATGTGCTGTTTTTGGAACAGTGTTAATTTATTTATTTAATTGGAGTTTTATGCCGTACTCAGTAATTTTCAATAATGCCACGATGACCAACGTTGGAATGAATCCAGACAGAGCCTCAGAGAAACACATGACCGACCACAAATTACTGCCAGACCTTCTCAAATACTTCCGAAGAGGAAGCCAGCATGAGTTGGACTTGACCTCACAGCAGCCGCATTGGCGAGAAACTCCTAGGTCATTGTTCTTTGCCAGACACTAGACTTGGCCATGGAAGCTCCCAGAACAGCATTAAACACCAGTCAGCTGGATTTCTGTGGTACATAGCGACTTCTGCAGTGGCTCATTCCTCTATATTGTGATTGTTTATTGCTGTACCTGGACCTTTAGCTTAAAGCAATTTATGTATCTGTTCACTGATATGTTTCTCTCTTTCTTGTTTGTAGGTGTCTCTCTGCCTCCCCCAGAAGTCTGTCCCAGGAAGAACTGGACCTGTTGAGCTCAGTTCTGGAACTCTTATCTCAAGCTTGTTTTGACAATGGTATGTTGTGTATGTGTTTGTTTTTGGCATTGTTATTACATGTACATCCACACTGTACTTCCCATTGAAGAGGTTATATTTTAGCCAGTATTTGTTTGTCATTAAATTTTGATTGTGATTCATATCCACAAATATTTTCAGCGATTCTTCACCATGGACCTTAGGATAGAATTGCAGAGTGTTTTCCCTTGGTCTGTAATGTGGGAATTTGTATATTTTGCTACAGCAGACTTATATGCTCTCATAGTGCTTTCTGGTTCTAAGAAGTAAGTTAATGAATATTGTTCATGGGTTGATGTGGAAGGTGAGGTCTATCAGTTGTCCTTATTCCATTCATCTGTAAATGCAGATGATAACAGTTGCTTGACAGAAGTATGTGTAAAAAAATCATGTCAGCAAATCCAGCCAAAAGTTTCAAATTGAAAATTTACAAGAGAATGCAACAAAATCAGCAGAGGAATCTGGCGTACCTAATAAACAACATCACAAATCTGTGCAACATATGACTGTAATGTGTTTTGATTGGACAGAGACGAGTCAGGAGCAGATCCTGGAGGTGGGAAATCTACCAGCCCAGTTACCAAACTTCCTAGATGCCAAACTCAAGGGTCAAGGACACCATCTGAAGGAGGCCATTGTGTCATTCTTACACTGTCTCTCACTTACTAACGTGGGCAGATGCAAAATTGTCCAAAGCTTTGAGCTGTCAAGGTAAAATTCACAAGTTTTGTTAGTGAAAGGCTCAAAACATGATTCATTGAAGAATATATGATTATTTTCAACACCTTGCTATAAAATCTTCCTTTAAGCTGGTGATCAGTTTTATTCATGGAGTATAAAAGCGATGTGCACAAGGACAACAACAATGTCTGGCAAGTTACCAATAGCCTTTCCCACATGTGATAGAAATGTACAAATATGCACACCATATTGGTGGAAGACGTGGACATCACGTATGTCAGACTGAGCCTTGTCACCCATGTCACATAGACAGTGAGAACAGGGAACAAATGAGCTCAAAATTAGAATACTTGAATAATAAATTAACCCCGTGTGTCTGAGCAACACAAATGCCATTTTTGTCCAGTCTTGGACCAGCAGAAGAAAATACATTAGCCTCAAATGCACTTGGTTTAGTGGTGCTGACTGATGACTGCCTCCTTTAAGATGTACATGTCATGTACAGTCATGGAAAAAATTATTAGACCACTCATATTTTCTTTGGTTTCTTGTTCATTTTAATACCTGGCAACCCTAAAGGTGTATTAACCGAAGATTACAATGAATACGACAAAAATCCAGCTGATTCCATAATACTTTGTCGTATTTGATATGCTTTAAGGTCATTTGTATTCCTAGGGTGTATGCGAGACAATTTCATGCTTTCAATTTACATGCAGACTTACATAAAGAGTGGTTTCCTGTTTACATGTAGGCTTACATAAATAGGGGTCTCTTGTTTATATATTAAGACGCAGCACAACTCGTTAGTTGTCAGCTCTCATAATGCCTAAAATGAAAGAATTATGTGGAGTTAGAAAGGCAGCCATCTTGGCACAGCTGGATACTGGATTGAGCGAGCGACAAGTGGCCAAAAAACTGAAGATCTCTAAGACAGCAGTTCATTACACCAAGAAAAAGCAAGCCGAACATGGTACTACAAAACTGCTAGCTGGTCGAGGCAGGAAACGTCTTTCTACCCCACGAGATGACCGAGCACTCATCCGGTCCTGTATCAAGAATCGTCGTCAGACCTCCAGAGACCTTAGAAATGAGTGGGCATTGTCAACAAATGTGACTTGTTCAGCAAGAACAGTTCGAAACCGACTTCTTGAAGCTGGTCTAAAGTCGCACAGGGCACGGAAGAAGCCCTTCATCAACGAGAGGCAGCGGAAGGCCCGCTTGCGTTTTGCGAGGGATCACAAGAATTGGACTGTTGATGATTGGGCTAAAGTTCTCTTCAGTGATGAATCCAATTTTGAGTTGATGCCTACTCCAGCCAACTTACTGGTTAGGAGGAAGCCTGGGATGCCTACAAACCAGACTGCCTTGCTCCTACTGTAAAGCATGGGGGTGGATCAGTGATGATCTGGGGTTGTTTCAGTATGGGTGGAACAGGACAGATGCAGTTGTGTGAAGGGAGAATGAACCAAGTCACATACAGAGCTACTCTTGAAAACAGCCCTCTTCCATCAGCTGCTAAACTCTTTCCTGGCTCGAATGACTGGATTTTCCAACAAGACAATGCCCCTTGCCACACGGCAAGGTCAGTTAAAACCTGGATAGAGAACCGGAACATTCGAACCATGAATTGGCCTGCTCAGTCACCTGATCTGAATCCAATTGCAAACCGGTGGAATATTATCAAGTTCAAAATGGAGAACCACAAGCCCAAAAACAAAGCAAATTTGTTCGAATTTTTGCAACAGGAATGGGCTGCTGTGGCCGCAGGGCAATGTAACAAACTGGTGGAGAGCATGCCAAGGCACATGGCTGCAGTCATCAAAAACAATGGGCATGCAATCAAGTACTAACTCCCGTGTGAGACTGAGAGTCATGTGACTACGTGACTAGGAGACAGGAGAAAAAATGAAATGCCAAAATGTTTTTGAGAATACAGTTGCCACATCTACAGATGTATGAACTTAAGTGATTTTGGTCATTGTCAAGAAAGTCATAGAGAACTGATAGATATCACCTCTTAAATAAAACCCTTATGAACTATTTCTGTTTTCATCACTTTCTTTGCCCAAACAAATGTTCCTTCAGTTGTGCAAGGTTTTAAAATGAACAAGAAATGGGAGAAAGCAAGGGTGGTCTAATAATTTTTTCCGTGACTGTATGTATATAATTTTTTTTATGCAATATTACAGTGTTTGTACAATTTATTTGAAATAATAATTGCGTTTGTCATCAATAGAGTATGCCAAATACACTGAAATATGCCTTTATAATAAAGTTTGGATTTGTTCTTTATCATTTAATTGGCTTTGTTTTCTTCAGATTGACCAACTGGGCATTTGCCTGTACCCAGTCAAATGTGCCTTTGGCTGTGAATGCTGTAGGAATGCTGAATAACCTAGCTCTGGACCAAAGGTAAGATAAACATTACTGTGTAAACATACTGTGAAGTAAATCCCTCTACTGGTTCACTTACAGTTATGAGAGTTTATGGCTATGTGGGTTGGCATGGTCATGTGGGTTGGCATGGTCATGGTTGGGCTGGGATGGGGTGGGGTATGGAGGGGTGTAGGAGAGAACTTCTGAATGGCAGTGCATTCGTTCTGTATGTACATGTAGGGACAGTTTATCAATTAGGTTTAAGTACATGTGTGAGACTAATCCGTGTTTTCCACTGACAGATTTAGACAACAGATGAGAGATGTCATTGAGGATCAGGTGGTTCCGGCATTTGAAGCACTCATTGTAAGTACATACCTTAGCTGGACTGCCTCTTAATGCAGAACAGTTTGAGACAGAAACCTCAAACATGTCATGGTTTGAGAAATTCAGCCTAATGGTAACATGATCCATGCTCTGTTCCCTAATAAAAGCAATGGATGGATCCCACATGCCCACAGGCCCAAAAAAACAGACACTTTTCCTTCTTTATCTATGTAAGCATTAAAACATTTTCCTAATCTTTAGGGTCCTCCGTGGCTCAGTTGGTTAGTGCACTAGCGCAGCGTAATGACCCAGCGTAATGAGTCTCTCACCAATGCGTTGGCCATCTCTGGCCATACATGGCAAGGTCTGCCAGCAACCTGCAGATGGTCATGGGTTTTCCCGGGCTGTGCCCGGTTTCCACCCACCATAATGCTGACCGCCGTCGTATAAATGAAATATTGTTGAGTATGACATGAAACACCAATCAGAAAAAAAAAAAAAAAAATCATAATCTTTATCTCAGCAAGCAACAAAACATTTTGCTAATGTTTATCTCAGCAAGCAACAAAACATTTTCCTAATCTTTATGTCAGCAAGCAACAAAACATTTTCCTAATCTTTATGTCAGAAAGCAACAAAGCAGACACTTTCCCAGTTTTTATGCCCAAGCTTTATCTCTGCAAGGAGAAGAATCCACACTTTCCAAACCTTTATTTCTGCAAGGAGAACAATCCACACTTTCCTAACCTTTATGTCTGCAAGGAGAAGAATCCACACTTTCCTAACCTTTATCTCTGCAAGCAGAACAATCCACACTTTCCTAACCTTTATCTTGGCAAGGAGAAGAATCCACACTTTCCTAACCTTTATCTCTGCAAGCAGAACAATCCACACTTTCCTAACCTTTATCTCGGCAAGGAGAAGAATCCACACTTTCCTAACCTTTATCTCTGCAAGGAGAAGAATCCACACCTTCCTGAGCTTTATCTCTGCAAGGAGAAGAATCCACACCTTCCTAACCTTTATCTCTGCAAGGAGAAGAATCCACACTTTCCTAACCTTTATCTTTGCAAAGAGAACAATCCACACTTTCCTAACCTTTATCTCTGCAAGGAGAACAATCCACACTTTCCTAACCTTTATGTCTGCAAGGAGAACAATCCACACTTTCCTAATCTTTATCTCTGCAAGGAGAAGAATCCACACCTTCCTAACCTTTATCTCTGCAAGGAGAAGAATCCACACTTTTCTAACCTTTATCTCTGCAAGGAGAAGAATCCACACTTTCTTAACCTTAATCTCGGCAAGGAGAAAAATCCACACTTTCCTAACCTTTATCTGTGCAAGCAAAAGAAAAAGTCTTGCCTAGTTGTTGAAATGTATTTTTGTTTTATATTAATACTGGATCTCTTATTTTAGGAGAAGACTTGTGGCTCTACCTTAGCTGTGTTACCCTCCAGAATCCACACCTTCCTAACCTTTATCTCGTCAAGGAGAAGAATCCACACCTTCCTAACCTTTATCTCTGCAAGGAGAAGAATCCACACCTTCCTAACCTTTATCTCTGCAAGGAGAACAATCCACACTTTCCTAACCTTTATGTCTGCAAGGAGAAGAATCCACACTTTCCTAACTTTTATCTCTGCAAGGAGAACAATCCACACTTTCCTAACCTTTATCTCTGCAAGGAGAAGAATCCACACCTTCCTAACCTTTATCTCTGCAAGGAGAAGAATCCACACTTTTCTAACCTTTATCTCTGCAAGGAGAAGAATCCACACTTTCTTAACCTTAATCTCGGCAAGGAGAAAAATCCACACTTTCCTAACCTTTATCTGTGCAAGCAAAAGAAAAAGTCTTGCCTAGTTGTTGAAATGTATTTTTGTTTTATATTAATACTGGATCTCTTATTTTAGGAGAAGACTTGTGGCTCTACCTTAGCTGTGTTACCCTCCAGTATTCACATGGTGGTCAATTTGGCAGGGGATGGCATCATTCGTAAGAAACTGATGAGAAAAGATTCTCTTTGGAAAACTTGTATTTCTGCTCTGGTAAGCCTCACATCTCTTTATACATATGTGAAAAAATGGTTGTTGTTTTTTTTCCATTCACTTGTTCCACCCCATTGTTGGTTTTGCAGTAACACCTCAACAGTTATGAATGCTATGTCTTAGAGTTGTTTTTTCATGAATGTCTCAAATCCCAAGAGGGAGTAAGGTGTAAAACACCAATAAATAAATAAACCAAATCCCAAGAGTCAAAATGTTGGTTTGTAGAATGAAAGCCTAAATATAGGTTTCCCAGGAATGTCTTTAAGACATAAGACTAAATGTTGGTATGGCTGAAATGTCTCTAACATCATAGGATTCTTTCTAAATTGTTGGATTTTGCATGACCTCTCATATGGTTCATCCTGAAAATTGTTTTGGCAGGAATGTCTCCAAGATTAAAAGACAGCCAGAATGCTTTTTCTTTTGTACAGGACCATTTTTCAGATCGTAAGACTCAGCCCCTGATTAGTGAGATCCTCCAAGCTATTCTGGCCCTTTTGGTCAACATGAGTTCTGAGGTCAGTCCTCAACTTGGTGACCATGCCTACAGCTGCTGTGTGAGCTGCTTGACCCTTACCACACCACCCTGCTCACATCAGGTGGTAGAGAGGTGTGTATGTGTGCTCAGTCTGGCCCTACCTCACTCACCAGAGGCCGTGGACTGGCTCACCAAGCACTCACATCTTCACCTCTTGCTCACCTCTATACAGGTATGTACATGTATACTTAAAATGACACTTGTCAGATTATGTTAAAAGTTCTGATTGTAGGTCCATAAGACACATGCAGAATGTTACCACTGTTAATTTTTTTCACTGTTGTTTAATGCCATACCCAAGAGTTTTCCACTTGTTGCATATGATTATGTCCTCTCTGGACATACGTAGGTCTGGCACTAACCTCCCGCCATAATGCTGGCTGCCATTTTGTAAGTGAAATAGTCTGGAGTATGGCGTAAAACATCCATCAAATATGTAAATAAATAAATATATGATCACCTTAAAAAAAATAGCTCACCATTTATGCATGCAGATAATAACCTTTTCATTTTTTGGGGTGATAACATTTCATTGTGGATTCTAATACTGTGTGCTCAACCTGACCAGGTTTCACTCATCCGACTTGAAATGTCAACACCATCAAGTGAAGAAGTTGTTATCCATGATCTAATTCTTATGTAAGTTCTAAAGTGGTTTAAATAATGGTTTTTACATTGTCTTCTCCACAAGATGAGCAGAGTTTTTGAAATCAGGGTCTGGTTAGAAGTTTACATGAGTCTTGTTGATGAAGTATCTTGGAAATGTTACAACGTCAATTTTTGTATTAGGTATTTGTTAATTTGGTTCTGATTCAAAACAGTTTATTGAGCAGAACATGCACAATATAAAAATTGATTGTACCATTTTTTTTTTGTTCATGTGTTTCAGTCTGAAAATTCCAGCCTGGTGAAACCAGCTTTGAAAAGTCTTACAGTTAGTGCAAAAGTCAGTCCAAAGGTTCGCCAGCACATAGTGGACAATAATGGTAAGCTTTGTGGGATGGGCCACTGACACATTTTTTAGAATTAATACCTAAAGGTCAGTATCTGATAGAAGGTAAAACCAGAATGCATATATGCCTACTCTATAAATTGAATTGCAGTTTATAGTGAAGGAAATGCACAAAGCATTTCTAACCAGGCTACACTGGTTTAATCACAAGGCAACAGGCAACAGTCATTCAGTGGATGTTGTGTGCTTAGGATACATCAATAAGTGCATCCAGAGATGCTTTCAGTTTCAGCATATTCTCATTTTTATAGGACATTTGATAAAGGGCTTACTTGGTAGATCCGAACATTCGGTACAGAGGTGAGGATCAGCAACAAAAGAAGGGAGTGATTCACGTGTGAGGATATAAGAGCCCACAAGGGGCCAGACCCAACTTTGAAAATGAGGAATATCCAAAAACGCACCCACATATACTGGGCTGTTCAGACCCAACAGTGCCTGCGATTTACACGATTAGAATATAATATTTGAGTGGTCTGGCCACAATAGATGTGTAGGGCTAGTCCTTTGGACAATTTTCTATACCATTTCTGTAGATATGATTATACGCATCAGAGCCCTGTGCTTGTACAAGAAATTTAATGAAGGCTTAATAAGACCAGCTTTTACGGTATGGTTTTAACAGGAATACCCTTCTTGGTCAAGTTGCTGAAGTCTGTGGATGAGAGTATGGTGGGGAATGCTGCACTATGCCTGGGTTACTGCATAGAGATAAGGGGAATGTGTGCCTCCTTGGCGGACACCACCATCGTGAAGGACTTGCTGGTTCTGGCCAGAGATGGAAAGATTGCAGATGTTCAGCAGAACTGTGGCATATTACTGGCTAAACTGGCCCAGGGAGACAAAAGGTAGGTGTATATTTGTTCCTGGTTATGAAACTGTACTCCTGTTTAATTAAGTACAATATTCCCCCTGGCTCTGCCCTGTTTTCTCCCACTATAATGATGGTCATGGTTGTATATTCTTGAGTATGGCCTGAAACTCCGTACAGTACTTTTATATACTCTGGCTTGGACTCAAGACTTGCTACATATACATGTATTGTGTACACTGCTTGAAAGTTTTCGCCAAAATGATTCTATACATAGAAAGTAGCACCGTCCGAGAGCTTCTCCTTCAGTGGCCATACAGCCCTCACATTATAGCTCCAAGTTCATTGATCATTGTTGGTGCTTAGACTGTTTATCTCTATGTAACTTCAGGTCCACGTCAGCTATTGATGGTTTGTACCCTTTCTCATATACGATAATAAAAATGGGGCCTCCCTGTCCTAAGTGGTTAGCATGCAAGCGCGACGCAATGAACCAGGAGTATCTCACCAAAAGTGGTCGATGTTAGTTTATGTACAACTCATGTTGGCTTCCTCTCCGGCCATTAGTGGAAATGTCTGTCAGCAACCTGCGGAGGGTTGTGGGTTTCCCCCAGGCTCTGCCAGGTTTCTTCCCACCATGGCTCAGTTGGTAGAGCGTTCGCGTCCGGGGACGGTAGATCCAGGGTCAGTCCTGGGTCAGCTCACACCTGAGACTTTAAAAAAGGCAGTTGTAGCTTCTTCTCTTGACGTTCAGCATTAGAGGGATAGTGCAACGGCAGGTTGACCTAATCATTATAATGGCTCAGGTGGGGCGACTTACTAGCCTTTGGTAGGTTGTATCAGTAGATAAAAGAGTGATGGAAATTCGTCCCCTAACAAGGAGGCACATTACACGTTCATACTTTAAAACTCCTTTATCGTCGGATGACTGAAAAAAAGTATGACGTTAAACCCAAAGCACTCACTCACTCTTCCCACCATAATGCTGGCCACTGTCGTACACGTGAAACATTCTTGAGCAGGGCGTAAAACATTAATGAAATAAATAAGTCATGATGATGTATTTTATTTGTCTTTTTCTTTCAGACATTTAGAACGTCTACGTGAGCTACATGGCATTGAAATACTTCACCAAGCATGTGGAAAGAACATTAAGTAATGTTTCTTCGTCATACCCATCCCATATTTATTGAATAAAGCAGTTAAACTGTGTTTCCAAATCTTTGTGTTCTGAAATGAGTGTAGTGACCAAGTGAATGACACAGTTCATTTGTTTCTGTAAAGTTTGACGTTATTTTGGTGTTATTTTGGTGTTAGTTTTGCCATGATCTATCAGGAGGTAGGTACAGAAGCTGAGACGTTTGCACTCCTGAATCAAGGTGAAAAAGTACACTACTTCCAACAACACCACCATCTTCCCATAGAGCTGATGACCACAGCCAAAACACAGGACAGCTCACTCCTTGCCAGGGCACAATGTCCTGACAGCAGATTAACCAGCCTTCACTGCCTTTAGCCTTAACATACACACTCGTCGCTCATGCAACATGCGTGTACAGGTCACAGTTCACGGACAGCAGACAAAATAATACTAGATTTAAGATATTGCTTTGTTGCTAAGTGAAAGGTGTATGACTTCCTGTAATATTTTGTAACATATTTTACACTATTTATCGATAAGTGTCATTTTAGACATAATGATATAAATCACCTTCATTTCTGTACACCCAAGCTACCAAGAAAACAAAATGTCCGTTTGAATATTATGGGATAATGTAATTGATTTTTGCCTGTTCCAGCATATAAGGAAAATCATGATACCAGCTTGATTTAGTCTTTTACCATTGACTTACGAAACTCTAGACTTATTGTCATATCATGTGAGTCATGTCATACAGATGGCAACGGCTTATCCGTTTAGATTCAGTTACTAGGTACAGTAAATGGCTTTCGAAGAAGGCGGGTATTTTATTATAGAGTACATCCTCGGACAAGGTTATGTTTCAAAACATATTCTCAGACATGGTTGTGTTTTGGGGATGAGAACCGGGCTTGCGTGAACATAGAGAATTTATAGATGAGTCAGCAGCTTGTCAAAGGTCAGTGGGATTCCCAGGGAGCTCTGGTTTCCTAAACCCATGCGAAATACTGACCGCCATCGTTTATTGTTTCATTTGCGTGGTGGTTATGACATACTCAACAATACTTAAGCAGTATGGTGGAAGGAAACCCGAAGCTATTTATAGGTCTCTGACAGACCTTTCCACATAGGAGAGGCAACAAGCATGAGCTGGACTTGAACACGCTTGTATACTAACCACTCGGCTGTGGAGCCCCCACCTCACCCTTTCAGTGAAATCTCCTGATTTTGTTGTCTTTTTATTATATCAATATTTGTAAGATGAGATTCATAATCAACCAATTTCCGACAAATAAGTTACCGTGCTGTACATGACCAGTCTGCCTCAGAACTGTGTTCATATAGACTGTTATAAAACGCTATATCCACATGATCGTGGCTTCTCAATCTAACCCGCGGTATGTGTATAGAAATCCACCAAGATAGGACCACCCTGACAAGTAAAACCGGGACTTAAAGGAAAATTAAAAGATCGACCAGAATTCTGTATTAAATATACTCCTCACACAGGGTAATCTTTAAAATGCTAATCCATCCCTCTGCCCCATTTATAGTAAATTTGCGTTGTGTACTTAAACAATAGTGAAAGCTTGTATCTTTTTTTTCCTCCCCACTTTTAAAACTAGCTTGGCAAGAATTTAGCAGATTTATCCTTTAGCTTGAATTGTTAGACGCACTGGAACTGGCCTATATTTAACTTTGAATGACGGGATTGGCACTTTAGGTGAAACCTCTATTATGTGTATATGCCCGTTAGCCAACCCTTAATACCATACAATATAAATGGCAATGCCGTGTAGATAACATGTGTTGAAGACTTAGAATAAAGTCAAATCTGGTATTAAGTTTTAGAGCAGTTTTGAACAACCGGGCCCAGTAGAAGATGATATACCAAACACGTGTTGTCAGTATCGTACAACTGGCGGGACGTCATGTCTGGAGTCATCGTGGCATGTAGCGCTAACTTTCAGTGAGGCAGCACAATATGCAGGTTTGCCTTGGGATCGGTTCGAGTCAACTTTGTGATTAGAGGTAATAACAAAAGCAAAACTCATAGCATACCCATTCGAATATCTCTGACATGAATCATTATCTTGCGTCATGACGTAACAAAATTCTGCTGGCTAAACAGTCAGCATTGTCCCTAATTGAATGGGATTTTTTTTTTTTTTTTGTTTTTTTGTTTTTTTTTGCGGTGTCTTTTTTCGAAATCCCTATTCCAAGACTGAAAAAAGCAATTATTTCAGGTGTCGTTTTTCTGATGACAGTATTGTGTACACTGTGAAGTACTCGGTGTATCGATCAAGCTTATTCTCCATGCAGAAAAACCCTATTGTGAATGAAGTTTTAGATGTAGCACGGCTCACACGAGCATCAACTGATTTACATAGAGAATCAAATTATCCCATAGCGATAGTTCTGAGAAAACAATGGTTTCTATACGGATGAGAAACAACAAAACCTCAAATCAAGTCATCAGCTTGAACAGATTCTGTGCACACACACTCTACGTATGTGCTGATAAGCAGATGAGCTTATCTTTTTGCTCGATATATTGAATATCCCATGTGGAACATCATATAGTGTTCTCTTGTGAGAGCAGTCGTCCAGAAGTCTCTTTATAGGCTCTTCCACAAATAGGTGCTGCATAGATTCTTGTATGAATCACGTCGCCGTTGTCATTATATACACGTGCCCGTAATGCATTGATAAACTCTTTGTGGAACCCCTCCGTTCTGTCACGACGATTGCATTGGCTTAGAGACAGATACGGACATGATTGCACTCAAACGATTTGCCATGGACAGTGAATTTGTACATTTGCCACTCTCACTGCTTGTAGGCTTTTCTGACTGTAAGCGGTTGGCGACGCTCATGTGGGTGTTTACGCAAGCTAGTTTCAATTAAAGACGAGTTCCAGAAGTAGTGGCGCAGCGCGCATATCTTTACGTCACACGTCGAAAAGTTCGTCAGTAGCTTGCCAAAAGTCGATGGTTTACGCCGGGCACTGTGGTTTTCTATACCTATGAAACTGACCGCCGTCGTATAAGTGAAAAATGCTTGAGCATAGCGTTCAGTAACAATCAAACAAATATAGGAATATGACTCTATTCAAGTTCTTTTTGGGACCCTCGATTATTTTTACACACAAACGTTTGCCTTCAATAGTAAACCAAAATTCATTAAGTGCAGTTTCTCATAAAATTTTTGTGCCCTCTAAATGTAGGCCCCAACTTAACATTATTAAATCTATATGCAGATTAGATAAGCGCACGGCCGTTCTGAGGTTTTGGCGACATCCACCTATGGTTATTGGCTTCAAAGCCGGGTTATGAGACGTCATTGCATGTGCAAGTATATGAACCCCATAGGCCTATATGTGCCGTTTTATCCAGAGATTGCTGACCCAGTCTGTAGCGGGGGACGGTATACGCATTAAAACAATAATCAGGTTAACTGCACGCTTTGATTATTTCTTGTTTTGTCCGATACATGCAACTAAAGCCTGGAAAATACTGCATTTGTGTTTTAAATGTGAGTTGCACGCAACTTGGTACGGTCAATTTGTGTGTTTGGTATGGTCTATACAATGTTTTCGTTCCTGCATGTATAAAAGAGAGCGTGACGTTTTTGCTCAGTTCTAAGCTATTCACCTCAGTTTGACATCCATCAATATATCATAAACCTTGTACGTTCAGCGTTAAGAAAATAACGAATTTCGTACCCTTCTTAAGATTTATTTCATTACAGTATAACTTACAAGTATAAAGCGAGTGTGCTGTAGATAAATAGTCGATTTATTCTTTTGCAGAAGATAATTTCGTACATTTTATTACATTCCCTCTCTTCCATCAGCAGAATGGACATTTTATAATCAGTATATCCTTGTGCATCTTGTTTCACAAATTCATCTTGGTAACCGACATCACCGATAGATGATCACCTAATTTCTGGGTGACCTCATAAACTCGTATACTCTTTCAAGACACCATTATCATTATAACGAAACTCTTAAATGAGGTCATATGGTAAGTTTTAGTGTATCACTGGCTATTTTTAGCCATGAGGAAAGACCAAAAATGTAATTTATAATCGCACATTTCATGTCTCCCACAGTAAAATCTTATATGAAACGCAGTATCATTATTCTACCAAAAACGCCCAAGGGAAATTGAGTTTTCATTGCATTCTGGCAGCAATTTAGATCCCTTGATGACTTCTGACACGTTCTTAAAAGAAAAGACACTAGACTTCATAGCTTTTTATTTTTTAATGTTGCACAACCGAGATATCACAGTTAAAAGTTGGGCACATCGAGAAAATGGATTTATAATTTTTTGCTATTAATTTTAACCAATCATGCGCGATCTATTCAGTATGTTTCCGCTGACTTTGTTAACCCTATTGTTGCATTACATAAGAATCACCTATTTGGAGCTTTCAAAGCTTTCACGGTTCTATATGTTCCTTGTGTAATACATTTCGTCACCTGACTGCCAAACCTGTGCTATGGCCCCAGCGCTATTAGATAAATCTATGAGTTATTCACACACTCAGTGTATTGTTTTTCATCTGCTCTGCGAATAAAAGGTCTACCACTTGTGATCAGACAGCGTGCTTAAAGTTAAATACGACCTTCTTGGAGGTAGTTTGTCATTAACGCTTTGCACTGTTTTCTCTGACGATGGGTTTGGGACCATTCTTAACCAAGCTAAACTTTGAAGCAAAAACCTATATCACGGCTCAGCGCTCTTGGGCAGGCAGTGTTGATGTATGTGTACATATAGAGCGTTTGCCCTTAAAAACTGGTGATCAGTAAAGGTACGGGAAGTATATAAATTTTGTACTTTCTCATCAAATGGGCAATGGTCAGGTGCCGTATAACGAGTTAAAAATGAGCTATGAAATTTGTTTTTTTGCAAAACATGATCCATAATTTGGTGAAAAAAAATCATCAGCAAATTTCCAAATCTGACTGTCGCACTGTATAAATATCACACATTCATGTTGATAAAAGCTTTAATTTTGCTTCTAATTATCTGACAATATGGCATTTGCATTTTACCATTGGCGGTTAAACAGACGCATCCGAAAATATATCTAGTACTGTTAGCTTTGGATTGCGTCGCTAAGCTGCTAATTGGTAACACGACATTCATGTGAAATGGCATCAGTGATACTAATACGTCTTTTGTTTAACTAACGGGTATGTCTTTGATAATAATCTTTTACCTCATTGCGAATGATACAGATCAAGAACAATCTGTCCCATTGGTCAGGAAAAGTCGATTTCATCAACTTGTTATTCACAAGCACTGTACAGTACAGGGTCCAGGTTCAGAAGGTTAGGGATACCCAACCTGTGTCGACGTCATCGAGGTACTGGTAAAAGGCCCACAACCATTGGTTTGGTCCTTCTTTTCCAGGCCTTGGTCGACATGCCCGGCAGCTCGATACAAGCGAGCATAGAAGCTTAATCCAGCATTACCAGGGTAAGCCACACAGCATATCCGCCGTCAGTAACACGCATTGTTGATGGACCTAAAGAGTGCCTTATACAGAATTTGACATCATGACAGAAGGGTTGTACATTTATCAAGGATTCAAGATGATAGGTTCTCTGCTCATTATTGGACTTGTTACCTCTTATTACATGTCATCGGTATTTGGGAGTTTAGTAGATATCCCTGGTAAGTTTTTCTTCATTTTGTTGTTTCTTTATTTCTTATATTTCTGTATATCGGTTGAGCCATCAAAAAACGATGACCCTCTTAAATTTGCTATTATTCAAAATGTTTCACCCGTATGAGACTTCAATTCCACACACATTATTTAATGAATATTAGACAGCTTTCATGGAGATGGGCACCATAGGTGAAATATTGTTAAAGCCACAACAAATCTAAAAGCTCCGCATTCAAAGAGCATGATGGTAAATTGGAGAATCGGCCCCAGTGCACCTCAAACTGTGCGCCTCAAGAACATATAGCTGTGACTGACAACTTGGTATAACTCCACTAGTTTGACTTCTGTTTTACTCCTCATTTTCCTGTTACATAACAAGCTTCAGACGCACACGAATCTACATCCATGTTACCGCTGCATTATTGGATAAAGGGTAACCTACTCCACTTAAAATCTTTGTGTTAAACACTGTAGAGTGGGGAAAATCCCTTCACCACAAATGTAACTTGGTGGAAAATTCTTGAGGTCAATTTAGATCGGGAGAACAGTCTTGTCGCGTTATTTCTAAGCAGCCATCTCGGTAGCAGGAAATATCTACAATTCTTGATATGTAATGATATAATTTAAATACATTTACACTGATTTAATACAAATGTACACAAAATCAATACACGAAGTCGGGAGATTAGGGATCAAACCAGGATCGGGTCAGGCCAAAGATTTTAAAATTGCTCCTTAACGCTGGGAGATTAGAGCGAGGGAACAGGGCTGGTTGACCATTTGTGAGTATGATGTATGAAGATTTCACTTTGATGAGTGACAGGCCGGCTGCCTAGACCACGTGCGCTCTCGCGATGGAATCAACACACATTACTATATGCATACATCGAAATTTACGAGGAAAGGAAATCAATCTACATGTATCGATGCCTAAGAAGACTAACATTGGTTCACAATACACTTCTTGTATCACACATCTGTTATTACACTTATGTTTTTACTCGAGTTGGTACACTTACTGTCATATTACTCAGACAAAACTGCTGTAATAATAAATGGAACGTTGTTAGTAAATTTTTGAATTCCAGAAATCTGATTCTCCTGAATATCAGGCCCCGATAGGTCAGTTGTTTGAGCGCCCGCTTCGCGAGCGGTAGATCCACCGTCAGTCCTGTGTCGGGTCACACCTAAGCACTTCCTCGTTTGGCGTTAAGCATTAAGTGAATAGTGCAACAATTCTTTGCCTGTATAGGTGCGGCTTACTTTCCTTCGATAAGTCGTCTCAGTGAAGCAGCACTAGATAAAAGAGCCGTGGAAATCCGTCGTGTAACAGGAGGCACATTACATGCACCCTAAGGATTCCTT
Organism: Liolophura sinensis; assembly: GCF_032854445.1. NCBI lineage: Eukaryota > Metazoa > Mollusca > Polyplacophora > Chitonida > Chitonidae > Liolophura > Liolophura sinensis. The sequence continues at coordinate 23,266,138 of NC_088300.1, forward strand.
CGTCGTCATATGACTGAAAAATTGTTAAGTACGACGTTAAGCACTCACTCGTGAGGTTATTGCTTATTCCTTAAAACGAATGCTTCAGACCACGACTATGCACCCGGACATCATTTATGGTATTCAAGCAACCCTATCATACCCTCTATACAGTCTTTGCTAAAAAGTATAATGCAGCTAATCACAGATTCTTTCATTCTGCTGAATTAGTTCTGGCCGTATTGGATTGATTCGCTAATGGTTATGTTTTGTTATTGACTCCTAAATTGATTGTGGGGATGTCAGTGATTTGCCATTGATTTTCCTTGACAAAGACTGAGCGCTATTGAGGTCTTGGACACATGAACTTCAGTTAACAGGTAGTCAGCTGATTGAAATGCATGGGATTGAAATAAACCTTAAATAGACAAACAGTTAAAGTTTTTGTTTATGAAATCAAGTACATCTACATTACAAGGGACCTCGCCTTCTGAAAGGATTAAACCGATTGCTCGATATAAGTATGTCCCTTGAGCGATGAGATCGCGTTTTCGAATTTAGGTCTTCCATCTGATATACCTTTAAGTGAGGAAGTCAGATACCGAGGAGAGTTCCGAGATTAACTGCGGGAACTCCGGTTTCCTCCAACCATAGCCATGACTGCCGTCGTATACAGCGTTAAACATCGCTCAAATGTTTATTATTCAATTTGCCAGTCAGCTTTCCCTACATACAAGACCTGTTTATGATGTGAGGGTGGGAGCTGAGAGCATTGCATACAAAGAATATCAAAACCGCGAGAATAAAACCACGCTGATATTGACATTAATTCAATGTGCGTTGTAGCCGTTGTTGAATCAGCAGTGAGTTGAAAATTTATACCTTGCCACCTGTATTTGTCATCGCACAAAGAGAATATTTCTGAAGAAATTTGTAACAACTGATGATTAATGAGAGTAGGTCAGGAAACAATGTGTATAGTAATAGATTCGTGCTGAAATAAAAGAAAATCTTAGTGAACAATTGCAGTTTGAACACAGCAATATTTACCACTTAACCCAGTACTTAATATGTTGGCTAGTCAAATATTTACGTAGTTTGCATTTTGGTGGTGTGACGGCTGCGGTGGCCTAATGATTAGACTGTCCACTTTGAAGATGGAAGACCCGGAGTCTCACCCAAAGACTTTATTAATGGTGCTTGTTGTGTGTCTCACTTTACCTGAGCTTGGCGATTAGTCCTGAGAGGTTAGAGCAGGAAACAGGACTGTTTGGCTGGTGTCAGTATAATGTGACTGGGTGGGGCGTCATATCAGGTGATACCTCTGTGGCGACAGCACTCGCTCTGCGATAAGAAGACACAGTATACTCACCTAATGACTCCAGGGTCTGAAAAATTGCGACGTAAAACTCAAAGCATACGTACATGTACTTACGTACATACTTATGGTGTAATTCGGTAGGTACTGGGGTTTAGACACCGATTGAAACGAAGAGTGCTTTGCAAACCTTAAAGCTTTTAATGAAAGCTAATTGTCTTCCAAACAAGTATTTTATTCTTCATTTTCTTCCAGATGCTAGCAACACAACTGCGTACAAGGCTACAGCAAATGAGACGATTGGACAAGGGCTTGGTTTTTCCTACCCCACGCATGCCATGATTGTGAATTGCTGCTTACTGACCTTTGGTGTACGCAGTTGTGAAAGTAAATACACCACATGCGCATTCAATCTTCCTGCGGATTCTGCACAAACCTGTCAACATTCGCGCATGTGCGAGTCAGAGCTTCGCCGAAAGTTTAACCAATTCTTTGGATGTGCACTGAGGCGAAGCTGGAATATTCTCTTTCATGGCGTTAATGGTATGTAGCTTCGGCCTTTGCAATTCTTTTTCTATAGTCTTCCTATTATCAATATTATATCATGCAACTCCATACATTTATTATGGATATAAATTTATCGTCTATGTGACAGGAAAGTAATATTGATTATTGCTCCTACAGAAATAATGGAAGTCTTGAGTGGCCATAATGGCCTACTGCTGTCAAAGCATTGTTTAAGTTTCAGATAGCAGATATGTATTCGGATATGTCCCTAGAGGATTATATTGCAGGTAACTTCCATCACCGTTAGCAAACCAAGCGTTGTTGAATATGCGAAGAACAATGCTTACATTTGCGCACGTTTTCATGGCACATCACGTTGAGGTTAATGTTTAATATGATGTTTACTGTTTACAGTTATCATGGCGAATTAATGGCAGTCCTCACGAAAACCATTCGAAATTGTAACTCTGACTCTTTGGTTCCACGATTATCCTTTGTTATTTTTTGATAGAGCACCTGGTGAATGAGATTGAAGAGGTTATGAATGATCTGGGAACGAAAACTTCATCCATCCGGGCACAGCTACCCATTAATGTGACGGAAATTTTGGATAAAGTGAAGCGCTGGGATCGTCTGACTATCTTTGAGGAGACGTCATCATTCCTGCTGATTATGTCAACTGAAGCCTACACGGAACTTATGTCGTCATTACAAGTAAATAGGTCAACGACTGGCACAAAATAATGAAACCGTATAAATTTACTTTATCGGCTTTTTTCCCTTTTTGGGGGTGTGCCCTCACATTGTTTAAGCATGCAGTCTATATATGCATTCCGTTTTTTTGTTCTCAACATACAGTAAATATTTGCTTGCATATCTTATGAAATATTCTGCGATTTTTGTCGTTTACTGGGTTGGTGGTTGGTGTTCTGTATATGTATATTCTCTATATGTGGCCGTGATCCGTTTTTTTATCATCTTAATGGTTTGTTTCAATGTGTAGTTTTCGTTTACACTTGGTTAACGCGTTTGTTCTGCTTCTTTAAGGTGTTTTACCCGCCATCTTGGGATTTGAATCATGTACAGATATTAAATATGTTCACCTTCAAGGTATTATCATTTGTTGAAGATGCTGCCTTCCGGTGTTGACGATTGACTATAATGCCTGCAGGTGTTAAGGGAGTTGTTGGCGGCTGCCGTCCTGAGTGATTCACGGTTGCCGCCCTGAGTGGCAGTTCTGCCGTTTCTCAGTTGTTGACGGCTGTCGTTCTGGGTTGCTCACAGCTGCCGTCCTAAGTGACTGACGATTGCTGCCCTGAGTCGCGAACGGCTACCGTCATGGGTTGTTGACGGCTGCTCTCTTTTCTAGATCCCTTTGTCTTTGATGGCACCGTTGTCTGTGATGTTGATTTAGTCAAGGGTTTCATGCCCACTGCCATTGTCTCCGTCTCCGTTACTGAAATTGATTTAATTTTATATATATAAAACATTACCTTACCCGTATATCCTCCGGGTACGGTAATGTGGATGTTGTTATTTTATAAGTGTGCTTGTTTTATCTCCACACAGTTTTTTCTCTCTCCAGGCTGCAGTTGTCCCTTTAGTTTCAGGAGACAATGACGACCTGGTCTCGGCTTCGACGATCGCCGGTCCTAGTGCTTGTGTGTGGCAGGTCGACTTGTCCCTGGGAATCGTTCTCTCCAAATTTGAACCCTGTCACGTTTTTACCAAAAAGCATTGTTATTGGCATCCAGTACAAGAGACCATCATACTGCAACCAAAAGGTAAATGCTTCTTGGCATCATAACAAACAGAAAGCCACGACATTCTGATATGCCCTACTTTTATCAATGATAAAATACAGAAACCTTTGTAACTGTCAAAGAATTATCTAACAAATCCACACAAGAAGTAACTAGGTCACTGCATCTGTATGTGTTTTAATACGATGACCTGATTACGGAGCCGTAAAAGTGACATGGTGAAAAAAAAAATTTTGGAAGAGAAAAAAAAACTACAAAAAAGCCCCCCCCCCATGGGACCCCGAGTTTAACTGACCAATCATAATTAAGGATTACGCTATAATCTCATCTGTATATAGGGGACTACTGCCTGATCGTCAGTCCCATTATGCTGTTGAAAGTTTGTCGCTTACAAATTATACTCTCTCGATCCTTAGATGTTCTTTAGACGACAGGGAAAGCCAACGCGATTTATAGTATAACCTTCAACAATCTAGGATTATTATTAATAAAGTAAACAATCAACCAAATAATACAATAAAGTTAAAACTTATCAAAGACGTCTTCTGACATGTATGTGACATAAAGTTAAGGCTTTTGGTCGTATCGTATAAATAGCTTGCCTTAGTTTCACCTTGTCTGGATCAAGTACTTAAATTCGTATAGTCTCCCACATATAGCTGTTGCAGTTGATATGAAAAGAACTCAACTAGGCTATATAAGTGGGGGGCTACACTCTGTGTTTTGTATTTTATTTTTATTTAGTCCATATATGTCTCTTTGAATCTGTTTATTAAAAAGCAGCCTCGTTGATATAGGGAAATGCATTAAATGCATTTAAAATACAAGTTATTTATCTCATGGTAAGACCCTAGTCAAAACATGTAGTTATCAGTGAGAGATGCGCGTCGGTGGCTGCAAGATTTGTTGTTTGATGGCAATTGACCTGCGAGATGCCAATTAAGTCGTTGCCCCGAATTTAAAAGGTGGGGGATTAAAAAGAAATTTTTCTCGTCCCCAAATTTTTTTTCTCCATGCCTGTTTTGTATCTACAAAATCTTTGTTTTTCTCTTCCAAAAATTTTGATTATTTTTACCATGTCTCTTTCACGGCTCCCTACAGGAATGATTATCACAACTATTTTTTAGAGTAACGTGCACATCAGGTCCACAATGCTCCCAAAGGCTTCATCTTTTCTTCATTTTGTTTGTTTTTAACAGGTTAATGTTTTTTCTTTCGTTTTGTTTGCATTTGTTTAGATACCTGATGTGCTTATTCATTTCGGATTTTTTTTTGTACAAGCAATTTTTTTTTTAACAGGTCAGTGTTTTTTTTTCGCTTGTGTTTGTATTCGTCTGGATACCCGCCCGTGTTGAAGGTACCTGTATCGGCTTTATCAGGTCTATCGACTAATACGGGAGGATTAGGCTTATTGATGATTTATTGATGCTTCGGTCGGTATTCAGAAAGGAACCGATCATTAGGTAATTGAATGGGATTAATAATGAATCACAGTATAGTCACAAAAGAGCATATCTGATATCGTCAGAATGACCTCTTTCTGCCCAATGTGTCAACCTGACTGGTTGACCTGTAGCCCTCAGACATACTTCCTTTTAGCGGTCGACATTATCTAAATACGCTTGGTTGCTTCTGTGCTCGTTAAACTGTACGTAAAAAGAGAAGCTATAAGATCCATCGAAAAAATCAATAATCAAATCCACTTACTGACCGTACACACAATAGGTATGTAGAGAAGAGAATTTCCATAACAATTAACCCTATGGATGCAATAAATCAATGCTGTTAACATGTGCCGTAAAAGCCCTTCTGCATCAGACTCAGTCCTATTTGTCTCTTTCGTCTTGTCATGTGACAGGTTAATGGAACATCTATATAACCCACGTTAAAAGGAGAACCTTAAGTTCCTGAATCAGTTAACCGATGTACGTACGTCCGATTTTGGAAACACTTTTCTGTATAATCTGTACAGGTGCTCGGCTAATTGAAAGGCACTGTTCGTAGATATAGACCAACAAAACCTTGTCTGTGGAGACAATTCCAACCAACCGTCTATGCTCTACCACAACCAGATAGCACTTTGCGTGCAGTTACTGCATTTGCTCTCTGACTGTTGCAATCAATCGATTTTTTTATTGCAGCTGATCAGTATTTATATTGCGTGTAAATCGCGTGAAGCGGTAGTTATTCCAACAATGTGAAACTTCTGGGCTCAGTCAAAAGAGTGGAAAATACATGGTGTGCTCAAAGCAAGAAATCTTCAGATAGCAATTCTTGGTAATGCGACTGTTACAGTAACAAACACATTTAAATATATTTATATTTACGTTCACATGACGTATTAAACACTTTGCCTTAATAAGCGTATTTTTCTCATTCGTAACGTTTAGGTATTATTATTTTTTGCTAATTTCCGCATAGGTGTACTGTCCTCGTAGCGATTGTGACGTCAGGGTTCATACCGTGGCGGACAGTGGTGTAACCATACCCTGGAGCTGTACGTCTGATGACATGGTGAACAAAGTATCTATCGGGATCCGCAACCTTCTAGCTGGACGACATCTCATTGCTAGCACAAATGAGGTAAGTTTCATTTCACCCCGACGAAAGCCCCGGACGTACCATCGCCATCGTCACATTTTCAGTAACAATCGTGAATCAAAGCTATCTTAATAGGGAACATTATACTTGAGTGTTGAACAGTACTTATGGAAGGTTTGGGGTGCGATGCAATGAACAAGTAAGGGTTTAGAATTTTTTTTTACTTCCTAAACGGATGGTGGAGGGGAAGGGGGGGGGGGGGGCGAGGAGACATGATCTTTCAGGTCATTCAAACATTTTTTCACATATATAGGACTGCATTTTTACCACCATAAAATAGAGTTGATGAGATCATTTCCAATAAGAATAAAAAAATAATATCTTGTGACAAAAATTACAAAAGATGTCATGTCTTGTTGGGGGACGCTCCTTATTGAAATGCTTGTATATTGAAGGCCATTCCATTTAGGCCCACTTTGCCGATATTGACTGGGCCGGTTTCGTGTTACACCCTCACCCAAGTAACATTGAAGGGTCGTTTAGAATATCAAAAATAATTTTATATGTAACAGATTCACTTTGTACCGTAGGTTAGATAACACAGAGTAGATAATACAAACAGCGTCGATGTCTACAATGCTAGAATATCCCATGAGTTAAAGCGTAAACCCATGCATTGTATTTCATAACAGAAAGTGCAATACCGAAAATCTCTCTATCACGATATTCCCCTATAGCATTGTGCGAATACGTACTCTACCCGATGCACCCTCTGCCTTCAGGCGTATGCAAGGCGCCTCTAACATCAATCAACAAATAGCAATACCACGTTTGTCCCTTAATGGTGTTAACAGTCTGCATGGTGGAACATGTCGGTTATAGGATGTCAAATGTGATGACAACACAGCAGTTTTAAACTAGTAACGTCAATTAAACTGTTATTAACATCACTACATTTTTACTTAATTCTGCTTTAATCATTGTTCTGGTGGACATGTAGTTTGCCAATATTTATGTATTTCACGGACACCTGGAATAAAAAACCCTAAACGAAGTGAATTACAATATCCCTTCACAGTTTATTGGCAAACTTAAACAGTTATGATCTTCGTCAGCTTCGTCAATTTCGTAAGTTAATGCCAAAGTAAACTCATATCGTCAATCGCGCAGTTATCTTACAATGCTTTATGAACTTATTTACAAGGCATTTGCTTAGCGTCCAAGAATATTTCATAGACCTATATCTGACGGTGGACAATAATGAGTAAACGGGACAGTCAGGCAAGACCAGGGCCACCCAGGATCTGCTTGATAAACTTCTGACTTAGAGCCTTTCTTTTGATTAACTCATTCATCTAAAATGATTAGAGCATTCTCTTCGATTTGCTTGCTGATGTCTGGATGTGCCGCCGTCGTATACGTGAAACATTCCTGATTATTGTGTAAAACACATCAAATAAATCATCTCTGAGTGAGCAATTTTCACGGCGCATATACTGAGCATGCTTCTTTTCATCTCGCTAATCAGGCAGGCATGGCATATTCTAAGTATTGCTTTTATACACATGTCTTTTGTGTATAGCAGTTTTGATGTGGAAGGTGGAAGTGTGAACTTACTTGAAGATATATTTCTTTCCCATACCGGACAGTTAAAGTTATTGGGAACAGCTTAAGGTTATCTGGAAATGTTACAAATAGCCACTGGATGCTTCGGGAAATGGAAATGTATAACTGATTCTCATTTTAATTTGACAGTGGCCCCCTTTTGTCATCAAGAGACAGGCTGAGAGAGGAGGTATCATGTACGAGGGCTTCTGTATTGATATCTGGAGAATGTTATCTGATCGACTGAATTTCACGTGAGTCCTAACAATGTATTGGCATGTTCTATACCTAATGTTATAAATGCACTGATTTATTAAATTGGAATTTGACACCGTTCTGGAGAATAGGCATGCTTCATCTGATTGACAGAGTTGAGGTTTACGGGTCAGGGTAACAGGACAGAACCAGGAGGAAACACCCGCCCTTCACCATGTAGGGAAAAGTAGTTCCCCTATACGAATATTATATTTTTGAATCGGAACAGAAAATTCTTGGGCAAAAGAGCTTTATTGACTTATATTATATACATTTGACTTTAAAGATCACGTTTGTCTAAATGTAATTTATCTCTTGGCCTATTTTGGGTGTCTGTTAGTTTGCTGTCCAAAATACTACAATTTATATCCAAATGTATTGTTTCTTTATCTTATTTATTAATGCTGTTTACATGATTTTTTTTTTTTGATTGGTGTTTTACGCCGTACTCAAGAATATTTCACTTATACGACGGCGGCCAGCATTATGGTGGGTGGAAACCGGGCACAGCCCGAGGGATACCCACGACCATCCGCAGGTTGCTGGCAGACCTTCCCACTTTCGGCCGGAGAGGAAGCCAGCATGAGCTGGAGTTGAACTCACATCGACCGCATTGGTGAGAGGCTCCTGGGTCATTACGCTGCGCTAGCGCGCTAACCGACTGAGCCACGGAGGCCCCCTGTTAACATGAAGTAGCGGTGACAACATGTACACAATGTATTCTGTAAATATGTACAGTCATATCTCTCCCTTGTCCTTGTAAAGTACACCATTCATGGGAGGAGAGACATTTTTCTTTGCAGCGGCAGTATAATAGTTACGTGTAACTCCAGATTTGCTAGTTTCAGTTTCGCTTTCATCCTTGCACTAGGCATGAATTTGATGTCTGTATATATGATTTCGTCAACGAAACTTCGCAAAATGTTAATTCATTGGCGGTCTTTTGCCATATTTTCAGATACGAGTTCGTGGAACCCAGTGACGGTGAGTGGGGAAAGCTTGTCAATGACACCTGGACAGGGCTGGTCGGACAGTTGCAGAAAAGGGTAGGCTGTTAAATATGTCGTTGTATGACCGCGTAGTGATATCACATATATAGGTCAAGTGAAGCGTCATCAGTAAGTACATGGAGTATAGTATAGTACAGAAAAAAATTATTTACATATCGACATTTTTATACCATAGACATGTCAAAAGTTTGCTTTATACAATATATCGTTCTATACGTTAATAATTATAACAATAATATTACATTTTACTACAGAAAGAATTACTGTCTAAAAATAGACCAATGCCACGAGCACTGAATACACGCCGTGCAGCTTTCAAAAAACAACTGACAGTTTAACTTAACGAAGGTTGAACAAGCGAAACAGTCTACAGAGTTGTAACGACTAGCTGCAATTTAAGCATCAGCTAGTGTTCTCGTGAAGATTCGGATGACGATTCAATAAGACAAACACGTCGTCCTTTGAGTGCTTCATGATTGTAATGAACATGCACGTGAAAGACATCACCCGATGTGGGACCGCCCACTGCTAGGCTTACTTCTTGATATTCTGCCCCATGAAAAAAAAATGTTGCCATCACGAACTCTCTTATAAATAAAAAAATTTGCAACGCACAAAGTTTTAGGCCTACAGAATAATGTTAGGAAAAACAATGGCCTACCCGATCTTTCCGTTCTCGGGATTTGCTTTGCCTTCGTGGCGATATCTGTATGTCGTAGTCAATGCCGAGGATTTCCACATTGATTCGATTATCTCTTGTCACATTTATAACTCCTTTTTTGTCAATTTTAATGATATCTCCTGGTCGAAAGTCGACAATGTTGACATTTGCAGACGACAAAAGTTGTTGAAAAAAGTGGTGCCAGTACAGCCGAGTTGTAACTTTTGATTGGTCGATTTGATGAATTCAAAGATACACGGACCAATCAAAAAGCCAGTCTAAATGTTACATGACAATCTTTACTCAGGCTGCATTGGGTTATAACATTTATCTTTGTTAAAACCTTTCGTGTTGAAAAATTCTACCGCGACAGTCATGGAGGCCTAAAGGGGTTTTGTGCATGTCTTTCGTGCAATGTGATAAAATCCAATAATATAATAGGTCAAAATATGTTCACTTGATTGGTGTTCACTTGATTGGTATTCAAGAATATTTTACTCACATGATGACAGTTATCATCAGATGAAACTCATCATCCATACGTTATCCAGCAAGAATGTACAGTTGTCGAAGTTTCTAAAACATAAGAATCTGTCTAATCTAATTGTGTTGCTTGTTTGCAGGAAGTTGATGTTGCTGTTGCCCCGCTATCCGCCCAGCCGGCGCGCGCACCAGTTATGGACGTGTCGCAATCTTACTTGCAGCTGGAAGGGAAACTACTGGTGGCGCGAAGTACAGACACCCAGTTCCACAGTCTGCTATACGTGTTCACAGCACCAGTGCTGGTTCTGCTGGCAGTGGTTCCGCTCTTAGTCGCTATGTTGTTGGTAGCGCTAGAAAAGCTGATGGGGAGATATAACAATAATAGCTGGACCAAGACGACTGGAGTAACAAAACTGTCAAACGCCATCTTGCTGGTGTACGGTGCCGTAGTTTGCCAAGGTAAGACGACAATCTAATACCACTTGATTTTCGGTCCTACATGCTTATGATATCTGAATGGGGATGACAGCTCCTTCTCAAGTAACCTGTAGACTGATATACCGTTACTTCTTGTGATGCTTTTCGTCATGGAATAACTTCATATATTTCCATATATACTTGATGAGTGTCACAAATAATGAAACTTCTCAGACATGCGAAACGCGCTACGATATGCTTGTATGCAATCGTGTCAAAGTGCCATTAGGACAAAATCCTTCGCCTATTCATACATATCACATATCATCGTATCATCGTTCAGACATACATATCACTATCAAAAAGCCTCAGGTAAGATCAGCATAGGCTTACTGATTCTTCATTTTGTGTGTGATTGTTAGATAAAGAGTTATTGTTATTTTTATCTCTTTATCTTGGCATAATTAGCTTGTTGGTACAAAACAAATCCTAAGTTTGTTATATCTTGATTGTTGTTTTTTTCACCTGCAGCCAGTCCCTTCCGGCCTCAGAGCGTGTCTGGCAGAACCTTGGTAGCTTTCTGGTGGCTTTTCGGTATCGTATTTGTCAACACATTTTCAGCTTATATGATTGCTAGCCTGGCGGCGCCGTCAACCAAACATGACGTCAGTTCTCTCAAAGAACTCGTTAATTCTCCAAACTACAAGTGGGGGATGTTAGGCAGTACAATATTCCCATTCATTCTAAAGGCAAGTGTCATCTTAATTACGTAGGTTCGACATACAAATATGCATTTTTACACAGTTTCATTGTGGAGTATGTGTATGGGATTACATTTTGTGTAAATCTTGCCACTTTCCTGTTGATGAATTCAGTTAGAGCCTAATCCATACGTGATGTAATATGATGACAACACAGCATCTTGAGTAATGTGATGACAACACAGCATCTTGATGCAGTGTGATGACAACACAGCATCTTGATGTAATGTGATGACAACACAGCATCTTGAGTAATGTGATGACAACACAGCATCTTGATGCAATGTGATGACAACACAGCATCTTGATGTAATGTGATGACAACACAGCATCTTGATTAATGTGATGACAACACAGCATCTTGAGTAATGTGATGACAACACAGCATCTTGATGTAATGTGATGACAACACAGCATCTTGATGTAATGTGATGACAACACAGCATCTTGATGTAATGTGATGACAACATAGCATCTTGATGTAATGTGATGACAACACAGCATCTTGAGTAATGCTAACCCATTTAGGCCTAATAAATTGCAGTTAACAGCACGGCGTTATTTTTACGTAATTTGGCTTAAGGGGCGTCTAATCGAGCTGCTACTATTTTAGCATCCATATGAACAGTTAGAATAAAGCCCTAACTTAGGTAAATTGACAAGAGGCCGGATTTCACTGGTTACTTCAGACCATGCATTTGCCAACTATAACACTGTCGTGACGTCGCTGCTATGTTTAATTCTCTGTGATGTAGATTTAATTATAAAATTGCTTGTCTGTTCACCTAACTGGCCTGATGTTTAAAACGTTAGCTGGCTGCTACTATCAGACTGTTGACCAATGATGTGCCGAGTTCGAATCCAGGTCAAGGTGTTTCAGCATTGACTTTAAATCTGGAGATTTACCAACTTCTTGTCATGGCGAAAATCAGTGGTTTACTCCTATAAACTGGACCGCCGTCATGTAAGTGAACAATTCTTGATTATCACCCTAAACATCAGTCAAATATATGGAGAAATACATATATGCGGTGTTTTGTCCACGTACAGAACTCAAAAAAACCAGTGTTTCAAAAACTTTGGCAAGGGATATCAAAACTGAGTGAAGAGGATGAATCGATTCTCAGTGATGATTTTGAAGTTCATCTTCAGAGGATGAGGACTGAGAAATATGCCTATATAGGACCTGTGCCTGCCTTGAATTTTTACAACGCCAGTCACTGTGAATTCAGGAGCGGGCGGGATTCCTTCTTCACAGCTCGCTATGTGTTCGGCCTGCCGAAGAATTCGCCATATACAGAAGTCATCTCCAGAGAGTGAGTGAGAGGCTCAGCGGCCACTTTCATAAAACCTTCCATGCTCTCTTTTTGCGTAGCTTACTCTTAAATCATCTCGAAGTCGGGAGACCAATCAAACCCGGGTTAGTTCATACCAAAGTTTTTGGTAATGGTACTTGTTGTGTCGTCGCTTGGCGCTCAGTACTCAGAGGTTAGAGCAAAGAAACAGGACTGGTTGACCCAGTGTCAGTTCTAATGTGACTGGGTGGAGTGTCATCTCTTGTATTTTGATGATACTTCAGTTTCGGCAGCACTTTGTCGGCATGGGTTCGCCAGGCCACAAGAAGACAGAGCATATGTACACACACCTAATGACTCCTCGTTGTCATGCTACTGGATCCTTGGTGACAATAAGCGATCCATGGTGTTAACACATTGTGATAGCTGGCGCAGTCTAGCGTTGGACCACTAGTCTTCTTCGAATTAGATATGGTTTGCATATCTGTACGTCATATGTGGGAAAGTTCGTCAGTAACTTGCCAAAGGCCTGTGGTTTACACCGGACACTCAGAATTCTTCCACCGAGAAATCTGACCGCCTTCGTACCAACTTCACGGAACTATTGCCATAAGCTTTACGACCATGTTAGATTAACATCAATATCTAGAAGCAAACTATATAGGCCTATATCGTAGCACATTATCTTCTAGTTTTTGTCTCCCCCAGCTGGAAGCTGGATAACTCTTTCACACTCGCCCGAGCACAACAAACGCCCCTGCCTTTATGATGACCTACTCGGGCATAATGGTTAATCGGTAGAACTTGATACTTCAGAAAGATCCTTGATGGCCAAGATCTGCTCGAGCAATGACACATTATCGTGTGGTAGTACTTTCCGGGTGACTGTAACCTCAAGTAATGCATGCATCTGATCAAATAGTTATATCGATGTCTTTGTGTTGTAAATCCAATGAGTATTTCCCATTAACATTATCTGGCTTCTAATGGAAAAAGACCACGAAAATGTTCGGTATATGACACACCTTTTTTATTTGTCTTTTTATCATTGACTTTTTGGGGGTAATTTATGCTGTAACATCAAGAATTCTTTAGTTTATAGACACTCTTTCATTCCCCAACCCTGGAAACATCATAAAACCTTCATATTCGCCAGGTACTTGAGATAAAGTCTCAATAATTACCTAATAAGAAACACTTGGATTTGAACACGTAACGTAATTAGCCATGGGTTAGTGCATGGTTTGCCGGATCACCCATTAGAATAGACTCTTTGGTCACTCAACCATTCATCACTATGGCGGCTATATTTAAGGAGTGAGTGAGTGCTTGGTGTTTAACGTCGTACGTAACAACTTTTCAGTCATATGACGACGAAGGAGTTTTTAGAGTGCGTGTAATATGCCTCCTTGTTCCCGGACAGATTCCAACCGTCCTTTTATCTAGTGCTGCTTCACATAGACGACCTACCGAAAGCAAGTAAACTGTCCCGCCCGAGCCATTATACCGATACGAGTTAACTAGGCGTTGCACTCTCCCCTTAATGAGGAACGTCAAGTGAGGAAGATACATCTTCCTCTTTTAAGGTCTTAGGTGTGACCTGACCCAGGATGGGACCTGCATCTACCGCCTCCCGAAGCCGACGCTCTACGAACTGTGTTATCAGGGATGATTGTTACACCTATGGAACATGGATATGTATGTATGCATATATACTTGGGTTTTTACGTCGTACTTAACAACTTTTCAGTCAAATGACGAAGAGGCGTCATTCGGCGTGTCTTCTTACAGCAGGGCGAGTCCATGCCACCAAGTGCTGCCGTCACTAAGTATCATGCCGAGCACATCAGACATGATACCTGACCAGTCACGTTACACTGAAACCGGCCCAAACATCTTAATACTGAGCGCCAAGCGAGGAAATAACAAGTACCATTTTTAAAATCTGTGACATGACGCGACTCGGGTTTGACCCTAGGTCTCCAGTTTCGAGGCACCAACTTTAAAAACTATGCCACCAAAACGGTCGAGAAACCTTGGATGGGACATGACGTAAACGAAAAGGACTTTTGATGCCAAATTTGTAACATTTGAAAAAGAAAAGTTTATAGCAAGGAAAAAATTTGTGTTCGCAATTGTAATCTATTAAAAAGTCTATTTTCAGACTGCTGGATTTTGAGGAACTGGGCTTTATGCTTGCCATTAAGAGACGCTGGTTTCATATACAATCCAAGTGCGACCATCAAGTCCACCATAAACAGACAGTAGTGGGATTAATCCACGTGCAGGCTGCTTTCTTCGCCTTGGCAGTTGGCATCGCCGCCGCTGGCTTCGTCTTAATTTGGGAAAAAATTCTCAGATTGTGTCATGAAATAATTGTAGAAAATAAGACCTGATTAAGACCAGCGAGCCTCTTCATACGATAGGGTGGCCATGGAGTGTACCTGGGGGAAATGAACCCATCGGACCTTCGTTCATAGCAAGGGATTTTATACAGTATGATTATGCCTTTCGTGGAAGCAGTTATCTCCCGTTGTTATTCGTAAAGCCAGGTGTCTAGGTCTTCTGCTAGACTCAGTAATTCTTTGTGATAAAATTAATGTGACTGTATATGTGCCTTTTGTGTTTATATCCAAGTAGATACTTAAGGATAAATACCATACTGTAGGTAATGCATGTTTTTGATTGTTGTTGAAAGTCATACTCAAGAATGTTTTACTTCTACGATGGCGGAGGAAACCGGAGTGCCCGTGGTAAACCACCTACGTTTGGCAGGTTACTAACTAACTTTCTCACATGCGACGCAGAGATATGCACAAGACATTGGTGGGCGACTAGTTATATTTGTTGTTATATTACCTAGCGTGGTCGATCGATTTTATGTTCTCACCAAGGTCCAATGAAGCGACAGCTGCATCTACAAAAGTTCCTTTCATCAAAGAATTTAATAGAAAAAGGAACTGCACCATACCTGGTAACGCTACCTGACCAAGGGCGGTGGATTTCTTCTCGTTTTTTAGAGTTTATTTCGCTTACATTATGTTTTTGTTATATGCACAATTTCCATGAAACTGAATACTACTTATAGGAGAATAATGGAACAGCCTGTTTGGTAAATCTGTTATGTAACAGATAAAATTAATCTATCCCAGAAGAACTGTAGGAAAGAGATCATTGCATAGCGATGAGAGTAGTTTGATTTATTTTTTTAGAATATTGTTCGACTTAGTAAAATGCATTTAAAACTTTGGATTCTGCTGTGGCCTTTTTTGACCATATTGAGACCAGTTATGTCACTTCAGCTTTTTGCCACTTGACACTCTTAGATTACTATATTTCATCGTTCAAAATACATCTTGCGCTATGAATGCATCCCACATATGGTCATTGGAGCGAACTATTTCAAGCCAAAAATATTGCTATTTTGTCACTGATAGCCTCTAGGCCCCACCAGGCCACCATAAAATGCCAAATTTTAAATGCATTTTAGACGTTTAGAAAAAATAAATAAATAAATAAAACTATTTTCCTGGACAAAGCTTATTTAAACCTTATTTTAGTGCTTTCCTTAACTTTTAAGCTATGCTCACACAGTGTGATTTATCGTATCGACTCGTCGAATGAAAGTGGCGAAACGCTCTGGGATGCGACAAGCCGCGCCTTGCGCGCGAACAGAGGGTAATTTTTCATTTTTTTTTACTAGACGAGACAGAGCTTCGAGCTCTTCGAACGATATAACTACATATAGCATAGATTTCCTTCATTCATAAGCCACATATTCATAAAAAAGGACTTTAAGCTTTAAGCAAACAGAGAAAATCGCGATAATAGAAAAATATACTGCAGGGTTTTTTGATTGAAAGTCTGCAGATCACGCGATTCTTCTCTGCAGTTATATATTTAGGAAAACGATGACAGTAGTGCCTGTGTCGATCACATTTTAGCATGGATGTGCGATATTAGAATCTAGACGTCTCTTTTCTTCCAGTGTTTTCTTACCTGCACGAGTACTATACAACCAAAGAGCAGTGAGTTTTGGGCACATGGGCGTTGTAGCTGGTGACGCGGTATCCTTCAGACTACCAGCATAACAATCAGGTGGCGCAGTAGGCCTTGCAGGACAAGTGATTATGTCGGAGATTTGTGCCGTGACTTCCAGTGCTACAATCGCAGTTTTAAATCAGGAAGTCTGCCAGGCATATGCACCTTGCCCCGCAAAATCGGTGTTTAACACCGAACTCTCTGACTATCACCATTCGTAATCATGACCGCCGTCACAGAATTCTTCAGCACGGCGTTAAACACCAATCAAATTGTTATGTGAACAACTGCCGTCAGCTTCTAAATTTAGCTTGCCACTGTTTACATCTGCAGAGTTCAGGACCTGTTGTCTGCCTCTGCCTTAGAATGTTCCAGAATACCCTCAGTTTGGGGCCTGTTTGTTTACAATAAGTGTTGAAGAATTTTCTTATTCTAGAAAACTCCACCAGTCTATACAAGACGTATGAAAGCAGGCCAAAGGGGGAGAAAGGAGAATTATTGAGAGTTTGGATACTTTCGCTGTGTGTTACTTTAGTGGGCCTTTTGTGCTGAATTTTGGTGTCTTTATAGCCTCTGGCTTTGTTATATCATATCTCAACCGAGCACTTGTTCAGTCTGAACTTGTATATTTAATTTGTGCTCTTGTGTACACAGTGCTTATTAGTACATGGACCCTGTCTGTGGAATTTTGTGTATATTTCGTCATACACTCAGTTATACTGTGGATTTTCCCTCTTATGAATATTGCCTCCGTGCAATTTTTAAGCATTGTGGAGTATATGCGTCCGTTTGGACTTGACACCGTTGTACATGACAGTACTTTAGTATTTGTATAGATACTGCTATCCTTTCTTGTTAAACTTAAGTACTTTAGTACTTGTAAAAGTCTTGTTATCTGTTCTTGTTAAACCTAATAAATTGTTGTAAAATAAAATCTGCTGGTTTTGGTTACTTTTTTGTGCGGCTAAACTGTCGTGTATTTCGAACAAGCCATCTCTTTATAATACAGACAGTTTGGGTCGTAACAAAATGAACACATGGATAAATAAATATCACCTCGGCCCTCATTGTGCTGATTTTTTCATGCAGTTAGGGTAGGAATGTCTTGGTGAGACGGTGCTTTGAACCGTGGGTTAAGTCAACATCTTCTGATGAGATCGATCTTCGCGGCAAAGAATTACACGCTGGGAAAGCTTCAATCACTTCTTAATCTCTTACACAGTACGGTACACTACTACCTGGAACCTGTATGCCTAGCACTAGATAGCATGCATTAAAACGCCCGATTAACTTTACATGTGATCCAAAAACCTACATTAGGACCCATACATGTCTGTTTATTAATTTACTATAGTACCCCAAGGGGACTATATTTGTACGCCTCGCTTGTCCAGTAGTGAGTCCATCACAAGAGTTTTCCGCACCTTTTTCGAAACGGTAAATCGTAAAGCGGTTAAAATTTAGTTTCGCCACAATGATGTAACTAATCAAGTTCTAGTTTTAAGACATCCTCTTTCTTTTCGACTAACCGTATGGCGGTTTTTTTTTTGTACTAGTACATATGTACTTTGTTACAGCCATAAATCTGGCGACTCAAAATGGTAAAGGGAGTGCTTCTTTGATTGGTGTTAAAGGTGGTACTCATAATTTTTCGCTTCTAGGAAGGCCATTAGTTTAATGAACAGCAAAAACCGGAGTGAACCATCTTTAAGAAATAACAGACAAATTGTCGTGACAGTTTTTGATTCACAGAACGAGCTGGTTGTGCACGCTGCATTGGTGCAAGACACGTGATTTGCAATGAACTTGTAAAACCTTCATCGCGTCACTTTCGACGGCCTATTACTACTACATGTAATACAAGGGAATCTCAAATCTGAACCCGAGCCTAGTGGGAATTAGCGATTATCTACATTTGTACACGAAAGTATTGATTACGAATTATTATCGATGTCTAAAAAAAAATGAAAAGCATATGATCAATACCTGCACTTAAGTCAGTTCTGAAATCAACAAAATGACGATTGATGATCAAATGTACATACAATTTTAATGTCATGAATTTTTCTGTAAAAGAGTTACAAAAAAAGCACACATTTAATCAAAGGATTGGTAATTGGGTACTAAGATTTGGAACCACTTTGTCTCCAGTCTAGCTTGGCCTATTGTGATTACTCAGCTACTCTCATGCAAATGAGCCAATGTGTGTTCACATATGACATGAATGAATTAATGCAGTTAGGCAAAAATATAATTCCTATGCATGTAAATCAAATTTGATACAATTGTAACAAAGGCTCAGCATACACAATTTTTGTTTCAAATATAGTTGAAGTATTTAAGTGCATGTAAATTTATTACAGCCTTAACCCAGGCTCAGCATAAGTTATCTGAAACAGTTTTTGTTTTGCACATAATTATTTTTATCAGTATAACCATATATGGAGTATACAATACTAAATATGCAAGTACTGACAAATCAGGTAATATGGTAAAGTCGGAAAAATGTATCCACACTATTGTAGGTGCTCTGGGAAATACATGCACATGTACTCTACACACACACAATACTACAAAGGTATACAAAATCAGATGCTTTAAGCCTATCAATCATGCACACATGGTGTTTACATGACGAAGATCCTGTTGTTCAAAAGTCTATTAGCTAATACCAGTATTAAGTCCTTTAATATATTTATGATTTAGAGAAAACACAGCAACCGAAATCAGAGACCAAATCGAACAGCAGCAGATTTAGTTCATATTAATATACTGTTACACAATTATTTTGGGACCAAGTGCAAAACTGAATAGTTGGCCTAAAGTTAAATCTGGTATTAATCTTAAGACAGTGTAGAACAACTGGCCCTAGGTGACATTAAAGTTTCATCAAACAACCATTTCGCAAATATTGAAAGAAATATAAAAAATTACATCCTGAAATTGTTGGGACCAGCAGGAGCTGTGCCCAAATCTGCTAACTTACATGTACTTCATAATCTAACTTTTCATTGCTATAGGAGAAATCTGTGGCTGACATTTACTCTGAAGTGAGATCTAGGTCATGGTTTTTCTGACAGAATACTCCACCATGGCCCAGTTATTCAATAGTATATTAGCTAATACTGGTATTAAGTCACATTACATATTTATGATTGTATCAAAACCAAGCAATCAACAGAGTTTTACAGAAACCAAATGGAACAGCAGCAGATTCAGTTCATATCTAATATACTGCTATACACAATTATTTTTGGGCCAAGCACAAAACTGAGGACTGGGCTTGAAGTTAAATCTGGTACAGAGTCTTAACACAGTCTTGAACAACCGACCCCACGGTGAGGATTACACATAACGAACGTAGCACCATCCATATTGCCCTCTTCCAGCAGTCAAGCCATGTAACCGGCTTCACATTTCAGGATCCAATCGTGTCCACCAACCCGCTTCCCTCCACGCCGTTGTAGAAGAAAAAGTTGTTGTGAGGTTGATCTTTCTTTGACACAGCCTATGAGGGTGAAAGAAAACAGGGATAGTGTGAACATCACAAGTATGTGGGTGGGTACAGTGTCACAGTGGATGAAGATCCAGTACATTGTACAGGAAGAACACTACAATGGCACCATGTGAATGAGTCTCCCAAAAGAACATTATAGCTATTAAAACACACGATGTAAATCTGTGTTCACATGTAATGACAATGTGATTACCACAGAAACCTCCAAGTTGTTTGCATGTAAAATTTCACCCATCAGTTCACCAAAATCAACTTGTCCACAAGTATTGAAGTTTTAGCACCTTAGCTTGAGGAATTACACCAGACTCCAAGCATATACCGGGCATGGAGATAATGAAAGCTTTACTGTAAATGTGGTTACCATGGTAACATCCAAATTTGACTAGCCCCTGCTGTATAACACATCCTTCTTTACTCTATGACTGATTGTAGAAAGTCGCCATTACCTTGATTATTTCCTGTCCTAGAACTCCCCCTACCACAGCGCAAACTGGACTCAGCTCAGCAAAACAATGGCTGTAGAAAATCACATCATGTACATCAGTTAAATAATTCAAAAGACACTGCAAGGCGCATAGCAATATAGCAGACAAATCCGTAAAGCAGTCATTTTAATGTCAAATGTATTTGGCCCAAAGCATATTTGGCTCATGGTATGGGACCAATATATTATAAGAGACACCAATCTTGAAAACTCTCTCTTGATTCATTCAAGGGACAGGACTTCCACGTAAGATAATTGTCAGAGACGTAGTTTATATAATGATGCCAATATCGTCATGTGGTCTATATACCAAAATATAACAATCAGCATCCAAAGGAAAATAAAATAAAGCATACCCATAAATGCACTATACATTATCTTTAAGATTGCATCCTCAGTTCTAATATAATCTATCTGTATAAAGGAGCAATTTGCTATGATAAATTTATTTATTTATTTATTTATTTGATTGGTGTTTTACGCCATACTCAAGAATATTTCACTTATACGACGCCGGCCAGCATTATGGTGGGTGGAAACCGGGCACAGCCCGGGGGAAACCCACGACCATCCGCAGGTTGCTGGCAGACCTTCCCACTTACGACCGGAGCTATGATAAAGAAATGGCATAAAATATAAAGCTTGTAATGTCTGAGTTATGGGTTATGGGTGACATGCCATTACTCATGTATACAGTTGTAGATAAAAAGATAAGACTGCTTACTATTAAAGAACAGAAATAACAACCTTTCATCTATGCCTAAGTGCTACCCAAAACGGGTATAGCTGGCAGTATGTAACAGTTATAGTATTTTTTCTTCTAAGTTGTCCACCCTTATCCCAACTGTCATTCAGAATGCTAGATTTGTTAAAAGAGTTGCACTGGTACATGCACATATATAGCTGCATATTTTTCGGTTTAGGTGGTAAAATTGAATTCTTATCTTTGTAAATTTCTAGTCTTTCATTCTTTAACAGCAAAACTTATCAAGAAAGTTTTAAGGATAGCCTTCAAAGGCCACCCAAACAACACAAAATCCAAAATGGTGCCTTTTACCACAGATATAATTTATTTATTTATTTATTTATTTGATTATTGTTTTACGCCGTACTCAAGAATATTTCACTTATACAACGGCGGCAAGCATTATGGTGGGAGGAAACCGGGCAAAGCCCGGGGGAAACCCATGACCATCCGCAGGTTGCTGCAAGACCTTCCTGCCACAGATATAAATATGAGGCTATATTAATACTAAGGCCATTAGTCATATATACACCATTCTGAAAGGCCAGTAGAACTAAATAATGACTATTTTGTATTATGTCACACGCACACTCCTTTACCGCATTGTTCACCTGCACCAAGGTCACAAAGGTCAGATCTACTGAAGATCCTCACAATTACAAAAGTGTCACTAGACAATGGCCTGAGTATTCTGATTAGAATGTGGAATCAGTACTTGGGGCAGGTATGAGTTTTAATGATGAAAGTTTGAAATTCTGGGCGAGAGGACACAAGGAGACAGGTGATGATGAGGCTGCGAGTGACGTGGCCTTGGTGTTGCCTGGCACCCTTCCGGCTGCCAGCATTGGAAGGTCCAGATTTTTACGGTCAACCTACGTCAAGATTATTATTGCTGCTTTCTCACAGGCTGGGCCAGGTATGCACCAAAGCTTATTGGCCACGGAATGTTTGACACTGAGTTACAGCACTAAACATTAACATTGTCGCTTATGGAAAATGAACAGGGGTCTGAGGCCATGTGCCAAGAGAGGTGAAGAGTTCAAGCCTACATGTACACAGACGACTGATGAAGACAAAGACTTACCTGAAGAAATCATTTGGCAAAACTTCTTTGTTGATTTTGTGTTTATCCAGAATGTCATCACGGATTTTAAGTAGAGTTTCAATATCTGTACTCACAGAGCCTGTTGACGGACGACGACCTTCTGCGTCTATAAACTTTAACAAAACTGTAATTACAATAACATTTTCAGGTGAGAAACAGGCATACAATTTCACTTCTGCGGTGTTTCACCTATAACTTTGACCATGACTGAGTCACTCATTTTGCCTGATTCTGTAAGTTTCATTCATCATAGAATGAATGAGTGAATGAATGAATGAATGATTATGGCTTAATGCCACATGAGCAAAATTTCAGCCATATCATGGTGAGAACAAGGTGAAACACATGGTGATCAAAGTTTTCGAAACAAAAATGTTCGGACATGTTTAAAATCATAGAGAAAAAACCAAAACAGTTAAAACTCAAAAATCAGCATATTTTAATAATAGTATATCAAGAAATCTATATGTATATAACTTTTTATCGATAAAGATTTATGACAATTAAAGTTTATATTTTATGATATGGGCCAATGGCTCTCAAATATTTTACGACAGCATCTATATTACAGTTGACTGTGTAGAATCTTTGCCGAACATGGGCAAAGTCCACACAGTCAACCAGGATATGTTTGATGCCGTATTGAGCACCACATCCAACACATTCTAGGACAGAGCGCCCATCAAGGATAAAATTGTGAGTTAGACGAGAATGCCTGATACAACAGCTTGTTAAAACTACTTGATCTCTATGAGACATACTGTGAGTATACAAAATGGATGCCAATATGACCTAGGTGTTTTAGGCCTTACTCAAGAAATATTTCACTTGTATGACAGCGGCCACCATTAGAAGAAACCGAAGAGAGCCTGGAGGAAACCACAACCATCTTCAGATTGCTGACGGACCTACCAAATTACAACTGGAGAGGAAGCCAGTATGAGCTGGACTTGAACTCACAGTGACCGCACTGGTGAGAGGCTCCTGGGTCATGGCACCGAGCTGGCGTGTTAACCTCCACCGCCAAAGAGGACCCCATTTCTTAACCGTTTTACTGGTTTTTTTTGCAATTTTTTTTAATTGCTCTTTGATTGTGAAACAAGTTTTTTCGCTGCCTTTTCTTTGACCACAAATAGTATATAATTAATGTCACACTGTAGTCACAGGGAATATATATATATTAATGTAAGGGCTGCTGTAACTTTCATGTGCATATGTTCTTTGTTTATTATATTCGTGATGCAAGTCCATTATGCCAATCTTAGATAGGACATGCCTCTGAAAATAGTCATTTTGTTGGAAATATAATTCTAGTGTGTGTGGCACAAATACAGTTATAAACCTGAAGGTAAGCTGTTTTCATGAGACTAATAAAAGATGGTAAACTTTATAAAAAAACTTTGTGATCTACTGTCTGTACTATAACTTTGGTTAAGCTGTCCCCCTGATCAATCACCTTGCTGAGTGTCTGCTATCAACTTGACAAAGTCAGATTGCACAACA
This sequence comes from Liolophura sinensis, assembly GCF_032854445.1. NCBI lineage: Eukaryota > Metazoa > Mollusca > Polyplacophora > Chitonida > Chitonidae > Liolophura > Liolophura sinensis. The sequence goes on from NC_088300.1 coordinate 23,290,128, forward strand.
AATTACACAACGTGTCAAAATTTACACAAAGATCAACATGTGAGCAAGTATGAATCATGTCATAGATCTTCAATACGGTACGCTCGGTAGCATAAACAATAATAGTTAAAAAACATTTTGAGCAGTTCTGTTATGTTTGCATGTACTTAAACGGCTGATCCATCGTGTAGGAACGCACATGGCTGCAGCTAGTTGTAAGGTTTCCACACAGTAATCTATACCACATATTGTAGCTCCAAATCTGATATGAATCACTGCCTCACCCTATACGCAATTTAGCTGCAAGATAATGCAACAGTGTTAATAGTTCTATTAAGAGTTAAATACTGTACTAAGTTAGTAATACAGACCTGACAGGATTCGCTACCATGGCAACTTTATGTCTATACTTTTTGGACAAGTTACCTCCTCTGACTTGAAATTGATTTTACAATGCTGTACCAGTTCGGTCAAATGAGTACATGTATAAGATAAAATAAGAAAACTGTAAATGACTTTATGGTCTATTGTGTTGGTCAGTATCAATGACCTGTCAATCCTGTCAAACTGTCAATCTACTGTAGACCAATGCGATATGTTAATTAGTCAAAGTAACATCATGTTTGACTTTCCTTTCATGTCACTTCTGTAAAAGTACTTGACCATCCTGAACAAGGTTAAGCCATTGTATCACCTGCTGAGACATATTGGCCGGATATCAGTAACTGTAGGCAGCATTTGGGCTAAGATAGTCACATTTGTTTAATATAGTAGTTATGAATCACCGTTGTTCATACGGCCCTGTATGTAGTAGATCACTGTAATTTCCAGTGACCTTGCATTCTAAGGTTTAAGAACATTTACAACATTATGCATGCATGTACAGGCTGGCTTTTAAATTTTTATATTAGTTTTTTTTTTATCATAACTCATGAGCATGCAGTTATGATGCCATATAAAATCACAGTATTAAGAAACACCACAGCAGGTAATCGTTGTACAGCTGAGAAAGCGGAGCTGTTCATCTACATGCTTCTAGTAAGTTAATCGTGTTACTCTGATCAAAGTATTGTGCAGAGAGATAATTAATTTTCTGTAATTGCCAATAGCTTCAAGTTACTCATGTTATATTGATTTTTTACTTTGACTCTTTATCTTCTGAAAAATTTATTGTTTCAAGTTAACATTATAAGGAAAAGGGTTATCCCCACTGATAGTATATACACGAACCAGCATCAGAGATTTGTCATACGCTATAAAAAGTACATGAGTCATTCATATAGCTAGCAAATGTGTAATACACATATCACCACTGTACTTAACAATACTGTAAAAGTACGACGGTATAAAATACAATGGTATAAAAGAACATCAGTCTAGAAAGTCTTGGGTTTATTTATTCCACTTGTTTTACAATAAAAATGAAATAAAAAACTTGAGGATACCAACAGCATGAAAATCTCCACCCACCTTGCAGTAGAAAGAATGTACTTGGAGTTTTCTTCACTTTCTTACTGTTGCTTTCTTCTGTCCAGTCAACGCTTAAGGCATCCTTGAGCTCCACAAAATTTTCACTCTAAATATAAAAGTTAAATGAGGTCAGAGAACACGTAAACAAAGAACAGTATGCTATGCCCTCTGAATGAAGTGGTTGAAAACAAAGAAACGAGAACACAAAAATAATGTGTCAATAATATGTCTACAAACTAAAGTTACAAATATATGTACTACATTTACATGATCTCAAACTATGGCATTTTCCTGGGATATTAAAAACAATACAATCCATCCATCACCTTGAAAACATTCCTCAAAACATGTCAAAATAGAAAGCAGGGGATTCAATTTTACAACCATCATGTTCCTACAATTGGATAAGGAAAATCTCTTTAAGAGACAAAATGTTTATAGCTGTCACACAGCATGCGTTTTCTGTTGATTTAAAGCAGACAACTTTTTGTGTAAAAAAAATCATTACTGTGTTACCTGCATCAGAAGTTGGTTAGAAAAAATTATCAGTTATCATTAACAGCTTAATACATGATATACAGTGAGCAACACTCAATCATATTCAGGAAAATTCTGAGGTGGTGGACAGTAATTTTGCTGGCAAACAATTCCAAAGTCCCGACAAGTACACTCTCTAGTATTAGCAGAAATGTACTCAAAGCACATATCTTCCTTATTGTAAGGAAGCTTTGAGTTCCGAGAGCCAATAATTCCAAACCGTACATGTGTTCAGTATTATTTGGAAGAACATACATGTAGTTTGTATGGGTGTGTGAGTGCTTGGTTTAATGTCGTCCTTAAAAATTTTTCAGTCATATGACGACGAAGGAATCCTTAGGGTGCATGTAATGTGCCTCCTTGTTGCAGGACGGATTTTCACTGCTCTTGTATCTGGTGCTGCTTCAATGAGATGCCTTACCGAAGGCAAGTAAGCCGCCCTGCCCGAGCCATTATACTGATACGGGTGAACCAATCGTTGCACTATCCCCTTCATGTTGAACGCCAAGCGAGGGAGTTACAACTTCCTCTTTTAAGGTTTTTGGTGTGACTCGACCCAGGATTGACCCTGGACCTACCGCTCCTGAAGCGGGTGCTCTACAAACTGTGTAGTTTGTATGTGCATCTACTATGATAACATTGCTTTCATTTATTATTATTCGTGCAATGGCTGAATCATCTTTGTGACACCATTATTGCTTAATTTGTACATGCAGTGAATAATTTTTGCAATACTTCACCCTCACTTTTCAGTGTCTTAAGTAATACATCTAGCAAATGTGAAGTCAACTGCATAAACAGATGCAGAGAAAATTGAAGTACAGACATGCAGAGATTCCTTCCAGCACTAACACATGATAAAGCCTTTTAAAGAAAAATATTAAGCTGGCCTCACAAAAGCAACACCGCAATAATAACTCCCATCTACACAGTTTTTCTTTCATTTCATTTCATTTCTATCATTCAAACAGTTCATATTTTCCCATACTTTTTTTTGTCTTGTAACAATGTATGTTTGTAAACCAAGCACAATGATCTTTAATTCTCACACGACTCACATGTTTCACCATTATCGTCTCTCTCTCTTCTGTTCTCGTTTTTTTGGCTGCGGGTTCTCCACTACCTTCATCACTTCTTTTTGGCTTAGGTTTGAGAACTTCTCTGGAAATGCAAAATTGTAGATGACAAACTCAGATCTGTCCATGTGATACAGAGCAACCAAAACTACGTAACTGCATGTACATGGACTATCATTCTAGTAATGGCTTGAAACCCCTACGGGTTTTGTTCAGATTATTATTCCACCAAATTTGTTGCAGCCCGGCAGTCAGAACTAATATGTCTATGATTCTGAAACTAACCACGTTTTAAAATACCATTCAGACTGAGTGAGTGAGTGCTTGGGGTTTAATGTCGTACTCAACATTTTTTCATATTTTTTTTGATGACGAAGGAATCCTTAGGGTGCATGTACGTGTAATGTGCCTCCTTGTTGCAGGACGGATTTCCACCGCTCTTTTATTTAGTGCTGCTTCACTGAGACGACTTACCGAAGGCAAGTAAGCCGCCCACCCGAGCCATTATACTGATACGGGTCAACCACTCGTTGCACTATCCCCTTCATGCTAAACGCCAAGCGAGGAAGTTACAACTTCCTCTTTTAAAGTCTTAGGTGTGACTCTACCGGCCCCGAAGCGGACGCTCTACCAGCTGTGCTATCCGGGCCGGTCCGTAGGCTGCATCAAAAAATTCAGGTGTCAAACCAAAACTGACATCATTTAACCCTGAAATGACACCATCTACAATGCAAATGATATTAGAGACATAGGAGTAATACCATTTGGTGTCCCAATGCATGAAAACTTTACATGCATCAAACCACAATTGATATCATATAGATCTGAAATGCTGGCTTCAACCCCGACATTGCTGTAATTGATATAACAGCTATACTTTTTGCTTTGTTTTAGGATAAGGCCTTAAAAAATTATCATAATCTAGAGCACGCTGTCTTCATGGCATAGCTGCGTGTCATTTGAAGATTCAACTTTGAAGGCTAAAGTTATTAAAATGAAGGTATATAACATGTGTTATATTCATCCCACATATTATATTTATATTTACTTGTTTGACTGCTGTTATACAACAGCAGCCAGCAATATGGTGAGCGGAAACCGGACAGAGCCTGGGGAAACCCATGACCATCCGCAGGTTGCTGACAGACCTTCCCACATATGGCATTATATTTTTAATATCACCCTGACTTTTTACACCTGCATGTATAACAATATCTACAAGTTAAAGACAGTTGTTATATTCAAGGAAATTTCAGGGACTTAAAATGGTAAACCATGGGAGTGTGTTACTCTGTAACACCACAAAACTCAACTTTGTACGTACAACTTTCAAAATGTCAAAACAGTTGAATACATTAGGAATGCCGGGCAATATTTTCTTTTCTTTTTTACTGTACTATAGCACATTTTTTTTTACCTTCACAGATATTCTAAATGCTGTTAAGCATTTACTTCCTGAATTTAATGTTTGCTGCTTATATCTGAATGTCATTTAAGAAAAGTCTGAAATCTCATTTTATTTTCAAATTACACTGTAAATGACAAAATGTTATTTACTGTACTGTAAACATTTTATACACTACACATCACCCACATCCACTTAGTCAGCAAACCACGCAGCCGTGATTTGCACGTAAGATCTGAGAAAACACGGCTAAATATTTCATACTGGGTTCAGCTGCTCCTGTCACTAGCAGTGCCTCTTTTACTTCACTGTGTTGGCAAATAGATAGTTTAATTTGCAATAAGTAGCCAAGCATGGAATTCACCAAAAACTAACTTCAGTGTTATCAACAACAACACCAACAATGCAAGGAGTGAGGAGGGGACTTGACTGACCCCAACCATTGACTGGTTGGAATTTAACCTATCCACTAATAAATCAGCTTTTATCCCATCGAATGTTGCTTGGCTAGTGGAAATAACCGCTGACTGGCTGGCCCGTGGATAGCAAAAACTTCGCCGGGCTGGCAGGAGTGCTCAGCATAAGTAAGTCCAGCATGCTAGCTAAATTTTAAAAGCAGGGAGGAAAAATTAGGCTTTAAATATATATATATACACGCTCTGATTAATTAGGGCATGATGAGTAAACACAGCTGGAGTTCTTTTGTCTGAAGTTTGAGTGAGCTTGTGACAAATTGTCAGAAATGTCACATGTTTTCAACATAGTAACTGCCATTTCACAGTTACAGTCCTGGCAGCAGTTCTGGACGGCTACTAAGGACTACTGAAACATAAACATATCCAAAACTAATGAAAAAATAGCAACATGGAGCAATGAAAAATGTTTTGGTGGCTATTACTATTTAAAAAGTAGTGATGAAACATTGGAAGCGGCAGGAATGCAGATGGCTTTAAAAACAAAAGTTTGCTTGTAAATTTGATCACACCTACTCTGAAGTTTTGGAACTAAAGGGAATATTTTATAGTGACATGTAAGGCTAAATGTCACAGCAATGTAGCAAATCCATTACAAATGCCAGCATCTTTATCAGGGTGTATAGGGTGTATGCGAGGATCAGCGGTCCCTCAAACATCTCATCCACTATTAAAAGTTCACAGCTGATTTCCTGGCTACAATCCTCTAGTATCTGAACTTCTCAATGACTTTCTTCATGTCATTAGTAACCCAGTCACATGTACATGTAATTTTTTTGAAAATGGATAATAATACACTTTATAGGAGGCCAATCAGAACAACTTGTGGTGGGAAGAAACTGGACAGAGCCCGGGGGAAACCCACAACCATCCGCAGGTTGCTGACAGACCTTCCCACGTACGGACCCCATTGGTGAGAGGCTCCTGGGCTATTATGCTGCGCTAGCTCGCTTACCACTAAGGAGGCCTCAAGTTAAACTATGATTGTGGTTTACTGGATGAATTTTCTTTGAATACTGTTGCTGTTTTTATCACTTAATTTTATATATACATTTTTCAAGGGTTCATATAAATGTATACATATGTCAAAGGTGATAGGCTAGATTTGCACAAGACCATGAAATGAAACAAAACTATCACTTTTCCTCCAGTTTTCATTCTTAATTCAAAAAGTTGATGTCCTGTTTATAATCTTTCAGATCACTAAATTCACTCTGAAGGAATCAGAGACAATCTTGAAACCAAGAGCTTCCAGGGTCCCAGCACCCCAGTTTGTAGGCTCCCTGCGCTCCGCTCAGTCAACTTCCATCACTACTCTCGGTTGAAGAAGATGCACTCCTTAAAATGTTTTTTGCATTTTTTTAGTTTTTGTTTTTGTGTGTGTGTGTGTTTGTGTGTGCGCTTACATGTATTTTACATTCTGCTACTTACGTCACATATTCATGCTCTCCTAAATCACTGAACATGTAGCCAAAGTATCCATACACATCCCCTGCAAAAAACTGGATCTTCTTCTTGTGGCAGATGTCACTGATACGGGTCATGGCTGCCTGGGAGCAGCATGTCACACACACCACATCAAACTGGCTGAAGAAGTCGTCTCCCTTGTTATCTAATATCTCTGTGTCAGCTGTGACTGTCACCATAGGATTTAACTGTTGTGTTCTGCTTAAAGAACATGTCGCTCTCTACAACAGAATAACTTTTCACATGCACATTAAAAATTCTCTATTATTTTTTGGAATAACTGACTGGGATTTAACTATAAGCAGTCCTTCAAATAATGTATGAGCCAATATTCATAATCACTGAATACAGTCATGTAAGTACGAGTGTCATTTTTACATAGCTGTAATATCGTGTCAATGTACTAAACCTGTTCAATTTAAACTAGTTGATGACTTTGTGTTAATTCTGCACCTGGTGTCAGTATAGTTCAAAAAGTACGAAATAACATCAAATTCACATCTTCATTAGATAGTAATTTATGGAATTTGGTTAACAAATTTGTTAGATCTATTTAAAACATGCTTTTCTTACTTTAAAAAAAAAAAAGCCATCCAATTCAATCATGAAATTAAACAGTTTAATTTCAATACCAGTATTATCTTCAGTCCAGAAATCTTAATATACAGAGTCAACAATACCAGTTCATGCTTTGTACTCACATTTTTCCCCACATCATCTCGACTCACCAAGAACTGAGAACATGCGTCTTCTTCGGACACCTAGAAATGGACAGACAGTGAGGACATGTGTATGTAAGCAGATGTATTAGAATGCAGAGATTCTAGAGTCTGTAACATTTAAAGTTATATCACTACACACAGATATAACTTATTATAGGAACATAAAATAAACATTTTCTCTCCTAGTTCTCTTCACTTCAAATGAATTTCTCTACTTTTCACTTGAGGTGAGTTTTTCCATTTTTTCTCTTCAAGCTGATTTCTTCACTATATCTCTTCAAGTATATTTTACTGTTTTAAAATAGTAGGCACAGGTGTGATTATAGCCAACCTTCTATGTGCATTTTTACAGCTTCAACATACAGTTTCAGTCTGCTTCAATATTTCACTGTTTTTCACATAAAATTCCTGTAAATAAAACAAAAAAACTTTCATCTATTACTTCACTTAATTTGAAAAAAAAAAGAAGCAAAAAAAAAATCATTTACAAAACAGCGGTACATCCAGATGGAGGAAGTGTGCTATTTTAATATCCACTGCACTACACGGATGGTAATTTAGCCTCCCTAAAGTGGAACAGTAACTGTCGCAGGGCTTTTAACTGCAACAAGGTTTGCTCGCATGGGACAAAAACTTCTCAAGAGCTTCTTTTTATACCCTATCGGTGGCACTGGAACTGCACTGACACACAGAATGAAAAACCTCTTTAACTTTCATACCATTTTATATGCCAGTCCTCCCCTGGATTTTATCTAATTATTTTGATCGTTGCTTAACATTAAACTACAGAATTTTCCAACTGTATGATGCCAGTCAAAATGCTTGAATTAAAGCTCTGTACACAGGCAACTTACTGACAAACTTTTCAACATATATCTTGATAATGTACAACTACATCTTACAAGTGGTCTTTAAAACCTGACAGACTGCCAAAACGGCTCCACAAGCACTGCTGATTAGTGATTGTCACTAAAGTTTCAACAACAATGAAAGTGTAGGAATCTAGACATTTCCTGTGTATTTAAAGGTTGGGATTAAATCCAGACTTGTGGCGGCACTTAGGGAGTTCAAGGTAGTGCACTTCACTGTTGAGCGTCACCTACCCTGGGTTTGAAAACACCACATGTGGCTTTAAAAATGGGTGTTGATAGAAATGGTTAAACAACATGCAAGCACCAACAAAATTTTAGCATTTGTTTTTATCATAAAACTGTAAATTAAGTACTCACGATGATGCTGTACTCAAAGGAGCTCAGTTTGTGTGTCATGTGTACAAGTCCAAGCTTACAACTCTGTCATGCTTTGTTTTATAATAAGAGATACCAATAGTCTCAGTGACAGCATGAATGTCACAATTTTAGTACTGAATACATATATCAACGCAAATATACTGAAAAATACTGATAGTGATGAAATTAAGCTTACTAAAGTGTCATCCAACAAAGTCAGCGATTTTATGCCTGCTAAGACGATATTTTTTGCAACTTCTGCGCCAAGGCCTCTCAATCCAGCTAGCAACACTTTGGCGGATCGCAACCTTGTTGAAAACAGATAAGAGAAAAACATATATTTGCCAATAAGAATTTCAAAACTCACTGGCTTTTCAAAATTTGCACACTGTCACAATTAAATTACCCACATACATGTAGTATTGAGAACATTTGAGCTGATTGCGAGGTAAAACCTGTCTCCCCTTATAAACTAATTACATGTTGAGTTAAACTACTGTATTAGTAATTCTGTTAATTTTTAAGACTGCGGCAGCAGCAAGTATCAGTTTTAAAGTCTTAGGTATGACCTGACCGTTTTGATCCCAGGTCTCCCAACTTCGAGGCGGATGCTCTAACCATTAGGTCACCGAATTGGTCTTATTTATTTGCTTGGTGTTTTACACCATACTCAAGAATATTTCACTTACATAAGGGTAACCAGGACTTTGGTGGGAGGAAACCTGCGACTACCCTTACTCTTCTAATTTTAGGGACACCTGGTCTGCTCTTTTTAACCAATACCAATCTTTTTAACAACGTACTTGTAGCAGGAATATTTAGTTTCTTCTTTTCACACGGTTAGTACATCTAATGGCCAACACATTCACATCTTTACTTTGTCAAAAAACAAGAGAAATGTAATTCTTGGCTTTCAGCGATACTTACAGCTGTCCTAAAAATTTGAGGAAATAGGGTACCGGTAACTGCAGATTGCTGCCAGATCTTCCCACGTACTCCCAAAATTAGAAGAATTACAGTAACTCCGTTGTCTTCAATATGTTTAAGAAATGTCTGTGTTTAATTAATCATTAATTTTAATTTTATTGACATGTTTTCCAACTCAGGATCTGTCAAGGCGATCTACAGTGCTGAAAGGAAAGGAAACAATCTAGTTCACACCAACAACAGCATGTGCATATCGCTGTGGCTTTCTCACTCTGCCTCGGCCGTACCTACGCTGAGCATCAAGGCCCCAAAGTCGTATCTGTCTGTCATACAACGCTGCTTCGTCTTCTGTGATCGTTTCCTGTTCGACCATCCTCACTTTTTCACTCAAGTAACTTGTTCGATGTTGAAGGTCTGTTTTCTCCTCGTTTGCATTTGCCGGCTTCGACTAAGCCATCTTTGAAACCTCAAAGCCTATTGGATGTCTGGGTTCATATGTATCCCTTCCGGCATTTATGCACTAATCGAATTTACCGTCTTATCGTTAAACGGCTAGCGACTGAAAACGACAACATGGTGCTGCTAGAGAATGACACGGTAAACCATCTGATTTGTATTCGGGATATTTCTTTAAAACTTATCAGTTTAACATATTCAGGTAACATCACATGAAAAAATCTGAAAACCTCTTTTATTTTTATTTTAGTTCTTAAGTGAGCTGACGCGGCTTTTCCAGAAATCGAGAACATCTGGTTCAGTCGTACTGACGATGAAGCGTTGTAAGTATTATTGTGGCATCAGTTTTCGTCATTTGAAGTACGCTCTTATCTGATCGTCAAACTAGAGAACAAAATGGTACGATAGGGTAATATATATATATATATATATGTATATGTATAACGTTTTTTCGTGTAGGCGTAATTTACTAATCCCATACGGTGTTACAGGCGGTTATACTGTCCATGTTAAATGGGTTGTCCACGTACAAGAAAGCAAATTGCCTCCCCTTTGACCCTTTACATCAGTCAGCTGATAACGCTCATTCAAAGGCTGGAATCAGTAACATTCATTGCAACCTTAGTTGTTTTCCCCAGTCTCCAATAAAAGCAGTCAGTCAAATTTCACATATTTATTTTATTTTTTTGTAATTTATTGTCTTCCGTTCAACCCTGATCTGACCAAATGGTTGTTGTTTGTGACAAATAAAAGAAAATTCTGTGCAGTGGAACATATTTCATTTTTTCACAAAGTTGTGAGGATAGCATAACGGTTTACAACCTAGGTGTGCCCTTGAGGGTGAATCCAGTGCATTTTGAGTCCAAAAATACACATACCAAACTTACTTTTTGCATTGCCTGTAGTGAGTGTGTGAGTGCTGGCACCCAGTATTAAACAGCTGTGTTAAGTAATGTTAAGGATGGTATCATAAAAAGTACTGCATGTTTATTTATTTGATTGGTGTTTAACGCTGGACTCCAGGGTATTTCACTTCAATAATGGTAGCCAGAATTATGGTGGGAGGAAACCGGACAGAGCCTGGGGGAAACCCAGGAGCATCCGAGCTTGCCTGGTACAGCTGGAGAGGAAGCCAGCATGAGTTTGACTTGAACTCACATGTATTGATCCCAAGTTTTTCATAGGCTGAAAAGTAAAGTTTTCCTCACACGAGAGCTAACAGCTGATAAAAAAAAAAAAAATTGTCTCAAGATTGTTTGCTCAGCTGTTTACGGGGTGTTGTGGTGAGATTTCTTCCTGTCACAGCTGTGCCACAATTATGGATATTATGGATATGATATTTTATGGACTCATGAGGTGAAAATCTCACCATGCTGATGACACTGAGTTATCAGCTGAGCTGAATATTTCAGGGAAGCAATGAAAAGGTATGAAACTGTCACGTGAGCTCAAGATGGCAGAGGTGCAAGATATGCTTTTATTAATTTTACTGCTCAGACGTTTTCGATGACAATTAAGAGCAAAATGTCGCAAAACATGGACCAGTTTATGGATCCTGAGGCAACCGCAGGCCTATCTGGTGTAATTCCATAGTTATTTCCTTCATAGCTTACTGTTGCTTATCCCGGTATTTTAAAATCAGCAGACCTGACATCATACAAAGAAGGATAATCTGGCAAAATATCATTAAACTTGTCATCTAAAAGTATTTTGGTCGTCAATTCCATCTTTATATCATGTGAGAAATCACATCGTTTTAATTGGCTGATATCATTTTCCAGTTAACATTTAACCATTTAACATGGTGAGATTTTTGCCTCACGAGTCCATTAAATATCGAACGTGCTAGATAATTGTTGCACAGCTGTGAAAAGAAGAAATCTCACCAAAAACACTTCGCACTTGAAGAGCAAACAACTGAGCAAACAGCCTCGAGAGTATTTTTCTCAACTGTTAGCTCTCGTGAGCGGTAGACTTAAAGGCTTAGTTACCATAAATTACATAATTCACAACTAAGCCTTATATGTATTGAAATCAATGTTCAGGTAAATGCTGCATGTGTTGAGCCTTATTTTGTGGTATGCATGTCAATTGTTTATTTAGATCACACAAGCCTTTACCATGTGTTTACTGCTATGCTGTTCCCACAATATTTGGCATGTGTGCAAGCACCACCATGTGGAAGTAGCAAACCGAGGAACTTGCTTAAGGCCTGTTGAGAGTCCTGGATTTGGTCAGTCCAAGAAATGTAGTTTCATTTTCAACAATGAAATTGTGAAAATTTGTAGAACATGTTTATTTGTATACAAAATTTTACAAAATATCATATAGTGCTGTTCCTCAAGTGAAGCTTAAACATTTTTTTTTTTAAACCCAGACACTCAGCATTTATTCAGCTCTTGACAATGCTTTTATGTGGCAAAAAAAACCCCTTCAACATTGTAAATTTCATCAAAATTGCATGGAGTTATCTCCCATGGGTGGTTTTTTCATTCTTGCTTTGAACTGAATCAGCCCTGTCAAAAAACTTAACAATGGCTGTATAATTTTCAATAGAGGATCCACCTGAATTTATAATTCTGTATGTGTAAAGAAATTTAGTTGACATATATGACCTTATGGAACAAACCGTTGCCTGATTTAATTTAAATTTTAAAACTGTTTTGTCAAATCTGTATGTATTAGTGCCACACAGATACAGTACATGTATGATATTATGTTGACCTGATTTGCTTGTTGCCACCGGAAATGAGAAAAAATGCCCCTGACTTTTGTAGGTATGTTTTATAAGCTTATGACCAGCAGTTATTAACAAACAACCAATATTTTCTGTTCCAAATAAAGCCATGTAGATTTTATATGTAGATGAAACATAATACTAAGCCACAAAACTGACAAATTAGAAAAACAGGTTGTGAACATAAAATTAATTAGGATTAATTACATATCCACCATAATTACATGTAGCATGTAGAATGTGATACAGAACTTGTTTTCCTCTTAATTCTAGGTCTGTATATGTATGATGTTAAGTAACTTTCAGTAAGGATGTTCATATACGTTCATAATTGTATATCAGGACGTAACTGCAAAATATTTCTGTTTTGCTGTTTTCTGTTTTTGGTAGTAGATGTGGTTTAATTTAATGTATAGTATTTTTTATACTTGTATTTAGGTTCAAATAATTCTGTTAAGAATATAGATAGATTTGCCCAGTTCATTGGGAATGCCCTTTATAATGTCACAGTATGATCTTTTCTGCATCTCAGATGATGGACGGACAAAACCCAAGCCTCGCCCCGGGAGAGGGGGAAGCCAGTTAGAGCCCTCAGAGTACAAGTGTCTTGTCAGAGCACAGTTAGCAAACAAAAAAATATCAACAGTGGTAAGAAAGCCTTTATTCTTTTTGCCGTGTCAAATTTTTAAATATATATCTTTGTTTAATTTCTTTTCTCAATTAATTTATGCATTCCTTGATTTTTTTTTATTGTGTTTATGAGGGGGGAGGGTGGGGAGTCTGTGGTTATATGTTCTGTTGAATTGTTGGTCATGATGGTGGTCGTACAATGTCTTTCAGTCACTTAAACACTCACAGTCTCGGTTCAATCCCAGCCTAGGTATTTTCAAGATTCCACTTTCTCCACTGGAATCAATTCCAGGTCGGGTCATACCAAAGACTTAAAAAATGTTACCTGTTGTTTCCTTGCATGGCACTCAGCACTAAGAGGTTACAGCGAGGAAGCAGGACAGGTTGACCTGAAGTTAGTGCAGGGTATCATATCAGGTGTCCTTAGCATGATACTTTAGTTAGGGCAGCACTATGGTGGCATGGACTAGCCCTGCCACTAGAAGACGCCAAATGACTCTTCATTGTTTAAAAAAATTCCTATTGAGGATTATGTAAAACCCGAGCACACATATACATATAAATACATGATTGTAGTACAAGTATTTGCTCACATGCAGCTCCCCAGAAAACACTGATTACGACATCTCAAGTGAAAACTACGTCCAAACAACTTGGATGAGGATGGGCGACAGATTACATAATTCTTCTTGTTTTTATGACAGATATTAGTAGTGCTAAGAAGAAAAAATTACATTGCTCTCATTTTTTTTTTTGATAAGTAAAGATATGTATAAGATGTTCATTAGGTTACACCAAGCGCATTGATTTTCCTTACCATTTAAGTAGTAAATTTTGCAACATCACCCTCACCTACCTTTTTTTGAATCATTGCATTTTAAATTGAAGAAAAAGGTAAATTTGTATGGAAAGACATTCAGTGACATCACAGGAAAGCTGATTTGATGAAAAAAGGTCAGCACTAGATAATATGTACCTATGAATGCATAAGATTTATAAATCTTATCTCCACACCATAATTCTTTCAGAGTGTTTCAAAATATGGGTTGCAGAGGCGGTAGAAAAGATTGAAAAAATATGGTAGTGGGAAAAGTTTCCAACTGTAAACACTGCTTTACTAGTCGTAGATGTATATGTGAGTATTTGTGCATGAGTTGACAAGAGTCTCTTTGGGACTCTTTCAATGTACAGGGTGGAGCAAAAGTCTGGATCCATAGGCAGTTTACTGTAGAATTTGTTTTCTTTTATTTTTAACATAATTTTGATGATTTAAGTATCATGTATAATTTTACATGACACCACATTTCCAGGGAAATGGATTGGATGTTGAGGGCTGGTCGAATGGCCATCAAGATTTGAGTCCTTTGGATTTTTTTTTATGGGGACACCTTAAATCAGTGGTTTCTGCTAACAAACCAGGAACATTACGAGATAACACTAAAAGATAACATCACACAAGAAATTGAAACGATAAGAGGGAATAACTCCATGCTTCGAAGTGTGCAAAGATTGTGTGTCTTCCGAGTAAGAAAGTGTTTGCAGGAAGGTGGAAGTCAGTTCAAACACTTATTGTAAACTGTAAATTCTTATGTAGTAAATTGCCTATGGGTCCAGACATTTGCTCCACCCTGTATATATGTTTGGATCCCAGTATACGGTTTGACGTCTATGTATACCATCCCCTGAATTCTGGAGACAAGGTGTGTCATGCCTTTGTCTAGGTGGTAATTGTCAGCTCATGCTAATGAGTTAATTGTAAATGAAAGCTGGAGCTATTTTTTAACTGGTGGACATCGCTCAGTGCCCAGATCTCTGACTGGTACATTATCATCTCTAATGATTTACATTCAGAACAGGTCAGTCACCTGCTGTTCATTATCACTGGTGTACAAGTTGTTGATTGCATTATCAGCAATGAAATCTGAGCTTTGGGAACACCCAGCTGCGTATCACCCTGTGAATTGTTAACTCTACCTGATATGAAGTGTTTTCCTTGTAGATATTACAATCAGAATATAAAACCCCATGGACGGTTTCCAAGCATCATATTGATTTTGCTTACCCAGAGACACTTGAACAAAATTTTGTAAATTAATTTTTCTTAACTTTTGTGTTAAATGTCGTCGCCTTATATAACCTAGACAACATCTTTTACGAAAAATGTTACAAGAAATGTGACATAGGGAATTTTGAGAAAGTGGCTCACAGTATGTTGTGTGAGTCTGATGGCTCCTTATTTATTATGTCACAACGGCAAACTAATGTCTATTTGTGGCATACATGGAAGTATGAAGGGTTGAACAGATTATTATAAATTTTAGTAGTTGGCATGCTAGTGCAGCACAATGAATCACAGGCCTCTCATCAATGCAATCACTGTGAGTTCAAGTCCAGCTTATGCTGGCTTCCTCTCCAGCCGTGCATGGGAAAGTCTGCCGGAAATCTTTAAATAGTCATGGGTTTCCTTCAGTTTCCACCCACCATAATACTGGCCACCATTGTGGAGTGAAATATTCTTGATTATGGCATAAAACTCCAATGAAATAAATAAATAGATAAACCTTTTTGGTTGGAAAAGTTGGGTAATATTGGGTGGTATTTGAGTTGGAGAAACAGTACCCACTAGAAACTATAAAAAATATACACACCAGTATATGAAGTTTTTACACATGCAATTTGGTTGATGTTTTTGTTCACTCCTTCATTTTGAGATACAATATTTAACAAGGAAGTGTTGAGGAGCAATTATGTGCTTGTTTCAGATGAATAATTTAGTGTGTCATGGGAGTTCTGGCATATTATTGGATTATTGATTTGATAAGGAAATTCTTTTATTGAATTTTAAATATCTGCGTGGAAAATAGATTTCAATTTAGAGAACATATTCCCTTTTTTTTGTCTTTTCCTGATTACTATTTTGTACTTTTGCGTTTGGCAGCCTTATTCCTCTATGCAGGCAACTTTTCATGAATGAATACTAACAGAGTGTTATGAGTTGCTATTGAAGGCAGTTGTAAACCAGGGCTAACACATTTATTGATCTAAAGTTAAGAAAACGTGTATTTGTATGAGCAAGTATGAGCAAGAGATGTCCTGCTATATTTGCTTAGCTATATTCCAAGCAATCCAGATCCTAAGTGTGCTAGTGAAATTCTTTGATTGAGGGTAGAATGAATGAATGAATGAAGTAAATTGCTTGTTTTAAGGATCCTGTCATGCATTCTGTGCCCGGTCATGACTTGGGAACAGATTCTGGGCCCATGGTTAACATACTGATCTTTCCATTGATGGTCACACATTGTTTTCAGGGTTTTACTACTTTCATAGATGAAGTTCCACTTATGCTGGCCTCCTCTCCGACAGTATGTAGGAAGGTCTGCCTACAATTTGTAGAGGTCTTGAGTTTTCCCTGTTTTCCTCCCTCCACAATGCTGGCCGCCACTGTCGTATAAGTGAAGTAGTCTTGAGTACAACCTAAAACACCAATCGAATAAATAAAATAAATAAGTACTTCCATAGAGCATGGTGGTGATTAGAGGTCAACTTTCTTGTGTGGTTCTTGATGTAACATGATATGTGCTGGAAACATCTTACCATCCACCTGTAGTACATGCACCGTATGTGAATGTTACAAGCCAAAGTTTGTAATGGCAGCCATTATAATTCAAAAATTCTTGAGCTTGGATTATGGAAAAACAAGGAAATAAATAAATAGATAAACCAAATTTGAGAGAACCTGATTTGTAATGTGTTAAAATGCTGTGTATGGGCCAATTTGCAGGGAATTTTTTTGCATTATTGTCTTACTTTCATAAATACCCAATCATTACAGTGCAGGTTTTCATTTCTCTGCCAGTCTGAAGGTATAATCCTCATAATATTAACTATGAGTTGGTTTTGCGTTGTATTTTTAACTGTATATAGAGAAATGTCCAAACCAAAATAGCAGAGCATGGCAATAAAATTACCTTTGTTGGTAGGATTGGACCAGTGATGCAGCTAACAGAGTTAGAATTGTTGTCTTTGAAGTGCAATTCTTCATGGGCAGAAATTCATATCAATATGATACCGGTAGCTGGTTGTCTTTGAAGTGCAGTTGTTCGTGGGCAGATAAATGTAAATGTGATACCTACTGAGTTTTTTTTTGGTTTTGTTCTTTAAGATAACACAGAAGGATGTTAACAGATTTCAGTTGGTAAGTATGTGACATTGCTGTATTTATTTGGTCAGTACAGGAACATGTGGGACAGCCATGGTTACCCTTTATGGTTGAAGGGTTCCCAAGGGTTCTGCTGAGTTTCCTCCCACCATAGTCCTACCAGTCATTGTATATGTAAACATTCTTGAGTTCACTGTTCATAATGCCAAATAAATAAATGGCTTTATTTTCATTCATGGAATATTGTGTCAACAATAGGTGAATCTGCAGAACGACATTTGAGAAGATTGAAACATTGAAACAAGATTGAAAAATCATGGGTGTTGAAGGTAGAAATGTACCATGATTTCATGAACATGAAGACTGAAGAAAGCATTTGCATCATTACTGAATAGTCCAATAATGAAAGGAAGACCTCATTGTGGGAAAACTTTTGGTTGTATTGATGATTTTAGAGTATTTTAACGCATTTCATTATGGTAGTCAGAATCTGACTTTCTTCCTGCTAACTGAATAGAACCCCAATGTCCATTTATCTAAGCTGATTCTAATGGTGCAGGTTAAGTTCTTCTATACATGTGTACACCAGTGAATTTTTGCCTATGGCATGATGACTAAGTTTTATTGATTCACTGAACAGAACCGGGTCTTTGTTTTCTTCATAGGCTTATGCCAATCTTCTCAAGGGAAACATGGATGGATTAAAGAAGAAAGACAAGAAATCAGCTAAAGCAAAACCGAAGTCAAAAGCGACTCAGTAATGAAGCCATGGGAGTTCCATTCAAGGCGGCCAGCAGGTTGGCAGAATCTGGGAGGCTGGAGGAACGGGCGGATGCAGGTCTGAGTGCAATGCGGACAGTGTACTGTTAATAGAAATAATGACACTGGCGTTTCCAGTCAGCTGGAATTCCAAGAATTGCTATTGATAAGGTGCAGGATGACAGGCAATTTTGGTGGGCTAGTGTCTGTGTTTGTAGCGGGACGTTTGGCACAAACAAGCTGCTATTGTTGGCATGTATTGACTTCTTCATCATTTTTGCTGCTGTCCTCAAGATGCCACGCTACTTGAAGTTGAACATCATGACTTCTTATGGAATGCCAGCAAGGGCTACAATGTACATGTGCTGAGCAGAACTAACTTTGATGTATTGTGGGAAATTACAAACAAAGGCTGCCGGACTTCTAATATTTGACTGCATCTACACAAGAAATAATGTCAAAGCAATGTTATTCACTTAATCAAACAATTAAATGGGTGTATTGAATCTTATTTCTACGCTATGATAATCAGTGATTTGTAAGAGTGGAAAAACTCAGATTCATCTTGCTAAAGATTTATATTTAACAATTAAGGTAATAGCATGAAAACTTCATGCAAATGACTGTATTCAGGCTACCATAAACTGCCTGAAATTTCACTGATGACCAAGTGGCATATTTTGAAAGATTATGACAATTCTGTTGATTGTAGAAACCTGTTTTGTTTGGAAAGTAGGATGATATCCTACTGGAAAAATAGTAAAACAGTTCCAGAACCAAAGGTAGCATTGTTATGACATTTATTTGCCTCTAAAATGCACTTTGGGTCAAATTTAGTCATTTACGGTACTTGTGAATCTTATTTCTAAATATAATTATACTTTCCATGCGTTTAGCCTTGCCATTCCCTCAGTTTTT
This sequence comes from Liolophura sinensis, assembly GCF_032854445.1. Lineage (NCBI taxonomy): Eukaryota > Metazoa > Mollusca > Polyplacophora > Chitonida > Chitonidae > Liolophura > Liolophura sinensis. The sequence goes on from NC_088300.1 coordinate 23,309,072, forward strand.
CTTGTTTTATGGTTTTTAGGTTTATTATACACAAGATTTATGGATTTGGTGTATTGTGTAACTGATGATAAAAATAAAATAATCCATCATTTTATGTTGAACCCATACAGGAGTTGAATGACATATTTTGGTTAAATGGGATAAAAACTTATACTCTAATATCGCTGATATACTTTCGTTGTAGATGTATATATAAGATACACATATTAATATGTACATTACTTCATATAAAGAAGAAAAACGTTATGTATTGTTTTGTGTCATTGCTTTTGGAAAAATTAAGATTGTTGTTACATGTATAACCATTAGCCTAGACTCGTAAGAAAAATATCCACATTTAATACCGCTTACGCAATCTTTTTTTAGGCCTAAAATAGTGTTATCAGTGTCCTATGGTATGTGAGCGATTACTATGCGTGGCTGGTGTACAGATTTGGTTGAAACTTTTATTTCAAGTGGATCATATGAAAAACTACACCACCCCTATTACTCAATAGTCATATTTGAATGTCGATGAAAGCGATGATTAGAAATCGTTGCTAAAATTTCGTATCAGCAATTTTGTAATTAGCAATATCCTGTAATGTACCTCAGCACTCAACCGGTGTAAAAATCATGTGCCCGTTGTGCCATCAGATGGTATCCGTTGCCTATATATAAAAATAATTGCTGTACCGGTATTTCATGTTGTGTTTGCTATCATGTAATAAAGGGCAGTGAGTGGTGAACGCCAGACCAGTGTCTCTGAGCAATTTGTATACAAGCAACATTGACGACACTTGTCATGGATCACGTCTGCGTGTTATTGCTCTTGCTGGGTGACGTTTGTCTCTTATCTGGTATCTGAATGACTGCGTAGGTGGCGATCTGACTGGATATTAGCATTGAAGCTGAAATAAGCCTAGCGCACTTGTATGTTACTACTATAATGAATACGAAGAAAATTTCTGTAAAGCGTTGCTCTTAGGTGACTCGGTATAAGCGGTTTTACATGACTTGCAATTTTGAGTTGGTGTTATTCCACGGGCTCCTGTATTGGCCATAATATGTCTCAGGTTTAAACTAGAGATTAGATGGTAAGCAAGAGATAAACCAAGATAATTAACAACGATCTACCAGGAAAAATACTAGACTAGACCTAGCTGTAGGAAACGAAAGGTTTATTTTAAACCTTATTATTTTTGGCCCTTTCGTCCCACATCATTTAGCGTTACATTACAGCCATTACAGCTTCAAGAAGGCGACTTCCAAACGATGTGACAACCTTAACGCATTTCTTAGAATATTTTTATAATAATAATGACACTGGCGTTTCCAGTCAGCTGGAATTCCAAGAATTGCTATTGATAAGGTGCAGGATGACAGGCAATTTTGGTGGGCTAGTGTCTGTGTTTGTAGCGGGACGTTTGGCACAAACAAGCTGCTATTGTTGGCATGTATTGACTTCTTCATCATTTTTGCTGCTGTCCTCAAGATGCCACGCTACTTGAAGTTGAACATCATGACTTCTTATGGAATGCCAGCAAGGGCTACAATGTACATGTGCTGAGCAGAACTAACTTTGATGTATTGTGGGAAATTACAAACAAAGGCTGCCGGACTTCTAATATTTGACTGCATCTACACAAGAAATAATGTCAAAGCAATGTTATTCACTTAATCAAACAATTAAATGGGTGTATTGAATCTTATTTCTACGCTATGATAATCAGTGATTTGTAAGAGTGGAAAAACTCAGATTCATCTTGCTAAAGATTTATATTTAACAATTAAGGTAATAGCATGAAAACTTCATGCAAATGACTGTATTCAGGCTACCATAAACTGCCTGAAATTTCACTGATGACCAAGTGGCATATTTTGAAAGATTATGACAATTCTGTTGATTGTAGAAACCTGTTTTGTTTGGAAAGTAGGATGATATCCTACTGGAAAAATAGTAAAACAGTTCCAGAACCAAAGGTAGCATTGTTATGACATTTATTTGCCTCTAAAATGCACTTTGGGTCAAATTTAGTCATTTACGGTACTTGTGAATCTTATTTCTAAATATAATTATACTTTCCATGCGTTTAGCCTTGCCATTCCCTCAGTTTTTCTTGTTTTATGGTTTTTAGGTTTATTATACACAAGATTTATGGATTTGGTGTATTGTGTAACTGATGATAAAAATAAAATAATCCATCATTTTATGTTGAACCCATACAGGAGTTGAATGACATATTTTGGTTAAATGGGATAAAAACTTATACTCTAATATCGCTGATATACTTTCGTTGTAGATGTATATATAAGATACACATATTAATATGTACATTACTTCATATAAAGAAGAAAAACGTTATGTATTGTTTTGTGTCATTGCTTTTGGAAAAATTAAGATTGTTGTTACATGTATAACCATTAGCCTAGACTCGTAAGAAAAATATCCACATTTAATACCGCTTACGCAATCTTTTTTTAGGCCTAAAATAGTGTTATCAGTGTCCTATGGTATGTGAGCGATTACTATGCGTGGCTGGTGTACAGATTTGGTTGAAACTTTTATTTCAAGTGGATCATATGAAAAACTACACCACCCCTATTACTCAATAGTCATATTTGAATGTCGATGAAAGCGATGATTAGAAATCGTTGCTAAAATTTCGTATCAGCAATTTTGTAATTAGCAATATCCTGTAATGTACCTCAGCACTCAACCGGTGTAAAAATCATGTGCCCGTTGTGCCATCAGATGGTATCCGTTGCCTATATATAAAAATAATTGCTGTACCGGTATTTCATGTTGTGTTTGCTATCATGTAATAAAGGGCAGTGAGTGGTGAACGCCAGACCAGTGTCTCTGAGCAATTTGTATACAAGCAACATTGACGACACTTGTCATGGATCACGTCTGCGTGTTATTGCTCTTGCTGGGTGACGTTTGTCTCTTATCTGGTATCTGAATGACTGCGTAGGTGGCGATCTGACTGGATATTAGCATTGAAGCTGAAATAAGCCTAGCGCACTTGTATGTTACTACTATAATGAATACGAAGAAAATTTCTGTAAAGCGTTGCTCTTAGGTGACTCGGTATAAGCGGTTTTACATGACTTGCAATTTTGAGTTGGTGTTATTCCACGGGCTCCTGTATTGGCCATAATATGTCTCAGGTTTAAACTAGAGATTAGATGGTAAGCAAGAGATAAACCAAGATAATTAACAACGATCTACCAGGAAAAATACTAGACTAGACCTAGCTGTAGGAAACGAAAGGTTTATTTTAAACCTTATTATTTTTGGCCCTTTCGTCCCACATCATTTAGCGTTACATTACAGCCATTACAGCTTCAAGAAGGCGACTTCCAAACGATGTGACAACCTTAACGCATTTCTTAGAATATTTTTTCATTGAATTATACGCAATAAAATGTGGGACATAATGTGTACCAAATTTATAAAAGGAATTTTTTTTACATTTCATTTTAACACCAAATACCACTGTATTTGACAAGTATTTTCAGATCGGTGTTTTCTTCCATCGGGTATCCTGAGATTAATACAGACAGTTTCAGTCGCTTTTTCCTTTAAACTTCAAATTGTTTAATATGGTTTGAGATTCACATGATTTGTCTGTTCCGTTATTTGGGTAGGTTTTATCGTCACTTTTATTCTAAACATTATTTCGGTAATGTCACGAAAGCATTTTTTCGCAGCAGGCAGGTGTACGTGATGCTGGGAACCTCTTCCGCTCAGATGGTAGGCCACAAACGAAATACTGATTCAATCCAGTCGTTTTAGCTGTTTACGGGACTTGGTGACATGGGGTCATTGGTCTACCCGTGACAGGAATATTGCATTAAATACATAACAAATGAATGTTCTGCGATGCAAGCGAAGAGGTATGAAGGTAACTAATCTATGTCCGGACTGAACCCTGGCTGGGACCACCCTGTCACCGTCGCAGCATAAGAAATATTTCTGTTATTTGACATAAAATAGTCGAAAGGGTTAGCACGCCTGCGCAGCGCAATGACCCAGGAGCCTCCCACCAATGTAGTCCCTGTTAGTTTAAGTCCAGCTAATATGTCTTCCTATCCAACCGAACGTGGGAAGGTCTGTCTGCATCCTGCGGATGGTCGTGTGTTTCCTCCAGGTTCTGTCCGGTTTCCTTCACCTTAATGCGGACCACCGTCGTATAATTGAAATATTCTTGAGTAGGGCCTAAAACACCAATCAAATAAATAAACAAATAAATTTGACATAAAATGTTGGATTTATTACATAAATCATAGATTATGTGTTGAGAGAATTCACATACAGTTCAATGTATCGATTCGAACACATCTTTGTAGTCGTTTATTTGTGTGGCGTGAAGCAAACATCTGCCGTAAACAACAAACATTCAAACAACACTCGTGAGGTTGTGTGCAAATATTGGACCATTCCGAGCTGGGCATCCTAATGCTTTATTTTGTGAAACCCTGTTGAAACAATTTAGTCTAGTCAAAAACCAAAACCAAAACAGTATATTTCTGAAGATAATTTGCTTTTTACTGTATTATCGGCGTATGTGGTGGTTTTCACTTTGAAAACATGGCCAATAGAATGAAGTGGCTTTCTTCACGGAAGCAGCGTTAAATCATCTGTCAATAGATCACCGATGTGGCTTTCTCCTTGTAACCATCTTCAAATCACCTGTCAGTAGATCCATGAAGCGGCTTTATTCTTGAACGCATCACAAAAATCACCTTTCTATAGATCGAGGATGCGATTTTATCCTTGTTAGCATCTCCAAATCACCTTTCTGTAGATCGACGAAGCGGTTTCTTATCGTAAACATCATCAAATCCCCTGTCAATAGATCTTTGAAGAGGCTTACTCGTTTTAAGCATCGCCAAATCAACTGTCAATAGATCTGTGAAGTGGCTTTCTCCTAGTACCGTTGTCAAATCACGAAAGCATTTGTCACTGGATCAGTGAAGCGGGTTTTTCCTTGTCAGCATTGCCAAATTTTCCAGCAATATAGTTCGCGACAGCGGCTTTCGCCTTGAAAGCATTACCTAAGCATCTGTCAGTAGGTATTATGTTGAATATGTCACAGTATTATGTTATGCTAAGAGAATACATTCTAGCATAACTCAGACTTTCTCTTAAAATTAACAGAATGAGTTTTTGAGTGTATGCCATTGTATGCCGTCGGTCATTATATAAGTTAAGTATACACTGGCACTTAAAGCACTTATCAGTTATTAAATGAAAAATAATAAGACATCGGCATATGGTTTCTATAAGGAACGCAGTTACATCATCATACCACACACTGCATGAATGTTCATTAGATTCATATCCAAAGATTACGTTCTGCCTTGAGAATATACAATACAGACTGAAGTAAGTCTGTATTGTCATGCCTATGGAAGCTGAAATGCAAATGGACAATATGTATTGTCATTCGTACGCCTTAATCTGGATTTTGAAGGTGTTAGATATCAGTGTTGGAGATATAAACCGTCTTTACCGCTACTTGATCGACGGCTTGAGTCGTTACACAGGCGGATGGAAGGTAGGAGGGCTGACGTATTGACTCAGTCCTCCCGGCATTTACCTTGGAAAAATGGCAATGTCATGTCTCAAAGCGGCTTTTCCTTCTTTTTAGAAAAATTGTAAAAGAATCTCAATAGTTCACGGAAGCAGCTTTCTCCTTGGAAGCCTTGCGAGATCAGTCAGTTGTTCGACAAAGCGACTTTTTGCTGCATGTGGTTAACCCAGTATTTCGTCTACGTCTATTATATATCGCGGAGGTGTTTGTCTTGTCAAGAACCAAAGGAAACCTTTGTTTGCGTTACTTTTGAATTCCGAATATTGTCACTGTTTGTTGCGTATCAGGAGATGTGCCGGAGTCATAACAGTGCTCAAGTACACTGTACCCGAGTGGCGTTTGAAGTCAAGCTGTTATATAGTGTTGTGTTTAGTCCAAATTGTGGCAGCGTGGTGGGCGTTACTTCTGAAGTCAGAGTATTGTCTTTACAGCAGTTTGTCGCGTCTTTGTTGTCAATATTTTATTAGTGAGTGTTGCATCAGGAATCAGGATAATGTCACGGATTTTGATGTCGCGTTTTAAGACATTGTCACCTTGTTACATGTGGTGTCTGAAGCCAACAGTTGTTTGAACACTCAAAAAATTAATCTTAATATTAACAGAAAGTCTGTTATCTGAGCGATTGTAGAATGTATTGCGACAGATTATTCTGTTAGATATAACACATATTCTGTTAAGTCAACCTAAAAATTCTATTAGGCTAACAGGATATCATGTTGAATATGGCACAGTGTCATGTTATAATAACAGAATACATTCCAGTATCAGACAACAGACTTTCTGTTAAAATTAAACATTTAATTTTTTAAGTGTAGTGGATCCGATGTCAAGATATTGTAGCGTTGCTTGTCGTATCCGGAGCGGATGGTGTCAGCATGGTGTGTGTTGCGTTTAGAGTCATTAGCATTATCGTCATTATTGTCATCGCATGTGCTTGATGTCCCATGATTATAGTGGAATCTGGATGACACCCTCAATAAAATCGTAGCCACTTCTACACTTGAAAAATTAATCAGTTCATTTTAAAAGAAAGCCTATTGTCTGCGTGAGGCTGGAATGTATTTTGCTATTATTCTGAGATTATTCTATAACACAAATATTCTATTAATTCAACATAAAGATCCTATTAGACTAACAGGATATTATGCTGAACATGACACAGTAATATATCATAATAATAGAATACATTCTAGCATCGCTCAGACAACAGGCTTACATTGTCATTCGTACGCCTTAAATCTGGATTGTGAAGATTTCATAGTGGAGATATAAACTGTCTTAACAAATACTTGATACACGAATTGAGTCGTTACACAAGCGGATGGAAGGTAGAAGGGCTGACGTCTTGTCGCAGTCCTCCCACGGGCAGTAGCCAAACACAACCGGTCGATTCAGCAGGCCAAGACGCCTTGTCAATAACCATCCGGAGCCAGTATATAATGATTCTAGGACATCCTGTCATCACTCATATAGCCCGACAAGAATGTATACATTATCCACTTAGCTGTTTCAACCATAAAATCAGTGGCTAAGCTCTGTGGTATTTCTTCTGCTTCTTCACTACCACCCCACCCCACCACCCCCACCAATAGTCTTTTGAGGGCGCTTTTAGCTCTTGGGTATAGCTCTGGCTTGTACCAGAGGGAAATTGTTCTTAGAAGAGACAATCGTCATTATATACTCTGCCACTCCGACCACTGATGTATGTGCTATCGAAATATCGACAACTCATCTTCAGACATAGAAATATCTACATTGTTATAGTTTGCTAGATGTACATCAAAGAGATGTTGAGAAAGCGCCGAAGAATGGGTGATGCAGTTGCCATTGGCTCGAAGCGTGTTTACTGTAGACCCTTTTGGTCTGCAAAATTAGATTTTTGTTATGGTTCTGCCCGTTAATGAAAATCATTTCATATTTCACCTTTAAAATATCCATTTATAAGCTGCTTTTCATGCATTACCTTTAGGAATCCACGTATTACTATGTGGATGTTTTTTAACATGCAAGGCCTACATGCAAACGGGAAAAATCACATACGCCATGCACCGCATCTAAGTATTCGGCGCTTTTACCCATATTAGAACCCACGTTAACGAAGAGCCATGGAGACACCAGCCGACTGTACATGAATTGAACATGAACAGTGTCTGTATTTCCGTTTAAGATGTATCATTTGTCATCAGTAATAGAAAAAAAATTATTGTTCATAGGGCTGAATGTCATGTACTGGTACTCTTGTGTTATACCATAGACTTGGATACTGTTGCATTGGTAACGCATCACACTCGAAGATTTCTTGTAACACTTGGAGATATAACACATACATAATGTGGGTTTAAGCTGAATACAAGTACGATAGATAAAAACTATAAGTGGAAAGTACAGCAGTACTACTCTTTTTATTTCTTCATATTTCGTGAACTATATAAATGCCTATTCCGTTGCAAAAATAATAACACCTTTTAAAAGGCACTATAATTTTTACTTGTATTGGTACATATGTTTAAATACAATGTGTACTTGTCAATAAAAGGTTCCAAAAGCGAACAGGTGAAACGTATTGGACCTTGAGCAAATATAACTACAATGTATCCACATACGAACATACGCTGCGGGTTCGCATTGTCACGGTCTGTAATAAATACCTGTAACAAAATGTAACACGCATACTGCACATGTAATAAACCTTTCTCTTGTATATACTATGAAACATGGGAAATAGGATCTGTGAATTAGAAATAAAAATAATTTATATTACTTCCCGACATTTTATCGCTTGGAGTTCAGCATGAAGGGAAAGTGCAACGACTGGTTTACCCGTATCAGTATGATGGCTCGGGCGGAGCGGCTTACTTGCCTTCGGCAAGGCGTCTCACTGAAGCAGCACTATATAAAAGAACGGCTGAAATCCGTCCTGCAACAATGAGGCATATTACATGTACTCTAAGGATTCCTTCGTCGTCATATGACTGAAAAATTGCAAAATACGACGTTAAACCCCAAGCACTCACTTACTCACTCCGGACATTTTGTGTCATTGGAGATTAGAACTGTTAATATTACCGTCCAGAACTTATCTGGGTTAATGGATAATTGGCCTAGATTACGAGACGCAGTTTCATATAGAAATTGCAATTCACACTGCATGGCTCTCGTGGTTAGCACTCATTTTACTGAAGGTATGCTGAATACTCCAGCTAAAGTAACCAAGGGTGAAAAGATCTGCTTCTGTACGGATGAATCGATATGGGTGAACTGAAGCCAAATCTCTTGGCCAGACACAATAGTGCTATACACATGCGATAAAAATGAATGATTACGCTCAAAAAATGCCAAACTCAACATTCACCATGCTGACATCATCCGCTCCGGATACGAAAAGCAACACTACAATATCTTGACATAAGATCAAATACATTCAAAAAATTAATCTATTAATTTTAATAGTGATACTAGAATGTATCCTATTAGTACATTTAAATACAATGCAACACACATATACTATTAATTCAACACAAAGATTCTGTTAGATATTATTTTGAATATGACACAATACTGTGTTATAATAACAGGATACATTCTAGTATCACTATCATTCTAGATGAACTTCTGTTTGTGACCTGTTTTCACTGTTGAATGAGCTTCTGTTTGTGACCTGGTTTCACTGTTGAATGAGCATCTGTTTGTGACCTGTTTTCACTGTTGAATGAGCTTCTGTTTGTGACCTGGTTTCACTGTTGAATGAGCATCTGTTTGTGACCTGGTTTCACCGTTGAATGAACTTCTGCTTTGTGACCTGTTTTCACTGTTGAATGAGCTTCTGTTTGTGACCTGGTTTCACCGTTGAATGAACTTCTGTTTTGTGACCTGTTTTCACTGTTGAATGAGCTTCTGTTTGTGACCTGGTTTCACCGTTGAATGAGCTTCTGTTTGTGATCTGGTTTCACCGTTGGATGAGCTTCTGTTTGTGTCCTGGTTTCACTGTTGAATGAGCTTCTGTTTGTGATCTGGTTTCACTGTTGAATGAGCTTCTGTTTGTGTCCTGGTTTCACCGTTGAATGAGCTTCTGTTTGTGTCCTGGTTTCACCGTTGAATGAGTTTCTGTTTGTGTCCTGGTTTCACCGTTGAATGAGCTTCTGTTGCTTATTTTGTGATTAATAACAGCTTGGCTGAAAATATTAAATTAATTAATCTGCTTTCAAGAAAAAGATGCATGTGTGTTCTTTATTGGTGGAAATATAAAAACCATCCTTGGGGATCTAACAGATTCATCCGAGAATTCTGGAGCTCGTTCGCCATAATTTCATACTTTCGGGAGCAAACAAAATACTTCTCATTAAGTTCCTTCCATTTTACAGTACTTAGTCTTCTTGGAAGTAAACATGGGCGGTGTGTCAAGGGTCTGTTGCACTCTATTTCATACTTGTGTGAAATTGTGCGTAACCTTAGCCTGGTGCCCTTTATTCATCGTGTCAAACAATATCATCTCATTGGATGTGTGAACAGTAGCATTCAAAGCTCAACTGAGATACAGGGGCCTCTGTGGCTCAGTTGGTTAGTGCGCTAACCCAGGAGCCTCTCACCAATGCGGTCGCTGTTAGTTCAAGTCCAGCTCATGCTGGTCTTCCTCTCCTCCATAGGAAGGTCCTCCAGCAGCCTGCGCATGGTCGTGGGTTTGCCCCCGGGCCATGCCCGGTTTCCTCCCATCATAATGCTGGCCGCCGTCGTATAAGTGAAATATTCTTGAGTACGGCGTGAAACACCAATCAAATAAATAACTCAAATGAGATGTATGTTTTGATTAACGATAATTTATGAACCAGCATGGTGCACTATTTGAACACTGATCTGATTCATTCACTTAGAACATTCGAACATGCGTTTTTCCTTCACTGAAAACTGTTGACTCCTTCAGTCTGCATGAATTCGTCCAAATTTCTTATTTTACAAACTTTTTTTTTAAGTTCTTTGTGTGGAACGTTAGTTGGGAAATGGGTCTTGCGATTATTGACCTCTATCGTCCGTTATGGCTCCTGTCGCCTGGTGCATGTGTAGGAATCTCTGTTCAGACGCTTAGTTTTCAGAATTTCAGATTTGCTAATCATATCTTCAATATTCAACACGCAGACAGATTTTCCTGGAGAGGGATTTGAACGACTTTGGGGCTCGAGGGTTTCTGAACGCTGTAGTCAAACCCCAAACTAATAAGGAAACAAAGTAATTGTCGGCGACAAATATCAAAAAGTGTTGTATCGACTTTTTTATGTTTTTTCTTCCTGTCCCTCTTTCAACGACGCCAATGTTTGGGCATAATTTCATACTTATCACAGAGGGGCAGCATCTATATTATTGACGCGAATGACACTATTTATAACGGTGCATAACACACAAAGAACAAAAAAAGAGAGACCTTTAGTTAGAAGTTACAAGTTCAACTTGCAACTCCAAACTAGAGTAGGTAAACTAATTGTAACTTGAAGTTAGAAGTTACAATTAAATTAAAGGTCTCTAAGGTCATCCTGCACCATTTTCAAGCTAACTGTGCAATACGGTTCTGTCCACTTCTTCACCAGAACCCGTTAAGAAGAGGCACATCTTTCGTATGCTTCTTAAACTAACAGAAATTAAACAAAAAATTGATTAGTGTGAACTGTTATTCAGTTTTAGTAGAAAGTTTCAAGTGATATGGAAAGGTCTTTCTTCCATTTTCATTTTATCTTTCAGTACGTCAAACTACATCGTGAAAACACGACTTAACTGAAATGTTTACAGGAGTTTTGGGGAATTCAGCTAAACTCTGAATTACCATCCTTGTCTATATCCTCTCATATACGATGATTATACAAGGGTGATAATGTTGAAGCGGTTCGACCACTTATGCAACATCTGATAGGCCGCTAATGAAACAAGTCGGCTATAGGTGATTTCACGTAGTATGCCAGATGTAACGGATCATTCCCCATATCTAAGTTCCCGTCAAAACTCGACAGCCACAGATTTACTCTGAGTTCTGATGTATGCTTAAGCAAAGGCAAGGATAAACCATGACAGTTTCTTAAGATTTTAACGCATTATAAACTTTGACTGTACACGTGGCTTGCATATAAATCTGCCAAGATTACAAATTACAGAGTACCCAGGACTATAAACTTTATAGTTGCCAAAAGCAACGTTATAATGGCTCTGGTTGTCGAATTGTCACTCAGTCGGTGACAGTTTGACACCCTATCGTTTACCACGGGCCATTCATCGGACGATTGGGAGGGACCTGAGTGTGAGGGACGAGCGGACATGAATTCTGGCGGGACGTCACCGCACACACGCCAACCAAATCCTACCCATATTTGGGCTCTGCTTGGCTTCCTCCTACCATAATGCTGGCGGCTGTCGTATAAGCGAAATATTCTTGAGTACGGTGTAAAACTTCAATCAAACAAATAAATGACAGAGAAAACACATATCTCACATGTTCGAACATGTGCACCTTGAACACCTGCAGTGACACAGTACTTGTTTTCTTTATTCTCCAACGGTGAGAAACTAACACATGCCGTGGGTAAAGTGGTAGACAATTATCACTGGGATCTGTTTAACGTGTTGTTCTCGTGGTAGATAACAAGTACGTCAAATCTTCTTTGGTAATGAAGTTTACATTACTGTATACATGTACATGGAGCCAGATAATTATTGGCACATTTATAATGACGAATCCATCATCTTTTCTCCTTCTTTGCAATTCTTCTTTATACAGGGGCTGATTCCACAAAATCATTTCTGACTTGTCAAAATTTGAAATACAATCTGAAAGCTTGTTTCTAGGATTTCGAAATAAAAATTTGTCCCCCTAAATAATGTTGTCTTAAGACAAATATGTCTAAATTTCAACTTTTTGTACCAAAAATTAAACATCGAAGAGAGTTTTAAAATTTTGAATTGAGTTAGAAAGTGGTTTGTGGGATCGGCTCTAGGTCCACATCAAAATAAAACTAGTTTGGTGCATATTGGTGACGTAATCAGTCTAATTTGTATACACAAAACGCCATTTTTTAAATGCTCGATATTGCACTTCCATTAGGACCTCAGCAATATAGCCGTAAAGTGTGAAGTCGATTTTTATGAATGGTTGTGGAGAAACTGGAAGGACCTATACCTACCTACCTACTTACATTCCTTCATTAATCCTTGTATTTTTTTCGCTTTGAGAAATGTAGCCTCGTTATTACCCCAAATTGGACATTCCACTTCCCAAATCAAGTCTCCAGAACACTTATGTTAATACATTGTAGCCTCGTTATTAACCCAAATCGGACATTCCACTTCGCAAATCAAGTGTCCAGAACAATTTTGAAGGTGTAATACGAATTATAAGTATAGTAATGTATCTATACTGTTAAAAGAGTAGATGATATAAAATATGGGGTGCTATTAATATTTATTATTTTTAATCAGATGAAAACTTTATTAGTAAGACTGTTACATGAAGGAAGCAATATACGCATACGGACAAGTTTTAATCGTTAGTGATTCATTCAGATATCTGGCAACCAGAAAACAAATTTCGACATATATCGCATTACCAAATTTATTTACATCTCGTGCAATACTCCTGTATATGGAAGCCGATTAAGGCCATCATCGAACATCGTTTCATCGCGCATCGATGGTTACCTGTGTGGTATTGGCGTATTTTGAGTATAATGACAACAAAGCATAAACAACCAAACGGTATTTTTTGTTCATTCACATTTATACAATCGTATCTTTGACAAATGTCAACAAGAAATGTGATGTTTCCTACTTTTATGGTTTTGTAATTACCCTTATGGCTATAGTGGTTCGAATGGCAGAAATACATCTGATCTTTGTATATATAAATGTGAACTAAATAACAAGCATAACCACTCTTGTGCCCCCTTAGTTTCACTTTCGTACTGATTTTCACTATCGTGTTATCACCTTCTCATTTTCAAGTTGTTATGGCGGTGGCCTGTAATTTTATTGATCGTTTCATTGGAATCCTGGTCCTCTCCACGTATCTTAACAACTGAATCTAGCGATTTTTCTGTTTTCTTATTGTTTGTCTAGTTTTAGATTTATTATTGCTTTTTTCATTTTATCTTTTTCACTTTGTCAATTTCACGTTTTTCTTTATAACGAAAAACATAGAAAAGGGAGATATGAAAACCATCACAACATTCGTTTTTTTATTACTGGTTTGTACTAAAATCTAAAGTACTTAAAACAACATGACTTTAAGAAACAAGAATGCATGGGTGATTGGGGTTAAGACCACATAGGCAATATTTCAGCCATATCGTGGGGAGAACATGTTTAAAAAAGGAGCAGTGCAGAAATAAGAAGCCAACAAGAAACGGAAATCTTTTTGTGTTCACACAAGCTTATTGCAAACACTAACCACGAAAATCTCACTTGACCTTTACCAGTGTGGTCAGATCAAAGGTTTTCTATTATTATGTCCACGAAGTTTCCTGTCTCGTTTTTGGATTGCGCCCCACCAATCAGCTACACTTTAATGCCTCTACGAACTATAGCCTTACACACCGACCATCTGGCTCTGATCGTAGTTATAAGCTGAAAGCTTGTGGAAAAATTAATGGAAACCTCTTTTGCTGATTGATTTCGATTGACTTCTGGAGGATTTTTAGCAATTACATCAAAAGAAACATTGACGACATTTTGAAGGGGACTTTGAGAGGAACTTTAGTTTCAGCGTAGTTGTAAATTCTGAGCCTAACAGGGAATCAATCACTGCTGACAATAGGCTGCAGTATGGCTCGCGATGCTCTCAAAAGACAGGTAACATCAATAACCGTAGGACACTTGTCCCTGCGGCTAATGAATGCTAATTTAAAAATCGATTCCTACATCTCTCAAAAACGTCACTCACGGTTTAATTTCGGTAACCAGCTCTTGTGGCAATAGAGCGCACGCGCACCTGCATTTCTTATTAACGCTCTTTAACGCTCACAGGCACACCCTCTTCGCTGAGCTATTTAAGCCGCTGGCTGGGAACCTCGTGGTATTTCTGCTAGAGAACACCAACCGCAGCCAGCTTTTCCGGTCACAGCCAGGTAAGTCAGTCAGATTTCTAATCGCCTATTTGTTGGAACAGCGCCAGTTATCCCAATACACTAATTATGCACTGCTATGCTGGGTATAAGGTAACGAAGTACCTTATAAGGAAGTTTTAATTGCACTCTTTGGATTATGAACAATGGGAAACCTTACACGCCATCCTCAATTGTCAGATTTTTTTAAAACGAACAAAATCCTGACACCCAGGAATCAGAAAGGAAAGCTAATATGGTAAAACGAGATGCGCTGATGTTGCAATTACAATTCATTTTCGCAGGAATCTCGTTGTTGGAAAGTAGGGACAGTAGAGTACTAGATCATATACACCAACATTAAATTACTCACATACGCTATGTTTTTTCCACAGTCTTTCCCATTTTTGTACGTTCACCACACATCTTTCTCCCCTCGAGATAATCCACAAGTAAGCAGTGTTTTTTAGCTTCTCGGAACGAAATTCCGGTACAGTATTTACAATGATGTTTACTTGCCTAATCTTTCGGTATTTTATACGTTTATACATGCCGTGCTAATTATTGTCAGACTTATTTAGTTTACATCTACTCTTCAGTGTATAGCAATGAAAAAAATCACACTCCACTTGTTTAATACATGACTCTTTCCTGTTCATCATCGTTCATAATGTCTCTTGTATATGTTTTTGTTCTCTTAATACCACTTTACCATTAAGACACTCGATCTACCTGGTTCACATGCCACTTTTATTAAATGACATTGCCTACCATAAAATTCTGCTATCGTGATTATGACTCTTCAGTTTTCATTAAGGAAAAAAAACTTTCAATAAACTTGTGGGATTATTAATTCTGGGAAATAGAACACCTGGGTGGCTTCATCATCTCTGTCAGAACCGGTGACAGTTATACCCACAAATAACCTTCAACCCGAAATATAAAGTCCTCATGGCCTATAAAGGCAACCAGGACATCACCTAGGCCCCCAACGATAACCATTACTAATTTGTAATATTTCCGAATTCAGTCTCAGTACATATTTCGACAAATGTCATTTGTTTCATGTGACATTGTTATTCTAATGTATATTCTCAAAAATCCGTTACTTTTGTTATCTTAATATTAAAACAAAATTAACAAGGCTTAGCATTGCAATAACTGAAACCAATGTTCATGTAAGTGGGAGTACAGAGGGACACTGGCATTTTAAGTTATGAGATTCTATTTCCGGGAACACTTTGATCTGTAATACCCGAAAAAAATTTTTGACAACTGTCAGCCAAATTATAACTTATAAATGTTAAATTCAAAAACTGATACGACAGTTTCAATAAACTGTTTTAATTCATTCCTGTCACACAGGTGTAGAATCTGTATCTGTAAATATCGCTAACGTCCATTTCAATTTCAAATATGACGTTAAATGCCACAAAACTTGCAATTCAAGTCTTGATACCTGAACGAGTAATTTGCGTTCTCCTATTTAAAGTGTGCTATTGAATTGGTGGAAAAGATGAAGTTATATTCGTTTCCTAGTGGCCTAGGAGAAGCTAATCCATTTACGTCTTTTTCCATTGGTCACCAATGGCGATGGCCAGAGATGCCACAGCTACCTCAGATAAGGAAGTGCGTAGGTTGAGTTCCCTGTCTTACGCGATACGACGTCACTTCCTTAACATTGGGGCCGCGACACCATGGGTATGCCTTGTATTCTGATTGTTGAATGAAACATAACTGAGGACTCAAGTATCTCATAGTGAGATTTCTACATTGATCTGCTGATGAAAATTTGATCCTGTGATCTTGGGACCAAGTGTTTCTCAGCCTTTTTCTACAATGTGATTTCTTGTTATTTTGATTCTATGAAAATGACATGCGTTATTCCTTTTATAAAGAAAAAACACCGTGAAGGCGGACCGTGCGGGGATTTTCAACTGCAAGACATTTTCTTATTTTTTTCCAGCTTTTGTTTAATCACGATGGCTCGTCAACTAATCTCCTGCTTTTTGGTCGCCATGGTAATTGCGTTTGTGACGTCAGAGCCTATTTATCCAGCAGTGGCACTGGAAAATATGGACCACACTGATGCCTGTCTATTTGCATGCAACATATGTTTCGACTCTCAGGTAAGTTATGTAACGCTAAAGGATAACTCATACTTTATATTTATTTACTAATGCCATTGATATATCACGCCGTACTCAAAAATATTTCATTTATACCACGGCGGCCAGCATTGTGGTGGGTGGTAACTGGGCGGAGCACGGGGAAAACCCACGACCATCCGCTGGCAGACTTTTCCACGTACGTCCGGAGAAGGAGCCGGCATGAGTTGGACTTGAACTCACAGCGACCGCATTGTTGAGAGGCTCATGGGTCATTGCGCCACGCTGGCGTGCTAACCATCTCGGCCACGGAGGCCCTTCATACTTTTTAAACATTGAAATTTTTTTAACGAATTTTTATTATTCTAACGTTCACTTACCTACCAGGGCACCGTCTTACGAAACAATCGCACCATGAGCCTGGCCTAACGTCCATGGCAACATATATAGCGCAGAGATACGTCACCACAGTAAATGCGCTTGACGTTGCGGCAGCTTTGTAAAACTGGCCCGCAAATGTACCATTTTCTGCACCATGTCGACTCGGGTTGAAGCTATATTTGGCCATTCTTTTGTTGTTGGGTTTTAATAATTGGGTTTGCCCGTTGAACTGACACAGAGAAGTACGTGGCGCGTGTATAGGTTAAAACTGAAGCGTGGAGAAATGGAAAAGTTTCTGCACATTTAAGTTTCAAGAATCTCACTCATTTTATGAATTTCTCTAGAAATGAGCGAAGCTAACAATATGAGTGCATTTATGACGCATTTTTCAACTGGTCGAACAGAATTTCTTCTTTTTGTTGTATGCGATCTGAAGCAATTTAAACAAGTGTTCAGATACAAGTGTGATGGATGTATTCCTACAATTGTGCACGGAGAAAATGACTTCTATGCAACACAGAATCTCCACATGAACAAAATTTTATCTTGGTCCAACTTCCCCTGTAATGCCCATAATTTGTAAGCAAGAATCAGACGAAAAGAATAACGATTACGGAGGCTGTATGAATGCAAGGACGAAAGGAAAATGGCTACCTAATACAGTCAATGGCAACTTAAAGGTAGTTTCTTCTGTAAACTCCGATATTTTGCGATCTGTTACCGTATATTTATACAGAACGATTTCAGACAATAGAACTAATTTTGGTAGGGTCACATTGCCAGTTAAATCTTGTATCATGAGTGATTGCGGAATTCTCGTTACTTGCTACTCTCATTTACGCAGCACGACCACCCCCCTTCCCCCCCCCCCCCCAACCCCACCCCCGCACCACCACCCACCCACCCACCCTCCGCGCGCTCCTCCCTCTTCTGCACTGTAGGTCTTTACAACGGTCCCTTCGTTGACGTAACACCCAGCTTTCGTGCCAGTGGACGCAATTAAGAGACTGCTTCATAATTTATATCATTTGGCATAATTCCACCGCAGATTGGCACAATGATGTTAACTGTATCATCATGGAATAGGAATGGCTCTGATTATCTGTACTGAGAGGAAATTCCGATATTTGACAAATGACAGACCATCTGACTTCGGCGGCCTGGACTCAATGCCTAATGAGCTACCTCCACTGTACATAACTGAGTTAGAGCCCTGGTCGACAGATACCTGATTATCCAGATATTCTACTGCAGGATATTACACCGCAATAACAACTGTAATTTTTCCATAATTGGAACAATGCTCTCAATTTACCAAATGAATCCTATCTATAATTATTATCTTCCATGATGAATTCCTTTGCTGGTTTTTGTGATAAATATCAAAGCCATTTTGTAACATTACCATACATAAAAATTAAGGCATTAAGGATTGTACAGTCGCTGCATGCGTGTTTTATTATAATATTTGCCTGAAACCTTTGACATTTTTATTCCACAAATCATCAATTCGTAGTGAAATTGTTAAACGTTATCGAGTATATCGGCATCGAATAGGCTAACTTTTCCATATTTTACAAAAACAATGTTGAATATTAGAGCTGTAATTATGAGGCAGTGTATAATAACCAATATGTTATTTATATTGTCATTTTGTTTCTCAGTATCACATGACGTGATGTGTACACCGATTGTGAGTCAACCTAGCCAATTACTAACAAGAAAGTATATTTTCTTATATTTCTTTTGACTGGTGTTTTGCGACATATCAACGAATATTTCACTTATAGAATTGCGGCCATCATTGTGATGTGTGAAAAACTGGCAGAGCCCGGGGAAACCCACGACCATCCGCAGGTTGCTGGCAGACATTCCCACATAAGGCGGCAGCATGAACTGGATTTGAACTCTCAGCCACGGTATTGGTGAGAGGCCTCAGCGTCATGGCGTTGACCTGCCATACTAACCACCTCGGCCACTGGGGCCCCCTATAATGCATAAGAAGGCGTGTTCTTTATGTGTGCAGAATGACACCCTATTTGTACAGAATGAAAACCTGGTCATTCAAATCTTCCATCAACAACAAATAAGGTTTTACGTTTTTCTGTGCGATGATTGTACATTCGAAAGAGTCGAGCGGGACGAGGCAGCTTGTATAATCGCTTCAGATGGGATTATTTACAAGTGATAACTAATTCCCGTCACTAAACGAATGGGCTGAGTGGTACAATATGTGGTCGAGGAACAAAATTATCACTTAGGACTCATTTCTTAATTAAAAATGAAATGGGTTTGCAGAGTTAATGATCTCCTAGCAGCAAGTGCTAAATACCGGGATTGTCTTCGCAGATAGGCATACACGGAGAGATCTGTCATCGTATGACCAACACAGAACGATTTGCCTGTGTTTGCTATCGAATACTTGAATCATGCAGTGCCGATTATTCCGTCTTCATCATGTCCTCTTTCGTAAATCAACATCCACCGTAATTTGAAACCCCCTACCATTACACGTATTAATTACACTTATTTTAGAGTATAAATCCTGATATTTTGCAGCCATTAAAGAAAATAACCCCTCTTTCCACACCCACACCACCCCCGCACCGCCTCCTCTGTTTGTGTTGTGGAAGGGTTCTGTTCGCAAATATATGTGCTTTTCTGCTTGTGCCATTTAAGAGCACATGTATCTATGAAACCACCAGTCACCGACGCACCCTGTACTCAACGGCGAGTTGCAAAACTCTAGGTAAACCCGATTTTTCCAATGTATCATTAGCTTTACTGTTTATTTGAGCAAGTAATCTGATCTTCTCTTTGTTTATTTACAGCCCCCAAAAATGATGCAGTGTGTAGAGAAGGTGTGCTTGACCACAAAAGCCAACAGAGAAAAGGGTTACTTCTGGCTGGGAAAATCCTGCGTGAAACACCCAAAAGTCAGTGAATACGTGTTCAACACGCTCAATGACATATACGCATAAAGGCGTGTCATCAGCCTGAAGCCGTCCTCTCGGATCCTCCCTTTGCTACCCGATCACGTGATCATACAATCTGCACGTGTCTCCAAGGAGGGCAGCCAAAGATCGAGTTTACATGACAGTTTCTATATTATCCCATGTCTGAATGACGAGTGCCATTTTGCATCATGAATGTGTTGAATAAAAGGCCACCCCGCAACGCTCATTTCTGTATTGCTGTCATGCAGTATAAAGTGAATTTGTGTTCCAATTCATTGTTCTCAGAGATAAACCTATCTGAGACAACACTCTCAGATTTTTAAAGCCAATTCACTATTTGAAAAGTGTTATTTTTCAATATGAAATCCAAAGCATGACTATAGGCATATAGATCGATCAAGGTGATATTGTTCTGGTTATAGGCCTGCATGAGGCCGGAAATGGTAAATGTGAATGTAAGCAACCCACATCTGCGCATGCGAATCAGATGACATTAGAGAGCAATCTGATCCACAGTAACATAATTCTGTTACTAAATGGACATTTTTGTTCACACAAACACATTAATGAACTCGGTTAATTTATTTCAGACAAATTTTTAGTTTGTAACAATGTCGTGTTAAGATAAAAATATTTATAACAATAAATGTGTTTTCTGTGAAGTAAGCATGAATGTTCGCGTCTCTTTGAAGTGTTTATGTATACTAGTATTATCCGTGGATTACGTCCTCCTGTCATGCTCGTGGGACTCTGATCTGACATCAACAACAGGAAATCTCATTACAAAAACGAGGCAACACCACACAGTAACAATATACTACTCTAGGACATAAAACATTTCCCCTTTTGCTTAGCTCAGATGGCTGAAACGCTTGCTAACCATGACAGTCAAACCCTTGACATATGCGTTCGCGTGCTCGAATCCAGAACTAGTTGCTTCGCCTGCAGGATTAACCCAGGATGTTTGTCCGGTATCTGACCGCCGTCATACAGTGAAGAATTCTTTAGAAGGGCATTTAACACCAAATGAATAAATCACTGCTGCATCGGTTATCGATCTGGCAAATCAGTCTAAGGTAAGTAGATATGGCAATACAGGTATTGTCTGTGCGTTAAAATCTATGTGCTTTTTTGTATTTGGATAATTTTCCTCAGTTGGCAACACCATTGTTTCAGAACTAGAATCCCGCTTCTGTACATCAGTAGTCGATACGAAATGTTCCTCTCCCCGGTTGGCTTTACAGAATCACTTGACCATCTCTTTAACAAAGGTCACTGGACTAGGTTCGTGTAGTAATTATCCCAATAAGCCAGATCACAGTCTCTTTCGTCCTTGTAAAATATAGAATACCTGAATTTTCTACATTGGCAGTTTTCTTCCCCACAGAATTCAGTTAAGAGATCATGGTGTGTTTCTATTGTCACCTTCAGGGCTCACAAAAACACGACTCGAAGTAAAGCGTTATCATGTGTGAACAGAACTTGTGCCTTCCTACGTGCGCGCTTCACGTGTCTCCATCGCCCTGTTCTATTGTCTCTAGGGGCCGACTCCCCAAAGCCATTACTTCAACATTTCAAATAATATTTTGGAACTTGGTTTGGAAGTTTCATGAATTAATATTAGGTTTTAATTAGACAAGCAAAATTCCAACTTTTAGTACCTCTGCCAGGATTCCTCCCACCATAATGCTGACCGTCGTCGTATAAGTGAAATATTCCTGAGTACGGCGTAAAACACCAATCAAATAAATAAATACTTTTGTGACATCGGCTCGCTGGCTTAGATGAGTAGAGCATTGGCTCGATGCGAATGTCGGGCCGCACGTTCGAATCTAACTGTTGCTGTTTTGCTTGCGTCAAAAAGTCCAAAGGTACTCATAGAAGGGCTGTATTTTACTGGTTTCTTCTACACTTAAACTTGACCGTTATACAACATGTAAATGAAAACTACGTACAGATTTAATCCGCAATCAAAGACACAATCTTGTATATGAGCTCAAAGTCACAAACTATAAAGTGGTGGCTAGGCAAGGGTTTAGACCATTTCAGTTATGGTGTGCACTCAAATGTTTACTTTTTAGCAAATTCATTTTCCTATTGTCAGTAAATGAACATATCTTATTTAACACCGAATAAAAATGGCTCGGGGAGCAGTCATATGCGAGATTTGCAAAAACATTTGCAGTTTTGAACAAAAGTTCCCATGACTGTAAAGATATGCCTCCATCTTAATTGAGCCAAAATTATGTTATTATAATTATGGTTTCGGGTTCCATGCAAAACGCCTAGGCTATAAAGACACCAAAATTCAGCACAAAAGTCCTACTAAAGTAACACACATCAAAAGCATCCAAAACTCTCAATAACTCTCCTTTCTCCCCTTTGACCTGCTTTCATAGGTCTTATATAGACTGGTGGAATTTTCTAGAATAAGAAAATTCTTGAACACTTGTTGTAAACAAACAGGCCCCGAACTGAGCGTATTCTGGAACATTCTAAGGCAGAGACAGACAGCAGGCCCTGAACTCAGCATATGTCAACAGTGGCAAACTAAATTTAGAAGCTGACGGCAGCTGTGCACATAACACCTCATTGCGGATGGCCGTGGGTTTCCCGCGGGCTGTGCCCGGCTTCCTCCCACCTTAATACTAACCGCCGTCGTATAAGTGAAATATCCTTCGATACGGCGTAAACACCAATAAAATAAATGAATAAATAAATAGACATAAATAACTATGTAACTATGATAAATAAAGACTTATCAATAATTGATATAATTGATATCATTAATTCCGGACTGGTTGTTAATCGGTTCGGAACTACTGTGAACTACTATCCCTTACCATATAGTGTAGCTTTTCTTCTGTTTTCTTTTTGGACGTTTCGATGGTACTTTTTGTAGCGAAGTATGTGTGACAAATGACATGGCATGATTTGTAATGCAAACGCCCCTTTGTCATCGTTTTGTCAAGTAGATTATCATTCTCCGAACTCTCAGATTTAGACCCGGTTTAATAACTTTCAAGACAGCCGTTGTGAAACTGAATGATTCCTCCAAACATTTCTTGGCGAAGATGGAACAAAAGTTATCGATGTGATGATTTGGCAGGCCACTTTGTCATCGTTTCGCAGCGAGTCAAGTATAACAATGACTAGATTATCATTCTACGTGCTCTCAAGATTTTAATCGGTTTTGTGTAACCAGCAACTTTTCTTGTACCGATAACTTCCTCAAAGAATCCCTTGGCATATATGGAGCAAGGCTATCGTATGTCCGCATGAACCGTGCCGCCATCTTTAAGCTGAAGACCCTCGTCACTGACAAACGAAGAACTTTCTGTTAGGTAATTTTCGCCCGCAGACGAAGGTTTCGGTTCGTCTCGCCTTGACTTTTCTTCTTCTATTTCTTCATTGAGGATTGAAGGATTTTCCTTCATCAACTCTTCGTAAACCTCCGCTTCAGTTTCTGCATTTTTGTCTCCTTTTTTATCTTGGTACAAACAGCACACGGCAATGCCAATGACAGCCGATACAATTACTGCTCCACATCCGATGAGGTAAATTTGATTAGACATCAGCCTTTCAATAAAGTATACACCTCCTCCGACCGTGACGTTGACCCTATTTGTGACCCACAGCCGCATACTGCTGGGGTCGTTTATGGTGCACTCCCACAGTCCGGCGAAATCAGGACCGATGTCTTCGAAATATTCCACGTTTATTGTCTGTGGGGGAGTAGTTCCGTAATCTTTGTAAATCTCCCCGTTATGAAACCAAATCTGCTGAAGTCCTGCGTAGAGAAGCCCTAGAGAAGCACCGTTGCAGTAGAGTTGGAGGTTTCTGTGTTGCCGTGTATGGAGTTTAAAACTGGACTTGACAACCAGCACGTACACAGCTACCGTCTGTCGTAGTTTGGGTTGCCATTCCAACTGACACAGGTACACACCAATATCAGCAGCTACTACAGATTGGATAAGAAGATCCCCATTGTCGTATGACATCCGGGACGGATCCAGTTTGAACGGCTGACCATTTTTCACCCAGAATGTAGACGTTCGGGGATAAGATTCTTTAATCTTGTCTGCCACGGGTGTCCCACACACAAATGCTACGCTTTGATGTTCAACTTTGTCGTAGTTATTGTACATTTTCTTTAAATCTTCTTTCAACTCGTTCGTTAACTCTTCTGGTAACGTTGGTGCAGTACCGTTTTGTGGACAGGTGAAATAGTTGCAAACGTCTGCCTTTGTTTCCTGATTTTTGCCGGCACATTCATTTCCAGTCGAACTAGGTGAAGGATTATTGCATTCGCGATATCTTGTCCCTACAAAACAAACAAATGTTAAAAAAGACCACTCAGTGCTAAAGTCGTGTGCATTGAATAATTAACCTTTCCCAACACCCGAAAAATTAAGATTTTTTAGAATTCGACTTAAATGTATAGTATCTTGCTTTATTTTGTTGTCATGTTTGGTTTTCGAATCATCAATGGTATTTATTCAAAGTAACTGGTGATTATGTGCGACATACTGCTCCAATACACCAAACTTTCACGATATTTCATTCATTCTTTATTTCACTCCTGCCACCCAAGATGGCACCAGAGGTAAACACGTATATTTAGGCCTACATTTTACAGGTTACGAGTGACCATTTGTCAAATATCACACTGTCGCTGTTGCTCTGGTTTTAATCTCTATACTATACATGTTTAATTATATTGTATTCCTGCATAGGCAGGATTCTGCTGGTGGACTAAGCATCCCCGAGACCTGGTCCCTTTGCATTGTTTTAACGTTATTGTATGTTGAATATGATGACAACTTAGCATTTTGAGTAATTCTAGACCAGTGACGTCTAATAAATTGCAATTAACTTCACTGGAAGTTTTTTTTTACCTAATTCTGCTTAAACCATGGAGCTAGGAGGCGTGTAATTTCCTACTATTTATGCATTTACATGAACAATTACAATAACACCCTGACTGAGGTAAAGAGATGGTAAGATGTACACATCTAAAGAGCAACTGACAAATTGTTTGAGACTCTTAACTTTAAATTATGTTTCAAAGATAAACACAAGGGAAGTTTAATCAGCTATTGTGAAAAGAGGTGATCTTGATTTTGCAAAGAGTAGCCAGTCCACCATAATGGCGATTAGCAAAGTTCTGATGCTGTCCGAGTGGGTGCGTCGGTTACATGTATGTTATTTCTATATTATTGTCTTTATTATAAAGCATAATGGGGTGATGTAAATACAGAATTACTCTAAGATCACGGGACCCATTTTTCGACGTGCAACGTTGGGACTTTAAGGGCAGAGCCGACGACAGGACCGAGTTCAAGGTTTGTGAATGTAACGATTTAAAGCGGTTAACGTGGAAGCTAAGTTGGGAACATGGCCAACCGATCCCAGAGGCAAATAATGGTACACATTTCTATATGATATGCCAAATGTTAGGTTTTCGGGTATTCGACAGTATTCGTCAAAAGTAAATTATGTTTGTATATGGCATGGTTGTCTTATGATTAAGAGTTTCCTTAAGACCATTACAAAATTGCATAAACTGCTGGACTCATTTCGTTAACAATGCAAATTGCCTGTTTGCAGAAGAAAGGCTATTTTGTCGAGGCCTAGAACTGGCGTTTTGTTTTTGTTTTAGATACCTGGGCTGGTTCCACATGTGGCAGTACAGCTCCACGCCGACCATTTTCCCCAAGATCCATCCACAGGGCAGACGCTTGTCTTCTCACAGGGCTTGGTTTCCATTGCCTTTCCTACACATGGCTTTCCAGCACCCAGCGGGGACGGGTTATTGCACTCACGGTACCGTGTATGCACACCGCCGCCGCACGACGTGCTGCACACCTGTGACCACATACTCCACTTGCCCCATTGACCGTCAATTTTGCTACACGGTGGACCGGAGGAACAGAGTATGCTTTGCTCGGGTGACCCCTCACATGGACCACCGTGGCCCATACAGGACCGCGTTCGAGTCTTCTTCCTCTGTCCACAGTCAGGTTCACATTCCGACCAAGGCGACCATTCCGACCACGACTTTCGGCACAGGTAGCCGTCCGTAGTTTCGCAGGGAAGGACGTCGTACTCGCCTAATCCATGAGAGCTCTTCACGCACGTATACCCAAGAGATTGCCCCGAACATTGCCTGGATCGGTAGGCTAGTACTCCAGGTTTATGGCAGTCTTCATTACACATCCAAGCGGACCACGTCGTCCATTCACCGTATGCAACAACAACGGCCCTTTTTTCTCGATTCAGATCATCTGGACATTCTAAAACGCAAGCTTTTTGCTTGAAACTGCGTAACCTGTCGTTGGCAGGACATTGAAATGTGGTAGTTTTGTCTGTTTTTACAGTTGGTTGGCATTGTCGAGTTTGACGCTGAATGCCGACTTCTCCGCAACGCCTCTCCGGATTGGTTCTGCAGCCGCCTAGATTCAACCAGCCCGTCCATGCACCGGTGAAAGGTCCCGATCCTTGACACTGAGAGCCGATATAACATGTCCTGTGTTCTCTCGGCTGCCCTTCACAGAAGCTCGTCACAGACGGACGTTCGGACGGGAAACAACCGCTGTCGTCATGACACACCAAACACAACCTGCGTTTGTGTTGGAATCCGTGGCTATCACTACACAACCTTGGACAACCTGTACTCCAGCTTGACCAGGGACTCCAAGTGACCTTGCCAAACGCTGCAGATGTGACGATCAAGATTATCAGCAACAACATTACAGCCTATTATGATAGTCGCATTCTGCCTTTTGTGTACGTCCATTGTCCTGCAACCATTTTCTAACGATCCCCATATCGACGTCATAATACAAACGCCACTCTACGTCACTTCCCGGCATGACTGTCGTCATCAAGTATGAAGTCATAGTAAATATGAGCACATTTTGGTTTTGTCGTTTTGTAGGTCTACATAATGGGGAACTGGAGGACTAGCCTAGTTCCCTGACGTATTCAGTGCACCTTGAATGTGAAGCGATTACCTCCATCTGTCGTCAGGGGCAGGAAGCCATCCAAACTTGAGGACGAGCTACACAGAGGTCCCAAGTGACAGTAGAACGTATCGTATTCTTCTGTGACATTGCAGTACGTGTGTACTTCACAGATATTTTATGAGCACACATACACTGGTAATGGTGACGTAATAAAGGAAACAACAAATGAGTTCACAGCTTTGGACCGTCTTCATAGAGGCTGGAAGGAGTTTTACGAGTTCCCCATTGAAAACATTTTTATACCGATGCTGTCCCACTGTATACGAAAACAGGACCAATCATCGACTGCTCTATCTGTTATGTCGAGCACGAAAACGAGGATGTACCGATATCTCATCGCTAATAATTCACACTGGGAATGGACATAAGCTAGAGGGTCGCAGATATAAAGCTATTTTGTGTCGTGGTGTCAATTCACACATTGTTTTGCATTTTCATCAATTTCATTGTGATGAAAGTTTTTAATCTTGTGTATTTCACTGACTAAGTTCGGTGGATAACTCTGGGCTCTCCGGGCTTTGCAGGCTCTCCGGATTTCTACACCCATAAACCTGATCACTGTCATATAAGTGAAATATTCTTGAGCTCTAATCAAATAAACAAAAAAAATACATTGTGTATTAAAATTACATTTTAGCTCAATCATATTCACTGAACATGAATGAGAGATTTAAAAAAGGATAACAAATGTACATTTTTGCATTATGCCATTGAAGCAGTTTTATTTCTGTACTTGTACAGTACTTCATGTGAAAGGGTCATCATCAAAATCTCCTTATATTCCACAGGGCTTCGAGGAGTATTCCGCATCTGTATGAATAACAGAATCAGAGAAACAATAAACGGTAACTTGTGTTTACAGATTTAGAGGAGCGAGATGGACTCGATGAGTAAGGCGATCACAAACCGATCTCCGTAAATAGCTGACCTGTTGGCGAAAACAAGGCTGACATGAGAGATATGAAAACAGCCAATGAGAAAGTTACCTCGGAAGCAATGACGGTGACCCATTCTTGGCCCTGTATGACCCTGTAAGGCTCCCGTATCTGACCTACGTCCTATACACCTACCCCTCAACCGGAGTATATGACTGATTCAGTAGCAGTATAAATTAACACAACTAACCTGCACGATCACGGAGTAAAAGGTTACCAGTTACATGAAAGTAAGCAAAGACTAAGGATCCATTCCTCAAAAGGACTTTTTGGTTCATTCACTATAATATTTGAAATCTAGTTCATAATTCCAGAAATTTAATTAATCAAAGTGTTAGCTCTTAAAATCACAAAACAAACGTTAGTAAAAAATGCTTTTTCCATGCAGCAGATTCCAGAGATCGAAATGTGTTTATCTTGTTGTATATACCTGTTTTATGTTTTTCGCGGCATCATATGTCCTGATCGGCAAAGTGTTTTTCAAAGTAACAGGTGCCGACAGCCTGTTCTCCCCCCATGATGATCTGCTGGTCTTCTTTGATGACAAGCTTGTCACAGCGATACCCCGGCTCTGGTGGACAGTCAAGATCGCTGTAACACGGGTAACCCGGCCAGTCCGTCGTGGCAACTTCCGGATTCCCTGTCGGCGGGAACGCTTTCACCTTCAAACACATAACACAAAAGCAAAGATAGAATTGTACCTGTCCGTTTGTATATGCTCGGATACATGGTTAAAATTTACCGAAAGATACAGCCAACATGCAGTGTTACCCACACCCCACCCCAACTTGCTCCAAATGAAACCCGCAATGTTGTCATTTATCATCATTTTTGTATGGGCCAGATCCGCCCAACGTCTACAACTGTCGCTTTGATCATCAGCATATATACATAGAAACCTGACTACAAAAGTGCTCGCTTGAATGCAAAACTTCAGGTCAATACGTGAAAACCTATATATTTACCTTCGCATGGATTCTAATACACAAAACAGGCGTGAAGTTCATGAACTTGATAATTTATAGTAATTGATGTATATGGAGCGCATTCACAATGGAACACCCACCTCGTGTTATTTTACTTTTGTTATAAGTATACAAAACCTGAAGCGCTTCCATGCAGTAATTTTCCAGATATCACCCGTGATATCATTTATTTTAACATTAATTCTACTAAATATGAGATACAAAATCGTGAAATTCATGATTTACACACAGGAGAACACCTCCTCGTGTTATCATGCTTTAAATGTATGCAAAATCTGGGATCAATAAATGAGTACCATCCGTAACACTAACCTTTTCCCCCGGGGCTCTGCCCACTTTCCTCCCACCATAATGCTGGCCGCCATCGTATAAATGAAATATTCTTGAGTACGGCGTAAAACACTGATCAGTTAAATAAATAAAATAACATTAACCTTGACACTCATTCCAACAGTGAATGCAAAAGAGGTGGAGTCGCGAATTTTGTAATTTATGGTAATAAATTCAAGCCGGAGTACAAACAATGGAACATCCCCAGCGCGCTGCTGTACTTTAGCTGCATGCAGAATCTGAGCTCAATTCATGTTGTAGTTTTTCAGATATCACTGTTAATGTTTACCTTAACATTGCCTCTCACTGTTACTGGACAATGTCGCGAACTGTAGCGAACCAGTTGCAGCTCTGTATCTAACGTACACTGAATTCGCGACAAAGGGGAACATTTACAGTGTACACATCTATATTAATTTGGACGTAAGATAGGACTGTGTTACTTGATTCTCACAAATCTCCAGAGAGATTAAGAACTTTTTATGAATATGTTGTATAAAAATCAAAGCCAATATATCTGTTTAGGTTTACTGGCTTGAAGCAAAAAGTCTGGCTTTAAAATAGCCACAAACACAGCAGCACAGCACAAGTCCAGTGCTACCCACAGAGCCAGCCTAATTTGAACCCATGGCATGACAACTAGCTATGTGCTACTCGATATATCTTGTTACTTGTGTATATTTCATATTATTATCTTCTACTAATACCATGCCAACGAATGGACCATACGGCGGCATTGTATAAAATAGTTTCGATCCTGTCGCCTTCGTCGTGACATCCACCCTTGCATTTTATTATGACCCTGTAGGTTCCACGAAAAGTTACGTCACTGACCCCATAATTTCAAAATTGAATCGCCGACTTTTAATTTGTCATGTCCAGACAGGATATCATATGAATATCTTATCATTTTCAGTTTCTATCGTTCTTCCGCATATTAAAATAAAGTTCTTAAGGATCTATTGATGACGACTGAGGAGAAATATACTGTACACTAGATATAAGGGCTGGAACCCAAAAAAGTATGTTTTCAGATAACCACCATCAGAGCTTAAAGATACACTAACATGGCGTAGGCAGGGTAAATGAATTGAGGTATTAGTGGGAGTCTCGGGTAAGCCACCGCAACTCCACAGGTGCCTGAGAACCCACCTGACATAATGTCGCAGCTGATGTACCCAGATACGTTGAAATAGATTAGAGGGTTTTAATTAAAGGCCTACACAAAAGCATCCTAAAGTTTACTCTTCATAGTTCAGAAAAATGTACCCTTATAGCATCGCTGCGCAAAAACATGCACTGAAAAAGAACCAAAATCATCCAAAGGCTGTATGGAATCCGTTTAAATTATGCCAACATCATGATGAAAAGCTTTGCCCAAGCCTAAATCATACCCATGTTATATACCGGAACGGCTCTTCCCGCTGAACCCTGGAGAATGTTTCCTGTGCCAATCAATGTTCATAATTGACAAGACACAAGTAGGTGTAATACTGAAGTGAATCCACCGCTTTAAGGAAGGATCAGTATGATTTGGATGATCAGTATGGTATTTCAGGTATAAAGTAACTTTAGCAGAAAGGCGTGCGCTTTTAATAGCCACTGACAAAGGAATCATCGACTTCTTGGAACCTGTACGTCTCCTCAAGCAACTTTGATGAATTGTGTCAGCGCGTCTGGAAAACTCGGTAGTAATTAGGTGTAATATCCATACAGACAGAAATACAGACACGCAATGCTGCGTCACAAAGCGAATATAATGTCCGTTAGTACGCTCAAACTTATGTAGGATGTGTACCAGCAATGTTCCTAGAATCAGATCAGATCTGTACAAGCAATGTTCCTAGAATTATATCTGACTTGAACCAGCATTGTTCAAAGAATTAGATGTGGCCTGCAACACCAATGTTCCTCGAATCAGATTTGACCTGTACCAGCAATGTTCCTAGAATCATAAACAACGCGAATTCCTACTCATCGAACAAATTATTTAAATCGGTAATAATATTTCAGAACATTTATCACAACACGACATTTATTGACTACTATTTGATAAATGACGAGTCCTTTCATGACGTTTCAAAACTGGTGTATGGAATCGGTTTCATATTTGATTTTATGCCCATCTGTTCGATAATATGTCAGATGATATCCAAGGCCATGTTTATGAAGTCATTTGCATAAACTGAGTCACTTTCCAAGACATCTGAACCTTTTTGACAATTTTTTTGGAACATTCTCACTCTAGTTTCACTAAGCTTCATTTCTTCGAAAGACAAACCTAGATTTCTGAAGAAAAACGGTTGCCCACTATATCAAAGTCCAGCTGCACTGGCTAGAGCTGGAGAGTGCCTGGAGTTAAAATGACACTCGGCTTCCTTGTCGACAGGACGTCAATAAACCTGATGTCTATTGACGAGTATAATGAAGTGCTGGGTCTCGTCTTTCGGTATAAAGGCTTAAGTTTGCGTGCGGCGTTGCATAAATATCACTTATCTAAAGACAAATGACAAAGTAGACAACAGCAGACTAACGGACGTCGAATTCTTTGTAAAACGAAACATAAACAAACGCCTCTATGAATGGCCATAGCATTCGAGAGCACTCTCCATGAAAACAGTTGGAGGGAATAAATAAGAGAGGCTGTTGGAACCTGTTTGGGTTCAGAACCGTAATGTTAGTTTTTCGAGCGTAATCGTTATCTATATAGACTTTTGGTCGTCAACACGACCACGTGTAAGTTCCACAATAACACTGTATTTTAACAGTGTTACCATTTTCAGGAATCGTGCTTGCTAACGCAATGCGAACAGCTTTGCAGCGCCTTCAGGCTGGTTGTCAGCTTTTGATATACTACTCAGATGAATAGAAGGTTTCCTTACCCTGAGGAGAAAGCCAAAAAATACAATGGAAATCAGAGCTTTCATTGTCGTTCGGTCCAGTGGGTAAAAGAGACAGATGAATTCTTGAGAACGCTGTTTATACAACTTGTAATAACAGCTCTCGACAACGTAACACGAAACAGCAGGCGCAGAAGCACAGTGTTGTCGTGATATTGTCACATTGGATGGTTTACATATTGATGTAACAAAACTTTAATTCTTTCTCACCATATAGCAGCTGTTTGATCAATATAATGCGTCTCTTAAGCAACCAGATTGTGCATATGTTTGTGTTTGCTAGATTACGAAGAAATCGGTTAAGCTGTGGACAACGCGGACCAGAGAAAGACTTTATGTAATTCAGTTTGTTTACTTGCCTAATTTAAGGTGGCACGGCGAGTTGGAGGTGGTGATTAGTTTGGCACACTGGACAAACATTTAATCTGGAAGTACCCGATAGGGTACGGTAAGCATTAATGAGGTGTGGGGCTTGGTGTCTTTTCGAATCAGATTTTGAATTGTTAATGTAGATTATTTATTTTTGATCAGTTTTATTAGTTTCAAATTAAACTATATAAGTTGATTCGAGATATTAGAGAGGATACAAAACCCTCTCATGCATGTTAAAACAAAACCCGAATATTACAGAGACTTGTTTCGTATGTCAGTTTGCAATGTGGCTACACAGTTTTATGTTCAATATATGCAAATGACTTCACTCATCCCATGACTCTGCAACATACTGATCATCATTGTTAGTATACTTTTCGTCTACTAAGAGCAGTCTATCAGTAATTAATACACAAATCTTCCTGTTTTTATCGGAGAGTGTACTCTTCGTCTACTAAGAGCAGTATATCAGTAATTAATACACAAATCTTCCTATTTTTATCGGAGAGTGTACCTAACATTTAGTTAACGCCGCGTTCTTTGGTGATGACAATTGATATTTAAAGTCCGAGGGCGTCAACCCGTTGTTTGTCCAATCAGGCAGCCCCGATATGTGATATGGTTACAGTCGAAGTGCTCATTTCCACGGCGGTAATAAACCTACCCTGCCCCTGCTGATCAGCGGGGTCAAGATCGTGCGTTAGACTGTGTGCGGGAGATTAATGAAGGCAACACTCGTGATCAGAGAGCAGTGTGTTATCCGCAGAAAACAGGTGTCACCCAGACAGTTCGGTAAAAAGTGTAGACAAAAGACAACACGACATGCATCTGTGACTGAGGAGGAAAGGCATAGCGTAGGTGTTGGTATACATGTTTCTACCTTCTGCTCTGTAAAATTCAACTTTGGTACAACCGGGTGCCTTTGCTATAATTCATGTCATGATGACCATGTACATAGGTCAAACTACAAAGTTTTTATGTACATTAATGCATATTCTGGCGACTATACAAGTTTGATTGGTGTTGCTCTCTGCCCAACAATTTCAACAACTACGGCGGTGGTTTTGGTGTCAATAGTGGAGATATCAGGCTGGAGCTCATAGAAAGTTACCACACATCGTCAGATACCTGGAAAACCTATAATGGCGTAAGACCGCAGCTAAATTCAAACCCACAACCTCACAGGTCAAGAGTGGTTCATGTGAACTCTACACATCCTCAAATAAAAATATTCCTAGTTAGCATGTCAACTCTCAGAACACGAATCTGTGAGTTCAAATCCAGCTCATGCTGCCCTCCTCTCCGGCCGTAAGTGGGACGGTCTTCTAGCAAGCCGCGGATGGTCATGGTCCACCGATGCAGTGTGACGTGAGTATCTAAGTAAAAATGCCCATGCGAAAGAACTGGAGTTTTAGCCCGGACATGAAGTCATGCCTCTATATATGCACTAGAGGTAATTTGGTTACCATAGATACCACAAAAATGGGAAATGTGAGACGCGACATATCCTCACCTCTGTATCAATGTATACATTAAAAAGTAAAAATACACATGTGAAACAACTGGAATCGTAACCCGAGTTGAATATAACTTGTCGAGAGCTGACAATTCCTGATGTCCCACCCCACAGCATGCACCATATGTTTTATGACAGCGACAAAACAGTACCTTTTTGAGTTGTACTTTAAATCGCCGAATTTGTACGTCGATAAGGGAGCTATAAGCGCCAGCCGGTTGTACAGGGACCCTGGTGTGTAAATGAGTACACACGAAACATTTTAAAATGTTGTAAATGTTGTACTAAACACTCCTTTGCCATAAAACAAAGTTTCGAGACATGTAGGGGACGCTATAGACTGACGGCTAGACGGACGACAAATACGACGTCTAATACTCTCTGTGTTAGTCGTGGGTTAAAAATGGGACTTGATGAGTGGCCTGAATACCAGATCGCATTAGAGTTCCATGTTGATCATCACATCCATGCACGTTTCTAGACACGACCCTGTAGTTTAAATTTTATCCATTGTTTTTCGCGCACTTATAGTGCCCAGGAAAAGTCAACGCCAACGTGTCCTTGCAGATTTAAGGTTTTCTAGTTATAATATGAGAGACTGTGGTATTCTTAATGACTGGAATGAATAAACAGCTTTTGAATCATCAACATGCCTTAGACAAGCGCCTTAGTAGTCCAAGTAAGACTGCATGCATTCATGAATTATCTCCCTTCATACGAAAAACGTAGTAAATTCCCGAAGAGGCCATAGTCCTGACAAGATATTTTATATACATCATGTATTTTCACTACTGCGCACTAAATATACATAACCCATACTAGAAAACAATCGATAAGCACTAGTCAAGTAAAACTTCCTTTGTTTTTGCCATGTTGCTTAAATTGTAAGGTCTCAGAAAATACCATTTTCGCCATGCAATGTGATATGTATGGGCTTCGCGTTAAAAATGGTAAATAAAATTATAATACGAGTAGCTTTCAGATTCGTAATTAGAAGCAACAGCCAATATGTTCTGCCCTGCACGTAATATCGATAGGTGTACCTCTCGAATCATAATATAAAGGTTGTTGGTACTTTGGTAATCTTTTTCTTCTATACCGGGACTCAGCTGACGTTTACTTATTTCCACCAAATTAAGCAGGTTATTATTTATATTTGGTTGACGCCGGTTGCAACCTCTGGGTGCCTTCTGGTTTATTTATTTGACTATTGTTTGACACCATGTCTTGTGATGAACGAGAAGCAGTCAGAGATGCTCATGCACCATACACGTGTGTTTCAGCTTAAATTCCTTTGTGGTTCCTGTGACCTGTCTACACGTATATGTAGTTAATTAAGCTATATATACTGCCACACGTGCTTGAAAACATGCCAACAATCGCATTTTGGACACGAATCAATCAAATTCCCGACTGTTAAGGTTTGTTTATACAAGTAGAGTGAGTGAATTTCGCCAAAGTATTTTCATTCGTGTGTCCAGTATTTTTTTCTACAGCCCTTTGAAGCGAACCCGTATGTTGTTAAGCTAAAAAGTGGTGCTGTACCCTGTGGGTGGTATACTCATATATGATGATAACCTATAACAAATTACCACAAAGAAAAACATGTCTGAACAATGCCCGAGAAAATATATGTATATGCCTGTTGTCCTTAAAGCGCATGCGCAACCCTCTACGCGCGCCCTACATCATTGCAACCACTGGCAAATTTTGTACACAAATCTTGAGTAACGCTAAGGGCACTGGGATCACGGTAATAAGGCAAGACGTGACGACAGAAAACACAAAAATTCTGAAACACCTATACATTCTAATGCACACTCTTTGTCTAAAGTGTGTACAGCCTGATTTTAGCCAACATCTGAAACAATTTTATTGATGACAACTGATTAGATAGTTCCCACGCGAGGGCACCAGCGAAGGGGCTAAGATTTGGTGTGTCTCACAGATTCCACAGGTGAAGCTTGTCTAGTGGTGACAGTGATGTAAAGCGAGCGTAGAGAGAGCGTCACATACGCTGTAAGGGCTACGGTGGGATACAGACAAAAGGTTCACCGGATAAAAGGTTCACTGGACATAAGGTCCGCCGTAGGTCAAAATGCCCCTCGGAAAAAATACCCAATGCCCAAAAGAAATAAAACAAAGTAAATGTTGACTTTTAGCATTATTTGATGAATTCAGATATTATTTGTGAAATAACTCAATTAATGCAATTTTAAATTATGAACCAAAAAAAAAATACACCTAATGCAGTAATTATGGTAAAATTATATTTGGATATTACAAAATAAATAATTTCAATACAAAACTTTCTTTAGTTTTTAGCCTCTCTTCCTGAATAATTTTACTTGTTTCAACATGTTTTTGGTCATTCATGTACATTGAATACATATGTGAGTAAGAGTTAGACACCGCTGAACCAATCAAACATGACCAGTGGAGTACTAGGATTGCATGCCCCTCTTATGAATGAGATATCTATATGTACAATGTAGGTAATGCACTCGTACGTTTTCGCGGTTGAGGTTGCCTGTTTTACAGATTTAATATATAGGTCGAACCATGTACATGAACAGGAACTAATAAGAGAAACATACATTTGGATATGGTTTTAGAGAGTGTGGTAGACAATGATACAGCTTCTTTTCACGGAGAGCACAAGTAAGCGGTTTCCGCTTCATTGCACTAACTTAACAAACTATTCACAAAAGGTGCAAATCTGTAAATAAAAAAATACATGAATCGTCGATTCATTCACATGTAAACCCACGGGAAAATAATGTACCAACGTTCACAGTTTTTTTGGTCAGTGAAAGGGGCATATAGTATAGACTTTAAGTTAGTTTTACCGCCATACCTGGAAACAACGTGGAGTACTCATGTCTTTGTTCAGGTTTTTAAATGAAGGTAGGGCAATAACTACACGATCGGATTAATAATGCATTTCAATGGAAAGTAGGTTAAAAGATTTCCCGATCTGCATATTTCCTAATAAACAAATACCTGTTTTTGATGAGAAAGGTCAGTAGCCCGAACTGGTCTATACATGTATACCATACCCTGAATAGTAAGCCGAATTTATAACTTATTCTCAGGTTTCATGAAATATTTATTTAAATTTTTTGTTCTCCACCTACGTAATATACACCTACGTTTCTCATGCAGCATGAAAAACCATGTTTCCTAACGTTATAAATTGAAAAAAAAAAGAAGAAAGAAAAACAAAAAACAAGTAGATGGACATTTCTACCTATATGTTAAATATTCTTGGCTAATTTAACGGCGATAAAACACATGTATGTAGAATATAGTTATTCGTTTTCTCAATAGACTGAGAAAATAGAAGTATTAGATGGACAAATCTGTATGTAGTCGGTATAATTTATCCCGATTATATACAGATTGCATCTTCACAGCTGTCTATAGATTAAAATAAAAAACAAACTTGTGTTGAACCCAAATGAGGTAATTTATTTATATCATGCACAGTTTAATTAACTTGTGTTCGTAGGGCCTATAAGAAAAACTTATGCCCAAGTTCAATCTTGTGTTCAGTTCTTTCAACACAAGACCTTGCCTTAATTCAACACAATATAGAGTTATTCAAATACGACATTTGTTGTAAAGAACACAAGCTTGTGTTTATACAGTACACGTGTTTTTCTTTGTGTGTAGACAATCTTTTATTACGAGTAAGCACACGCCTTTTCCATATTTGACTAGAGTTATACTCACCAAACAAACTGAGGCATATGATTGTTTTAAATATATGGCCATGGGAAGCATTCACCCTTCATCATTACAATGTTAGTCATTTAGGCTTTGGAACTATTTGAAGTAACATAGTTTATAAATACCATGTTATCAACTCATAAAATTTCCTGCACCTAGTATACACTTCTGAGTGAAACGGAAATAAACATTGATAGTTTTTACAGAGCGCGCGCAGCTCTCTACATACACTTTAAATCTTTGCCATCCTTAGCAAATTTTGTACAGAAATCTTAAACATCGCGATGATCACTATGGTTACGGTGATGAGGCAGGATATGATATCAGAAATGATAAGAAAAAAATATTAATACTTGATACATGTGCATTATTTCTGTCTACATTAAATTATGCACAACACGATTCTAATGGACACATGAACATTTTATTGACCAATGCTGATTACAGGTCCGCACGAGGATCAGTAGTGATTTATTTATTTATTAATTTGATAGGTGTTTTACGCCGTACTCAAGAATATTTCACTTATACGACGGCGACCAGAAACCAGGCAGAACCCGGGGAAAATCCACGACCATCTGCACATTACTGCAAGACCTTCCCACGTACAACCAGAGAGGAAGCCAGCATGAGCTGGACTTGAACTCACAGCGACCGCATTGGTGAGGGGCTTCTAGGTCCTCACCCTGCGCTAGTGCGCTAACCAACTGAGCCACGGAGGCCACGATACCAGCAGTGAAGAGTAGAATGTAAACACGCCTTCGTGCGTCAAACTGTCAAAGGTCAAGCTTGTCGATGGGAAGCGAGTGCATAGAGCGCAGCACACACTCTGTAAAGATATGAGAAATATGTTGGATATGAAGTCAATCGTTTATATAAACCGTCGGTGTACCTACATATGCAATACATGGCAAGATGTATCCACCTGGCAGAGAAAAATGCGCAACCATGGAACCAGTACATTGTACGAGCGAGAGCCCTTTGGCAAATAAACTTGACATGCACTGCAAAACCAGGCTGTTTAAACATCGACAATCTAGGACGAAGAGTCGCGTGAGACGGCCATGTGAGGTGGCGTGATCCTAACATGTGCTTTGGTGTCTAATTACAAACTACATTCTTAAGCCTTTCTTTGTACAATCGCATGTGGTGGAACACAGTAAATGGAATGCAGTGACTACCTTATTAGGTTTTGTATGCCATGCAGTTAGATGTTTTGTTTTACATATATGATTTACGGCTTCGAAATACTGCTGTCTGCTTTACAGCTGATTAATTGTTTGTGATATGACTGGCAATCAAATTTTATTTATTTACATATTTATTTTATTCATAGTTGTTTAATACAGCCGTTAGGGAATTGTTTTTTTTTTCACAGCCGTTAAGGAATTTGTTAGGAAATGTTATGTTTGGGAGTGCGTTTGTTTAATTTATTTATTTATTTATTTGATTGGTGTTTTAAGCCGTACTCAAGAATATTCCTTTGTTTAAGAAATGTATTTGAAAATTTCAAGGTTAATTAGAAGATAATGAATGAATAAGTTAGTTATAACATTTGATGATGTCCCCTTATCAGCTTCGCCGTGGAACGATTCTTATTGTGTTAAACACACATGTACATGTAGCATTGCACAAGCGGTGTATGTATAGCGAGACTAAGGATCAAATCCGGATTGGGTCATAGCAAAGACATTAACATTGGTACTTGTTGCTGCCTCGTTTGGCGCTCAGCACTGACAGGCTAGAGCAAGGGAACATGGCTGGTTGGCCAGGTGTCAGTATAATGTGACTTGGTCGAGTGTCATGCCTGGTGTCTTCGTCATGACACTTCAGTGGCGGCAACACTTTGGCGGCATGCATGGATTCGCCACAAGAAAACACAGGGTACATACGCCCATTGAATGAGTCCATGAGGTCATATGACTGAAAAATTGTTAAGTTGATTTTCAATTGATAAACATGTAACACAGTTTATGGATATGAAGAAAGTCTTTCAACAATGTCATATCTACAATCAGTTTATTTACTTATCCATTTGATTGTAGTTTCACGCAGCATCCAAGAATGATATCAAAGTCTTTTTAAATTTTCTCTCCAGCAAGATAATCCAGAAAGGGGAGATAGGGAGATAGGAAATCTAGGTATATGCCCTTACGGAAAAAAACAGTGGTATTCGGGTGGAAACCTAGATATCCGGTAATAGGAAACCGAGATATCCGGGTGGGGGAAATCGAGGTATATGCCCTTACGGAAAAAACAGTGGTATCCGGGTGGAAACCTAGATATCCGGTAATAGGAAACCGAGATATCCGGGTGGGGGAAATCGAGGTATATGCCTGGACGGCAAAAGCAGAGGTATCGGGATGTAGGATACGAGGTATTTGGTGTGGAGGAAAGCAAGGTATTCGGAAGGATCATATACCCGGGTGGAGGAAACGAGAAGAACCGAGAAAATAAAAACGCAGTACCTTGTTGGGTACTTTAGAAAGCTGTAGGAACGCTATGCCAAGCGCAATTACCATAGAAACGTATCTCTTCACTATATGTTACGATTGCTTCCGGTGCCATAAACAACACAACATTATTATATATGTATGAATATGTATTTATATCAACATTAGGTCAATGTTCGTTTAAACGTGACACGGCAGACAAAATCAGTTTTTGCTTTAACACATCTACAGTACATATTTTCATAATAGTTATTCTGTCAGTGCCAGATGTAGGCCACAAGTTGCGTGTGCGTAGGTGTGTGGTTAAGCACGGTAGCTTTATTAATTATTATCCTAGGTCAACGTGTCTGTGTGCACATTCCAGGTGGTATTATTTTCTAGGTCACTCGAGTGTCACATTAAGTTGGTCGGGGAAACCTGTCACTATGACCTATTTTTAAACGATAAGTGTTAAGTGCTAGCGAGATTCCCTCGCCAAAATAACATGGCCTTACTACTGATCTATATATTTATTCATGAGTCGGGTGACCTTACAGCGAGAGGTCATAAATAATATCGCCTTATTGGACACACGATCGTCTGACAAAAGATGAAAAGAAAGAAATTTCGTATAAAAGGCTGGTGCCCTGTGAATTTGTATCAGATAGCACAAATAGACGAACCTGTATATATATATATATACATATACATCCACAAATATGATTCTAGAAAACTTGAGTTTCACATGGGTAACCATACTAATTTTTGTTGTTACCTTAATGATCATCTGTCGCGTTCTACTCGAGCAGCGCCCCTCGGGCGTCCCACCCGGACCCACAGCCTTACCAGTTCTCGGCAACTTACATTTATTCCGTGAGGACCCTCGTCGAGTTCTAGAACAATTACGAGAGAAGTATGGTGACATTTACAGCATTTACTTCGGTAAAGAGCTGGCCGTGGTAATCCACGGCTTCGATAAGATTAAGGAAGCGTTCGTAAAACACGGGGACGTGTTTTCTGGCCGACCGTCTAACCGACTCACCGAGCAAGTCTGCCCTGACAAAGGTACGTGTCTCGCACATCTGTCTAAAAATTGTCTGGAATGTAGAGAGTACAGACTGACATACATATATATATATATATATATATATATATATATATATATATATATATATATATATATATTAACGTATAAAGAGTACAGTCCCACAAATCTGCCTGGTGTGTAGAGTACTGTACCCAGTATGTGGGTGGGTCTTGCCTCAGCCAGCGGATGGTCATGGGTTTCCCCCGTGCTCTACCCGGTTTTCCTCCCCACCATAATGCTGGCCGCCGTAGCATAAGTCAAATATTCTTTAGTGTGGCGTAAAACATCAGTCATATAGATAAATATAAGTCCTCCTACAGTTATAAACCTAACTGACTATATATATGCAGATATATACACTGTAAACATGCTTTGTCAGCAGATTTGGCTGTAAATCACTTAAATGAAATCTGTACAGTTATTATTGTTTTATTTACCATTTTCATTATTGTTTGTTTTACTGTGTGACTTTTCAAAACTAAAGATTTGTATCACTAAAGCGTATAAGCGATGTAATAAATCTACATACTTTACAATTACTTATGTCCTTGGATTTTGTTTGTTGCTGATATCATATGAACCTATAACCTGTTACCTGTAAAATACGGCGTCTTGTTAATTTACCTACGTTAATAATGTTTTATTCTAATTGTTTAAGTAAATGCTTAAATAGTAGCAAATCACACTCTCCTATCACGAAAACGACCTCAATTTTATGTTTGCTAAAGAATGACCCTCTTTACTTTTGTATGTGCATGTGAGCGATGAACGTTCTCTAGTTGTTTGATTTAATCCACTCTAGATTGAAGTGTTTTAGTATAAGCAGCGCCACCACATCCCTATCATGTGCTTCGAACAAGGTGTAAACTCCGTCGCGCCAGACACTACCTGTATACCCGTGTTAATTATTCGCTGCTACATGTAACAGTTAACATCAGACAAAGTAGACTAGTCAGACTAATATTGTTGTACTTTAAGATGTATAGTTGTAAAACAAAACAGCTTCAACATGTCTCAACTACCCGTGTATATACAACATACGATCCTTCAAGCATGACCAAAATGACAACATTAGCAGGGCAAAACTACACTACAAGTTTTAAACATGATTAAGTTACATAATTTTCGTCGACTGCAAATGGTCAGGAGCTAGTTTCGAAGCGACAACTCGACTTGGCGCACACACATGTAAAACCTCTATCATCGGCAAATATGTTATTACTATTTTCTGAATGGAGTAAAACAGCCTTTGTGTACTGCTTTAGACTCATAGTCTTACGAGGGTTTAATGATAATAATGAAGTCGCGACACCAGGTAAATGTAAATGGCCTCACAAGCTTTCGACCCTCTAATGCCGGGCCTTTGGTAAGAAAGTCGAAAGCTTGTGAAACCTTGTACATTTATATGGTGATGCTTCGACCTTTTCATTCTTAAAACAATCACATTCATATTTGTTTGGTTTTTCTTAATAGGACTTATTACATTGTCCGGAGAGAAATGGC
Source organism: Liolophura sinensis (assembly GCF_032854445.1). Lineage (NCBI taxonomy): Eukaryota > Metazoa > Mollusca > Polyplacophora > Chitonida > Chitonidae > Liolophura > Liolophura sinensis. The sequence continues at coordinate 23,351,992 of NC_088300.1, forward strand.
GGAAAGAGCGAACTTTGACCATCCAGGCTCTAGGAGATCTGGGATTCAGGAAAGCGCTTATAGAAGGTCGCGTTTGCAAGGAGATTTCTTGCTTTGTGAACCTTCTCGAAGAAAACGTGGAAGCCCCATTTGATATATGTCTACCGATTCATACCTCTATATCAAACGTGATATGTTCCTTCATCCTGGGCAAACGGTTTGAACATGGAGATCAAACGTTTCAAGATTACATCAGTCGACTGCTGGCCAACTACAGGGCGGCCGGAGCGACAGCGGCGCTGAATTATCTCCCCTTTCTGGATTATCTTCCTGGAGATCTATTCAAATTTAAAAAGACTTTGCACAATATATTTTACATCGTGGACTTTATCAGAACCATTGTGCAAGATCACCTTATAACCTACGACAGATCTAACGTGAGAGATTTTATCGATGCATACGTGAAAAGGGTTGAAGACAGTGGATCTGAATTAAACGGTAAATCATCAACAATTGTGTAGGCCGTACACTGAAACATCCACCTAGCATTCCGCATGAGGCATTATGAGGAACATTGTTTAGAAGAGAGCACAAGTAGACACTTCAAGGAAGAGAAAACGAATACTCCTTATAATTTACGAACCGGGATACTGTAAAATACAAACATTAATCAATTTGTCCTTTAACTGAACACAACTTTCCAAAAACTCTCATTTTGGTAGAAACTGTGCGGGCGAGGATCTTTTTGAACCCATTTTGTAGCCAAAAAAACATTTACTGAAAAAAGCACGCGTACATCTCTGTGTATGCACAAAGGTTTATTCTGTACGACCATGTTATAACATTTTATGTTGCAAGAAAATTTATTGTCGCAAGTGATTAATCCTTATAACTGTTTTACTTTGTTGTTTTGCAGAAGAGCAACTGACCCATGCTATTTCTCATTTGTTTGTGGCGGGAACAGAGAGCGTATCAACCGCCATTCGCTGGATCCTTCTGTACCTTTGCAAGTTCCCGGATGTTCAAGAGAGAATCCACTCGGAAATAGACTCTGCTTTGGCTGCCGAAGAGCCAGTCGCGTGGGATGACCGTGACAGGCTACCCTTTACCATGGCGACAACAATGGAGGTAATGCGTCACGCGGATTTGGCGCCTTTAGGAGTTGCGCACTCAGCAACAGAGGACACCCACTTCCGGGGACACTTCATCCCGAAGGGTACGATGATTATACCTTATATGCACGGTGTGCTTCACGATAAGCAGTTCTGGGGAGATCCTGAGAAATTCCGACCGCAGAGGTTTTTGAATGAGGAGGGTTCTACCGTAATCCCAGAGCAATATGTACCCTACGCCATAGGTAAGTCAAAACCATTCCCATCTGTAACCACTTTCTGTGCGAAACCCTCGACCCCCTAACAACCACCTGCACCCTTTCACAGAAAAAAATTCATACATATACATAAGGCTATGTGAAAAAATTGTGAACGAGTAGAGTGGTATATCAGGCAAAGTCATACAAAACATAATGTAACAGTTCGATTTTGGTCTGGTCAAGTTAATCATTCCCCCTGAAAGAATACAACACCACAAAAATTTATAACACCCCACCGATATTCTCAAGAACTATAATCATGATTTCCGGCTAAGTTATTCTACTGCTTTTTACGCCATAGACAATATCGAGACATCAATGCAAAGCCACAATAAGGAGACATCCATTCAACGCCATTCACAATATCGAGACATCAATTCAACGACCTACACAATATCGCAACATCAGCACACCTCCATAAACAATATCGACACATCAATACAACGCCATACACGATATCGAGACATCAATACAACGCCATACACAATATCCAGACATTAATGTCATGTATACGTTCCATAAAAAATGTAATCGAATATTTTTTTTTAAAAATATAAGGGAACCAAATTTTATCAAGTGATCTCTCAAATCTCGATTCACCCTTGCTCTTTAGCTAGATCTAAAGTGTACACTGACTCTTATCTGAATTCATTTTGCAGGAAGACGAACGTGTTTGGGAGAACATCTGGCCAAAATGGAAATTTTCCTCTTTGTGGCGTCCATTTTGAAAAAGTTCTCTATTATGCTGGCGGATGGACCTCAACCCGAATTGAGTGACAGCAAAATGGGACTCACCGTTGCACCTATGCCATTCAAATTGGTATTTTCGAAGAGATAGTTTGGCCGTTATATAGAGATCCTTTATGTGAACGCAGGCCTACACATGCAACGGCATGCAGTTGTTTGTCATTGTCATAATAGTACGATGACTTCAGTGAGACTCTAGTTACATGTACATGTACACAGAGCGGCTCAAGATAATCGCGAGTGGGCTATATGGTTGTATTTTAAGACAATGCGTGGAGTACCACAGACAGAAGACAGTCCCAACGCAATCTTTCTAATGAATTATCTATGCCAAAATGAGACTGGGCTTTAATAAGCCCATAACAATCAGTGCCAAAATAGCAGCATTTTCTACTGTATATAATTGTCAGTTGCTTTAAATGTATAAAAACGACGGTGGTATATAAAATTGTAAGCATGGACTGCAATGATACTTGGGCAAATGAACAACTGTACCAGTCACAGTCACTGTACCAGTCGGTGGTGTAAAAATCTATGTACGTGCGTCATTATGAATTTGAAGCGTGTTCCAAATCAGTATCACGAGAGCAAGACTGGTAGAGAATTGTGATAGACTTAAGTCTCATTATTATTTTCCTTTATTTTTTTGTTTTAAAACCCAGCAATATGACGCTAATTAGATTTATGCTAAATGTGGAATATAATACATATACGTGCCATAACCCTGGAAACATGCAAATCCATAGACTACAATGCAAGTAACAAATATGGAGGATTTTAGCCAGTGTTTTTATAATGTTAATACAGATCAAAGTGCCATAATATAAATAAGTATACTTTTGTGAATCACTTTATTTTATATGCAAAATGTTTTATTTTACTACTCCATATACATACGTGTAGAGTTTTCCTTTGCTAACCCTTGTTCTCATCCAGTTTAACGCATATTCCCGACAATTCTGTTCAATCATTGTCACATCTTCGAATTTATTAACACTCTCATCCAAAAACAATGTTGCAAAGATATCGATGAAATATCGCATATCGTGACGTTATGCCAAAAGCGTTCATTCATTCATTCATTCACAGTTCATTCATTCCAAATACATTATCAAGACAAAGTAAAAGCAATTTTTTCGCGTATTAAAGATATTTTTGTTCTAATTGTAAATATTTGTGTTGTTTTCATTACATAACTCAAACTACATTAATTTCGTTTGATTTATTTGATCATTGTTTTCCACTGTACTAAAAATATACATGTATTTTACTTACACGACGGCGTCGAGCAGTATGACGGGATGTAACCGGGCTCTGGAAACCCACGCCCATCGGCAGGTTTCTGCAAGACCTTCTCACGTTCGAATCCATGAGGCATTCTTGCACTTAAAAAAATTAGTAGAGGAAACAAAAAAGGTGTGCTATCTAGTTTTTAAAACGAATGTTATTATAATTTATTAAAAAGAGTGAGTTTATACGATGCATGGTCTACGGTGTACGGAGTTTCTTGTGCGCGTGGTCCGTGATTCAATACCGTTCGTGCCCTAAAATAGCGTAATCGCCAAAACGCATCTCAAGTCATTTTAAAAGTCAGAGGCACCGGGACCCTTTGATCCTAGTCTATTGACCTGGCATAGTGGCTTCATGCCGCGGGATGCGAATATTATGAATCGTTAGGATTAAAACAAATAAAGAATGGATTAACAGGATATGTAATTTATCGCAGCTTCCTTTCACAATTTGGGTCAGCCGAAATTGCCTAAAAAGTGTCTCCAACACAAGAGATTTCAGGACCTAGGATAACTGTGATAGCATAGTTCTCTTGCCACGACACCAGTGGTTTAACGGTTGTGTTGGAGATGAGATTTGAGATTATCGATTTTGAATATACGACTTTTCACTATTTATGAGTAAATTTTGCACAGATATCTTGACAACGCCAAGTTCACCGAGGTTACGGTGATGAGGCGGGAATTGATGCCAGAAAACATAAATAATCCGTCTAGAGCTTAATCTCTAACAAAATGTTATATACATGCATTCTCTTTATGTAGAATGTACAACATGATTCTAACCAAAACCTAAAACAATTTTATTGATGAATGCTGATCAAATAGTTTCGCGGGATGACACATGTGGTGAGGCTAAGCCTAAGCAAGTGTCTCGCAGGCTCCAAAGGTCAAGCTTACCTAGTGTTGGCAGTGATGTAAAGCGCAAGGTAGAGAGCGACGCATGCGCTGTAAGGAGTATGCTACTTACCATTTCCAAATAGCACCTTAAAGTTTTGACTAGTTCCATACAGGTAGAATTACAATTGAACGATAAAGTTCATACATATATTATGGGTACTGTTACTAAAAATATTTCTAGCATGAAATGAATCAAATAAGATTATCTTATCTATCAAAAAAAAAGATAGGTGACATTCACACAAACACCGTGAAGGCGTTTTGCAAAGTATGCAAGTGAATCTGGTTGAGGTGCATTTTGAAATTTGCGTTCGAACTTGTCAGCAGGTTCCATAATTTGACTGATCAAATAATCAAGACTGAAACTTAATTGTTCTTGAAGGTACATTGTAGAGTTACTCCTAACTGATGACCTCTCTGAAGGTACAGTTATGTACAGATAGTGTCAAAGCCGTTAATCATGTCACACGTGCCATCATAGTAAGATATTCACAGCTGATGAACAGTAAGTAGCCATGAACAGTGAACAGCCTTGATCCATATAATAAACCCATACAGCGATATCTCTGTCTGTCGTAGTAAAAATAAGATATAGGATATACAGAGGAGACTTTTCGGCGTTGATCGGTCCAAATATCATATAGCTATTCTTGCAAAGCGCCATGCATCATGCGTCAACATGAGAAAAGGAATCGGCTAACCATGATTTTATCTGGTTTCCATATGTCATATCACTGGGAGGAAATAGACAGTTCTCTAAAAAAGTAGGTTGTAAGAAATGACTGGAAATGGCCCGAAAATCACGCCGAGATGAAGTCAGAAAGTATTGACTAAGCACCTGCATACATGTGAATTTTGTGCCGTAATTTTGTGGGTACATGATCAACTTGGAAGCGTCTGGGACAAATGCTGTATAATGCAACTGGGTGTCAGGTACATATATTTGATGATCAGTATTCGCAAATTCCACATTCAGCTGCCCCTGTCAGTCACGAAGTTGCAGGTTCGACACCAGTTCTTGCTAATTCGTCCTCCACTTGAACTGACTATTGAGGTTTTGTCCTGTACCTGGTTGATATTCCGATTTCTTCCACCCCTACAAAAAGTCATTAACTTTTTAAACGTATGATGTTTAAAACGTATAAAACACAAAAAACACGGGCGTTAGTGGCTGCATTCTTCGTGTCCACACTGGGTTTGGGGTCACATTCCGATATGTTCGACAGTAAACAGCTGTATTCAACTGACTGTACACAACCGGCTGATCATCCTTTATCAACCTGGAATGTGCTTATCGGGGGCAATGAAAACAGATTTGACCCTTGACTGACCATAGTGACCCAGAAACATCCAGGTAGTCCACAGTCAACGGGTCACATATGCGGGCACATATACAGTGACACGCTAGCGTCGTTCCTAAAACAGAACCAGTTGACCTGTACACAGGTTAGGGGGGATGTTAGTTACCATTTAAGAAAATAATAAACATAGCTTCAGAAGAAAAGATCTGAAACGAAGAGAGAGATGGGGGCGGGCTTGGAGGTGGGGATGGACATGCACACACCTGCCATTCATCAACTAAAACGTGTATGATCATAGTGTATATACATCGTTCTCCTCTTCAATTCGAAAGCGTCTGACTTGTACTCGACCTTTAAAAACAGGACAAAGTAACGAAAGTTCCCATTCTATCTTGATTCGATAAATTTTCTGGTAAATACAAAGGTCGAATAGCGAAATGTCCTCTATTGTCTCCATGTATAACTGGTAGGATGGCGGTGTGGTTTATGAGCTCCTGTTTCACGACAGTTTTTATTACTTCATCGAGCGCTTAAACATTTACAGAATTTATTCTATACCAATGACTAATAAAATTTACTAGTGTTACATATGACTTTAAATAATGTTAAACCAAACAGTTTCTCAGTTATAGAGGGTGATGAACATTCATAATGTTAGTTTAACAGTTTCTAACTAAAAGTATTAGAAATTATGCACTTTACAAAATGACTGGGAAGTGCTGTAATTTAACGTTTATCCTATGTCAGATGTACACTTTTAGATGTTGTGTTAAAAATTTTAAAATCTAAGATTATGTTACAACCTGCAAACACCAATTACAAGACAACCTTTACAAGACTTAACAATTTAAAAGATGTTGCACTCACATTTTTTTAGAATTTAACATATAGTATCTTAACTTACTTTGTTTTAACTCAAATTGTTGAAATTTTAACATTTGAGTTTTAAGAGAGTAGACGTCTAAAGAAACTGCGCAGAAATTTACATACTGTATACAGCGTCCATTATGGAAGCCTCATAAAGCCATAATTGTACCATTATGCGGGCGATGGAGCAATGGTACAATGGGACGATGATGGCCTTCTCCGGCTTCCTTAAGCGTCACTTCGTCCTGGATTTTGAACCTTTTGACATTTATGTAGTATAGAGACCAAATGGAAACAATTATGCATGTTATACAGTCCTGAATGAATCAAGCCGTTGAAGTTTGAAATCTCTGGTTATTAATCAAAAAATGAGTATTTCCTGAACACTTGAGTTGTGAATGAATGAATGATTATGGCTTAACGCCACATCGGCGGTATCTCAGGCATATCGTGGCGAGCATAAGAGCATAAGAGAAACAAGATATATATATATATATATATATATATATATATATATATATATATATATATATATATATATATATATATATATATATATATATATATATAGACATGATACCACCTGAAATATTGGCTAATTGGTAATCATAGCCTTTCTTCAACAGTAGCTTTATCACGCTTTTTAATCAAATGAAAAACCACCTTATAAGGCCCTGCGCAAATTACAAAAAACAGAGGTGTCAATATATCGTGGACTCTCAGTTAGTAACATAATAGGACCAATTTAAAAAGGTGGTAAATATTGTTGAAATTGTGGCGTACTCTCTCCAAGCAGTAAAGTAGACAAACATGTTCCAAGGATTATCATGCAGATGCAGTTGTTCTCTCATGGACGAAAACAGACGAGCCTCCAGTCCAGTTTGTTTAGCTCGGTGCAGATGGCTACAATGCAGAATCGATTCTGATTGGTTGGTGTGAGAGACAGACAAGCCCAGGCTGGGATTAAGAGACGTCTCTTAATTCCAGGTCCAGACTATGCCTTTCATAAGCTGAATATTAGGTATGGTACATTTATTCAAGCTTGACCAAGACTGCTGGGTTTAACCCAGGAAACCCCATCTCCATTGTCAGCCAATCTGCGACGATTCTGTATCCCATTCAGGCATGCATTGCATTGCATATATTGCGCAATGGGAAGAGAGCACCTCGACCGTGCTAGCCATTATGTAATAGTGTTACACTATGCGTAGCACACATATATAAATGACAGGGTCGATATCCTGTCCACAATCATGCATATATAGGCCTCAACAATAAACCACCCCATAAGCTACCTTTGAACATGTTGTCATACACACGCGGTATTAATGACGTAATTCAATCAGTTAATGGGAGTAAACAAATGGACTTCAGTTTTGTGAAGCGTATATTGGTGTTGTCATATAGCCTACATACCGGTACTTATACGAACCATCGAGATTTCGATCCAGTATATATTATCAATAGAGGCTTGACGTGTCGACACGAAGTGAGAGGTGACACAGAGAGAGTCCTATTTAGCATTGATCAGCATTATTAAGTGTCTGATGCTGATAGGCCACAAACAACGCGGGCCCTTCACCGAGTGACACGGTTTATTGTATTGCATTGTACTATTCGTTTTCTCGGTATCGGTTGAAATATCCAGTGATATATATGTATAAATATTATATGTACATATCATAGCAAAGAAAGAAATGCACTGTTATATTAATCTTAACGCGAACATAAGTGTCACTCGAAGCAACAGTAAAACTGTCCGTAAAACTTTTTTGATTTATTTTTAAAGTTTTGCTGTGCCATAGCAAGCATTGAAAAAACAGTGTGGTAAAATACAGAGGGCTTTTCGAAGCAGATATATGACGTCACATCATTTTCTTCACAAGAAATTCCCTTATGTGTCTATGAAACACTTTGAAAGTTTCTGTGAAACCATCTTTACGATCATTCTAATAAGTTTTGGGGATATTCAGGTTTGTAAGATTTGGTCTGAAATCCCTTCGTGCCGTTTTTCGATTAGAGAAAACTGTAAAAACACAATTTTAAGTATTTCTGGACCCCGTTTTCTGTTGTGTTTCAACGGATGCACAAATTGTTCTTTGTGCAAACTATGATAGGAACACACTTCGTGATAGACGATAGACTTTAAATAGTAAGTTTGCAATTTAGTGCTATAGATTCTTACAGGTATCTCACAGGTAGATAAGTGATAGTTGTACATACATGTATATACCTGCATGCCTGAATTAAATGATAAGAAGTTTTGCATTAGCCACAAATATAAATAAACAGAATCACAGTGTGGGCCATAAAGTCGTACGAAAACGTGTCTGATCCTTATCTAGGCGTCTATTATCAAATAATACACAGGGATGAAAGCGCACGGGTGTACACCGTAATAAATATGTTTAAAACTGAATTAAGGTTTTATTCACTATAGTGTCAACAAAGTCTTCCTCCAGAGATCAATGCATGAGTCAACATCTAGAAACGTCAGTGTATCCATCGGTAGGAAATACCTCCGTCAGAATGTCCTCTTGTTACACATGTTACAGGGCTTAAACACAACAGATGTACACTGAGCAAAGTCAGTACAGATACAAAGTATCCCATTGTAGTAAGATACCATGGTTTAACTGAAAATGACTCACCCAGCAGTTTTAACTTGGTGTCGTATCACACACATATATAGGCCTGCTATACTGAATATGATCTCGAATTTTTTATGGAAGCGGATAGCGTCTAATCGCCATCTCTCTACCTCAGCCATATCAACGTTACATGTAACACGCTCGAATTGCAGTCTAGATTTGGGGCAATTTTGTGTTTTCGCGTGTGCGCGAAATTTCATGTTAAATACGTACGGGAGGTGATGTCAGAAAACACAAACGCCCTGTCTTAACCTTTGTTCCTAATAATACCTGACACAAATGCATTCTCTTTATTTATAAAGTATGCACAAGCTGTTCGTGACAAACACCTGATACAATGTAATTGATACTTACACGATATGTATGTACGTTGAAATCTACGTTAAATCCCAAAATCAACAGATAAACCTGAATCAACAGGTACTTGAAGTACCGTACGTATATTAATTGGCTTAGCATTTTCTTTACCTCATCATTTTTGAGAGGATGAAAAAAAGCGATCAGCGTTAATGCAACCAAAATTTTGCTACTACAAATAGCCCAAATAATTACCTTTCACAACCTGTCAGCCTCGTCTGCGCATGTGTTACGTATTAATAAAGTTCTTAACATGCATAATGCTGGTCTCAGTATATGCTTTCAACATTTAAATCATTTTAACAATGCAAATAGGACAGTATATACCAGTATATAAGCCACATGTTTTCCGAAAGGCAATAACTACAGCTCTCGATGGTAATTAAAGAGAATTTGATTTGATCAGCGATTATAGATTTTTCTTAAAAAATTACCGGTAGTCCTATAGCACTTTAAAGTGCTAGCCCGCTGTGGCAAACTGTGGCCACAAAAAGGGAAAAATTCTTCCACACGCTATTAAAAACGATCAGTCAGTCATTTCTCGACCCTGTAAGGTATGAAGAACAGCTATATAGAATGAATATTTAATAGAGAATTTGTTAAACCCTACCTCCTACGGTAATGTCGCAGATTAACTATGTCCATGTTTGACCTCAAAGAGGCGACCTAAAAACCGGTCATTGACCTGACCCTCAAAAGTATAGTTAGTTTCTTTCCTGCATAACGGAAAGCTATACAGGGCTATATTTATATGATCTAAGCTTTGGGATAATAGTTTGATCACGAATTATACAAAAGTGCAAATACATGCCATACCGCTTTAACGTTATACGCCGCCACGTTTAGGTGCAATCCAAATAAAAGTTTCCTGACTGTTTATATTTAGCTCTATTATAAGCAATTTAATGTTCTTCAAGGGCGATAAGGCTGCAACAGTTTGTAATTTTGTATACACGGATACATGATCTCTTCAACTCTTACATTTCGACTTGGGAAATTTCCACTGACATGAGCTCAATAGGCGTAACACTTACACAGAGCGGACAAAATGACCTACCACCAAACATATTTTAACAATTCTTTCACGAAAGAGTTCATTGCAGCGTGCCGAGCTACGCGGGATTTTATCCATGTCTATATAACAAGTCCGCGTGTTTGAAATATTTTCCACCGTATTCGGGAGTGTAGGAAGCAAATAAAAACATTGGAGGGCGGGGGTGGGGGTGGGGGTGTAACTATCCAAGCAAGAAAGAATCCAGGGGCGGCCTAGTCCCCACGTTCTTGGGCGTACACACGTTTGGACATGTTTTAAGACATTCACCTTCAATGTGATCAATTGTGATTATCTCGTGCATATTTTGGCACTGATTTAGCATCTAGCTTACAGAATGGCTTAAATAACATTTGTACCGTACTCACTTTCCGTGCAGCATAAGTACAGCCTAAATATATAGGGTACTATACTCAAATAGCACATGCATTGTTTGTTATGCATCTGCGGTAACTATACCTCTGTATGATCAAAACAAGTGCATTTATGGCGTTAGCATTTATGGTGTCAGGTGAATACTTCAAGCGAGATTCAAAGATACAGTTTGCTGGGAATTGTTACTTGCAATCCAAACAGTATTTTAATGTCCAAATGTAACAAATACCCACTGCAGTTTATTAACCCATCTGATTATTGTCTGGTGTCATATACTGGAGAATATTTCACTTATATGATGAGCGTCCGATTAATGGGTGCACGAACCGCCGATTGTTGGTCCCCGCTTCCTATATACCGGTACACCATTGAATTGCCTTTATGGTACATATAGGACGCACTTGTTATGCATTTTCCTATATATATGCCTATATATTTTAAGCTGTAGAGGCGATAATATATTCCACCATGTACAATCAGAAAACGCGTGTACATATGTTTAGGGGAAGATGGAAAACTGCATATCTGGTGTAAATGGGCGAAATTATTTAACGAAAAAACAAATGCACACAAAATTTAGGTATATATGTACATGTATGGGTAACAATAAAACCAGGGGCAGCCCTAATAAAAAAACGATAAACGATAATAAAATCAGAGGGGCAGCTTGGACTAAGAGCGCCAGAAATCCGTATTATAGCCTACTGGTAAAGGGTTCAAATTCCATGTTTTATAGGAGTCGCATAGTGAATTGAATATATGCTTTAAGGCAAAGACCTCTAAAATCGAAGTAGACATTGCTAAGTAGACCACTTAAAACTATGAATAAATATACTTTCATTTATTTTTTACAGTTTTGTGAAAAGAGTTAAAGGCGCCCAAACGTTCGAATTCTAATTAAGGTGGGTTTTATAGACCATAATTCTATCAGAGGTTAAGAGATCTGACGTCACAGAAAGTTTATCCAACTCTTATCACGACACTGAATGTTGGAATAATTTTTTCTACCTATCAGTAAAACATTACCGAAATAATATTCCCAATAATTCCTTCCTTCTGGTGAAGATCATTTAAAAAGGTGATAAAAAAGAGTTCCTTTGAAATGAAGGTTTTTTGCGCATAGTTTTCAGTTGTCTGTATGATGAACCAGCATAGTTTAGCTTTCTTTTACTTTAATACACTGCACAGGAACATCCATCTGTTTTTACTGTCCTGGCACAGATGGTAAGAAATGTATAAAGTTTGACAGGTTGAGATGAATTGGCGAAGTAATAGGAAGTGTTGTGCATATATGATATAGTTATAAAAGATAACTTCCGACAGATTTTTGCTGCCACTGAATTTCAAATATCTGTGATTTGCAGTACATTTTAGAAAAACGGCCAATAGCACTGCCCGAAAAGAATTTTTTAATGGCAAGAGCAAAAAGAACAGACCTCCATCTTTCAGCATGCAATCCAAAACATCTACACGAATTAAACCTGTAACAATGTTTATTGTCAGCTTTAAATTTGGTTAACACCGCACAAAAGGGCAAGTAACCCTTTGTAATCCTGACAACAAAATATTTTTGCAAAGTTGCTTCCCCTGAATTTACTCGCCACTACAAGTATGGCGTGGTTGAAAATTGTTGCTGCAGGAACTGTAGCATTAAGTGTTTATTTCTTGCGCCGTTTTGTGGTCGGGAAGGCCTGTGCTAGTTGCCGATCTCTGAAGGGAAAGACCGTCATTATTACGGGTGCCAACTGTGGCCTGGGTAAAGCTACAGCATGTGAACTGGCAAAGCGAGAGGCAAGAGTCATCTTAGCTTGTCGCGACATAGCCAAAGGCCAGGCAGCTCTGAATGAAATCCGCCAGGAGACAAGCGCAGGAGAATTGATTGTAAAACGACTAGATTTGGCTTCTTTAAGATCTATCCGCGAATTCACGGCAGAAATCCTTGTGGAAGAAGATCGCGTGGACATTTTGGTGAATAACGCTGGTGTGTTCCAGTGCCCGTATTCAAAAACGGAAGACGGGTTTGAACAGCAAATGGGCGTGAACCATTTTGGACATTTTCTGTTAACAACTCGTCTTCTCAACATGATCAAAACGTCTGCACCAAGCCGAATAGTTATCGTGTCTTCTGTTCTTATGAAAAACGGCCAAATTGACTTCTCGGATGTTAATAAAGAAAAATTCTACGACAAAAAGCAAGCTTACGCTGATAGTAAATTAGCCGAAGCTCTGTTTTGCCGGGAACTGGCACATCGTTTGGAGAACTCTGGTGTGGGAGTGTTTTGCGTTAGTCCAGGCATGGTCTTAACTTCTCTGGGCCGACACGTCACCTCTCCTCTTATGTCCTTGATTTTCTGGCCGTTGGCGAGACTGTTGTTGAAGACTCCTCACCAGGGATGTCAGACGGTGTTACATTGCTGTCTGTCTGAGGACCTGGACGAAATGTCAGGGCTTTTCTTCAGAGATTGCTCTCAGGTGCCTTGGTATAATGTAGTAGATGAAGCCACTGCCAAGAAATTATGGGAGCTTTCAGAACAACTGACAGCAGCTAAAAGTGCCAAGCCCTAAAAATGTCGTTATTTTGAAAAAAAAAAAAAGGTAACATCTCGATCGTTTCACAGTTGTTTCATGTGGGCCTAGCCTGCATTTAAGTCGAAAATTTGAAATGTGAGTCCGACGGTGAAATGATGTATTAATTTGGTCTCATTAGTGTTTATTTAAATTTATAATTTGCAGTGTCACGTATAGTGCTGATATATGAGCTAGTGAGAAGTATAATGAAAAGTAGCCTACTTGAAGATACTAATATCTCAGGTATATGATAACAGACGAATGTCATCTTCGATTGTTGCATAGTTCTTTAACCTCTACTTTTTAAAACTAAAGCGTGTTTAGAATACTGTAGAATGTTTTATGCAATGTACAAAAAATACATTTAGTCTGTTTCGTTATTTTCTTTCTTTCACTTTCTCTTTCGACCTACGGTCGGAGCTCTCCCCTAGTTTCATAAACCACCGCCAAAACTCGGCCGTTTTCACGAGTAAAAAATTCTTGATGTTAATTGCACGGCACTTAATGCGAATTTAGTGAAATAAGTGAATTATTATTTTCTGTCCCAGGTGACTGGTTTGCAGCAGATGGTAGTCGCTAAAGTCCCCGTACATCGCGTCAAACACCCTATAACTGTCCATCTCTATAGGGCCTAACTGTTCGTTTATACGGCTTACGGTCAGAAGGTAACTTTGCCTGGTATATAGATGGGCTTATGGGAAGAAATCTTCACCTAGGGGAGCAGGCTGACTGTGGAACAGAAAAAAATTAAATTAAAATAAATTAAAACAATTTGCAACAATACAGGGAAGTGGCATTTGGGGGGTGGGGGTGGGGAGTAGCGGAAGCAGTTCCAAAGTCTTAAATTGCGGCCGGTACAATAGGACCTAATTATAAACCTATACGGGACTGACTGCAGGACAACATGAAAGTACTTTTGTGGGATGCAACAAATAGGATCAAAATCAAAACACGCAGACTGGACATATGAAAGAAATGTGAATATAGACGCCTTTAACGTGAAACACACTATTTCATGATTAGAATCCAAGGAAGGATGCACCAGTGCAAACGCCTTCAATATGAACTACAAATCACTTTATGGTTAGAATCCAAGGAAGGGTGCGCTGGTATGAAAGCCTTCAGTATGAAATACAAGATCCTTTCATGATTAGAATCCAAAGACAGATGCACCAGTGCAAAAGCCTTCAATATGAAATATACCGGCCCGGATAGCACAGTTGGTAGAGCGTCCGCTTCGGGACCGGTAGATCCAGGATCAATCCTTGATCGAGTCACACCTAAGACTTTAAAAAGAGGAAGTTTTAACTTGCTCGCTTGGCGTTCAACATGAAGGGGATAGTGCAACGACTGGTTGACCCGTATCAGTATAATGGCTCGGGCGGGGCGGCTTACTTGCCCTGGGTAAGTCGTCTCAGTGAAGCAGCACTAAATAAAAGAGCGGTGGAAATCCTTCCTGCAACAAGGAGGCACATTACACGTACATTCACCCTAAAGATTCCTTCGTCGTCATATGACTGAAAATTATTGAGTACGACGTTAAACCCCAAGCACTCACTCACTATGAAATATAATAACATTTCATGGTTAGAAGCCAAGGAAGGATGCACCAGTATAAACAAACGCTTTTAATATGAAATACAATTTCACTTCATGGTTAAAATCCAAGGAAGCGCCGGTATAAACGCCTTTAAAGGATAAGACAGCGCCTGACGAAAGCGTTTCAAAGCAGGGTTCTCAAGCGTTCTAAAAGGAATCATATTTTATTATTTTAATGAGATTTCACCGAATAACAAGTAGAACAAAATGACAATACTGCACAAATGGCAGGTGTGAGTCGAAGCCGCCATGTTGAGAATTTTATCCAATCAGACCTGTTGCTGTCATATTACGCGGCCTAGGATAGGACGTAGCCTTTACCCATTCACTCCAAAAAGTGGCCTTAGATGACATAAAACTACTGCATCATTTTGAAATCGTTCACATTGATCTAGTTACGTGTAGCCGAAGAGTGTTGTGGGGCAGGTCTGTATCATTTACGGACCACCACAGAAGTAAAATCAGTTGATTTACAAGCCGTGTAATATTCAACGACGGCATCACAAATTATGTCAGTAGAATACCGTATCGTCCCAAACCTCATTCATCTCCCCAAATACATTTATTGTCGTTCATTTTAGCGTTTAGTAAACAGTTTCTAAATAACAAATATCACAGAGTCGGTGAAAAATTCACACAGGGATGCCGAAGGTGTATGGGAATGAGAAGACGGCATCTCACAGGACAATTTTTAAAATTAATTAAATCCTTCGTCTTTTATCGCATACAAGGGATGTTTTTTTCTGTTTTCTTTCATAAAATACAGCAAATTTATTGAAACTGTGTACTAGCCGAGGTGCCCTCTCTCACGCCCGCGATGACTAGGTCAGCACTGCTTTCGTCTGAGAAGACGCCACCACAAAACTGCGGCATAAACTTCAGCTACAGTCAAATGTTTAGATCAGCCTCAGTTGTGCTCAGATTTATTTTGCATTTGTTTTAGAATTGAGCATGAACCTAGTTGTACAAAAATCCTGTTGTAATTTTGTAAACATTTAATAGGTGTCAAAATCACCTCTGACGGAGGCTACAAACTATATTTAGTTGTCCCTGTCTTTACTTAAAGGCGCTTTGTGTACATTGGTGTTTTTCAAGCATGATCTGTGTGATATAGTTGCAACATGTTATGGCGAATAGAATCGCATTTAATCCTACACGTTGTGTCCCAGCATGATGTTAAGATGACGTTATAACCTATCTGGTCTTGATGGCCAATTTGAATGGAATTTGCATTGAATTATGGCATATGTGGTTTGACACGAATGACATCAAAGCATCACGATCATTGACATCAACCTCTCTTATTTTCACAGCAGTATACATGTCAGTCATTGTCACACATAAAGCTGCTACATATTGTATTATCTTTTCTGCGCGTGGACTGAAAGGAACCCCATTCTCATTATCTGGTGTGGAAGATGAAAAATCTCTAGTTGTCCTCCAGTGGATCGTCAGGAACTTCTGTCCCTTTCTCGATAGAAAGCGGGGCAATGAGATGACGTAATTGGCACTATGACGTCATAATGTGATTACATCACTATCGCCCCAGGATGTCTCGTGGTACGGCTTCGGTGGCCTAATGATTAGAACCCGGATCGGGCCATATAATTCTTTAGAAAATGGCACCTGTTGTTCCCTCGCTTGACGCTCAGCTGAGAGGTTAGGGCAAGGAAACACGATTGAGTGTCCTGTCAGGTGTCTTCGGTATGATAGCCCTGTCATAAGAAGACTATATCTGTACACGCACCTAATGACTTTTCGTCATCATTTGGCTGAAAAATTAGGTAGGCCTATATGCGATATATTAGCCAACGCAGGATACGTTACGTTACGTTACGTTACGTTACATACATAGGCTTGGTAGAGCGTCCGCTTCGGGACCGGTAGATCCAGGATCAATCCTTGTTCAAGTCAAACCTAAGACTTTAAAAGAGGAAGTTGTAACTTCCTCGCTTGGCGTTCAGCATGAAAGGGATAGTGCAACGACTGGTTGACCCGTATCAGTATAATGGCTCGGGCGGGGCGGCTTGCTTGCCTTGGGTAAGTCGTCTCAGCGAAGCAGCATTAAATAAAAGAGCGGTGGAAATCTTTCCTGCAACAAGGAGGTACATTACACGTACATGCACCCTAATCATTCGTTCGTCGTCATATGACTGAAAAATTGTTGAGTACGACGTTAAACCCCAATCACTCACTCACTCACATACATAGACTACACACACAAGAATATATATGTACTAAAGTACATACTTTCCATTGCATGTTTGCAATATATATATATATATATATATATATATATATATATATATATATATATATATATATATATACATGTCACTGAATCCGCGTATGAATCAAACGCACATATTTGTGAATTGCTTATAAATTTAATACTTCAAGTGATGAAAAAAGGAAATTTGGTGTGGACAGATTTTGGCCGAAAGTTGTCAAACAATGCCAAGTTCTGCACTGGGTTATCGATATGTTTTTAATGTAGGCTCTTATATCGGCCCGATCAGCAGTAGTCTGTATATAAATCATGCAGGATTCATATTGATAAAACAATAGTAATTTGGCGGCTAACTAGGCATTACAGTGATGTTACATAAAATCTCTGTAGCATCCATCTCCATTACCAAATTAAGAAATTGTAATTCATATACTAAGAACATTATTAATTCTTAGAAAGTTGCATACACTCAAAAAATTAATCTGTTAATTTCAACAGAAGGTTTGTTTTCTGAGTGCTGTTAGAATGTATTCTGTAATTACAATAAATGTTTAAGGGTTTAACACCGCCGTAGCGGTGTTTGTTTTAACCGAATACGCGCATTCGAGGGATTTGACGAGGTACGAAACAAGGTTCAGGGGTATCCAGTTACACAGCAAACGCCAAAACGAAACTGTTAACGTCTATTCTACCCACAACAATGAAGAAAATGAGGCAAAAACGGCACATTTCATGCAGCTTTTTGCTGCCGTTCACTCTCCCTTCCTCCACAGATGTCATACATTTTAGACTGATGAACGGAGGCTTATTCCACTGCACTTGAACCAGAGCGTTTACGATTATGCAGAAACACTAATGTAGCTAGCCTATGAGGTCTAATCACGTTACAATAACGGCGAATAAAGTCACACGATTGGCTAGGTTAGGCTGGCAACACCGGTGTTTCCGTGTAATCGTCTAGATATTTCAAAGCTGTGTATGTATGACGTCATGTCTTATAGTTCAGTGACGTAAGAATGTAAAAGTTTACTGTATTACGACATCATACCGCTGAGCTCAGATTGGAACGTCATGAAACATATGTTTCTTTTTCCACGCCATGGCGTCTGGGTGTAAACTATTAAAAATGTAAAAACAGAAGCAAGGTCTGTAAACTGTGGGAAATAACACTTTCATCACTGATAGTTCACTTTTATATAAATGACAAAAGCAAATCTCAGTAAGCAAACTCAAATTCTTTTATTTGTATACGTAAACAGTATGAAATGATATTGCTCGGGGAGGTAAACGTTCCGGCGGGTGTGTTGGGTGACAACTCGATGATGTTTGAAAGGTCATCTCTATTTAATATGTATATTTGCACACGGCCCACAACTAACAGCGGGATACAATGGTTGATATAAGGAAACAATATTACATGGTTAAATAACATGAATAGAAGTTGAGTGAAAAGTGTGTGATGACCTATAAGAAATATAAAGCATTTTATGGGTTATTCTCTATATCTAGAATATATGTGTTATGTTTAACAGCACCACTCAAACAAGATTTAATTAAGAAAAAAAAGAGAAAATTCAATCCAATTTTCACTATTATTTTAAAATAACCCAAATAATTACTTCAGACAAAATATCAGCCTCTTCAGGGTACGTCTTGCCGTTCAAATTCTGTACTAAAATTCCAAAGATTTGTAACTTTATAGTAGGGATACGCGTCTTGTATTTACTAAAAGGAAATAATCTGAGCTATTCATGAATAAATACAGAAAATTTGATTTGATTTGATTAGCGAATATGGGAATGGCCTGATTTCTTGCCCAAAGTCTCCTGTATATGATATCTTTGTGGTATCATTGGTACCCTTGCCTATTTACATTATCAAAGAACTTCATTCTTGTTGGGAGCTTGATTTCCGTCAAAACGTCCACATGAAATGTTCCACTTCCAAATACTGTATACACAGCACACAAAAATAAAGCTGAATCACGTCATATATAACAAGTCTCCAAAAACTCACTTTATACTTTCCATAGGACTTTCTAAATGTTGAATCAGCAACAAAACCTATTCATGAAGCTCAGTCGTCGTTTGAAAGTTTCGTTTTTTTTCAGAAATTTTTTCGTTTTGAATGATAGGACAATGGGATGACGTCATACCTATTATGATGTCATCAGGCAAATATGTCATCGTATTGTCCTAAATGGTATACATGTACCGGTCAGTCCAAATACCCATGATTTTCTACACAAACCAGGGCAGAACTTTAGGGAGAAAGACACATCGAACGTAAAGTAGGGCACGAGCAAAGATAAAGAGCCAAATATTATAACGTGACATTTGTCGTAGCGACGATTATACAACTGCTTTTATAATGGTGCATTCGCTTAATAGTGACTTATCAATTCACTTCTTTCTTTTTTTTTTCAACATAATTTTTGTCATACGTATATCGTAGGCACATATCGTTCACTCTTAATTCAGATTTTTGCCAAGTTTAAATTAAGTAACATGGAAGCAGTCCATACCGCGATGTGGAGCTACGTATGTGTACGGCACGTTGTTTGCCCATTTACAAGTGATCCTGGTGGGCAGAGCATGTTTGGAAGCCATGACATCAAGTGTCGATTAATGCATACCTTGTTGTTTCCGGCGTGAAAAATGTAGCTAGAACTGAAATAAAGTGCAGCTCTACGAAATTTAATTTCCGGTATTTGTTTATGTTTTTGACAATTTTATGATTTTTTTTTTCTTTGGGCTGTGTTTTATTACAAGAAAGACGGTTCATTTCCCAGGAGAAATTAGTAAACAATATGGCCTACACATAGCCTAAATATATTTGTGTAAAAGATGCCAGTGCATGGTGATTTCGTGCGATTGTTTAGAATGTCCACGTGTTGCTTTATTTATAAACAAGCTGTCAAGAGGACTTAAGACCTCGTCGTTGATTGGCTGTTCGGATTGCTGTTCATCCAGTCATATGAAATCTGTTTCACAACATACGGAAAGGGGTCCAACAACAACGTGCATGTTGAAGATGTGATGGTTTAAATGAAATGAAGTGATACTTTTGTTCTTTTGTCATATAAAAGTACAAGAAAACCTTAAAATATGAAGACGAGGTTCAGCGCTATAGACATTAAGGCCATTGTCAAGGAACTACAAAGGTAAAGCAGTTTAGAAATAAATGAGCAAAGACCATTCTGTTGCAACGTGTGTAGTGGCTACAACAACAACAACAAATCCAACACCACAAACGGACATCCCTACCCCCGTCCTCCGTCTAAACTGTGTACATTGTAACCACAATCACATCCAATAAATTATGACCCAGGAGGCAATACTCCGTGGGTTTTCCCTTGACCTGTGACCGTTATGCTGAACACTGTCGCACATGTGAAATCTGGGTAACTCATTCCCAGGTGAAATGTTCTTAAGTACGGCGTAAAACTTCAATAAATTAAATAAATCAATACATCAGCCCACATCGCAGCACTGAAAATTATCCAGTTACAATGTACATAGCACTCTGATGTGTTTCTTTATATCTTTCGCAGCATACAATCAAGGAGAGGATTTTGGTTTGAGGAATCCATCATCGCCTCTCAAAAAACATGGTGTAGATTTCAAACTCATATCTCCTTCCAACTTATGGTAGTCCAACTCACTTCCTCTGTGCATTTAGATGTAATTTTATGTGAATCTCTAATATTAAATACTATCCACACCAATAGAACTAATTCACTGGCTGCCTTTTGGTCACACTGACTGTTAGAACTTCTGCTGTTCTGAGTATATCACCGTAGCCAGCCACTTTGAAGTGTCATTTTACCTACTCCAGAGTTTAAAATGCATCTGAGTTTTGACATTGAAATCCTATAGAAAACTATTATATTTCCACAGCCGCTTGCAAGAACGACTTTGGTCTTCGTAATTCAAACCAAAAAGGCATAAAAAAGAACATGTATATTTTATGCAGATGCTGACAGCTCGGAATTTATTGAAATCGGCCTCATCAAGTTTTTAGGTCGCAGATGTGAGGTGATTTGTTTGAAAGACCGCAATGGACTCAGTGTTACAATGAATATCAGAATTTTAAAACAGCACTTTGAGTCCATCTAGATGCACCAACCACATTAGGTTATGAGAGCCTCGCCCAAACATGTGTGAACTCGTGGTACTCATTGTAAGAATACATCCGTTTGTGTTGAGGCAAAGTTTCATGTTCAGAAGATTTCATTGTAAGTGTATTGCACTCATTAACTTAACAATGACTATTTCTTCAACTATGTTTTTTTTTTTTTTTTTTTTGGCAGATTCCTTGGAATGCGAGTTGCCAATGTGTATGACATTGATAGTAAAACTTACATGGTCAGGCTGGCAAAGTAAGTACACTGAACAACCGTGGCATAATGCTTTATATTTTTATTTATTTATTCAGTTGGTGTTTTACACCGTAGTCAAGAATATTTTCACTTATATGACAGTGACCAAGTGCTTTATAAGATGCCTGTCTTTGAAATTCAAGCACATGTGTAGTGCAGGTTGAATCCAGGCTGTAGACAGGCAATTCTTTCATTCCACCACAGCCCATGTGTTCATTTGAGCAGTCTTAGCTTCATTCCTTCCACTTCTTTTTTAGCAATGTTACATGTTTGCTTTGGGCCATCATTTGTCAAACATAAATCAATGCCAGAGCATCTGTCAGAGCATTGTCGAACAAGTTTTTAATGGGATGGAATACATGTAGTTGACAGTGACATAGTATACATGCTCATACAAATATTACCTTATATACATGAAAACTTGCCCGGTCCCATCATAATGCTGCCCGCTGTCGTATAAGTGAAATATTCTTAAGTACGGCGTAATATACCAATGAAATAAATAAATAAAACTTACCTGGCTGGTTTATACATTGTACAATAAACTATTATTCATCCAATTCTACTAACTTTTGTGTTTTGTGTTTCCAGGCCTGATCAGAAGGCTGTGGTGCTGATTGAGTCTGGCATTAGACTTCACAGCACTGAGTTTGACTGGCCAAAGAACCCAGCTCCCTCGGCTTTTTCTATGAAGGTACTGTAAATTGAGTCAGTAATGTTCTCTGTCGACTGTCATGTAGATTATAGTTGTTTAAACACGTTTCCATCATAAAATTCTGACAGTTAGATGTGATCACAAACTTTTGGTTTAATGATGATAACTGTTATCAAACAAGTGAAATGTTCTTAATAGAAAAACTGCATTGTACAACACTGAGCAGCTACATGAATGCAAAAGTATAGCTATACCTCAACCAGTTTCAAAAGTTTCCTTACTGGTTGGAATGTTGTGTTCACCTTTTTTCAGTATGTAGTTTATGTAAATGTTTCTTGACATTTCCTTTCTTTCACTGATGTACATGTACAAGTAATTTGCTTGTTCTTCATTGTCAGCTGAGAAAGCATCTGCGTGGGCGTAGGCTGGAGTTAATTCAGCAGCTGGGCGTGGATCGGATTGTGGACCTTCAGTTTGGCTCTGGTGAAGCGGCCTATCATCTGATAGTAGAGCTCTATGACAGGGTAAGAAAGTGATCTATTGTAAAATCAAACAGTATTAAATAGTGAAGTTTGAACAATTTGAATATAGTTAGCGTGAAAGCTGAAAGAAAAAGTGTTGTTGGGGTATTCATAAAAATAATGTTCATGACAGATATTTCCGTGATATTATGGTGTTTTTAACATTTTTTGTTTTGGACAGTTATGTGTGAATAATATGAAATTAGATTGGTTTGGCGGCAAGTTGGAGGATCTATGAACTGACATTTCCTCCACACTTCAATTGGATTTTTGTCAGATTAGTGAAATATTTTGAGGAAGAAAAGCCCAATTGTTTGATAAAATATATAAAAAAAAAAACACTGTGTGCGTCCTAAAGTTAAGCATTTTTCAAGTGACACATCTTGCTTGATTCTGATTGTTTCATTCCTGTTAAGTTTTTATTTGGTGAAATTTGATAAATTTCTTTATAACAGAAATACTTAAGCCTTGGCATTAAAAGTGTCATTTTAAGGTTTTTATGTGCTTTTGAAAGTTTATGTTTGGAAATACAGCACTAGCTATGTAACAGTGATAAATCTGGTACATTGTATTTCTGGGCAGGGTAACCTGGTGTTGACAGACTCGGAGTATACAATACTGAATATACTCCGTGCCAGGACAGATGACAGTAAGGATGTCAAGTTTGCAGTTCGAGAGACATACCCCATCCACACCACAAAACAGTTTGAGTCACTTACAGAGGAGAGGTATGGTGCTGATTACAGCAACCCCACGTTGCCATGGATACCACATTTAAGGAGTGATGGTCCTATAATGTATAAAAACCCTGAACTGATGAGCCAGTATTTGTGACCCCAAGTCCTGCAAGCAGTGATGTACATGTATTTAGTACGGGTTTATCACATATGTTGGTGTCAGAATTCATACTTTTCTTTCATGTAGGACTAATTAGTTATTTGATTAGTTTGATTACTGTCTAATATCATACTCAAGAATTTTCCACTTTAGTATACATGTATGATGACAGTCCCAGAGGTAAACCACCGACCTTTGGCAAGCTACTGACAAACTTTCCCACATGTGCTGGACAGATGTGGTAGAAGACAAGTGGTCTTCAACAAGGTTTAGACTTCATGAACAGTAAGCTCAGTTGGTTAGCACACTAGTGCAGCGTAATGGCCCAGGAGCTCCTCACCAATGCAGTCGCTGTGAGTTCAAGTCCAGCTTCTGCTGGCTTCCTCTCCTGCCATGAGTGGGAAGGTCTTTCAGCAATTTGCCGATCATGAACAGTAGAAGCAGGGGGACAAAATTCACACCTCGTGTGTCCTAGCAATTGAACAGCAAGCACCTAGTTCTTAACCACAATCACTTTCCTATCATGTAGGAGTGAGTGAGTGAGTGCTTAGGGTATAACTCAATTATTTAGGACTATGAACGTGTGGTGAGACAATAAGAGCAGTTAGAGTTGTGTCTGTGTACATGTAATAGTTATGGGAATTATTCAGTTACACATGAAGATGGCTGCACATTAGCACAGGTATATCATGTGCAGCGAAGCATGTACATCTGAAGACAAGCCTATAACACTGAGATAGATATGTGTCCCATGTGTTGTATTCACTATTCATAATTTTAGTGCCAATTTCATAAAATTAGAAACCAAATTTACTTTGTCTTATCACATTAAAATGTTACAGCTGATTAAAACCAAAAAAAAACCCAAAAAACAAAAAGGAGTAAGTGATGGGTGTGCTAATTTTTACACTATAGGATTCAAAGTTGATTTAGCCTGCCCTACAGTTTTTTTTTACTGTAAGTTTGTCAAGAACATTATAAACAAATATTGTTGCTTTGCTTTCTTCAATCCTCAGCAGCTACATGCCCTGTTATCCCCATTCTTCAAGACTTAATATAATATGAAGAAGTGAAGTGAAACGAAAATAAATTGTCCCTCCTTTTAATACTATAGATTCTCAATCTGTTTTTCATCTATGCAAAAATAGTACTAAGGTTGTTTAATTCAGCATATATTTTGATAAGTCCGCAGAGCCCAGAATAAAATTTTTTCAGGCTCTACATTTAATGATTTGGAGATGTATGCTCAGGTTTACATGTTGAAACAATTACTGTGAGGTATTGAAGTATAAATTTGGATGTCTTAAATGCAATAAAATGTACCTGAACCTGGAAATACATGTACTGACCAGACCAGAGATAGACTGATGCAGGTATGGTCAGATTTGACACGGTGTGCATGCATGTATCTTTACCCAACCTGCAAATCTATTCTGACAGACTGAGACAGATTTTATTATCTGCTAAGGATGGAGATCCCCTCAAGAAGGTGCTCATGCCACAGTTAGGTGAGTTGCAACACTTGGTCTTGATGTCAGGGCATAAATTGTGATTCATATTTTTCATATTTCAAATTTTTGACATTATAATATTATAAATGAATTTGATTTTGTTATAGTGACAGTTGAAGTAATATCCACTGTGCCCAAATCGATATAATCATACAAAACAAACATCATTTGAAAAAAAATCATTTAAGTAACAACTCGATTCTTTCTTTTTATTCCAGAATTTGGTCCTGCTCTGCTGGACCATTGTTTACGGGAAGGCGGTTTTGTCGATTTAGTGAAAATGGGAAAATCGTTCGACATAGAAACAGGTATTTACATAAGGGCCCCTTAAGAAAATCTTCTCACTGTGCTTTTCAGTTTGCCCTCCTATTACGGAAAGATTGTTTGTACAACATACAAAACCTAAGCACAGATATACACCTACATTCACTGTGCTTTTGGCCTTCAGGCTGGTTTCATGAAGCATACTTAGCGTTAAGTAGCCCTTGGCTAAGTGCACTTTATATCTCTACGTCGTCATGGTAGTTAAGGGTAAACTCAAGGTAAACTTGAAGTGAGCTTCATGAAACTGGCCCTTGGTGATTTAAAAGTGTTAGCAATGCTTGTTTGCCTGTTTGCACGGTCAAATGTTTGTTGAAGACCACTTGTCTTTCAGCAAAATGATGTACATATCAGTATGTCAGATGTAGAAAGTAGATGGTTTACCCCAGACAGTAGATGGTTTACCCCAGACAGTTGATGGTTTACCCCAGAAAGTAGATGGTTTACCCCAGAAAGTGGATGGTTTACCACAGAAAGTAGATGGTTTACCACAGATGCATCAGTTTCTTTCACTCGGTCATCTGACAGTCTTTTAAATGAAAATTTGTATTTAAACAGCAATTAGATAAATATTAAATTCATGGTGTCATGAACTTGAACCTGATTTGTGATGATTTTGTCTGAAACATTTCTCCTGTAAAGTGGTTGGAAGTGCCCTGAATGAGTGAAACTTTAGTCTTCTTGTCTTTGTATCAATGTTCTGGTCACCTTTTTTCCAGTCATTGTAGTTTCTGTGATCCAGTTTATGTGTTCAGACTATTGCAGCTTTTTTTTTTTTTGCATGCTTTTTCAGACTTTGAGAAGTTGTTTACATGTCTGTCACAAGGAGAAACTCTACTCAACAACATTTCACAACCTTCCTCATCATCAAAAGTAAGTCTGCAAAACTTTAAAAATGAAGTAAGATACAGTGATAGATTTGTGTTGTGCATATTTTTCTCTTTGTCCTGTTTGATATACATGTATCTACAAAAAATGTCCATGGTTAAAGGTTTCTCGTTAAGTAATGTTTGTATAAACACATATAAGTAATTAATCTTTGTGCTTAGTTTGTTATCACACTTCTTTTTGTTTGATTTTCAGGGTTATATTATCCAGAAATGTGAAAAAAGGCCAAATGTGGCTGAGGGGGAATCAGGAGAATTATTAACGTAAGTTTGAAGTCTTTTTGTTATTATACCTCAGATATGTGTAGGAACTGTAGGATTTCTTTTGGGTAAAATATTGCTCCTTTCATATAGACATTATGTGGATAGTTTTGCCCAGGGAAAAATATCTACTGACATGTTACTGTGTGAACAGAGCACTATATCGGTACATCTTATTACATGTACGTTTAATTCCATCATTATTTTAAAACATGACCATCTTTCTTATATGTTTGAATCTGAGAGGATTTGACCACATGGTTAAGAATGAATGCTTGGGGTTAAATGTCGCACTTAACAGCTTTCATGCGCTCCCGCCAACAGATGGAGCGTAATATGTTATGGCGGTTTTGTCCGTCTGTCCATCTGTCAGTATTCGTGTCTGAGATACAACTCCAACAGTTTTACAAATGGAGTTTTAATTTTTGCTGAATGCATAGATACACAGATGACGATGTGTGGCGACTCACATATGTCCGTTTTCGCAGTTGTCATGGTCACCAGATAGCCATATTCTTTATATATACTATATAACTAGATATAATTTCTTGTCCGGGCTATAACTCCAACAGTTTTCTCACATAGAGTTTTAATTTGTGGTGGACACATTTGTCCTCTTGTATGTCTTGTGAGGTTGTCGTGGTTATCACATAACTATCATCAACACCCATGAAGATTCCCCTCATGGGTTACACTCACCACAATGCTGCTGGTATTCTTTTGCACATTTCAAACAAATGCATTTGTTGGGGCATATGTTGTGTTCACCTGAACTCTTGTCATATGGGGTCATATGACGACGGGGAGTCATTGGGTGTGTGTACATATACTGTGTCTTCTTGTGGCAAGGCCAGTCCATGACACCAAATGCTGCCGCCACATAAATATTATGCAGAAGACGCCAGACATAACACCCCATCAAGTCACATTACACTGACACTGGGCCAACCTGTCCTATTTGCTTGGTCTGACGTCTCAGTGCTGAGCGCCAAGCGAGGCAGCAACAAGTACCATTCTTAAGTCTTGACCTAAGCTTGTTAAGATGCTCATCACTAGGTCACATGAGACGTGGGGTTTACTAAACTCACTATATGCAATATCAGCCTTGGACAAGGTGAGGGAATTTTCAAGGTATCCATTCCCTGGAGGTCACGCCTTCCAATCCAGCTCTCAATGCTGTGGCTGCTGCTTTAAGTCGGGAGCTTTGAAGCAGACTTGGTGAAGAGCCGTGGTTTACACCTAAGGCTGAGGTTTCTTGATTATTGGGTTAAAAACAGCAATAAAATAAATTGCATACCAACTAATTGTAAATAATGTAAACCTGATCAGTATTGTGATGAATGTCTGTGATATTGCTGTTTATGACTTCAGGAACATAATTTTGCTCAAAATCGAGATTATAGTTATACTTCCTTGCAGTCATTTGTTGAGTTTTTGTGTTCAGTGTTGTGGTATTATTAATTATTATGGACTTATCTTTATTTACAGGTATGACGAATTTCATCCATACCTGTATAAGCAACATGCAGAAAAACACTACAAGGAATTTGAAAGTTTTGATAAGGTATTGTTGAAAACTCACTTATATTCAATATTTTGTACACTTTGTACAAGTAAAAGAATACAAAGATTTTGGTGCCCTTAGCAAGGGAAAATATTATGTGAAAACAAAAATGTAAATGATAGATGTAAATTTTTGATTGAAAGTCAGCTGTACATCTGCCATTTTATAATTAGTCTTACGTGTGTTGAATAATAACATTTTGAATTAACATACTCACTTTTAGCCCAGTCGAAAAGTGTGTTGATAAATTTATTGTTTTCTTTTATTCTTACTCTTTCACACAAATAGAGTAATTGTTTCACTTAAACCAGCAGAACTGAAAACTGTGTCCAGGTTTATGTATAATACCGACCGCCTCATCAACAGAGTAATGTTCACATAGTGCATGTCAGGTGTAAACAGAAAATTCTCTTTTGTTCAGGCAGTGGATGAATACTTCTCAAAACTGGAAGGCCAGAGACTGGATATGAAAGCCCTTCAGCAGGTGAGAAAGTCAGGTGTTCAATCCTTTGTTCATATAAATTCTTGCCTTGACAAAGTTGTAATTGTGAACAAGATGTTCATGTACATACAAACAGATGAATGAAATTAACAAATTCGGCTTTTGAAAAAACCTTACGAAATCATTGATTTGAGAATTTAACTGTAAATCTTTTAAAACATTTGCTTGTGAAAAGACTGTCAGTTGTTTGTAATATGAAGATTTGTCAGCCTACAAAGCTCAGTTTCTAGTAGATAATGAAGTAATGCAATACTTCAAAACTTTGTGTGTTCTGAAATCTTTAATTGTTACTTTCATCATTAGGAAAAATCTGCTCTGAAAAAGCTGGAAAATGTTCGTAAAGATCACGAAAAGAGATTGGATCAGTTACAAAAAGAACAGGTCAGTATAAACAAGTGTACTGTTACTTGTAGGCATTAAGAGTTAATTTATTTATTTATCTGATTGGTGTTTCATGCTGTACTCAAGAATATTTCAATTATACCACGGCGGCCAGGATTATGGTGGGAGGAAACTGGGCAGAGCCCAGTGAAAACCTATGACCATCCGCAGATTGCTGGAAAACATTCCCATGTACACCTGGAGAGGCAGCATGAATTGGACTTGAACTCACAGTGACCGCATTAGTGAGAGGTTTGTTTGTCATTGCGCCATGCTGGCGTGTTAACCACCTCAGCCATGGAGGCCCCAATTAAGAGTAAATCCATATGTTAAAATTTTGTCTGTAGATCTTTCAATAAACCTTGTGGATTTTTGCAGAACTCTGTCTGGTTTCCACACACCATAATGCTGAGAGCCATCATATAAGTAACATATTCCTGAGTACTGCATAAAAGAGAAATCACATAAATAAATATCTGTGTATAGAGAAACATAATGAAAAGAATATCTGTTGGGTAGAACTTTACATATAACTTTGCCCTCATGCCAAGACAAGTTTTATTGATATACCTTTTGTCTGATTAATGCTTTCTAAAGTGTATAACAAAAAGCATATGAGATCAATGTATTTAACAAACTAGGATCTTCCTGAGTAAAAATGTGAAGTGTGCAAGATGATTGGTAAATTCTGTGTACAAGTGTTGTTGTGGTGAAATGTTGATCACAGACACACATCACTATGGTAACAGTGAAGGTTATTAGACATCCAGATTAAGAACTAAAATAGAAAGTTGTCAGACTTGTCTACTGGAAAATAGTATATTTAACACTGTTGCGCTGATACCCTATCACCTTCCACATGGCCTCAGAAGCTCTTGTACACTATCTCTATTGTCATCGCAATGTCAGTGTTAAATAAACTATTTTCCAGTAGACCAGTCTTACAATTTTCCATTTTACATATCAGTATTATTTTGTTGAAAATACTTTGTTTGAAATTGTCATCATTGTGTTTTTTTTTTTTTTTCAGGAAGTTGATTTCTTGAAAGGCCAGTTGGTTGAGATGAATTTAGAAATGGTAAAGTATAAATGAATGAAAAAATAAATATGTAAAAATAATGTAAGCACTGAATTTTTTAATACACAAATATGCCAAGTACCATAAAGCTGACTTTAATGTAGTGCAGACTCATGACTCATCTTCCACAAATCAGTTTGTAAGTTTTGTATTAGCATTTGCTCTTACATGCATTTGTCCTATGTCGTCATGATCACATTCATCAGTGTTTAAGTTATGAGAAATGTGATATACAGTGGTTTATGAAAGCAGCCCTAGAATATTTTGCTGTTCAAAATTTGTGACTGTTCATTGAAGTTTTATTTTAAGTCAGAGTAGGGCTAAAATCTATCAGGAATAAGGTCATTTATTAGGACTGCCCTCATGCGACATTAACTTATCTTATGGAACAGAGATACACAGGAATACATACTGGTAGACTTCACAGAAAGTGTTGTATAGATGAAATTAGAAAGCCTAAAATATCGTTAACAATACTGCTTTAGTAGGTATATTTCATTGCTTAATACACTATACTCTAATTCTTCACTCTTTTCAACAGCCTCTGTAACCAACATTTTGAAACATCCTGAGAGAACTATGGGGTGTAGAGAAATAACCCGCAGAGCTTTATTGAAGCTTGCATTTTCAGTGACACAAGCAAATCATTTTTAGTGTCATTTTCATACTAATTGTTTGTATTCCAATTGTATAAATTCCAATGGAGACTCTCCCTTAGTAGTTGAAAAGGTTGAAGATTTAGAGTAACCGATTTTTCTCTTGTGTGGAGAAGAGGAATATTGTATTTAATGTTTAATGGGGGACAGAATCTTCACAAATTGGCTGGCATGAGAGATGGACATGTCTAGATTAATCTGATTTTTAGGTATGGTAGATTTATTCAAGCATTGCTGAAGCTGAAGGCATAAACCTAGGACACCTGACCTCCTCTGTTAGCCAATCAGCATCGATTCTGTGTCTCTTTAATATGTTGAATTTCCCTCATATGATACCTCCGAAATTGATACATTATTTGTCTCCCTTCTAAAATCAGTTGTAGTTATCAAATTAATGCCTTATGTAAGATTCAGACAATAAATGAAGGTTTGGTGTTGTTGTATTAAGGTAGACCGTGCAATTCTGATTGTGCGGAGTGCACTGGCCAATCAGATTGACTGGACAGAGATCCACGAGTTAGTGAAGGAGGCACAGTTACAGGGCGACCCTGTGGCCGGGGCTATCAAATCCCTCAAGCTGGACACCAATCACATGACCATGCTTCTCAGGTCAGTTTTATATGGTGCACAATGTCCCAGTTACCATGGCAATGTATCTCGTCACTGTGATTTCAGCTAGGCATACAGATCTGTCTGTAGTAAAAGATTTCCAGGTTGTTATAAGGTAAGCATCTAAGATGTGCTCATTTTACAAATGGGCTAGCCTTGTCTGTGTGGGAAAGATCAGACAATTTCTAAGAAGTGCTTAATGTTTGCTTGACTAGAAATAACTGTTCGAAGGCAAGAGAGTGGGTCACTTGGGGTTAGTCTGGTCATGTTTAAGGTGTTAACATTGGCAGATCTATTTTTTCATTTAGTTTAGTGCAAGCAAACAGGTCTAGTACTGATTGGCGGACAAAAAAAGTCAGTTCATCACTGCTACATTGGTGAATGTTGATTATTTTGTGATCTCTTGTCATTGTATGATATATAGTTACATTAGTATATATATCGGGTGTTGTTGGTTTTCACGTATGTGGGAAGGCCTGTCAGCAACCTGCGGATGGTCGTGGGTTTTCCCCGGGCTCTGCTCGGTTTCCTCCCACCATAATGCTGGCCGCCGTCGTATAAGTGAAATATTCTTGAGTATGGCGTAAAACACCAATCAAATAAATAAATAAATTGTTGGTTTTCAGCGATCCATACACAGGTAGTGACATGGAAGATGAAGACACAGTTCGACCAATGAGAGTGGATATTGACCTTAGTCTGAGTGCATATGCTAATTCTAGAAAGTAAGTATGCTGATCTGATGTCCTAATTTTGAACACTTTCATGTACTCTAGAAACTCTGAATTTATAAAAGTAAATACATGCAATGTCTAAGTATAGCTATTGTTAGCTTGATATTAAATGCACTGTGGACTAGGGCTGTAAATTGAGAAATACATGTAGGCATGTGCCTGCACAACCATGACACCACTGCCATTTGATTAGAAGCATATTTGGAACTTTCAAGATAAATAGAATTACTGGACTTTCTTAGAAAAAATATGAGTCTCCTGGGTCCGTTTATTTTGCAGATATTTTGATAAAAAGAAACAAGCTGCCAAAAAGGAGCAGAAAACAGTTGATGCCTCAACTAAGGTAACCAAATGTCCCTTCCAGCAAAACTGTTTTGATCCGTGTAGTCGTCCATATGCACTGTAGAACCTTCCTTTTTTTCCCATTGTACCATGTGACAGGCTTGAACTTAAAACCCATACTGGTGTAAGTTCAAATGAATTCGGGGGCCTCCGTGGCTCAGTTGGTTAGTGCGCTAGTGCAGCGTAATGACCTAGGAGTCTCTCACCAGTGCTGTCACTGTGAGTTCAAGTCCAGCTCATGCTGGCTTCCTCTCCGGCCGTATGTGGGAGGTCCGTCAGCAACCTGCGGATGGTCGTGGGTTTCCAGCCCGGGTTCTGCCCGGTTTCCACCCACCATAATGCAGGCGGCCGTTGTATAAGTGAAATATTCTTGAGTACGGCGTAAAACACCAATTAAATAAATAAATAATAAATCACATGAATTCAAAGTTATCTTACGTTAAGTGACTATTTCATTTGAGTAAAAAAAAGTCTGCAGCAGTTTGGATTTGTACCATTTCTGGGCCAGGCATGATTTACCTTATAATTGGATGTTTATCAATTCCATTTTTGTTTTACCTATGGATATTTTCTTTGTGAGTAATTTCTTTTATCACTAGGCCTTTAAATCAGCTGAGAAGAAAACAAAACAGACGTTGAAAGACATGGCCACTGCTGTGTCTATCAACAAGACAAGGAAGACCTATTGGTATGTAGAGTGCATGTTCTCAAACTCATTGATGAAGTAGATAGATTCTTCGGTGTAACAGGGTAGTGTATGCTTAAGGTACTATCTACCTTTCCAACTGGAGGGAATTTCCCATCAGTCTGTTGGTAAAAGCTTGGACTCCAAACCCCAACAGGGTCGACTCGTCACACTGATGTCAGAAGTGGGATGAGCTGGGGTAGCTTAAATCTACTTATGGAGGAATTTCACTTGAGTCAAGTGGTACTGTAGAAGCATGGACTCAAAACCCAAGGTCATTTTATCAAACCCCAAAAGGTTGGCTCCATCACACAGGTGTAAAACATCAGCACAAAATCTCATCATACACTGGGTCTTGAATGCTGCAGTAAGAAACCTTGTAAACACTAGTATTTCTTGATAGGCAGGATAGTTGATTTCAGAAAAAGGAAATGAGCAGGGCAGCATATTAATACATTGTGGGTGACCATGTATAAGCATATTTGGAAGACACAGTAAAACATATTTGGCAGTATTTGTTTCAGAAATTGTTGATATTCTGTTATGTATTTCTGGCAGGTTTGAGAAGTTTTTGTGGTTTATCAGCTCGGAAAATTTCCTTGTAATTGGTGGGCGTGATCAGCAACAAAATGAGCTAATCGTCAAGCGATACCTCAGATCAGGTGAGTGATTTACAGTTTCTGAGACCACCCACTCGTCAAGCGATACCTCAGATCAGGTAAGTGATTGACAATTTCTGAGACCACCCACTCGTCAAGCGATACCTCAGATCAGGTAAGTGAGACCACCCACTTACTGATTGCTGAGTCTGTCTTTGTGATAGCAAGAATAAAGAATATCTTATTCGCATCCTACGGGGACTTGAGGGGCCCATAAATTTACATCATCTGTGAGTTCTTTAGTGTGTTAGAAATCAGTTTTCCGATTCTTTCTTCATAGTGGTTCATCATATTGAATTGGTACATTACTTCACCCATCTGATGATCTGATGACTTAACAGATCAACTTCAGATAGTTACTTTGAATGGATATGTAGTTTATAGCTTCACTATAACAAGTTACTGACCAACCTTGAGTTTTGGCCTATTTCATCCATTTTCAACTGTGTTTGTTCCGTTTTTGACTTCACATTTTTTATTGTCTTGAACTGGAAGAGAATATGTACACTTTCAAAAACGCTTGTCACTTTTATTATCTAATTTTCATTTGAAAGAATTAGAAATATCTTTTTGCAGGAGATGTGTATGTTCACGCAGACCTCCATGGAGCCAGTTCTGTTATTGTCAAAAATAACACAGGTTAGTTGAAAACTCCAAGAGACTCAAGAACCCCTTAAACTACAAGCTAAATATCTGTTGATTGTCTTATAGTCTTTAAATATTGATGATCAATTTTAGCAAATTTATTCCTCTTTCTCCTGAGGATTACATTATTGGGTGACACTCTGCCTGTCAAGGCATCGAACTTAATGATAGACAAGTAGGTACATTAAATACCTCATAGTGAGAAATGTTAGCTTGAACAAAACATAATGAAAATAGTATATATTGATATATATCATTTGTATTGTACGTATACAGGTATTTGTTTAAAGTGTGACTTGGACATGTGCGGCCTCTACCCTCAGATGACCCTATTTTCCCTCTACCCTCAGGTGACCCTATTCCCCCTAAGACACTTAATGAAGCTGGCACAATGGCTATTTGTAACAGCGCAGCCTGGGATGCCAAGGTTGTGACCAGTGCCTGGTGGGTCTATCCTGACCAGGTGTCCAAGACTGCCCCCACAGGGGAGTACCTGACCACGGGTAGCTTCATGATCAGAGGTGAGTTCTAGGGGTGCTGCATAGAAGGAATGAAATTTTCTTAATAGAATGAATGAATGAATGAATGAATGAATGAATGATTATGGCGTAATGCCACATCAGCAATATTTCAGCCATATCGTGGTGATCTTAATAGAAGAGACCTGTAAATCTGTTGTTACATTTCGTTGTCAGGGCATATACTGTATATCAGCGTAACTTTTTTTGTGTAAAAATGCACCATTAGAAGCACATATTAAAGGCGAAAATATCACACTTTCGATGCCAGCACAAGTTTTTATTATAAGAAATCAAGCTTCACCAAAACAACTCCAAGTATGCACTGTAGAATGAAGGAATTCCTCAATCTTTTTTGCATATGAAAGAGCAACTTTCAGTGAAGTTGTAGCTTTTTAATTGATTTTTAAGACAAAACTAAATAGGTTGGGTTGACTACCTTCAAGGCTTCACAAGAAGTATAATTTTATCAGTCTAAACTAAATGATGCTAAATATGCTTGAATAAACACCTTGCTTGAATAAACACACCTTGCTTGAATAAACACATTGCAAACGATTATAAGTTGAAAAATTACAGTGGTAAGAATGAAGCAAAATTGAAGTGTCATTTTAAGAATGCTAAACTTCAGGTTAAATATACAGTACTTTGTATTTCCTGGCTGTGAAGATATAGCTGTGTTTGTGGAATTGGACATAATCTTTTTTAGGGTATAAGATAAACTGTATCATTTCACATGCACTTGTGTTTAATGTAGGATGTTGTTTCCAACTTGTTATAGAAGTTTTGGTGAAAGATGTATGGTGTTTGTCATAATACAACAAAATTGTGTATCCTTCCAGAGTATCACCATAATTGTTTGAAATGTACGTTGTTGTTCATCTGGCTGAAAGCAGTATAGTTAACATGTGTTTTGACAACAATTAGATTCACCTTATACATCTCTGTCATATTTTAGTTCTGTGAATATTTCCTTTCAGGCAAGAAGAATTACCTTCCACCGTCCTATCTTGTATATGGTTTTGGTTTCCTGTTTAAGGTATGTTTGACAAATGTACAGCTTTTTGACCATGGTAACTGTTAGCATTGTATTTTGGATTTGTGTGAATGATTTCATGTTGTAGTTTGCTGAATTGAATGACTGAATTGTATTTTTAATGCATTTTTGCAGATGTGACGAGTGTCTGCAGTGTGTATGTATTTATGTACAGTTTAGGTGCATCAGAGATATGAAATTTTGAAGTCTTCCATTTCGTTGTAGCTTGATGAAGGTAGTGTTTTCCGTCATTTGGGAGAACGAAAAGTGAAAACAGTTGAAGAAGATGCCATGTCGGTTGCTGACTCCTTACAAAGCGAGGTTACCGTAGAAACTAACAGTGGGCATGAAAGTGAGGCTGAGGAGGATTCTGGGGAAAGTGAGACTGAGGGAGACAACCTTGCTGCAGCTGCTGATGAACTGTCAGGGGAAGTGAAGAGTGAAGATGAAAGTGATGGTGAAAACCTTTTCCCAGACACAAACATCAGTTTACAACATGTAGAAGGGGACAAGTAAGTGACAGGATAAAATACAATTTGTCGTTACCATTTGCTTGTACTCATAAAGAAATTAAACAATATTTCCGACAAGTACAACAAATCTTTATGCCTGTTGTGATATGCACTGGAATATTTCAACTTTTAATTGCTTTTTAACATGAAGTTTTTTGAGGCATACTCTGAGAGCATTACTATGTCTTGGCTGCTAAAAGTTACTTTCTGTGAAGCTCTAAAGTTAACCAGCTCAACCCTTGTACATGTAGTTTTATCTCCAAAATAAAAATAAACATGTTCTGAAAAATTGCTTTTAAATATTAACTTTTATTTGCAAGAAAGTTGAGGAAGTAGGCTGAAGGTTTCCTGGAGTAATAATTCCAGTTAAACTTTGTCAGTCCTGCTTTTTGTGTTAGCCATGGGATCTCATTGTATCTTGGGGCCTCGGTGGCTCAGTTTGTTAGCGCGCTAGCACAGCACAATGACCCAGAAGCCTCTCACCAATGCGGTCGCTGTGAGTTCAACTCCAGCTCATGTTGGCTTTCTCTCCGGCCGTATGTGGGAAGGTCTGTCAGCTACCTGCGGATGGTCGTGGGTTTCCCCCGGGTTCTGCCCGGTTTCCGCCCACCATAATGTTGGCCGCCGTTGTATAAGTGAAATATTCTTGAGTACGGCGTAAAACACCAATCAAAAAAAAAAAAAAAAAAATCATTGTATCTTGGGGCCTCCGTGGCTCAGTTGGTTAGCGCGCTAGCACAGCACAATGACCCAGAAGCCTCTCACCAATGCGGTCGCTGTGAGTTCAACTCCAGCTCATGCTGGCTTCCTCTCCAGCTGTGCGTGGGAAGGTCTGTCAGCAACCTGCGGATGGTTGTGGATTTCCCCGGGCTGTGCCTCGTTTCCTCCCACCATTATGCTGCCCGCTGTCGTATAAGTGAAATTCTTGAGTATGGCATAAGACACCAATCAAATAAATAAATAAATAAAATAAATCATTGTATCTTATATGTCTGTCCCTGTTGTTTTCGATTAACCCAGTTTGCCGGTTGGATGTTTGTGCATGTATTAGGATTTGTCAATCAGCCCTGTGAACCTTCTGTGTGTTGAACAGGTTTTCTCTCCAGCCGCGACTCAGCAGTTCCCTATCCGTCACTGAAGAGGAGAAGGTGGAAGGAACAGAGGATACAGAGACAGACGGACAGCCTGGAGAACAGGTATGCAGGATTAACTTCGTCGGGTGAGAAGAAATGTGACGCTAGACTTGATCTACAACTTGAACTTTTGACATTGTACGAAATGAAAGACAATCTTGAGTGCTCTAAGTGGCTGAAAGTGGCTAGTCTCTAACTCGAGTCTTACGGTACATGTTTAACTTACGTTAGAGATGATAATGTCATAAGTTGCATTGCTAATGGTTTTCTTTGTATATTCAGACTGTGATGGAAATGTTTGAAAGAATGTGTTCAGCTCTTACCTGATCATTAAAAGTAAGAATGTTTTGTGATGAATGTGCAATTTAATGGTGTGTCTGCTTTCTGATTTTGGCCTGATTTTCAGCCTAAAAAACAAGGGGCAAAACTCTCAGCAAAACAAAGGCGGTAAGATATTTTTTTGAAATAATTATTTGTCACTGATTTGCATTGTCTCTGAGGGCATTGGTATTTTAATATAGAGTTTAATTGCTTTGTCGGGGCCTCCGTGGCTCAGTCAGTTAGCGCGCTAGTGCAGCGTAATGACCCAGGAGCCTCTCACCAATGCGGTCGCTGTGAGTTCAAGTCCAGCTCATGCTGGCTTCCTCTCCGGCCGTAAGTGGGATGATCTGTCAGCAACCTGCAGATGGTCGTGGGTTTCCCCCGGGTTGTGCCCGGTTTCCACCCACAATAATGCTGGCCGCTGTCGTATAAGTGAAATATTCTTGAGTACGGCGTAAAACACCAATCAAAAAGAAAAAAAAAATTGCTTTGTCGGAGCCTCCATGGCTCAGTTGGTTAGCGCGCTAGCATAACGTAATGACCCAGGAGTCTCTCACCAATGTGGTCGCTGTGAGTTCAAGTCCAGCTCATCCTGGCTTCCTCTATGGCCGTACGTGGGAAGGTCTGCAGCAACCTGCGGATGGTCGTGGGTTTCCAGCCCGGTTTCCTCCCACCTTAATGCTGGTCGCCGTCGTATAATTGAAGTGTTCTTGAGTACAGCGTAAAACACGAATCAAATAAATAAATAAATAAATTGCTATGTCTGGAGAATTCTGAAGCCTAGACATTATTGACTTGAGGTCAGATACGGCATTGGGGCTTCCAAAAATTAAACCATATGTTGGTATAAAATCACATAGAAATGAATGGTGGTTGTAAGTTTTACTAGATCTTATTTTTCTTGAGGTAATTGTTTAATATAAGTAGTAATTTTGTGTATACAGAATACAGAATTCCAATACAGAGTTATCAGGGTTGTCTGGTCTGCAGGATAAAGCTCTGTTGACTTAGTTTCCTGCATTACTATTAATTATATGTAATTTCATTACAGTGATGCTTAATAAGTGCTATGTCATTTTTAGGCAGCTGAAAAAAGCTAAGAAATCAAGAGGTCATGTAAATGACAAGGGTGACGAAGATGAAGATGCAGTGTCATGGCTGAAAACACAGTCGGAAGATCAAGAACAGGTGGGGCCACCATTGTTTTCTCCCTAATACTATTCCTGTCCTTGTCTGAATAATAATATCTTGAAATAACATGACTTTCACAACTGGAGTGTAGAATGCAAGACTGTTACATATTGGAAGTATGCATAAGATGACACCACATTAAAAAAAATAAAATCTTCATTCGTTCTATTGATATAAAATTTCAGTTTCTTCAGTACATTGAGATTTTTGATCAGAGGCAAATATCAATATTTAACCAAATGTCATTTACTTATATGATATGTTTGTAGGCAGAATCTTATGTTTTTATACCCCACTACAGTTGGAGCATCTTGATTTGCATCTGTTCAGGGAAATGGGACGGAGGGAGGGGGCATCAATTAATCTTACAAAGTACAAGTTTTGTAAACACCTACCCTTACAGACATGAGCTGTACACCTCAGTGTAAGGTATAGATGAGGTGTATGTGGGTGTGCAGCTCATGTACTACTTGGTGTGAGGCATAGATGAGGTGTACACCACATCTGTATTATCTGAGGTGTAGGCCAACTGTACCTCAAGTACACCCCAGCCAAATGCCTACACCTCAGGAACTTTGGGAAAAAACCAACACTTAGAAGATGTACCTCAGGTACACCTTGGAAACTTTGAAAGTTTTTGAGCAGTTTTTGAATATGAGATAATGTATCTTAAATACACATCGGCAACTTCGAAAAAAATCAACCCCTAGAAGATGTACCTCAGGTACACCTTAGAAACTTTGAGAGTTTTTGATTATAATTTAGTGGTCATGTACCTCAGGTACACCTTAGAAACTTTTTTAAAGTTTTAAAACAAAAGATCAGATTTCGACATTTTACTTCAGACAAAATGGTGAGTATAAAGTTGCAAGTGTTTTTGTGAAAAGAAAAAATGTTTAGTAAATAAATATAAGCCTTTGTCTCACCCTATACTCACTTGTCATTCAGTCCAATCACAGAGCATGGATATATTTGTCCCTGATTATTCCAAGATGGCTGCCCAGAACAATGTGCGTGTTCTGTAAGACAGGTGGGAAGTTGAGGGTCATGTGATCACCCTTTTAGAATGGCTGCCCAGTGTTAAAGCACTGGGGAAATGGTCACTTTTTGCCACTTCGCTAGCGACCAGTAAGGCTTAGTTAGGGTTCTCTGTGGCTTAGGTGGTTAATGCGTTAGCGCAGTGTAATGACCCAGGAGCCTCAACAATGCAGTTGCTGTGAGTTCAAGTCCATCTAATGCTGACTTCCTCTCCGCCTTAAGTGGGAAGGTCTGCCAGCAAACTGCAGATGGTTGTGGGATTAACCCCGGGCTTTGCCCATTTTCCTTCTTAATAGGAACCCACCATAATGCTGGCCACCGTCATAAAAATGAAATATTCTTGAGTATGGCATAAAACACCAGTCAAATAAATGGCATAGAAAAGGAGTAGCACTAAATTTTGATCAAGCAGCTAGAAAGCTGTAAATGTGGATCACTGTTGTTGTTGTAAAAGAGCTGAGATTTACAGATACTGTAAACAAAGAACGGCATGCACTTACAAACTTACTTAAATTTATCTACAATTTATACGGCCAATATTTAATTACTTTGAGCTTGTTTTCTGTCAAAATGAAAGTGAAAATGGTGTACATTCACCTTGCCTGTAAGCATGCACCACAGCTGTACCTTAGCTACGCCTCAGGCATGTTATTTTTTACCTAAAATTTATAGGGTAAACCTTCTGTGAGGTGTACTATAGGTGTGCTTGAGATATTAATTTGCGTAATTGGCAATACTTCAGATACACCTTCAATACACCTCAAGTATACTTTAGACACACCTCAGTTCAGATATCCTACACCCCAACTGTACACCTCAGATGTGCCTGATGTATACCTCCAGTACACCTTATAATGGTAAGGGTAGTGCAGCATTTTGTCTGGGTATTGTTACGGATGTGACAAGCTATCCTCATTATCAAGGTGGTGAACAAACTAATCTACTTCTAGGCCACTGAAGTTTCAACCACAGAGGAGAGTCCGCAACCAGAAGCACCTAAACCACAGCAAGCACCAATCAAGAGGGGACAAAAGGTGGGTGTTTGGCTGTGATACAGCTAAGGCTATCTGGACAGGTGACCTGAACTGATTTAAAGGATGTCCAAGTTTGGGACAGCCAGAAACGAATGAATGATTATGGCTTGAAGCCATATCAGTATTACAGCGTATGTATACAGCCATACACTGTACCCTGCTGAGCTGTGAATAAAAGGATGTCCAAGTTTGGGTCAGCCAGAAACGAATGAATGATTAGGGCGTGATGCCATATCAGTATTACAGCGTATGTATACAGCCATACACTGTACCATGCTGAGCTATGAATAAAAGGATGTCCAAGTTTGGGTCAGCCAGAAACGAATGAATGATTAGGGCGTGATGCCATATCAGTATTACAGCGTATGTATACAGCCATACACTGTACCATGCTGAGCTATGAATAAAAGGATTGATCAAATACTTTGCATATACTGTCTCGGTCTCATAGTATCAGTGGGTTTATAGGCAAAATGCAGTACATGTAAAAGCATCTCCAAACCTTAGTGACACCTCATTTAATAATGATCCTGGATCCTGGAGTTAGATTCAAAAATTGATGTAATTATAAAATAATGTAAACATTATTATGAATATATTTCTAGTCATTCCAATATTTGGAATATACCAAAGATAAACCTAGCTAT
The DNA here is from genome assembly GCF_032854445.1 of Liolophura sinensis. Classification (NCBI taxonomy): domain Eukaryota; kingdom Metazoa; phylum Mollusca; class Polyplacophora; order Chitonida; family Chitonidae; genus Liolophura; species Liolophura sinensis. The sequence continues at coordinate 23,393,937 of NC_088300.1, forward strand.
TTAAAAAGAAATATTTGTTTGCAATGTGCCCTTAAGCTCATAATAGCATTTTTACCTAGCATATGAACACAGAAACCAACTTACATGAAGTATACAGACATTGCTGCATTCTGACCCACATGATAAGGTATCAAATCCTTTGAAATCACCAGAAGACCTTTGGATAAGATGACACAAAAGTATATACTGAATTGAATAGAATTGAAAGTTTATCCACCATACGTAAATATATGTATAATTGCATATTTTGTAAATGGCGGGAATAAAGTCTGAGGAACTTCTTCTATCCCTGACTCATTATTATCAAATAATAATGCATGCTTGGTGAGCATTTATTGATGGTTAATATGAGAAGTGTAAATAAACCATCTGAATTGTGGCATTTTTGTTTCTAGAGTAAGTTGAAAAAGATGAAGGAGAAGTATGCAGATCAAGATGAAGAGGAGAGACAGTTACGCATGGAGATTTTGGCTGTATGTCTATTTTTGTTAACTTTCACATACAGTATTGATTAGTTTCTGCACCAACATGTTCATTTACAACTTTGTGCGTTTTATGTTGTCATTGTATGACCGCATTGTGTTGCCTATAATGCAGTTCATATGTGCTGTAAACAGCTGCCATTTGGTAAATCCAGATGCTGAATTTGCATATAACTGTTGTGTTTAACTTTTATGGTGACTTTGTTACATGTGTGTGTCTAGATACAAGTAAATGATCAACATCCCTTGGAATAAATCCGTGTGCAGGTTCACCGTTTGTACTGATCATGAAGTATGAAGTATCATGGTGGTTCTCGCATCCTCAGTAGGCTATTAGCGTTGTTCTGGATTGCCCGATGAGATTGCGGGTTCAGATCCAGCTCTGGTTAGCTCGTAAGTGGTGGTATTTTCAGAGGTTTGTCAGGTAGCTGGCAAAGTGAGGTGGTTTACTACAAAGGGAACTCCGGTTTCGTCCAACCTTAAAACTGACAAATATTCCAACAAGGCTGCAGCCATTATTGAGGAAACAGGAGTTGAACATGCAACTTAATTTTTATCAATAATTATTGGAATAATTCTGAAAACAATATCCAATACTTCCGTTACTTATGGTTTTTTCTTTTTTGATTCAAAAACTTTCAGTTAAAAGTGTGAACTCTTTATGGTGGTAGTTATGTACAGTGCAGACAGTAGGTAATGTCAGCGGCCTGAAGCAAATTTGTGTTTGTGCTGAAAAAAACGTTTTTGACTGCCAATTGAAAGTCCTTCAAATTTAAACAATTTAACAGCATTGTAATAGGGCCAAATCAAAGAGCAACAACAAAGAAATACTGGACTGATGCATTTTACTGCACTGATACATCCTAACCCAACAAGAACCTGTACTGGAGTGGTTACGTGTGAGCATATGTTCTCTCTTTAGTCTGGTGGAGCGCAGAAAGAGGACAAGAGAAAGAAAAAGAAAGGCAAGAATAAAGCACCTCCTGAAAAGGTCAAAGTTCAAAATGTGCAACAACAACAGAAGGTCAAACAGCACTTGTTGTTGCAACAGCAGGCTGAACTTGCCAGACAACAACAGGCTTCATTGTCAGGTGTTACAGAGGAGTTCGCCAGAGACCAAAACACACTAGGTGAGAATATGTGCTAAGATAATATGTTTTCTATAATTTATTCTGTTTTTCTTTTTTTCGCAAAATTGATGTTTAGAAGTTTATTTTCTTTTGTGATTAGTGTTCTGTGGTGTTCACCAGCTCTCCAAGGAGAGGGAACTACATTTATTTATGGAAATTCTGGGTACCTGTTCATTGTTAAATATGCTCATTAACATAATCATATGAATATGCTCGTTAACATAATATGTGGGAAGAATGCTGGGGCATTCGAGTACAGCATTAATCTTACACTGGTATCAGGCATCAAATTGACCTTTGGAAATTTTGAGGAAATTTGTGTACTGTAATTCGTCAATCTTTTCACATGTTTGCAAGGTGTTGTTCAAGCAGATACTGAAGGTATTATACTGTGTTTACTGATAAAATTATACTTTTTGTGAAGCCCTGAAACTGGCCAATGAAAAAGTTGTGAAAAAGTTAAGGAATTAGGGTATTCATTTTCTTTCTGGGCCTTTGTTGAAATCAATGGCTCACATGGAGCAAGAATTTACCTTCTGCCTACACATGTATGTGGCCCCCATCTTGACCAAAGAAAATGTTTTTTTTTTTTAATCCACCTCTGGCTGCTGATTAAAGTCAAGAGCTTTAGAAGGAAGGGTACGTGTAGTGGTTTACCTTGGGCACTCTGGTTTTCCTTCACACATTCCACATTCCTCCATCCATGAACCACACCAGTCATTGAAATGAAAAATTCATGAAAATGGAAACATCAATGAAATGAGTAATTAAATTTGTACCTAATCACCAGTGTTGTAATCAAGGAAGGTTGCATATACATGTATTTGGACTGTCATTTCAGAAACTCTATCTTCTGTAAAGCCGAGTCAGATTGTCAAACACGAAGAGGTAGGTAATTACTGATCTGTCGGTTTATATGCCTGTTGATAGTACAGAATATGTGCTGCTTTGTTGTGCTCACTCCGACATTTGGATCTTATGTGTGTGCAGGGCAAGGTATGGAGTGAGTGAGTGCTTGGGGTTTAACGTCGTACTCAACAATTTTTCAGTCATATGACGACGAAGGAATCCTTAGGGTACATGTACGTGTAATGTGCCTCCTTGTTGCAGGACAGATTTCCACCGCTCTTTTATTTAGTGCTGCTTCACTGAGACGACTTACCAAAGGCAAGCAAGCTGCCCTGCCCGAGCCATTATACTGATACGGGTGAACCAGTCGTTGCACTATCCCCTTCATGCTGAACGCCTTTTAAAGTCTTAGGTGTGACTCGATCAAGGATTGATCCTGGATCTACTGGTCCCGAAGTGGACGCTCTACCAACTGTGTTATCCGGGCCAGTCGGCAAGGTATGGATCCTACGATCAGAACTTTGTAAAACCATTTAACTCTGCATCGTTGTGCTCACTCAGACATTTGGATCATGTGTGTGTGTGTGTGCAGGGCAAGGTTTGGATCGTACGATCAGAACTTTGTAAAACCATTTAACTCCACTTTGTTGTGCTCACTCAGACATTTGGATCTTGTGTGTGTGTGCAGGGCAAGGTTTGGATCATACGATCAGAACTTTGTAAAACCATTTAACTCTGTCTGCTTCGTTGTTCTCACTTAGACATTTGGATCTTGTGTGTGTGTGTGCAGGGCAAGGTTTGGATCGTACGATCAGAACTTTGTAAAACCATTTAACTCCACTGCGTTGTGCTCACTCAGACATTCGGATCTTCAGTCTAAAGACTGATTTCATGCTTTTTACTCAGAATTCAAGAAATTGAAAAACATTCACATTTTTGGGAATGGATCAAGTGCAGTTTTAGTTAAGGTATTTGCATGTTTATTTCTGATAGGTTGACTTCATGTACAAGGTACATTGAAATTCCTCCAGTTTCATAATAGCCTTTTCTCTTGATTGACAAACATGTACTGGCTGAAACCGTTAGGTAGCTCATGTTGTACCCTGAGCATCTTATAACAGGGAAAGCAATGTTAAACAAAATGTTAGGGGCAGTATCTTAAAAAGTACTGAAGGTTTAGAGATTACTTTGCACGCATAGAGCACAACAAGATGAGTGAGTGCTTGGGGTTTAACGTTTAGTGTTTGAGGGGGATATTCCATCGTTGATTCAGTGTGTACATATTAAATACAGTAAATGGCTGCATTCCTGACTTAATGTATTGTGTATTAGAATCAGAGTTAAACAAAATGATAGGGGTTGTATCTCAAAAAGCACAGCATGTATGAACCTTAAGTTTTACATGCAAATAAAGCGCAATAACACAAGGGGAATGTCCATCGCTGATGCTCTGTGTGAATATTAATTACCTTAAATTATCAAATTCACGTCTTTTTAGTTCATTATGCATTGAGCTGAAGTTTTGCATTCATGTAGATATCTCCTACAGGCATGCTCTTTGGTAGCCTTTGCTACCAAATGTATGTTTGGTTTCCTTTCACTGTATGGGTAATCTTCAAATTATATAATAAGACATGCCTGTAAGATTGTACGTGGAATTTTGTGGTTTTATGAGTTGGTCTTTACTTATGACTATGCTGTTGTTGTTTTGTGCACAGCTCCAATTCTTTCTTATAATGTCAACACAATTTCCTTGGGAACTAGGATATTGATGTAAATACACATTTTACACTTGCAACCGCAAGCAATCAGTTTTACACTATACATAGTGTTTATATAAATTAAACATGGAAACATTTTGAGTCAGCGCCATAATTGGCAGGCAGTGCCATAATTGGAAGAAAACCACTAAGTGGAAGGACAAACACATTGATTAGACATTTGAGGAAGGCTGAAGATCCAAATTTAGATAGCCCTGAGCATGTCTGGCCTGCTGTACATAATTGCCCACTGGCTATAAACACCATAGATCCATTGAGGGGGTCATTATCATCCCATCATTCACCAGTCCGTGCTAATTGCACAAGTGGTACAGTACCTGTATTGGAAAGTACGGGCCAATTATCCTGGTAGACACCTTAGAAGCTGCCATGGGAGAGGGATTCACTATTCCTAGATGTGTGTGTTTGTCTAGAGTGCAGTTCATTGCTGAAGGAGGCTGCCAAGAAGGTCAACCAGAATGGTGGAGATGGGGTGATATCCCAGACTTCAGTTGTTTGTTATTCGTATCAGACATGATAATCAATACATTGACTACATACAGTTGTATATGTGAGAAAAGACTAGTTACCTTTTCTTGCTTCTCTGAAAAAGTCAGTCTGGTTGGTGTCCTTGTGTTCTGTTCGGATATGTCATAGTAAATTCTTTAGTGTTCAGTCAAATACATGTATTTTCCACATTGTCAGTTCTTTCACAGTTTTGCATAACAATTTGGCCTGGAAATTAATGATACTACCTTGTCAGTTCTTTGCAGAATGCACTGTAGTGCACAGTCCATCAGCAAGTGTTTTCAGGCTGGTCATTATTGGATATGGCATTCTGCTGATAGAGGTTATAAATGGCAGCAGCATATTTGTACATTCACGTGTAGTTACCATTTACAAGTAGTTACCATCTACATGTAGTTACCATTTACATGAAGTTACCATTTTTACCATGACACTGATTTACTGATACTTTGTTCATTTTCTTTTCTTTACATTACTTAGTGGGAAGACTAATAGTAAAATATTTAAGCTGGTATTTCCAGTCTAAGTGGCGTTATCTCCGGCTAATTGAATGGTGTCTTTATGCATTGGTATATAACAAACTGATTTAGAAAGAGTAAATTCTTCATAGCCATCAATATTTTGCTTGTACACTATATAGCATGCACACATAAATGTGCCAAATGTAGTCAGTCAACCTTGGACAATATTTAGCTTGCATGTCCTGTGTTTTTTAACATAGCTCTACAATTTTTAAAATACACACAGTACACATATAGCTCTTTTAACACAGTGATATTCAGCTATATGGCTGTAACATCTTTCTGTCACATGACATACAAATGTGGGGGGAAATTTCATTTTTTCGTAATTTGATCGAAATTTGCGACAACAGCATACCTCAGAAGATAAAAATAAGACAGAATTTGTAATCAAGACACCAAAATGTCAGGTAACAAGTTTATAATCTTTAAATTCAAATTTTTTGATTTCACATAACATCACTTCCACTGTATAAGTTAAAACTTAATTTGCATACACATTGCATTCTTTTTCTTTTCAAATAATGTCCAGGAATTGCTTGTTATGTGTGTTAAATTTTGATTGGAGTCAATCGGATTTGATATTCTGAAGAAAACGATTCTCAAATGATTTCACTTCAGCTCAAAATGGCCGCCAGGTCACATGACTCAGGTCACCCAAATTTTTACTCACCAAAGTTCATCTCAAGATCCACCACATACCTAAGTTTCACGTAATTCTGTTGAGCCTTTTCAGCTGTGGAGTTTGTTCAATTTTGAAAAATTTGAAAATGGTTGGGGGTGGGGGGGGGGGAGGGGTTCTGACATGTACTACTTCCAGTTTGCTGACATCATTTCCGGTTATGTAGAATTTTTCTGATTGCCATAGAATGATATTATGCCTTAAGATTGCATCTCTAGCATAATCGGTTAAGGAGATACACCCACTTCCCATTCTGATGATGTCACTTTTAGAAAAATGACATTTTTTGGAATCAGCATTCAAAACTTCATCAGATATTTGCCGGACATCATCTGTAGAAGTGTAGAAATTATTAGCAAAAGCTGAAAATTATCAGCAAAAAAAGACGAATTTTTTTGTCACGTGATCTATTTACCCAATAGTGAGCTTGTGCAAATTTCAGCTGAGAAAGTTTTCGAATGTGCCTAGGCTTTGTGCAACTGCAGTTTAAATTTCAGCTCAATCGCACCAGCTGTTCTGGAGAAAATTTCTTTTGTTTGGCATAAATCGATTATGGCTGCCCAGTTACGCAACCAAGTGTTTCCAAAAGCTAAAAAGCACAACTTTCCTAAAACGTACTGAAGTTTCAGGGATGCACCATGTGCTACATTTTTCTCACAAAATTGGGGAGAATAATAATAATAATCCTAACAATTTCAGGTGAATTATGTTTGTGTGGTTTGTGATTGTAATCTTTGTGGAATCATCTTTGCAGGATTCTGAGTCAGAGGATGAGCAGACTGGGAAGGAAGAAGACAAATCCCAGGCAGATGTAAGGGAACGTTTGTGTGTAGAATATTCTTCGTGTACACCAAGACCTGTTATAGCTTACTTATGGCCAAAGCTGTTTATATATAAATCTAAAAGTTGTTTAAGTTATGCAAAGGTGCAATTACAATTAAATTCTCTGTCTTGTCTCATCATTTAGCTTCCTACATTCAGTGGTTCACAAATACTTATGTGTCCTAATAAACAGTCCATTAATTCTTCGTGTATATATGCAACATCTAAGAGTCATTTTGTCTTTGTAAACACCATATTAAGTACTGTGTTCAACATCTTAGTCTTTTTGTAGACACTACATTAAACATCTTGCACCATTTTAAGGTACATGTGTTTAGTGTCAGGTAAAACAATAAAAATTACATGTACATGTGAGAGCTTGTCTAATTTCTGAGGTCTGAGTTTCTGAGCCCTTTCAATGAATTCATTCATTCATTCATTCATTCAGTGCCACTTGTGTAATCTAAAACCTGCTTTTTAAAGTTCAAGTTGTTTCATGATTCATCTGTTCTCTATGTGTATATGTAAATATGTTATTTTGTTTTTCAGGACACTCACATCCTGAACCTCTTGACTGGAATACCTGTCCCAGAGGATGAGATTCTCTTTGCTATACCAGTGTGTGCCCCTTACCAGGCGATAAACTCTTACAAGTATGTATCACTATACCAGTGTGTGCCCCTTACCAGGCGATAAACTCTTACAAGTATGTATCACTGTACCGTTGTGTGCCCCTTACCTGGCAATAAACTCTTACAAGTATGTATCACTGTACCAGTGAGTGCCGCTTACCAGGCGATAAACTCTTACAAGTATGTATAACTATACCAGTGAGTGCCCCTTACCAGACGATAGATTCTTACAGGTATGTATCACTATACCAGTGTGTGCCCCTTACCAGGCGATAAACTCTTACAGGCATGTATCACTATACCAGTGAGTGCCCCTTACCAGACGATAGATTCTTACAGGTATGTATCACTATACCAGTGTGCGCCCCTTACCTGACGATAAACTCTTACAGGTATGTATCACTATACCAGTGAGTGCCCCTAACCAGACGATAGATTCTTACAGGTATGTATCACTATACCAGTGTGTGCCCCTTACCTGGTGATAAACTCTTACAGGTATGTATCACTATACCAGTGAGTGCCCCTTACCAGACGATAGATTCTTACAGGTATGTATCTCTATACCAGTGAGTGCCCCTTACCAGACGATAGATTCTTACAGGTATGTATCACTATACCAGTGTGTGCCCCATACCAGGCAATAAACTACAGATAAGTGTCACTGCAGGAGACAGTGCACTTTTCCATGTCATAAGTACATGTATCTCTGTTCTGATTCTTCCCAATTCCAGGCCATGAATACAAGGGTGATTTGTTTGAAATATTTTGACAGACAGTGTATATCCATAATCATAGAACTGTTTTCATACATGTACAAGTATATGTAAGTTCTTGTTGGGTATAAACTGTATGGTCTACATGATAACGGTTTCTGTTATTTTAACATCATGTGGGTAAATTTTCATATGTTTAAGGTACAAAGTCAAGCTGCTGCCTGGATCAACAAAGAAGGGCAAAGGTAAGCTTCCGTCAAGACATGGTGGTCTTTGTTATTTTTACGATCCATGGTGTATCACTTGCAAAACAGTAGTCAGATATATGGATGAAGGAGGGTGTGCAGAGATAAGAAAGTGCACAGAAAAACAACAGCCATTTCTCAAGTTCCTGACTATAAACAAACACATTGGCAGCTAGAGACAACCTCATCTCTCAAGGGCTAAATTGGAAACTCGTAAAACTCCTTCCTGCATGTATGAAGACAGCCCAGAGTTGTGAACTCATGTGTTCTTTCCTTTATTACCTGACAATTATCAGTGTACGTGTGCTTGTAAAACATATATGAAGTACACATGCACTGCAACATCACAGAGGAAAATGAAGTGTTCTAGTGTCATTTGAACTGTCTGTGTTGCTTTTCCTCGAGTCTCCCATTGGGTGTATCTAGGGCCTGTTGAAAGATAAACATAGCCTTTGAATCAGAACTATAATTGGAGCAATAATTGGACACTATATAACTTAGACACTTTTAATGTAATGTATTACTCCTGGTTCATAGTGGGATGTAAATGTTCATAGCATCTCATGGCAGCATGACTTTCCTCGCTGTCAGTGTCAATATTCAGGGACTATGCCAAAGGTTTTAAAACGGTTATATTTCTGTTTCAGCTACCAAAACTGCCATGAATATGTTTATGCATGAGAAAGGGGCAACTGCGAGAGAAAAAGATGTCCTGCGTATTATGAAGGTAGGACTGGCCTTATTACTTGGTCAAGCATGCTGTTCTTTGATTGATATAATGGATAAAAGTTAAACATTAGACATGTATATCTGTGTATTTACATGTACTTCATAAGCTGATGGTAATATTTCAAGGGGGGGAAAAAGACAAAAAAAAAAAAGGCTGTAATTCATGTGGCAGTAATAATTTAAATGATTGAAGATTCATTTTTAAATTAATACTACACTTGATGATTATATCTTGTCTCTGAAATAGAAGGTTGATAATAAAATTTCAGTCCAGTTTTATGACATTGGACTTAAACCTTATTCTGTGATTTAGGGGGTTTAGGAAACCCCTTTGTTGTGATTCAGTGGTGTGAAGCATTTTAGGGATCAGAATGAGAATTTATGCATGAAAATCTACAACTATTGACTGAGAGTATCAAATCAGAAAAAAATCTGTTTCTGCTTGCAGGATGTGGACATGTCGAGGAATATCCCCGGGAAGGTGAAAGTTTCTGCTCCAAATCTCCACAAACAGCGTAAATAACACTTTAAAGTTGTCCTGTTTATATTTTGTACAAACATTGTATATACTTGACTGAAATTGTATACATATTGTTAGCATTATGTGATTACAAACTGATGTTAAATGTTTCATTGATATTTATCAGTTCATCCAGTGATCTTGGTAGTGGGATGTGGATGTGATTGGTGCAATGCTAACCTGTGAGACAGGATCAGCTGTGTAATTCTATCGTATAAGCAACCTACACATGGTTGTGGGTCCCCTTGGGCTCTTCCCCTTATCCCCCCCCTCCCCCACCTCCCTTCATACTAACTAGTTCCCCCCCCCCCCGCCCAATCTCCTCTCATACTAACTAGTTTATATAACAATTAAACGATACAAACCTTCCATATCTCCTACTTTCTGGGAGATTTTCTGGAAGAATCATAACAAGGTTTTGTGTCAGAACTAGTCACTTGTGCTTCTAAAAATCAATCAGGCTCCGCAAGCAGATGGTCGTTGACCAATAAGGTTCACAGGTCAATTCAAGTATTTGTTAGTTGGACTGCAGATTTGCATTCAGAGATTTCTGCTGATTATACTTGTCGAAGTGTGCAGGTTTTAACTAGGACACGTGACCTGTGAAAGTGTATAATGTCAAATAAAGTATCTTTGAAATATGTCTCTTCCAAGGGTGTTCTTCTAATAGACTGCTTATAGACTTAATGTAGCTAATGTCGACCTTGTACAAGCTTATGTTCAGAATACATGTGGCTGTACAGTGTTAATGTGAAGGCATACGTGAGTATTGCATTCACATCTGGAATTATATAAGACAGTAATTACCTTGTTTTGTACTAAATAAATTATAATGTATGTTCATCATTTGACACAGTTGTCAGCCTTGCTACTTTCGTATGATGAATAAGTGATAAACTGCAATATGGAAGTTGTCCTGGGCATCATCTCGAGGACTTTGCTGTTATGTTTTACTTTATTCAAAATTAAGGGGCTAATTACACAAACCTATTCCTGAGTTAAGCCAAAATTTCAATGCCTTGTCACATTCTTATTTTTTATGGTACTGGAAGATCCAGTTTTAGTTTAATATAAAATTAGTGAGGTGGTCAAAATTTTTATTTCAGAGTCCAAAATAAGCTCTAAAATCGTATTTAAAATTTTGACTTGGCTTTGCGGAATGCGTAACAAAGTTTGTAAGATGCCTCAATTTTTGAAAAAAAAAGTGTTCAAAATTTTAAGGCTCAGAAACCACTTTTTAATTCGTATGTGTAATGTCTGAATTTGTTGGTGTCTGATGGTTAATACCCATTGCTTCCCTGTCCCTGGAGGTCGGGAGTCCTGGGAAGAACCCGGGTCATACAAAAGACTTTGAAAAAGGTACTTGTTGTTCCTCGCTTGTCGCTCAGCGCTGAGAGGTTAGATCAAGGAAGAAGGACTGGTTGGCCCGGTGTCAGTAAAATGTGACTGGGTGAGGCGTCATGTCTGGTGTCTTCGGCCTGATACTTCAGTGGCAACAGCACTTTGGCGGCATGGACTCACCTTTACACAAGAAGACACAGAATTACACACTTACAATTCAATACTGAGCATGTGTATTTGCCCTGTCATCGAGACGTATTTATCCCAGACTATTTTCTGTGGCCTAACGCTACGTTGGAATTATTTCAGTTGAATCTAGATGAGAACGCGTAAGTGTCGGGTTCCCTATTGCATAGCGTGTGACACGAAGATCACTTTTCCCATAACTCATCAGTGTATTCGTCTTTTTTCATAACATCATGTCTTTCCTGAACGTCACAGTGACGATAGTTCTGAGTGATGGTGTTTCAGGTTTCCCTAATCCTGTACACGATAACGCATCATAACCGCCATTGACGGGTACGCCTGTTCTCGAATGTTTTGTCATTTGTCGACATGATGTACAGTTTGTAGACATTTGATGTATTAGTTATAAAAATAGCTTCTCAATGATTTGTAAAGGCTTTGAGCAATGTACATGACAATACAAAGTTTAACTGAGTGCGGAAAAGGATTGGAAAACAGGAAACGCTGTCACAAATTGTATACCAATGGGGGATATACATTGTGTTTGTTTACTTGTTTTATTGGCTAATAATGTGGACCGTGTACCCGCCGTGAAGGTCACAGACGCGGAAACTTGGTAAGGGGTAAAATTACAGTTCCTGAAGCCTGGGCAGAAAATGAATTTATATAATTGATTGGGGCTTGAAGCCGGCGCTCAAGAACAGTCACTTATGTAAAGATGGCGATCAGAATTATGGTCATCAGTGTACAGATGGCAACAAAAACCGGCTAAGATTAGCCACTGGCCAATTAGTGGAATCGTTTGTCCACGGATTTGGTTGTGAATTTAAGCCAGACAGTTTGTCAAGTTTTTCTACCCTGTCGTCTTCCACCATATAAGTCTGAACTGTTGGGGTCATTGTATTATTGCACCACCCAAGACCCGGTTACCTGGTTATTGTCACACTCAAAAAGATTAGTCTGGCAATTTAAAGAGAAAGCCTCTTTGAGTGATACTAGAATGTATTTTGCTTTTGCAACAGATTATTGTGTTAAATATATACACATATTCTATTAAGTAGTGGATAAATCTTTGAAAATAATCCACGAGGCGCGAAGTGCCAATGTAAACCACAGTCACAGCTGCTGGATTATTTTTCAAGAATCAAGTTATTGTCCTCTGAAACAACCGGCCCCGATGGCACAGTTGTTAGCGTTCGCTTCGGGAGGCGGGAGATCCAGGGTCAATCCTGGGTCGAGTCATACATAAGACCTTAAAAGCGGAAGTTGTAATTCGCTTGGCGCCCAGCATTAAGGGAATAGTGCAACGACTGGTTGACCCATATCAGTATAATGGCTTGGATGGGGCGCATTACTTGCCTTCGGTAAGGCGTCTCAGTGAAGCAGCGCTAGATAAAAGAGCGGTGGAGATCCTTCCTGCAACAAGAAGGCACATTGCATACACTCTAAGGATTCCTTCGTCGTCATATGACTGAAAAAGTACGGTGTTAAACCCCAAGCACTTACTCACTCCTCTGGAACGAATTACCGGTCAAAATTGCATTCATTTTCTGGAAATACCAGGACTCACCTCCATGTTACAAGAGAACACTTAGTTCGTGTCGCTTTATACAAAGAACATCTGCACACATCCCGACTTCCATTCACTTCAAGCGCTGGGATAATGCATGGCTATGCAAAGAAGGTACCGCTGTATATAAGCCGAGCGAATGAGTTTAAACGCTTCATTCGAAACATGGCAAGCTCTGAGGATGACGATATTTTTGTAACACAAAACCGATGTTCACGTCACCAGAGTGAGGTGGAGGATTCGACGGAAGCTGATGTTGTTGAGCTGCCTGTGATAAAAGAAAGTGTTTAAGAAAGTCATCAAGATGATCAGTTTTATACACTTTCCGATGAAGTGTTGTCAACACGTCAATGATATAGAGGCCTCCCTATAAAGAAGATAATCTGCGAATAACCTGCCGAGAATATTTCCTTCGGAGATGAGCTACCATAAAACCAATAAGGCTCTTTCACTCGCCAAAGGTATGACTTTATTTCAATATCCATAACATAATTAGGATTAAATTGGCTTGTAACTGTGACATCAATTTTTTTAATAGTACTTTTTGGAATATCTTTTATCGTCAGATAAATGTTTCAATATCAAAGACCAAAGGTCTTTACCCTGTATGGTATTCAGGAAGCGACGTGTAGCTTCTTGTGGGTTGTGAACATGCAAGCTTCATGAGTAGCGTGCTATCAAATATATTTTCAGGAGTCATGTTTAGAGTGCAGCGATCTGAACAGTTTAGATATATGCTGTCAATATGTAAATGTTGCTACATTTAATTGTTACGTAACTAATTCGTCTATTCTATACATTTCATTAGTCTGGCCAAGTCGACTGAAGCCAAGTGCAGGTGGGCAGCTGAGCTGTTTATATCCTGGCAACTGGAACGGAATCGTGTCGCGCAAATGAGCTCTAGCATAAGCGCTATTAAGCCAGGACTTACGGAGATGACTAAAGATGAAATATGTTACTGTGTTTCTCGATTCTTGTGTGAAGTGATGAAGGGTACCGAAGGGTCAGATCTACAGACTGCTCCAGCACAATGCATTCCTTCGGCTGGAACGAGCAGAAGAAAGTATATTCAGAGTGAATCGTATAGCAGAGGTAATAACTTTGTGTGAGAAAGAGTTATCATGGCAGACAGGTTTAGGAAGTTCAACTCAGCAGAAACTAGAAGATACTATGTTGTACCTGTTGGGCTTGAACTTTGCATTATGGGCTGGAAAGGAACACCGGCAGTTGCGCTGGTAGAACAATCAGCTGTCCACATTGCAGAATTCACGTGGAATACGATGCCTTTGTTGTCGCGAGGATCTGTCAAAGGGTATTCAGGTAGGTCTTGAACACCACAAAATCCACCGTAAAGTGGTCTACGCATACGAAAACGTAGACAACCCAGAACTGAGCGTCGTTCGACTCTTTCAGCTCTTTCAACGTATATAATAAATCGAACACTTATACTGGTAGCAACTTTTCATTTTTTCGCTTTTTTCAGGTGAAAAATAAGTTATGGTTAAGTGTTCGCCACTGGCTAAATCAACCTGCGATAACTGCGACTTATTTTCAACCGTTTTATCGTTGCCGGTATTATGTGTCACACTTTCTTCAGCTCACCAGAAAGACTAGCATGTTATCTCCGCCCACTTTATAAGGTGAACGGAGATATTTGGTTTTCCCAGCAACGTATAGGTGTCAACCAACTTACCGGCACTGTGGCGAGACTGTGCAGAGAAGCGTGCATTCATGGATTTGGGACCAACCCCTCGTTGCGGGTCACAGCTGCGACATGATTATATCAGCAAGATGTGGATGATCAGATCATATCGGAAATCACCGGCCACCGTAGCAGTGCTGTACGGAATTACAAACGTACAAGCGACGACCAGAGAAATGCCTGCAACATCATTTGTGGGCGTCATGTGCAACACCAATCCGACCTAGCCAGCACGCCGGAAACGTCTCGCCTTTGTCCCAGTATAACTGTTAACGTACACGTCAGGAAAAATTAATGCAGAAATGGAAGAGAAGCCACTGATAATGAGCATTTGTTGCATTATGTAATGTGAAGAACGTTAAATCCACTTAATTCAGTTTCTTGATCAGTAACTTATTTGGGATGTTCCGTAAAAATCATAACTTTTCTATTGAATTAGAACATCTGAGTTAATCAAAACCTCTGCACGTATTGTTCAAAATTAGTGAAGTTCACCATTCATCATGCATATCGGTTTTTAATTTTAATCATATTAATACTGTGGGCTGTGGGCTGTTGTTTACAAAGCCTGAATTTCATCAGGTGGATGTTTGGAATTGCATAGAAAAATAAACGTTTATCATTTATTTATATGATGTTAAGTTGCGTGCGTTCATTCCCCCAGTGCCTCAATATTCACGTAGTGTTTCGTGTCTAATACTTCCTCCTGTGGATTCTTAAGAAATAATCCACACTTTCAGAATGGTGTGACGTCACAACTGTAGTTTAATTTAACTTAGATTCTTGAAGACCAACATGACATTATGTTGAATATGATATAGTAATATGTAATAATAACAGAATACATTCTAACATCGCTGAAACTTTCCGTTAAAGTTTACCAGATAATATTTTTGAGTGTACAATGTAACATCATTGGATCTAAAAAAGATATCCGTATACTTTAATAACAAACTGTGCCTTTATGGTAAAATTTGCTGGCAGTTTGGACTGTGGAGAAACCGATGTCTTCTAACTACATTCAGAGCCGATTCTTTATTTACTTACATACTTACTTATTTCTTTATTTACTTACATACTTACTTATTTCTTTATTTACTTACTTGAGCAGGGAGTCAACTGACACTAGAATCAATAAGAGGCTCGAAAATCTTATTTACAAAGGCTTTAGTTCTTTTGCAGCCTATTGCAAATCAAATATACATCAAGATGATGTAAACATAGTCACAATATATATCTCTGTTGTGCTTTGATTGCGACTCTTCATACATCCAACCTGGGGATCTAATTTAGCAGGATGCATATAACGACCTTAGCCCCAGGTTAATCGGAACTAGACCAAATTATGAAGAAGAGCTTCGGGGAGCACCAACCAAATAAAATCAATAAATAAATAGGTTCCAGGTGAGCGTTGCTGTTATTCACTCGAGTAGCCCATACGTGTGGGCGGATTATTTACCTCTGATCTCGGGGTAAACATCCTGAGCAGCAATTACAATCCGACATGTGGCTTGTGCTCAGTGTCTTCGGAGGTAATGAATGTATAACAGAACTGGGATGAGACTCGATTTAAATGTACAGTGCCTTAATGAGGAAGTGATGTGGAGAAAAACCGCCTGGTAAGAATAATTAGCCGGTACACTTGTAGTATATAGTCGATTTTCACCTGTCGGGGCAGCCTGTCGGGCTGATTTACCTGCCATCGAGGACTGGCATAGTGTTAATGCAACGACCAAATGTTATCCGAGAACATGATGCTGTCAATCCATTATTCTACCTCGTTTTAGTTGCAGGCCGTGTGTAAATATACATATTAAATAGAGATGACCATTCAAACAACATAGTGTTTTACGGAATACACCGGCCGGTACGTTTACCTCCCCGAATTATATCATTTCATGCCGTTTATCTCTACAAATAAAAGAATTGGAGTTTGTTTGCTTGATAGATTACTTTGATGATGTTATATAAAGGTGAACTATCGGAATTTCCTTCAGTGATAAAAGCGTTATTTCGCACAGTTTATAGATATCTCTTTTTGTTTTCACATTTTTCATAGTTTACACCCAGATGGCGTTGAAAAAGAAACATTTGTTTCAAAGACGTTCCAATCTCCGCTCAGTGGTATGATGTCATAATACATTTACAGTAAACTTTTACATTTTACGTCACGCAACACGAAGACACGACGTCATACAGACGCAGCTTTGACGTACCTAGGACAAATGCTATGGCCTAAGCTTGCATGACCTCTGCGAAGGGAGTAAAACAGAATGGCAGCATGAAATATGCAGTTTTTGCCACATTTTCTTTATTTGGCGGGGGGGTGGGGGGTACAATAGACTTTAACACCTTCGTCTTGGTGTTTGCTGTGTAACCCGATACCACTGACCCTTGTTTCGTACCTCGTCAAAATTCGACTCTATACGAAACAAGGTTCAGCGATATCGGGTTACACAATAAACACTGATACGGCGGTGTTAAACCCTTAAGCAGGCATCATTGCCATGGCATTGGTATTAAGAATTCAACTCATAGATTAATTTCTTTCTTTAGTTATTTGATTGATGTTTTACGCCGTACTCAAGAATATTTCACTTATACGACGGCGGCCAGCATTATGGTGGGGGGAAACCCACGACCATCCGCAGGTTGCTGCAGACCTTCTCGCATACGGCCGGAGAGGAAGCCAGCATGAGCTGGACTTGAACTCACAGCCACCGCATTTGTGAGAGGCTCCTGGGTCATTACGATGCGCAGTAACCTACTGAGCCACGAACGCCCCCCTCCCCCCCCCCCGGATTAATGGTCTATGCTGCAGCAGCATGCGGCGGAATTCGACGTTATATATATATATATATATATATATATATATATATATATATATATATATATATATATATATAAAACCCACATTTTAAGAGTTTATGGGGCCTACGTGGCGGAGCTGATTAGCGTGCCAGCGCGGCCCAATGACCCAGGAGCTTCTTACCAATGCGGACACTGTGACTTTAGCTCATGCTGTCTTCCTCTCCGGTCGCACCTGGAAAGGCCTTCCATCAATCTGCGGACGGCCGTGGGTTTCCCCCTGACTGTGCCCGGTGTCCTCCCACCATAATGCTGGCCGCCGTCGGATAGGTCAAATATTCCTGAGTACGGCGTAAAACACCAATAGGGTAAATCGACAAATAAGAGTTTAAAGGTGGCCATCATGGTACATGTCCTTTTTGGGTACGCCACTCAGATACGTGTGACCATTTCCCAGCTATTCCGTTGTCGCTGTTCTAGTTTTACTCTCTATGCTGTGTTATTTCATACATGTACTGCGAATGCAAACCTGGTGTCTTTAGCATTGCTCCTGGTAAGTGAGTGAGTGAGTGACTGCTTGCGCTTTACCGTCCTACTTAACAATTTTTCAGTCATAGACGACTTACCATAAGCCGCGTAACCCGAGCCATTATACTGATACGGGTCGACCAGTCAGTGCACCATCCCCTTAATGCTGAACGCCAAGCGAGGAAGTCACAGCTTACTCTTTTAATGTCTTAGGTGTGGCCCAAGCCACGACTGACCCTGGATCTACTGCCCACGAAGCGGACGGTTTCTGTTAATGTAATATAAATATACAGAGCACATTGGACTCGGGGTCCAAGCTGGATGGACCGTTGTTCTCCTCCAGTACATAAGTAAAACGTTACCACATTACCAACAAACGTCATAACAAAAGCAGGAGTGATCAATACCCTACACAGCTCTCACCTGAGTTATTTAAGTCGAGGAAGGTTCCCCAATGGCACTGTGATCTACGTCCTAAGAGATGACGCCATCATCCAAACTCAATAAACCCAGCTGGATGTAGGAATTTAGGCTGATTCAGATAGGCCACGATTGTGATATGGACTGCATGCTAATACCTTATTTTAGTATGTTCATGACTGGTGGATAGATCTGCAGATCACTGAAACACTAAATGTATCGGCTACATTGGATCACACACACACAAATCGTTGACACATACCGTTATATTTAACCCACCATTCTATAAAGCTGGTCAAGACACTGTGTCTGAACATCCTCAGAATGTGAGGGTATGTGCACTACGCTCGTTTTATCATAGCTTGGCTAGATGAGCGATGTAAACTGTTCATGAAAGGCCTACAAATTTTACCAACGACAGTTTATGCCAAGGTGCAAACATAAAGCCATTTCTTAAAGCTGTAACTAAACTAGTGGCACGGAGTTGGTACCAGTCGCTGATTGACATAAGACTTCAAGATTGATTGGCATACGCGTGACGAGTACAACTCCTGTTTAGTCGCGTCGTTGTTCCGTATACACGCGTGCTTAGGACCCGACTCAACAGTCGAGTTGAACTGAGTCGGGTCTTAAGTATGCCGAGCTTCAGGTTCAATTCGGACCACAAACTAAGACTCTAGTAAAACTGACGTGAGGAAAGACCGAGTCTGTGTTTATATATCAAATACCAAAAGTCCCACTTAAGATTAAGGCTGCTATGAAGTTTTTAGACAAGGCCATTGTTAGAGCGACTGTCTTTTCCAGCTGCTGAGGTGGAGGCAATCATTTCTCCCAGTCCGTGGCCTTGTATCCATGTCATTAACAGCGTGGTCTATTATATGACAGGCGGCTTCTGTGACTCAGTTGGTTAGCGCGCTAGCGACGAGTAATGACCCAGGAGCCTCTCACCAATGCGGTCACTGTGAGTTCAAGTCCAGCCCATGCTGGCTTCCTCTCCAGCCGTACGTGGGAAGGTCTGTCAGCAGCCTGCGGATGGTCGTGGGTTTCTTCCGGGCTCTGCCCGGTTTCCCCCCACCATAATGCTGGCCGCAGTCGTATAAGTGAAATTTTCTTGAGTACAGCGTAAAACACCAATCAAACAAATAAGTAAATATTATATGACAGCACGCATAGGGTTTAGTACGAGTGAGAAATTTTCCTCATTATTACACCCGCGGTTGGGGTGTGGGCGGATGAGCAGTCAATGGCTCTTGTGAATTGAAACAGGAGGTGTAGGCTTACAATCTGTAAAATTGTGTGGATGCTTAGAAATGACAATTCATTTTTGCGTAAATATTAACCTGGTGTTCAGAATCTAGGGCCCTCTGTGCGTCTTTTCGGCATCATTGAAAACTGTCAAAATTATCTTTTTACAGCACGTCGCCCTAACTTTAGCGCGGTGGTGGTTTGTATTAAACGTTTTTTCGGCCCTCCACGAATTTCTTCATAGGACACAATGTACCGGGTCAGTTGTATTTGATTGTTTAAGCTGGTTTTGATGAAGCGTTCTGGCTTGTCTTAACCTGTGACCAATGAGATCGAGCTTTTGATTGCTGCTTCCGCTGATCTGACTCTGGCTGTAGGTCTGAGGAATTGATCACGTGGTTCTAATCACAATCTTCACAACGCATGCGTGTTCTCTAAAGTTATTTTACACCTCTGCCACCCTGGTCACTGGCATACTTTGTACACAAAGTTTGAAGAACGCGATCCTGGTAATGATATAAACAAAAATCTCAACCTTTGTTCCCTTCAATATCTGATACGTATGAAATTCTTTTTATTTAAAATATGTGAAACCTAAGTGTATTGGACGCCTGCACCATTCACGAAAGTTGATTAAAGCTCGGCGCCAGGATATGCAGCAGTGGTTGGGCAGACATTGTTTGACCTTTGAATTCCCTAGTTCAATTCAAGCTCTTGCTAGCTTGACAGGTTTGCATTATTGGCTTTCCCTCAATCTCTTGCTTTCGTATGCTATTTCTTCCACTCATTGTAGGCTTTTTCTAAGTTGACACCTGATAACTTGTGAACGTGTTAAATGTGAAAGGTGTATCCTTTTCTGTGCAGTGGCGAATAGGTTCCAATCCGGCCTTGGTTCTGTTGTAATGGGTGATTGATACGTTACCACAAGCTATCATCACCAAGACAGGAATGACTACAAAGCTGTCATGTACCTCAGCTGCGTTTTGATCGCGTTGAACTAGTCGCTTTAGCAAGATGCATGCAGAGCCCTTTAGCTCTGTGATAAGTGGCAGCAACCTGTGGATGGTTATTGATCCCTCCCCCTACTATCGAACTTTGCCCGGTTTTCCCCATCACAATGCTGGCTGCTTTCGTATCTTTTAAGTGAAAAATTTCCGAATTAAGCGGAATTAAACATAATTATGTGATTACGAAGAAGAGCGCCAGAAACTGAACATCCCCCAGATAAATTCAAGAAATTAACATGTTTCAGGGCCGTGTCTGTCATTCACGAAGGTAGACACGTGGGCAGATAATTTACATCTAAGCTAATGGTAGATGAGCCGAGATTATACTCAGACATGCGGCCACTGCTTAATTTCTGCGAAGTGACATAGCGATGGACTACATGTACGTTTGTTATGCTTCTTTTCGTCATACTCATTACAGCCCAATCGCCGCTCTCAACGTTTGCCCTACCACTATCATGCACGCACTACCACTTTTGGGAGTTGAACAAGCTATTTCTTCATAGATTTAACTCTCAGGTTCGGGAAACCTTTACACACAAGGTGCTCTCTGGTGATTGAACGGAGTTTCGGCCTGGGTTCAACAATATTCTCAAATTCCTAATTCTGGAGAGTGGCGATTTATGAAGTTGGACAATTGGCATCTAAAAATCTTTCACACTTTAAATGGACGCCTTAGGAAATAATTATCGGAAATTTAATGGCAACAACTGAATGTCGATCAAGTCGACTTTACCGTTGAATTGGCAATTACGCCCCATGTCACAGTGCTAAGTGCCGGGGGACAGTAAAGACAAAGCCTGCTTATCGTATTGATAATAATACCTTCGCCATTGCATGTTCATGTTCGGCTTTTAAGGACGTAATAAATATGTAAATGTAAATCTGTAACGGATTTAATTCAAATGTACGGTAGCTTAATGGCGTAGGGGGAAGTCCTCTGCTAAGAATACTCAGTACCGATATAGTGAATGTCCACATACCTGTGCATTGGGACTAAATGATCTATGTCCTTGAGCTGTGGCATGAGATTAACTAAACGACCAAATATTATCCGCGAACAGGACATCAAGTCTCCCGCCTCCATACAAGCGAATGCTCCTGCATTGATATTAAGTATTCAATACTACAGACTAGGGAATCTTCACAGAGACTGATGCTCCAGCAGCGAATATCGACATTAATAATATATATGTGCGTAAAGATTAAGAGTTTAAATGAAGCAAATGCTGTAGATGTACTTTTTGCGCGGCACCCAGTATCACGTATACACGACAACAGCACAGAGCAAAACTATAAGCGACGACATTGTGATGCACGCAGCTGGGAAATAATCACATGTTACCACGTGACCGGTGAAATCTGACCTCTTGACATTTTACCTCGGTTATGGTTTTTACCCTAACTAGTTTTGTAAATGCTTAAAGAGTAGCAATTTACACGTTCAATGGCACCATGGCAAACAGAATCTGTTTCAGACTTGTTTCCGTCAATAAAGCGCGAAGGTCTGTTTGTCACCCTGGGAAAGGTTCACCCATAACTAGCCAAATGTTGGTGGTTTATTTCGCGCACACTGGTTTGCCTTACACATAAGTATTCACCACCGTGGAATACGTCAAATATTCATCGGTATGCGAATCAAACAACGTCTCAATCAATCAAATAAACAATCCTCACGTACAAGTGTTCTGTCAATGGAAGTACCCTCCGTCCTTAGGTTAAATCTCCAGACTAGTAAAACTGATCTGAAGAACGAACGAATTTATAACATCTGTATGTCATGGAAGGGTGACTTAGAAACTTAGATAAAGTCATTGCAGAGTGATAACCTTTGTCAGGCGTGATGACGTGTATGGGCTTCATCAGTTAGAAGGAAATTGCTGCTACGCTCGTGGTTGAGCAATTAATAAGTTTATGTAAAATGAGAGAGAACCTGTAGGCATATACGTTAGACGTTATGAAGATACTTAGAAATGAATCCGTATTCGTCTCGTGATGGAGTGTCCAGAATCTCCCTTGCTCTGCTTCAGAATTGTTCAAAATTTGTTTTATTTTTGGATAACTTAGTTTTGCCACATGGTACACGATTTGAATTTGAATATTCTTTGCGTCTTTCCGGCATCCTTGGAAACTGCTGACATCTTCAATTTGCAGGACTTCGTTTTAATTTCTTACTTCATCTGTACTTTCTTAGCTCTGTGACGGTTTGTTGCTTTGGAAATTATGATCTTGCATTTATTAGCCTGAACGTACATTGTGGTGCACGATTAGAATAGCAATGTCTAAGTCTTATGTCTTACGATGCCTAGGTCCATTTAATGGATATTTAATGCGGTACTTCACTTAGAATGTTTCACTTATACACTTTTTATGGGTGGATGAAATTGGAGAACTCGTGTAAACCTCCGTTCTTTGACCAGTTACTGACCAACCTCTCATGTATAATGTACATACATGTGCACCGTTTTGGTGGAAAACAAGAGGGGTTCAATGAAAGTCAGACTGCGCAAAGTGCCGTCAACCGCTTATTGTCACTGTGACAGCTGGAGAATATGCAAACTCTGTCTACAGACGGAATTGAACCCCCTACTCGAATGTCCTAAAGCACACTAAACAGAATTCCAACGCACCTGGAGGGCATATTCTTTAATGTATGTTGATTATAAATCCGCAAAAGGACATTTACTGGTTGGGCAAACAGGTATTGCCCAATGTTGTGATACATGCTCTTTGTACACTAACACCAGGTTTTCATAAGCTCTTTGTACACTGACACCAGGTTTTCATAAGGTCTTTGTACACTGACACCAGATTTCATAAGCTCTTTGTACACTGGCACCAAGTTTTCATAAGCTGTTTGTACACTGACAACAAGCTTTCATAAGCTCTTAGTACACTGACACCAGGTTTTCATAAGCTCTTTGTACAATAACACTAGGTTTTCATAAGTTCTTTGTACACTGACACCAGGTTTTCATAAGCTCTTTGTACACTGGCACCAGGTTTTCATAAGTTCTTTGTACACTGACACCAGGTTTTCATAAGCTCTTTGTACACTGGCACCAGGTTTTCATAAGTTCTTTGTACACTGACACCAGGTTTTCATAAGCTCTTTGTACATTGACACCAGGTTTTCATAAGCTCTTTGTACATTGACACCAGGTTTTCATAAGTTCTTTGTACACTGGTACCAGGTTTTCATAAGCTCTTTGCACACTGACACCAGTGTGTCATCGAAGAAAGGATTATACAACTTACACGTGAGTCAGCTCTGTACAAACTTGTATCCTGTATAGATATACAATATAAATTTATAATGTATATTACATTTATCTCAGTAGTCATACAGGAAAGCATTGGCCTTATTCTATAGAAACAGACATTTTGTACCAAATTTCTATGCTGTTCTGTGATTACTGGTTATAAACAGAGAACCAGTCGAGTGCTCTGTTCAAACAAAATGAATTTTTCACCAACTGAATGAATAGATAAATGAATGATTGAATTATTCTGGTTTGATACCACGTTCGCAGTATTTCAGCTATATATCGTTGTGCATTAGGAACCTGGATATTTTAAAGTGTCGGATTCACTATCGTTGTCTCTACAATGCGAAGATGACTCTTTCCACATATCTGATCAACGCACTGGTTTTTTTTTTGTGGTATCGTGTCTGTCTTTGACGTCATTTCTAGGATAGGGGTGGATGATTAATGGTGTGTCATGTTTCCTTAATCTTGTACATGACAACTCACCGGAAGGAACACGACCCCCATTGAAGGAGAAAGATCCTCCGGCTCCCTTGTACTTAAACACCCTTGTCATTTTCCGACAACATCATTTACGGCTATAAATCAGAAGCTTTTTGTAGATATTTAGATGCGTTAATTACAAATATAGAGGAAGAAACGGAGGAAGAGAGAAGTAATAACCTTTGACGATTTTTCACTGACCAATTATGAGTTGCGCGTTTGAACATATTACTGTTCATTAAAATACATGTCTATATCTCAGTTGGGCCTTGATAGCAAGTGTTTCTGTATCCACGGTGACCAATCAAATACACTCAACAAATAATAGATTCCATGTTATCATCTCTGTTATTCACACAGGTAGAAGTGTGGGTGGATTATTTACCTCTGGTTTTATGGAAAATCACTTAAACTGAACAGCTATTATGATCAGACATGCGGCCTGTGCTCAACTTCAGCGGTGGTAATAAACAAGAACAAGAACCCTTGATCAGATCGAATTTAAATGTACAATTCCTTAACCAGGAAACGATCGCAAAGAGAAACCCTCAGGTGACAATAATTAGTAGCGCTATACTACATTTATAGTTAATTTCCCACTGTCACTAAATTCGGAGAGGCCAATCTATGCAGGCCTACTTGGGCAGTGCTGTGCGATAATGAAACGACCAAATGTTGTCCAAGAGAAGAACGTTATAAAACTTCTACAATCTGTCTCCCGCCATCCGGAGACGCGAATGCATCGTCTTTCGTATTAAGTACTCACAGCTTTTGATGTATTCTTCATCGAGATTGATGATCTGTGTTCCATCTGCATGCGGTGAATATCGACGTTAAAATATATATGCCATGACGGTGCGTCTCTATTCACAGCCTTGTGTTCGCAGCCTTTGTTAATAAAACAAAAGAAATAGCAGAAAAACTGATATCTTTGCCATCCAACATATTGATGTCCATAAGCTTTGCCGTCAAAATGCGTTGGAACTGTGTTTTCTTGCCATTGTGTTGCTGTGCAAACATGTTAATCGAATTGCTTTGGTATAAGGAAAAAAAAAACACGTTTCAAGAGCTTTCTCTAACCTTTGAAGTTTTTTGGATTGGCTCTCGATGTAAACTACTGCTCGGTCAACTCTCTCAATGTACTGTGACTGCGGGCCCTTTACCTCCGGCATGGATCTTGCTATTCAACTAAACAGTGAACCTTTTTCTGCCCAGTGTCGACTCCAGTAAAAGCTAGATTGACTATTGTTCTCTAGCAATACTCGAGTAACTTTCTTCACAGTACGTATGTATTGCTGGGAACCAATTGTGTGTTCCAGCTATTGCAGAAGAAATCGTATCCCATTTGACCAATGCTGTTGTACTTTGAAATATTTGATCAGTCTATGTAGGCCTACCGTTCTCGTCTGTCCTAAGTTGTTTTGGAAATGGGCCTTGCGATCATCGACTTGGAACCTGGTCTACGAATGGTATAAGAATGTCGTGTGTGTTGTTTAGATTGAGATGAAGTTTTCAGGATACTAAAACTGAATCTATTTACATGAACTTAATAGATAATGGCATTGCTGGGGCGGCAACCTTTGCTATGCAATTGTTTGAATGGGGGCAATATTTTCTTTCATCCAGTCATCAGACGTATAGTATATAAAGTGATGGCTTTTATCAGCTTTAGTATTATTCTCTCATTCCTCATTAAGGTCGCCCTGATTGAGGTGTGGGTAGATGCGTACTCAACGGCTTTAAATAAATGACGAACCTGAAGTAATTAGGTCAACGGCTGTTTTGTATGTTCTTCCGTTTTGTCTTTATGACGGCCACGGTTACAGTTTACCTGATGCGAAAGTCCGCTTGTCAACGTGAATTTTCCTCACATTTATCGACTGAAATGCCTTAATAGAATTATCGCCTTTTAGAATCAAGCTTCCATATGTTCGACTATGGTTTTAAGTCAGGCGGCTTGTGAGGTAGTTCTTGTGGCTTACTTCATATATAAACCTGGGATTCCCATGGATTAACTTTTAATCAATCAGTCAGTCAGTCATACGTATAAGCTGGTAAATCTGAACATATAATATTAGTCTGGTGGTGCAAAAGCAACCAAAGCCGATCAGTGAATTGAATTATTCTGTCCTCCATAGACATTATGTATTGTCTCTCTTATACAAAACACCACACCACATGGCCATTTTATAGTGGCATAATTTGTGTTCCATTTTTTTTATTATACATACACATATAATTTCGATTAGTGACAGGCACTGTTCACGGCATCACATTAACAAGTAAGAATCATACTTATGTATTCATTAATATCCGTCATCAAAAATATTTATTTGGAAAATAAATCCTGTGAAAGAGCGTAAACGTTCTGATTGGGCAAGTGGTCCGGACGAAATAACACAACAGCAGTCCCATACCTATAGCACTTCAACATTATCTCAAGGTCACATGCGGATATAACTACAACCGCTAGGAGAAAAATACTTATCTTGTTTGAACTGGGCCTTCTCTCCATTGATTGTTAATACAATATATTCATGTACACTATCATATATATACATGTATTCTTGAAAATCCAAACTGGTACCGTGAACAACATCGCTCTAAAACAGTAGAGCTATTTCGAATTCTTCATGAAGCTTCTTCAGAAGGGTTCTTCGTCAATGAATACAGGTCTTCAACCGCTCGACACATATTCAGAAAACGACGCTGTTGTTGACCGAATGACCGAATTAAACGAGTACGTATTTACAGAGACGTCATTACCGGCAGCTTTTCAATATAAATCATATACATACAGCTTTACGAAGGAAAACGTTTGGAAGGAGTTGGACAGTTGATAATTACGTTAGTCTTAAAACGATAGGCTTGTTAAATTGCAAAATATAAATTAGGGTTTAACAAAAATTGTTTCGCAAATATCATGGGTAAACAAGACTAAGCTCGCGGCATAGAGAATCGTATTTCCCAAACTGTGGAATATGGAAACTGGAATGTAAAGGATTTCCACCGTTCCAAGATCAAATATATCATGGAATAAACCCGCGTTGACTACCATTTTATAGGCATGGTTATAGCTTAGCCATTATGGCTGGGAAATATATCAACTTTCGATATTATCTCAATAACGAGTTCGACTCCCACAGATATTCAGATATTTTTTTTTCATTCTGGAGAATTCTCTTCATTGCTTTGGTGGTTAATATAAATATAACTCATGATAGATTTGCGGTACTGCTCCCGAATTTGTAAAATGCACCTGCAGATCGCTTAGTCTTTCATGAACTGGGCTTCTTGTAAATTTATCTGTCACTGTCACTTCAAAGAAATGTGTCATTTCTGCTTGATTATTGACCGATTTTAGAGATTTTAGAATGTCATATTCTTTGTCATCACTTGATGCCCAGGCAAGATTATGGTATCGTGTGGGAGAAGGCATATCAAGCACAATGCATCACCTGATTACCTTAGTGATAACGGATTATAAAAGATGATCAAATTATACTCTTTTCTCACAAACCAGCAGGGTTTTCCGTTAAAAATGGGCCAGTCGTTAACAGGTCTGGAATCTGATGCATTCACTTGTAGAAAAAACTGTAGATGCAAGTTTACAACATTGCAATTGAAGTGAAATCCCTTCGGGAGTTACTATGATGGGTCTTGCGCTATTTGCTCTATAATATAAAGCTATTCATTTCATCTTTCCTAACTCTTTATCTAAGTCTGCCGTTTTTGAAACATAACGCCTAGTTTGTGTGGATGCAACTTGGTTCATCACACATCCCGGTTTAACGAGCCGGGTTGGGGTCTACATTCCGAGATTCGGGGCCAAAACCTTGGTTATTTCTGGACTATGATTTGTTTAAGAATTACCTAATATAACAATAAAACAATAAAATGAAAGTATTTGAAATGCTACGGTCTGTCCAGCTCCCCTTGCGATACTTCATTTATGAAGTTCATTGCGTTATAAGTATAGAGGTATACTGGTAATGATTTCTCATGAAAGTACTAGTTTATACATTTTATCAGCATCATCCTGCATTGTGTCATTTTCACCAAAGTCTGTGTACGTTCATATTCACATTCCAATGTAGTTTCTGGACGGAATAAAAAGACGCTGTAGATGTTCTTTCGCCATTTCAGCCAAAGGCACAAAGTCACTGCAATCACAACCATCAATTTTGAAAACATTTCCCGTTGAAACAGTAGGCCTAAATACGTCGAAAATACTTGAGGGATAATAATAAAAAATAATAAATGACACTGAGCGATTTGGCGGGAAACGTAATTACGTGTCCACTTCCGGCACGTCGATGGAACCTTGGGAAGCCTGGCGTGAAACTGACTGCCGGGGAGTTAGAGAATGTACTTCGCTATTTTTTCTCTCTGAAACACCAAGGTTGATGTCATCCAAGTGGACTGACGTCACATTATCCGCACTTGGCAAGTACATGTCACCCGTCGCATAATGAATGTCCTCGTTTTCATAACTGTTTTCAGGTTTTGGCTCTTGTCTAAAATCGTCGCCTATTTCGACGTCATCTATATTCTCCATGGTTTCGGAGATAACTTCAGCCACAGCTTGCGGAGATTCCTCTTGGTAGTGGCTTGACCCAGTGACGTCATGAACATGGCTGCCCAATGCGTATTCCTGGCCCTCAATTCCCAGCTGACGCGCCTCCACACTGAGATTGTCAAAAGCTATTGAGCTTTCGGCCGTGTAATTCTGGTCTTCCACGTCCTCCTGCACGGAAACAGCAAATGTTAGGAAACTAGTTTTCTGATACAAAGATGTTTAAAGTGGAATTGTCATAGCATACATAAGTATCACAGTAAAGTTGATGTTTTCACCTGTTATATCGTAATGAACAGTCCCTTTATCACTTGTATGCCTTTATTTCTGCTTGCTGTTTTTGATGTATTTCTGATGCGTGGAAAAGATTTCAATCAGAAAATATTCATTGAACCATTAATTTACAGTCTGAAAAAATCAAGTTCTACACAGATCAAATGTCTGTTTTATAGGATTTTTTGGAGAACGTTAATTAAACTATGTCATACCTGAACGTAGATCGCTTTTGTTTTTCAGAGATCTATACAGTTCTTATTATTCTGTATGTTTTGTTCCCAATTTTGTGGGGACACGGTGTTGACATTTTCAAACCATAAGGCCCATAGCCTTCTTCCTCTACAACGCACTTGTGTCATTTAATTCGCTTTTACTGTTAGTATTCCACGCCTAACTGATATCAAAAAAGTGTCACTCCTTCAGGCGAAAAAGTTTCTGTACCCTTATAGATATATTTTTCTATCATTTACAAACCATATTTACTCAACTGTTACAAAATGTGGTAAATTTATGCAAAATATAAAAAAATAAAAGAATAAGAGAAAATATATATATTCTGCAATATGATACTCAACAATCACTCTTACTTTAGGTTTCGTCAGCTAACGTATTTTTTCACAAAGTTTTCGTTTGTGTTTACCACGTGTCAAGCTTATCAGTGAGAAGGTTGCAGCGAGTTTCACTACCGTAGCAGGAAAACGTTACAAGACAAAGCCTTTGGCAATGAATCAAACATAAATTTCCATCCAGATTATTTACAGGTTTAAACTGCTAACTGTTTTGTTTAGCATTTCCAACAAATCCTTTGCACTGCAAGAACCAACATTTTGTGAACAACTACAGAGACTACACCCTTCCAGATGATACAACGCCAGATGACCACATAAATAGAGTTTATTTGTACAAATATCGTGTTACACAAAAACTTTCATAACAAACAATGTGAAATCTCCGTCAGTTTTTACCAATTAGGCAACGACTGAATGATCACGTGACCACACGAACAATAGTCAGATGGAATGGGTGAATGACTCGCCGTTGAGGCGAGAACAGTCACAAGGCTCACCCGAATACACGGAACATTACGAAACGTCAACGTAACAAACAACGTCAATGGCGCTGCACAAACCCTTGTTTTCTTTTTATGTTTTTTTTTACAACCGACGAGAAACGTCACAAAATAGTGAGACAGATTTTGCAATGTCCTTTATAGGTGAATCATACGGTGGTAATGTCCTCTCTATCCACAAGAGGCTTAGTTATGACAACAATGTCTTTTTGACCTAGTACCTTCACGTGGAACATGCCATCCCTCTGTTTAAATAGTTCTTTCTTCACGGCTTTTGCCATCCGGCAGCTGAAGATAGTGGAAATGAGACATACAATGCATTCGGTGCCGGCAGCCACCAAAGCAATGATTATCAGCACGTCTTTATGCTCTTTCTGGAATGTATGTCCGTCCGTCGTGTGGTTGACCAGCCCCAGTCTCAGCAACTGGATGCTGACCACAGCCGTCACCAAGGAGACCACCGAAAAAGCTGTCAAGCACATTATCTGAAACATAAAAAATTGTAAAAATTATTAGTACTTGGTACGTTATTCATTTATTTAATTCTTATAAAATGTCATATTGAAGAATTTTTCATTTATACAACAGTGATAAATTTCATTGGGTGGGAGAATGTAGTGTGCCCAGGGTAAAGTTACAGATAAACTTTCCCATATCTGACGTACAAATATGCCCAACAATACATGTGGAATGTACATGTAAAGTGGTCCTCAGCAAACATAAGGCTGCGCAGATGGTCACACGAGGGTCGTCGACCTCTCATTATTAATATGGCCCAACCACTACCTTGCTTATAAATTTCCATTGACACCAACAGGAAGCCATTTCTTCACGGGTATTGAAACTCGATACGTGTGGAATAATACCGTACCATTATTAAAACATTTGTCATTATGATACAAGTTATATGTACACTAAACTTTCAAAGAAACAAATATTGGCAAGGCTAACCAATGTTTTCATGGAGGTTCATAACAACCTTTAAATGTAGCCAAACACAAGCACAGGTTGAAATATGTAACCATTTATTTGATTACTGTTGCAATGATTCATTAATTCTGTCCAATTTTATTCCACCATAATGCTGGTCGCCGTTGTATAAGTGAAATATTTTTGAGCACGGCGTAAACACCAATCAAATAAATAATAAATATAGATTACTCTTGCAGTGATTCATTAATTCGCCTCGGTTTTCTCCCATGCTGTGTGGAATAAGTGAAATATCCTTGAGTAGGGCGTAAAACACCAATCAAATAAATATTTATTTATTTATTTGATTGATGTTTTGCGCCGTGCTCAAGTGTATTCAGTCAAATAAATAAATCATTGATTCATTAACATGTTTGTGATCATGTTTACCATTGACGGAAACGAGACAAAGTATGGACGAAACCACCGCCCCATTGCCAGATATCTGATACCTGAGAAAAGTCTGGATGCTAAACTTCAGGTTGTGGCCGAATCGGCGTGAGCTGTATTCATTCCTGCTACTTAATTTACCAAAGGCTAGGAAATACTATACTAAATCACAAAACATCAGCTCCCTCGGTCAGTCAGTGCCCTAAATCAAAATAACCACTCTCCATGTAACAAGCGGTTGATGACTTCGATGCTTTAAACAAGGCCTCATGCAGGTGTTATAGTACCGGATCACGAGCTGGGTGTCTCGTGTCTCCCTGGTAACAGTTAGCACAAGAGCCAAGAAGGTTTGCCACACTCAAGTCGGGTAAGCCCAATGCGATCGAGTATAAAGCGTCAAATGTGTCTAGCTGCAATGATATTGATTAAGCGGTTGTAAATTTGTTTTCTTGGGCATCACACACAGTTTCTCTCCTACTCAGTGTCTAAAGACATTTAATAATGGATGGTGGTTGTATATTGTCTAAGGGATAACGGCCCAGTGCGAATTCATGCTAGGTATTGCTGGGGGGGAATGTGACACCCACCGTAAAGAGCTTCCTGTTGACCGCTGTCAACCCCAGCTGAAACCTAACCCTCGAGGGAACATGATCTTGATTCGCCTTAGGATTCTCATTTATACACATCGTCTGGTTCACCCAAAGCAAAGGCAGATCTCAGAGCTGGTGTAAACAGCTGATTTTCTGTTTGAAAACGAGTTCAGTGGCCGTGCCGTAGGATCCGTTAGTTTTAATGAGGGAGAAATATGACTTTCTTTTCAAATACCTCACAAAATTTGTAGCTGCGACAAAACAATGCTTGGCTGAAATAATTCCGGATCGGAAAGCGTTCTTTTCAAATACGTGGCAGCATTTGTAGCTGTGACAAAACAATGCCTAGCTAAAATAGTTGCGGATTGGTCAGTACCCTTTTCAAATACCTGGCATCATTTGTAGCTGCGACAAAACAACGCCTGGCTAAAATACTCGCGGATTGGTTAGCGGTAATGACACAAAAGCATCTTTTCAAATACCTCGAAACATTTGTAGCTGCAACAAAACAGCACCTCGATAAAACAGTCGCGGATCGGTTAGCGGTAAATGACACAAAAGCAAGCTTTTCAAATACCTGGCAACATTTGTAGCTGCGACAAAACAATATCTCACTAAAATAGTTGCGGATTGGTCAGTACCCTTTTCAAATACCTGTCAACATTTGTAGCTGCGACAAAGCAATACCTCGCTAAAATAGTCGCGGATTGCTTAGAGGTAATGACACATAAACATTTTTTCGAATACCTCGCAATATTTGTGGTCGCGATAAAACAATGCCTCACTAAAATAGCGGCGGACCGGTTAGCGGTAATCAGGCAAACGCATCTTTTAAAATACGTCACAACATTTTAACTGTGACAAAATAGGTGCGTCAGTCTCTTTGTCTGTCTATTGGTGGGTTTGAGGTGCTTGTCTTGTAATCATAATGAAACGTAAGGTGCCAAAATCATAGAATTCCATTCTCTCATAAAAAAATGAACGCCATGGTGTAAGTGGAACATTCTTAGTGAAAGACAGCACCTGGCTAAAGACTACCATTCAAAGTATCTTAAACATTCAATATTTTTTTAGATTTTTTTTCGACCCAATGAAACTTTAGTGAAACTTCCTCTTAACACAGCTTCAGGACATCTCCATTATCGAGAACAAGGTGACGTCACATTTACTCTAGCTCTCTAACGTCGCAGTTATATTCCGTATTATAGACAAAGCAGTAGCCTAGAGCAGATAAAAGTTGTGGACTTCGGCGATGAAGGTGGATGTGACGAGTAGTTTTCTCGGAAACTGGGCACACTGGAAAAATATTTCTTTCATTGTTTGAACTGTTCATACAGTAAGCTTGCTATATCATGTGCAGTTTGAGCATCATATGCACGACCGGGGTATTCCTGGTTCAGGTCGTAGCCTCCCGAACGCTTGTGCTGGCGACTTTGACCCCTATTAAATATTTAAAAAATTACAATAGGATTGTTGTACAACTGAATTCATGCTCAATTCTGAAACAAATGGAAATAAATCTAAGCACCATCGAGGGTGATCTAAGCACGGGACTGTCGCTGGATTTTATACTTCAGTTTTGTAGTGGTAACTTCTAAGATGAGAGCAGTGCTGACCTAGTTATCGCGGATGTCAGAGGAAGCACCTCGGATTGAAACTCTGTTTCAATAATTTTACTGTATTAAGAAAACAGAAAAAAAATCATCTCTTGTATCCAAGAAAGACAAAGGAGCAAAATTTAAATTCTTCAATTCTCATAAAGTTAGAGAGAAAAAATTATATCATAGGATTTAATTACTTTGAAGCATTGTCCGATGATATGCCGTCTTCTCATTCCCATCAACGTTCGGCATCCCTAATGAATTTTTCGCTGACTCTGATTTTTGTTATTCAGAAACTACTGACTGAACGGTAAAATGAACGAAAAAAGGTATTTGTATGATTTGAACAGCGTGTATTAGTAGGCATATGGTGTACTGGAGAGTTGAATGGGGTTTGAGCCGTGCCTGTATGCTTCTGTCTGACAGAAGAAAACGATCTCAAAATGATGTTTTAGTTCTGCATTATCATATGTCACTTCATGGAGTTAAAGGGTAAAGGCTACGTTACACCTTTGGCCGCGCAATCTGATAGCAACGTGTTTGGCTGGACAAAAAGGTGTCTGCTTCGAATCACACCAGCCATTTGTGCAGTATTGTCATTTTGTTCTACATGCTTTACTCTGAAATCTCATTAAAATAATACAAAATAAGTATGATATTTTTTAGAATTCTATATATTTCGACTGAAATATGTTTTAGCCAGATGCTGTCTTGTTCTTTAAGTATGGCGTTTAAAAACAAACAAATAAAAATATGTATCGCAATCGTTGTTGGATAGATGCTATAAAGTGATAAATAAAAGTCGCGTTACCCTTGCATTGCCTATCCACCAGTCATTCTATTAGGAAAATGTGGTTTGGATTATTTCACAAACAATTCCTTTTTCGACCTCATAATTCGACTTCAGATGTCTGCGGGGTGAGTTGTAAATCAACATCCAAAACTGAGTGCGTGCATCCAAATTAATATTGGCCAAAACCTGATATGATTACAGAGACAAAGCCTGGCGAGCAAACGGCAAAAGGTGACAAACGGTAAGTAATGAACAAGAATAGTTAATATAACACTGAGCTTAATGGGGTTTCCATATTACATAATCCAAGTAATAACCATCGATTAGCCTTCCTATCACCTTTACCTGTTTACCGATATATTACATTGCACTGGAAATCGTTATAGAACTAGAAGGGCGAGAAAATGATGTGAGGTAAATTAACTCTCCAATATGCCACAAATGCATAGAAAGAATATTAGTTATTCTTATTTGAGCAGTAATCTTACATAAAGCAATGGATTATAGAATACCTGGCAAACATCTGATTGTTAATAGACAGTAATCTAATAGCCTTTCTGAGGCAAATTGTAGATTGATTGCTTGCCTACAGGTATAATGTTGAACAGAGATTTGGCTTGGAGATTTGTTTGTTGCCATGGAAATTTGCTGTTTAACAAAGGCGTTTAGAAGATAAAGGACAATTTGATACTCGTATTCCCAGATATTTGAGATGCTTAGTATATAAAAAGAGTTTCACAAACCGCAGACGAACACAAGGCAGGACTTTTGAGATGGAACATTAAGACACGGCATAGAACTTTCGTAAAAGTTTTTCATCAGTAACAAACGCACCTCTCTTTGGGATGAGTGAATGTTATTTGTAACAACATAGACCAAGTCAGCGTGTAAGAACTGACCTATAGCATGTATCTGTGTACAGTATTAAGACGAAGTATCGTATCTGACCGAAACATTTAGCACTATAGCATGTTTAATTTTCCATATGCTGATACTGTCGCCTTATCATACTGATGAACGATCGTTGGCTTTCGCTCAATTTACATTCCAAACTAGGCTAGACGATGTGGACGAGATGGATGCAGTAGTAAGCTGATTCCGGCGATGCTTGCTGGAGTGATGTCAGCGTCAGAGTGCCGGGGATAAATCAATAGTATCATCTTTCGGTCTGGGACTTGATTAAGCCCAGGCGTCCCTGGCTTATTCTGCACAGACCATGAGCGACAGCCTCGACAAGGCGAGATGAAAAATGTCAGATTGTAATCAATGAAAGTTTCTTTTGGTCAGTAATGTGTCCGAAGATAACAAATAATCCTCTGTCACTCTCATCAAAAGTAATTTTCCCCATAATGATTCTTATTTTTACCATAGACGTTGAAGGCACGCTTTATTGGTTCGCAAACACTGGCCTGCTGATTTTCGCGTGTGATGGGTGTCGACAAGCCGATACGCATGATGGATCTGCATTCTAACCAATCTTTTAAACCGAAGCCTTGTTTACTTTAACAGTTGATTGTTCGAGGGATTATATTTGAACTTCTCAGGCGGCAACAGAGTCTTGCTTTTGTAACTACGTCACAACAGCTAACTATTCATCATTTACTAGGTGAAGCGTTTCAATGAATGGAAGACGGCTATAAATTTATTCTTTTACTGACATGCAATTTAAAAAAATCACCTGCGGTGAAAAACAGTCCATGTGTTTCCTGTGTTGTTATGTTTGCTACGTCATCGCTATACATATATTAGAGTTTTGAGCTTTAACTCATTAAGAGTTGAGACTTATTGATGCTTATCAATTCCGTTTATTACAAGGCATTAGACACATTATCCACGTGACTCCGAATGAAAACTGTACATATGGATTTAACATGCCGTCCACATGAGTTCGAAATTTATTGTATTATTTTCCGCATAATTTTGCGCAAAATTTAACTGTAAATGACAGTCTAATTTATTTCCAGTCGTACCAAATTGAAAGAAAAAATGACAGACCAGCCTCAAATTTGCATGTGCCCGAAGAACTCATTTCTTGCGCTCTGCGAAAAAAAATATAATAAAGTTAACCAGTCACGCCAATGATGACCGCTGGCTATCGATTATTAATGAACCAGACCTCTGTTTTTCTCCTCCTGACGCCTAAACGCCACCTTATTTGATTGTCTCTGCTAACAGGGACAAAAAGCTTTCCCACTTACTGTTTAACCCTGACATTTAGATATGCGTGCGATATTTACGTCTTTTTTCGCTGCATTATTGTTCACAGCGAACTCCGGTCAACTGTGACTATAATATGCTGATGGCAATAGCAGGTGCTCGGCAAAGAAGTAATAATGATTATACATAATCAAGGTTATGTTTTTTTTTTTCCATATTGACAGAATCAGGTTATACGTGACCGTACTCCTGCCGGGACTTCGCCAATTGATTTGATCACGGTTTGAACTCGATTGCAGTTAATAACGATGGCTTTCGAAAAGGCGGACCAACCACAAATTGTCACAGAAATGAAACCTAGAAATTTATAATCAAACACACTAATATATAAATTGGGGGCCTCCGTGGCTCAGTTAGCGCAGCGTAATGACCCAGAAGCCTCTCACCAATGCGGTCGCTATGAGTCCAACTCATGCTGGCTTCCTCTCAGGCCGTATGAGGGAATGTTTTGCAGCAACCTGCCAAAGGTCGTGGGTTTCCTCAGCGAATTAATAATGAAAAAAGTTTTTCAGACGAGGATTAATTTATACATACGTTTGCAATACATTGGAAAACCTCTAATAAATGAACTTGTATGTATGGAAAATATAGAAAATATAAATGAAACACTTACCTTGAAGGCTTAGTATAAGAAAAATTCTGATATAAGATGAGGGGACCTAAAATTGTTTTCAACATGCCATTTTAAAAACTATGACACTAGTGTGTAGTAATCGGTGATCTTCTTTCATTGAAATTCTTTTTCATTTAGTTATATATTGTAGAAATTATTATGATGACTTTACTGGAGTTTAACATTGTACTCACGAGTTTTTCACTGATATGACGGCGGTCAGAATTTTTTGTGGGGGAAGCAGGAGAGCTCATAGTAAACCACCGAGCTTGTTCAGCTACCTGCCAAAACTCCCGACTTAAAACCGCAGGCGGATATCATATTACGGTAAACCTCGGTTAACACGAATTGCTCGATGCTATCAAATTTGTTTCGTATTAATATACATCGCTTGAATCTTGCATCTGATGAATACCAAGTGTGTGTGACCTAGATCAATGACTGGGACGAACTTGCATGTCATATCCGGAATGGTATAAAGTGCCCTGAAAACTAGGATAATTTGTTCGATTCTTGACCCCCTTGACCTCTGGATACAAGATACATATGTAGATAAGCGTCCAGTCAGTCTCCTATTCCTCTAATTGGCTGTCCTGGAGAATTGTAGCCGTTAGGGATATATAGGCCTACTCATTTCTTAATAACGGAGGTGAGTTTGAGTAAACGTTTAGATCGGAGTCGTGTTAAATTCCTTGACAGTAATCTCATGACACACTACACGGGCATAACGTTGGTTAGCGCGCTAGCGCAGCGTATTGACCCAGGAGCCTCTCACTAATGCGGTCGCTGTGAGTTCAAGTCCAGCCCATGCTAGCTTCCTCTCCGGCCGTGAAGGTCTTTCAGCTACCTGCGGATGGTCGTGGGTTTCCCCGGGCTCTGCCCGCTTTCCTCCCACCATAATGCTGACGGCCGTCGTATGAGATATTCTTGAGTACGGCGTAATACACCAATAAATAAATACAAGGGCATATCAGTTCATGAGCTACGAATAGGCTGAGGGCATGAGTAGAATATTAATTGTATAACACTGTATATAGGTGCTTAACATAGACAATAGTCATTGTTGTGCACACAATATGAGATCTGGTCCCCAGAGATCGTCCCTTTTCTCTGTACATTCCCGTACACTAATGGAACACAATACATATCGGTCGTCCAGTTTCTTGTATTGTATTGCCTTGATTAGGACGTGGTTAACAAAGCAGACACCACGCCGTGTCACGTGATGTTCCCTTGGTAACGAGTAGAGATCCATGCATAACCATCTCCAATAGGGCTACAAGACAACTAACGCTTTATAATAAGAACAACATTCGTACACCTCCTTAATCCTGGACGTTTTAAGCCGACGGTTGGACGGCGTATAGGTGCAGTCACATAAAGCAAAATAAGTAGGGATGAGAGCAGAGATTACCGGTGGGTTACCTAGTTTATAATGCAAAGTAGAAGGATTTGTGGTAACACGCAAAAAGCTGGCTTACCCAGAAATCGAAAAACTAGTTTAGACAATATCTGATTTTAATACAGTATGATTCTAATCTCAAAATTGTCATGTGGGTTATTCGGATCTTTACAGAAATTAGCACACATCATTTTTTATTATTCAGTGAAATAAAATAATTTTGTTTGTCATTTTCTGCCTTTGATGTGGGTGGACATACTTAGATTACTAAGTATTCCAGCCTATCCCATGCAGTTCGCAGACTGTTCACTGCATGTTAAAGTCGCATATTTGTTGACGGATTGGAGTGGTTCAATTTACGTCATATGTCAGCCAGCCGTAAGTTGACCTGACAAAACATAGTGGAGCAGTGTCACAAACAGCGGGAAGTTCACATCAGTTAACACAATGCAAATCCCTAAAAGCAGATATTAGCAAACAGGGCTCTGGGGAACGTATTGCTACTCGAACGCTTTCTCATTTTGATTGTTGTTTAACGCGATACACAATTATTTTTCACTCTTACATAACGACAATCATTTGGTTTTTGGCGTGGAGGAAATGGGAGTGTCCGGAGTAAAGTAACTACCAACTTATGAGACGTTTCCACGAGTGACATGCGTCATATTGGTGCAATTAAGGTAAGGCAAGATGCCAGAGCGTACCGTACAAGAGAGAGCCATCCACTGCTTCTTACTACCAGAGTCTTGAGAAAAACTGAAGCAGGAAAATCTTTAAAATTTCGTGATCGATACTGGGATTGAATCCATGTCTCGTGTGACCTGTTTTGTCATATAGGAATATACCATGCGCCAAAATGAAGAATAAAGCACTGTAACAATCAAACTTTTTGACGGCTAGGCGTCTGCTAAAGCGGATGGAAAGGCCGATGACGTATTTGGGTCTACATCGCCCAACTGAGATCTCAGGTACATATAGATGTGTGTCTTCAGCATCAGCCTCAACGACTGTCCCCAGTCACACCAATAACCATACTCACACAGGCTGGGAAAACGGCTCGTTACCAATGGATCAGGATGAATTATTTTTGGAGCCACCAGCTACATTTCCAGAACTTCATATTGCTGCGCGTTAAAAAGTAGCCTTAAGTTAATGCTTAAATATGCTTATTTCTTAGAAAGCATAGGTTAAGGGTGAAAAAAAGAACTATGACTTTGATCAATTTTGTGTAAAACAAAACAATGGAAACTCCGAATTCTGAAGTCAACATAATTGGTATTCAGTATTTCGTTGTGCGTTTCTCCGGTTTCCTTCCACACCAATGCTGGCTGCCGTCGTATAACTGAATATTCTTGAGTACGGCCTAAAACACCAATCAAATAAATAAATAAATAAATAAATATTTCGGCGCACCTTTGTCGCCATCTGCAGGTATATTATGATGGCTACATAGTTATTGTGAAATATAGAATACCAAGTATACTGACTTCACTATTCGGAGTTTCCCATGTTTTGTTGTCAGCCATGGAGCAGAAATTCAAGCAGGCCAATATAAAAATTGTCACACGCTTGGTCCGGACCTATATCATGGTTGTACGTCAATAACACACCTTCAGCACGCTGAATTCTAATTCCCCCACCCACGCTAATTAATTATCCAACTGAGATGTACCTACTCAGCTGTTTTTCACCCACACCTCAGTGACGTGCTACAATGTAGATGTTGACAATGTCCCTGAGAGATATGCCATTACTTCTCTCAAGATGCACTATAACATAATCAGGTGACGACAAATAGATGAGTAGGTCTACTTACCAGATACGCGGTTTTCTTCTTGGAACAAAGAAACCCCAGAATACCAGTGATCAAAAACTGCAAGATAATAAAACGACAAGCTGTTTCATTACCCATAACTTGGATATGCCACGACATTGCACCATTCTGTTGTTCTAAAAAATGAAGAGATGACTGTTCACTTTTATCTTACTGCATATTTGGCAGGGTGATGACTGCTGACCATTGTCTTATCGCATGTTTGGCGGGCTGACAGTGTTCAGTTTTGCATGTCAAGCTGAATATCTACTTGACATTTATCTCTTGCATGCTTGTATGAACAAGGAGTGCATTTGTATTCTTTGGTTGGATAATGACTGTTCATATATGTTCTATAGCATGTTTGGTTAAGTAATAACTATTTATATATGCCCTGTAGCATGTTTGGTTGAAAATGACTGCTAATGACTGCTCATATGACATGTTTGGTTGAGCGACGAATGGACATACTTTAAACCAATGTGCATGGCGAATGTCCACATTTGTATTACGGGATAGTTGCGAAAGTTTACACTTAACTTATCGCATGTTTGGCTGAGTGTTGAATTTCGAGATTTGTGTTGGAGCGTGTTTGGTTGGATGATGAATACCGAGATTTGTGCTCGAACGTGTTTACATGGA
Source organism: Liolophura sinensis (assembly GCF_032854445.1). Taxonomy (NCBI): domain Eukaryota; kingdom Metazoa; phylum Mollusca; class Polyplacophora; order Chitonida; family Chitonidae; genus Liolophura; species Liolophura sinensis. Next base: position 23,435,063 of record NC_088300.1, read on the forward strand.
AGATGAATACCGAGATTTGTGCTCGAGCGTGTTTACATGGAAGATGAATACCGAGATTTGTGCTCGAGCGTGTTTACATGGATGATGAATACCGAGATTTGTGCTCGAGCGTGTTTACATGGATGATGAATACCGAGATTTGTGCTCGAGCGTGTTTACATGGAAGATGATCACCGAGATTTGTGCTCGAGCGTGTTTACATGGATGATGAATACCGAGATTTGTGCTCGAGCGTGTTTACATGGAAGATGAATACCGAGATTTGTGCTCGAGCGTGTTTACATGGATGATGAATAGCGAGATTTGTGCTCGAGCGTGTTTACATGGAAGATGATCACCGAGATTTGTGCTCGAGCGTGTTTACATGGATGATGATCACCGAGATTTGTGCTCGAGCGTGTTTACATGGATGATGAATACCGAGATTTGTGCTCGAGCGTGTTTACATGGAAGATGATCACCGAGATTTGTGCTCGAGCGTGTTTACATGGAAGATGAATACTGAGATTTGTGCTCGAGCGTGTTTACATGGATGATGAATAGCGAGATTTGTGTTAGAGCGTGTTTACATGGATGATGAATACTGAGATTTGTGTTAGAGCGTGCTTGACTGGGTGATGAATGCTGAAATTTGTGATAGAGCATGTTTGGTTAGATGTGTACTAAGAACGTTATACTATTATCTGTTCACTGAATCCCACCAACAACTAGCTCTGCACAATTCTCCTGAATATAATCTCTCTGTAGAATTAAAGCCCCACCGTTTTCAATATTAATGCGCATCCCTTGTTATAGTTCCATAGCCACGGATGTTCGAGTCTCGGGGGGAAATTGAAGCATATTATTATTTTATCACATTGTGTTTGTTCAGCTCCCAAAGGCTCGGCAGTGCTTGTTATGATATTGTACAGATAAGACAAGGCATGTAATCAACCTTGTGCACACAATCACACTGTTAGAATGCCTGCACAGCGTTAATACGAAGTCGCATTTCATTTCTAGGAAAACTTCTCAGATGTTATCAGTAAAACAACAAGGACTGAAACCTACATCATTCATGCCATTTCAATTCTTCATTGAGACATTAAGTTATATATTTTTAAGCATTTTTTGCTTTGTTTTTATATTGTACACGAGGATTTACAAGATTCAGTGTAGCAAACAGGTGATCTATACTAAGGCATAATGTAATCGTTTCGTGCGTGAAGAGGAATAATTCTTAAAGTAGTAATTATTTGTTGATGAACAATGTCTGCGGAGCATCTGTTTTTTAGCTAAACCTAAACGTTTATTGTATCTCCAATATTCCGCTTTTATTACAGTATGGAACATAAAATAAGCACATCCAATCATAGAGATTGGCAAAAGCTTATCTTGAAACCTGCCAAGGCTATTTTCATTTTTCTAATTTCCGGCTTCATTTGTCATTTTCAGATGAAGAATGGAATGCAAATTCGTGTTCTATCGGTTAAAGCTTCAGCAAGAGTGTCAGTTAGTCTGCTCTCGAAATAAAAGAAAAGTGTTTCTTAGCAATTCCATGTTGGTCGTCAAAGTGGATAAATGGAATGAAACTAAGGATTACCTTAAGTGTAACTTTGTTTCTGTTTCTCTGGTATTCTGTTTTTCTGGTATTCTGTTTTCTGGTATTCTGTTTTATAGTATTCTGTTTTTATGGTACTTTGTTTTTATGGTATCCTGTTTTTATGGTATTCTGTTTTTATGGTATTCTGTTTTTATGATATTCTAAAACATTACCATTGAAATGACATCCACATGATTTAAAGGAAGAATCAATCTTCTAAAAAATGTTTCTCTGAATAGGCTGTTACACACAGAGAAAAAAACTTAGCCCCATGCATCACTGCTGTCAAACTGTATTGGATTCTTAAGTGGGAATGAAAATGCTCAGACGACAGAATATTAGTAACTGGAGGATTCAATAATGGTTAAACATTCTTTAGGGTTTTTCATGAAATTGTTTGGTCCTTAATAAATGGCGGGTACTGTTAGGTTGTCTGTACCAGTTTTTGGGGTTGACAAAAGATAAATTTGAAGAATATTATTAAAACTGACGGGCATGGTGCACATATTTGTCGATGAGCAAGCCAACATGACGGTATCTCTTTAAAAGCAATGTTATTGATGAATATGCCACTGTAAATCTGCATGCAAATACTCAACGGCCGTACAGCGACTGCTCTATAAATCAGGTGACGTGTACCCACGTTTTCAACCAAACATGCGGGCAAATATGTACAGGTGTAGAGGTGAAGTAGTATTGAGTTATACTTACAAATCCACCGCTCCATATCGGCGATACACTGTGGGCCAGCCAGACCTCAGCCTGTATACTAGATACCACGCCAACACACAGGCTGACCAGTCCAAGGAATGCATGAAAGGCAGATATACCCTGAACGCCAAGAACAATCACCCGCATCATCTTGAGGGAGCGGATCTGGCGTCCCCTGAATCCCTAACGTGTCCCTCAATCAGTCCAGTCTTGCCAAGACGCCGGCCTTTCGCACCTTTCTGGTAGACTACAACATCTCCACGTTACTGCTGAGCCTCCAAATTTACAATCGACAAGTCTGAAGGAATTCCATCTCTGACGTTCTCCATCAAGGCAAATACGGTCGATCAGGACTCTACAGCTGGCCGGGAGCCTGATTTGAAATGCGGTCGATTATCGTTGTTCTGGCACTGCCGGATAAGCGGCACCGTCGTCGCCAGGCTGACTAGAGGATGCCTCTGCAGCCCACTGCGGTCTGCATCATGTTAAGGTGTCAGTACTAAGCCCGAAGGCTATTCCACCTCTAGGCTTCGTCGTCACTGTAGCTGGTCTCAGGGTCTATTGTAGGGTATGCTGTAAAACACGACTGTCTTCTATGGTCGCTTTCTGCAGTTTGGTGAGTCGTTAAAGTACGTGGCGTATTGGCTCCAGAGACCACTGACGTAGTCGATCGAACAGACAGGAAGCACGGAGGTAATGGGTTACTTGGTGGCCTGGTAGAGACATGCTGCGTCCATAGAACGTATTGATCCAATCGCATTCAATCTCGCCGTGGATACAAGCTCTCTTCAGGCGGTTTTCAGAGACCAGCCACTACAGCAGACATTCGCAAATTTTCGTCTCACAAAAGAATTTCGCTAAGAATAAACCCCAATTCCACGTGCACTTAAAGCAGATTTATATAATGAAAGTTTACAGATGAAGAAAAGACGCCCTCTTTTTCAGAATGTGTTTGCTTTAGGGATGACGTCAAACGCTCTTTTGGGACTTGCTACTTTCATACACGATAATCTTCATACAAGAGCGAAAAAGAACCAAAAGCAGCAACCAGTCTACAGAGACAATCCTCAGTTTACAACACGAGCTCATTGTTTTTGTCACACAGACAAATGAGTATTAAAATTTGAAAACACGATATACACGTATGTCAAAAGCAGTTTCGACAATAAATTCTCAGAGAGAAAAATAAATATCTGAATAGCAGTACATGGTAAAATGATTATTAAACCAATGTCACGGACCAGAATGCAGTGAAGAATAGCAGCGAAGATGCCTCTGGCATTGTTTTCTTAAAACAGTTTAATCCTGTGTTTTGAGATGTAATTTAATGGTTGCTTTTCATTATTGCATCTAATATCTACCACCTTTGCGACCAGCAACATGACGTTGGCTATTTATTTAACATCGGAAGATGCTGTTAACGCATGCGTACGGGTGAAAAGTGAAATAAATGATGCAACTGATGCCAAACTAAGTCTATGGCACATTCTTTAAGTCAGTAATGCACTTAGTGGAACTGATACCTTTAAATTTCCAGCTAACAAGCCGGTTTCTCAATCTCCAGATAGAGCCGAAGTATTTAAAGAAAAAAAGCTCTCAAATGTTCATTGAATTTTTAAGTATGACAAAAATTTTTTTAAGGTTCTGTTGATCATAATTGTGATTTTGTACGAAATGCAAAGTTATCGCCATGTATATCTGAAGTACACAAACATTCCTGTACATGAGCTCTGTCATCTCTTCAGTGCATGGGGGAAATGTGGGGTGCTTTGCAGTTGATCTCCGCACTGGCATGATTCTCCATATCTAGCGTAACTTGTGGACTACTATAGAGGACGCCGTGGAACTTGGGAGAGCAACCAAACCTGTGATATAAAGGATTACTGAGCCCTTCTATTCTCAGAGGTTACAGGATAAAAGTGCCAAAGAGAACGGTACAGATGTTTCTGAGATTTGATTAGTTTCATTTTGCAATAATTAAACATTATTGAGATAGGGCTACAGGCATTAGACTTTGAATTCCTGTATAATTCATTTGAAAGTTTTTGTTTCTTGTAAGTTGATAGTTAGGTTTGACAGATATATCTGAATGTAGCCAACGTTTTATCGATATTACATATAAAACCAACCAGCTGAGAATCTCCTGCGTTTTCCTATAAGACTTGCTGCCTTCAAAGATGACGATGGTTTGGAGAACCTAAGCAGAAACATATATCATGATCCCCGATATACTTTCAACAGTTTCAGAATGCACATCTTAAAAAAATGGTCTGCTCGAAATTAAGAACTCTTTGAATCGATTTTAAATTTGTCGTAGGAGGAAATGGTTGGTTTCTTTTTCCCATACGCTCAGTTCAAATTATTGGAATATTATTGAAGAAAACGGTATTTCTTCTGTACATAATAAATAAATAAATAGATATTTGACTGAAGCTCAACGGCTTAGTCAAGGATATGTTACTCGTACGTCATGGGTGATGTTTATGGCTGGAGGAAATTGGCCGTGCCTAGCCCGGAGTAAATTACCACCCTTACGAACTATAGCAGTAGTTGGTTTAGAGCACGTGACTCCACTGATCAAAGGTGGTCAGGAGAGCGAGATATACCCATTATGCGTTCCATGACAACACATCTCTGACATCGGTATCAAGATGTAAGACTTGTGTCTTCAACAACGTAACGTTTCGCCTGACAAGTCTAATGCAATCTCCCGTCAGTAGAATAAAAAGAGAAACAAAATAACGATCAATGCACCACGTCAAGACGCACAGCGCATGTTCTGGCATACTAGCTCTTGTGATAGGCCTGACAGATTATGTGTGAGATTATATATAAGGTTTCCAAATGTTTAATGACCGAGCCTTCTAAGGCCTCCTAAGTTATATACGTGAACAGATGAGCACCTGTTACCTTTAATTAAGAGCAGGTGTACTGAAGTGCGAACTGAAAATGTTACTGCCACCCTGACGACGTCATTCATACAAGAGAACGGCCACAAATAGCTTACTGAGCAAACACACATCCAAATTTAGCCATTTTATGTCCCCAGTCGTATCGTTGACGACGTCACTGATTTCATGCGGGATTCGCAATCAGCTAACTGCAATACTGTCACTCTTTTCTCTGGTTATTTTTAATGCCAGAGAAACACTGGAGACATATGCGGATTTACGAATTAAGGCTCTTATTTGTTTAAAATATGTATATACATGGCTAAATTTCTGCATTCTTAGAATACACTTTATTCTATTTCCTGTTACTCGACACCCAGTTGACAAAATTCTATGTTGTTCTTTTGTGTTTTTTGTTTTGCATCGTAAATTATCGGATAACTAATAATTCATGCGTAAATTAGTGATCAAGATAGAGCCGTTGTGTTGCTCATACACGAAACATACACGAAATTATCTGCTTAGTGAATACAAAACTGTGCCACTGTCTCTGTCTTCAATAACCAATCTAAAATGTTTTGGCGATAACCTGGGCCTGGGTGCTGGGTATCCATGGTGTTGAACAGTATCACCAGTTTGGACATACATGTATGCACGCCTTACTTTTCCTGGGATGGTACTGAGTTCAAGATGCTAGGACCAGAAATAATCGGTCCAATGTATTGTGACTGGGTGAGGAATCATGTCGGCTGTGCTTCAGTGAATGCAGCACTTAGATCAAGTACTGGGGCCTTTTCTGTTTTATATGTTAATGGACGGAGAGCTAAAGGGTGGGTGGGTTACTTTACTCTTTAGACACGGGTAGTCCTTGGCTAAACATTACAGGATGAACGCAAGGGTCTCCCGTTCAATTCAAGTTATTTAAAAGACTGCTGTATAGAGAGCAAAACCAGGGGCGTGATGACAGTGTGACAGTTGTGGTTGGCAAATGGTCACACATATTATCGGTCAAATCAGGCATCTTGTCAATTTTCCTCACTCAGGTTTTTATTCCAGCTGTCCATTTAGATGCTTAAAAAGTAGCGAAGTACACGCTCCACTAGCACCAAGGTTTAAGCAGAATTAGTTAATGTAAAATCCGCAGTGCCTTACAACGCCTTTCAAAGGATAGTTACTAGCTACAACTTCCATGACGCTACAAACAGGTGTGCTCTGCATGGGGTCCAACTTGCTTTCCAAATGAAACCCACCATGTTACCATAAAGTCATTTGAAAGGAACTGGTCCCGACCAATGTCTGCATGCAGCGTTACTCTGAAGCACTCAGTCCATTAGCCTATATAAAAGGAGAGTTGCAGTACTCTATCTATGCAGTGCCGAGCAGATACAACCTGTCACCATGGTGGAATGACTGACATAATGCTGAAACCAAGCAGCAAGTGCCATTCTCACAGTCTGACTAACAATCTGCTCTCCAACTGAGGTTGAGTGACTTCAAGTCTTTGAAGAAGTCGCTTTAAACGAGACTAACGAAAGACAACTAAACGTGTTTAGTATAGTAAACATTTGACATGTTTACATAATAAATGAAACACGTTTACATTTATCAGCATCTTACACTTAATATTAACACAGTCATTTTTGCTGGACTATTTGTGTTTATTTTGAAAATATCCACCACAATACTGTGTAAACATTTTACATGTTTACTATAATAAACGCATCTCTTTAGCCACTGAACATAGTTTTTATGAATGAACACCAGAACGTGTTTCTAAACTGTATCGGAAATGTGTTTAAAGACGAAACACTGATTTTTAGTGTGTATATAAGAGAAGAAAATACTGACGTGTCATCTTTCGCTTTCCAAATAGTAATTCGCTGTTATGAACGAATAAGCAATGAACGAATATCGTGGAAGTTGTCAATAATCCGCGATTCCTTGCAGTTCACAACACAACTTCCCAAAATCATCCGAATTAAGATTCATCTTTTTGTTTCAAGAGGGCCTCTGTGGAAAGAATGTTCTCTGTGAGGTTCAGCTTATGTTGTCTTCCTCTCCTGTCGTACGTGGGAAGATCTGCTTCCAGCAGTCTGCGGAAGGTCGTGGGTTTCCTCCAGAGTCTGCCTGGTTTCCTCCCACCACAATGCACACTGCAATTAAATTTTGTAACAAGATCACTTTATTTTTCAACAGCAGGCTTTAATTCAAGCTTGAACAGCTGTGTGGCAGGCTACAAAGAATTATAATAACTACACAGACGCTACTTCATGGTCACACATAGAACTTAATCAAGTTCCAGTTCAGAGCCTGATCAATAAACCAGTTACATGTATCGATCAGTGATGGATCTGTGGTTGGCTTTCACCTGTGACATTGTCGGCCCCGTGGGCTGCGGTATTCTGTAAAAATCTAACTGCAGTGGGCAAGGTTTTTGTGTACCAAGTCCCAGATAGTTGAGAATACAACTTACACATATTACATATGATGTTAGCAAACTCTGACGGGCTTTCCGGCGTGTGTGTTGCGTCCAGGAGTTTTCCTTGTATCCAGTGTAAACATACCTCTAGTACAAATTCACTTACATCGTTGTTTTGAACCCCTTATTGTTTTGTTGGTTAGAACTATTCAAGAGTTCTCCTACCGACTATCCATTATCCATTAGATTTCGGTATTACACGAGACTAAGTGCAGTAAGACTAAGAACGTTGTACATTTCAATTTGATCTGTGCAATGAACTGTGCAGTTGTTACGATAGCGCTTGATGCGTGGTGAGGTTATGCTGCCAGGGTTATGTCCCTTGTACCTTGCATCGATTCATATTTTGTTATGTGTTTTGAGTACGGCGTTACACAACGGCTGTCACAATCCATCATAATTGTTTATTGATAAGAAATCATTGTTGCTTGTTTTTAGGCATTTAATTGGGAGAAACCGCGTGTAATTTGGGTATAACTGGAAGAATTGTCGGACGGGCTAGAAATGTCTTATCTGATAGCATCATTGATATTCACGCCATGTGCTACTCTCCTTAGACAGAGGACCGTAGCCGTAGGTCAACCGCCGGTAGGTGAGAACGGTCTGGCGCACAGAGAGAAGCCATTAGTATACAAACAGAGGTCTGTCTCAGTGGCAAGCCATTAGTATACATACAGAGGTCTGTCTCAGTGGCTATAGAGAATGGAACCCTTCAGGGAAGTATCATATGATATATACTGTATTAGCAATATTAATAATATTAGCATTCACATTTCACAGTTTAAAGGAGAAGAAAATTTAAATATCAATCAAATACTGCTGAAAAGAGTATTCATTTCCTCGCAGGTGCATGCCACAAAACAAATTGAAGAAAGAGGGTCGGGTGTTCGCTGCCTGGTCGTATGACTGCAACTTATTCTACCGTAAGACAGAGCAGGGCCAGAAGTATCAAGTGTCAAAGGAAAATGACCTACTTGGCCTGTAATTTCCTCCCTACAAATCTTCGCCCTACGCTGAACACTGTAACTTTTAACACCACGAATTTCCTAAGCACACCTTACTTCTGTCTTGGCATGCAGCTTTGTGAGTCTCAGTGATGTAAGGTGACGACCATCAGAACAGCCTGTGCACTCCATGCTCCAAGCTTTTCCCCCACCTTGCTCCTGTCCGTTCGTGTGATAGGCTGTGCAGAGGTACATTGCATGTCTGTACTTCCACGACTTTCAGTAGCCTGCTACAAATTGTTCCCTCAATAGATACGTGCACTAAAAAGCCCGTGCAATTGCCCTTGCATGTGTATCAATAGCCTCTATTATACATTTACTGGCTCTCCTAATTATCCTTTCCCCAATTCTGATTTCAAGTACATGTATATCGGTACAGTTGTGTGCTGTGTTCATATGCTCTGCGACTATTTTCCGTAGTGTATAGAGAGAACCGAATTGGTTTATAAACAGGAATCATTGTGAAATATTCTCTCAAAAAGGCTTTAAAATATTGGCATTCAATTGGCCACAAAACACAATGAAAAAGACAAGAGGTCAGAAGAAAAAATTACACAAATGTAAAGTTAACTGGCAAGTGCATGTAAAGTCACAGTATCCACAGAAATGAAGGACTACAGTCATCAGTAGCGAGTGTGGCCACCCTGGGCATCAATGCATGCAAGCACACGCCTCCGTATTGACGTCGTCCGTCGCCGGATGACGTCAGCTGGGGTAACGTTCCATAGGTTTAACAGAGCTTGCTCAAGTTCCTGTTGGTTAGTTGGAGGAGGCACCAACTGTCTCAAACGGCGGTCAAGGTGATCCCAGAGATGGTTAATGGGGTTCATGTCTGGTGAGTTGGCTGGCCAGGGCAACACGATGACGTTTGCGGTCTCGAGGTAGTCTGTAAAAATGCGGGCAGTGTGAGGTCTTGCGTTGTCGTGTTGCAAGATCGATCCTCTTGGCTGTCATTAAAGGAAAGGAACGACGACAGGTCTCAGTACCTCATCAAGGTATCGCTGGCCAGTCAGATTACCTCGCACAATAACCAGCTGCGTCTTCATTTGGCCACAAATCCCTCCCCAAACCATGACGCCTCCGCCTCCAAACGGATAAACCTCTCTTACGCAGTTTGGCGCGAGACGCTCGCCTCTTCGTCGGAAAACTCGAACTCTGCCATCGTTCCTGAATAGACAGAACCTGCTCTCGTCTGTAAACAGCACTCTCGCCCAGTCACGTCGCTGCCACCGACGTACAATACGTGCCCATCGCAATCTGCGTTGACGGTGTAAAAGGGTCAAGGCCATCCTACGGAAGGGGCGGTAAGGTCGTAAACCAGCTGAACGAAGACGACGCAGTGTTGTCCTGGGGCTGATGACATGGCCTAGTGCCGTCCCCGCTGTTGACGTCGCCGTGACGAATCGGTTTCGGAGGTGGATCTGCCGGATGTAGCGATCTTCAGCCGCAGTTGTTACCCTCGGTCTTCCCGATCTTGGTCTGTCTTGGGTCTGGCCTGTCTGCTGATAGCGTATCAACAACCTCCTGATGGTGGTTTGGCTGCAGTTGAACGTTCTTGCAATGTGACGTTGCGAGACTCCCATGGTGGACATACCGATGGCCTGGTCTCGTTGCGCTTGCGTAAGTCTTGGCATACTGTTGGTGTTTTTTCGGTCACTGAATGTCTGCTCTTTCGAGCAAGAGTATTTATGCAACATTACCGCACGTGCATCACGAGCCATGCCTCAAAAGGACGTTTTGCATGTTATCGCAATTTCACAATTCCAATTGCTGCGTTCGTGACGATGCGCTCTGGTAGAGGAAACGATGCAGTCATACACCATGTCCTGCTTAGAATCAAATCCGGAACCGCGCTTTTATTTTTTTTATGACAAAAAATACGGTGAAACCTTTCTTTTGCCTGGTAGTTCAATTGGTGATTTTAATGACAGGTGTGTTGATTGGTCCAAATACCACGATAAGAGTGAACTAATAATGAAGTTGTTTGATATTATTACAAGTGAAAATTTATTTGGGTTAATTAATGAGCCAACAAGATATAGCAATGGAACTTCATATATTTTAGATATAATCATAACAGATAGTATCGGTTATGTGACTGAATATCAAGTAGCTTCGCCAATGGTCAATCTTGACCATTGTTCTGTATATTGTACCTTAAATATTCTGGTAAATGATAAACCAAGAGCATATAAAAGACACATATGGGATTTTAAATATGCTGACTTAATACAGCTTCAGTCAATTATCTCTACCACTCCCTGGGAAGCCGTGTGTGAAATATTCGATGATATGGATTATAAACTGTATGTTTGAAACTATCTTTTTTTATCTTGTTGTGCGGAAGCAATACCAAATAAGCAAGTAACAATACGACCAAGGGATAAACCATGGATGACAAACGATGTTCGTTATAAATTACGAATAAGAAATAGATGTTTTTAAAAATTTAAGAGGACTAAGTCAGAGGAAGACAGATTTCGATTTTATATATCTAGGCGTGAAGCTAATACCAGTAAGAGAAAATCAATATTAAGATATGGTGAAAAACTAAACGGAAAACTTTCTAATCCCAATTTAGATACCAAGTCTTACTTGTCTATAATGAAATCTCTGCTGGGTTCAAAAGCGAAACCACCTGTCCCTACTTTAATTGTTAACGATAAAATTGTATCAAGTGATACTGAGAAAGCTAATGAGTTCGTTAGATTTTTTGCAAGCCATTCAACTCTTCCGTCAGTAATACCAGTTTTACCTCCATTCACCTATTATACTGTTGCACGCCTTAATTGTATACAAACAAGTGAAAGGGAAGTAGCTGATTTTCTGTCCAAACTAAATATTAGGAAAGCTTCTGGTGCTGATGGAATTAGTAATTTCATGCTCAAAAATACAGCGAAAAATATAGCACCTTACCTCACCAAGCTATTTAATTTCTCACTTCAGTCAGGAGTATTTCCATCAGCTTGGAAACTATCTAGAGTATGCCCTGTCTTTAAAAAGGGATGATATGTCAAGCTACAGACCAGTTTCTCTACAGCCCTCTCCCTCTAAAGTCTTAGAAAAAGTAGTATATAAGCACTTGTATGAATATTGTATTAACCACAACCTTCTAATATCGAATAGTTCATGTGGCGTTAAACCATAATCATTCATTCGAATAATTCTGGATTTAAACATGGCGACTCGACAATATGTCAGTTAACTAAAATTGTACGCTGTGTATACAGAAGTCTGGATAACGGTAATAATACGTGTTTAGTTTTCCTAGATGTAAGCAAGGCTTTTGATAAAGTCTGGCATGAGGATCTTTTGTTTAAAATGAGACAGTTGGGTGTTGAGGACCCATTACTGACATGGATTAAGAATTATTTATCTGATAGAAAAAATTAAAGTTTGTTTAAAAGGGGCAGATTCAGACATACATTCTATTCAAAGTGGAGTTCCACAAGGCTCCGTTCTAGGACCGCTTCTTTTCCTAATTTTTGTAAATGACATAAATGTGAACATTGAATGTAATATCAATATTTTTACTGATGATACATCTTTGTCCGAGATGACTGAGATGACTGAGTTTATTACATCTGAAAATAAAATAAATTGAGATCTAGGTCGATTGTCTCAATGGGCCAAACTGTGGTTGATAACATTCAATTCACAGAAAACTGTATACTTACTTGTTTCCTTAAAAAAGAACCCGATGTACCCAAAACTGTATTTAGATGGTATTGAAGTTAAGAGCGTTCAGTACCATAAACATATAAGATCACTCGTAAATAAATGTAATAAGAAATTAGGTATTATAAATAGAGTGAAGAGGATATTAACAAGGAACTGTTTAATAACTTTATACAATAGCCTCATCAGATCTACAATAGAGTATGGCGACATATCATATGATAACTGTAGTATTGCGCTTTCCCAAAAACTGGAAAATGCTCAACGGCGCGCGGCTTTGCTTTGTACAAGTGGAATGCGTCGTACATCAGATAAAGCTCTGCTGAGTGAACTCATTTGGACACCACTATATGTTCGGCGTAGACAACATAGGATTCTGTTATTTTTTAAAATTGTAAATGGACTTTCCCCGCCTTACACACAGTCCCTATTATCAAGACGATCAACAGAGTATAATACATATAACTTAAGGTATAATGAAAATTTACGTATATTTAGATGCCGCCTCAGTATATATAAATCTTCCTTCTTCCCGAAAACAACTAAGGACTGGAATAATTTACCTAAACATATTCGCCATTCTTCAATGAAAGAACTTCAAAAATTTCTATCTCCATCAATTATTACTACGTCTAGTGATTTAATATCGTTATATAATGACTTTAGCAACTTTTCATCTCCAGCACTGCAGAATGAGAATGGGATTCAGCGCTCTTCGGGCAGACCTTTTTAAGGATAACATTATCTGGAATACACTTTTGTTTGGCTCTAAAGATTTAAATTACGAAGATAATAAACTTGTTTTTCAATGTGTGCATAAATTTATCAATGATACAGAAAGATTTTATGACCATGGTAATTGTAGTAACGATGTTAACGTAAATAATAATCAATTTATTTCAACTTATATCTGAAATATGTATTCTCATATTTATATTTATGTACTTCGTTAGTTATTATGTTGTTAATTGTGGCTTTGAGGAGATCTCCGTAGTAGCCATTAGGCTGTGAGAAATCTTCGTTAAATAAATAAAGAATTAAATTAAATTCTAATATGTACCTCACGTTGATAAATTATAAATAAAGTCAGCGCCAAAATCCAGCGACTCCATATTACCTAAGAACTAGTCCTGAAGTCTTCTGTGATAGGAGGAGAATTGCCGTCGGAAACCGCCGAAATGCAGTTCGTACATTTCCGTTAGAACTCTTCTTCCCAGAAGGCAGTTGGTTTTCCGCTTGATGATCGTGAAACCAGAGTGTTGGACGTAGGTTCCGAGTTTACACGAACAAGCCGGCAGTTTTAACGACTCTCATTGACTGAGAGGCAACACACCCCCACCATAAATTACAGGGTGTTAAAGATGAATGACGTCATGGACTCCGCGATTTACGCCAGCTTTGCCGTTTTCAGGCTTAACGTGTATGGCGACAAAAAATCGCAAAATTGTGGAGCAGGCACAACCAGATAGAAAAAAATGTGCTCTTTTCAGTCCATAGTGTCATGTTTTTAAGGTTTCTTCTCCTTTAACATTGTCATTTAACCACCCGTCTGCAGCTAATACTAGATTAAAAAGTTCATTGTTTTCTGATTATATGGCAATCTAGATTAGCTGTAGTAATATCACTTTTACGAACAAATGTCCAGCTAGCAGTGAATGATAATTTAGTGTGGAGTAATGTAAACAGTCTCCGCTTTTCGAGACCGAATGTATGTCTGAAACCGTACACCGTGTATGAATACAGTCACTGGCCGCTATCCTGTAAACAAACCTGCGATAAAACTCTGCGATAATGTGTTTTGTGGGAAATATTTGAGACAATATCACTATTACCAAATGCCCATACGTCAAACGCATGTACCATGGTGACAATATGTTATTTAGATCTAGAACACAGTGTTCTTGCGGTAAAACTAGCCACCCTTTAATGTTAAAACTTGACTCCATTCCGCGTCCAGCTTGGCAGAGTGCATGATCTCATGACGTGACATGACGATGTTGGTTTTTTTTTTTTGCTAGAATCCTCCGTCCGGTACGATTTCTCCATGGCGGCTGATTATAACTGTCCTGATATTTCCATGGATTTGCAGAATAAGTCGTGGAAATCAGGGCATCCTGTTATAACGTTAGTCTGGCAATGGCGATCTCAGCACTTACATGTATGCCCCGATAGAGCTAAGTGTATGACACAAGTGGATTTGGAGGGACTTGTTGTGCTCGAGCTCCATTACTGATAAATGACAAATTTTACATGTACAGTTTTTACCTGCGACTGTAACCAGCTCTCTACATCAGTCGTTCTCTACACCAGTTGTTCTGACATCCATTTTCATGATCTTCCAATTTTTCAACATGGTAAATTTACCTAGCAAGACATAGATCGTGTGTTTGCCGGCGTTTATATTTGTCTGACATTAATGAAAATATTGTGCAGGGATTTGGATGTGATTTTGTAGACGTAATTTCGCCATGGGCTACCAGTCCGTTACATTTTAATGGTAATCCGAGTGTTTGACAAGATTCACCACCATTGCCAGATATGAGGCAGACGCACATTTATATCTTACCTTGTAATAGGGAATAGCAGAGTACCGTCCCTTACTTGGAGCTCAGCATGCAGCCTTGTACATGTGGCCTTGGCGGAGGTCTGTGATCTCAACTGGAGTGCCTTCTAATTTAATTGTGTGTTTTTTAATAGGTGTTTAGAGACGTTGTCGACAAGTTTTCACTTATAGGACACTTGTCAGGTTTATAGGTGGTGAAAATTGAGGGCGCTGTGATTAAACTACCACCTTTAGTCAGGTACCAGATAATCCCTCTGGAAGCTGCGCGCAAACCAGCGTGAGCTGGGTTCGAACCTGCGACCTCATTGGTCAGTGGCATATATAGGCTGTGACGAGAATAATAGATTTATTGAATCACACGGTAAGGTCACTCAGCAAAAGAAGGCCATAGCAAAGTACACAAATTTTCCAGCCATTGTGAGGGGGGTCTGAAGCAAAGAATTGAAAGGAGCCAGACCCCATTTACCTACACCCCTAGTTGCCTTATCCACTATGAGCATGAAACATATCAACACTGGGATGACAAAGTATCATTTGAATGCAATTACGTACTATGTAGATACAAAATCGCTAGCCAAAACACAACCACTCTCTCTACAGTTAGCTATTTAAAAAATCCCCTCAAAAATTTCTTTGAATACTAATCAGTGCGATAGGCGAGCTGCTTTTTCAATTCAGGCTTGTTGAGTTAAAGCATTAAATTTTTTGCAAACACCATATGCTCGTCTGGACGCCATTTTGTTTTCACTCACAGCGGCAACATGCCACAATAACTGTACGTATTATCTACTTTACCTGAAAATGCAAATATGTTATCACAAAGTAATTCAGGGGCCTATAATAAAAAAGAAGCATATCGCACAGATTAGTAATCAAAGAAATTCTTGATGATTTTTTAACTCTTTAAATGTCTACATGGTAGATAGTTGCATCTAAATGATACTTTTTTCACCCCAATGTTGATATATTTTATGTTCATCGTGGTAAAGGCAACTAATGGTGTAAGTAAATGGGGGCTGGTTCCTTTTATTTCTCTGTTTCAGACCCCTTTCAAAATGGGAAGACTGGGGAGTTTGTGCACTTTATTATGTCCTTATCGCGACTTCAGAAAATACTGCAGCCATACAATGGCGAATGTCCAGCTTGACTTAGACCAGTTCACATCCCATGTTGTGATTACATGTAAGTACCTGTTGGAATTCAGGCAATGCTATGGCTAACTGAGCTGAATTGAAAAGAGGTCGTATTGTCGCCGCAGCTCTGGTCTTTATATTGCATTCCTGCATGACCCAGGATTTGCTGGTGGACCATGACTCTGCCAGGCCTGGTCCTGTCGCATCGTTTTCATGTGCGTTTATTAAATGTGTTGACAATTACATATCATTTTGAGTAATTCTAGACCAGTGACGGCTATTATATTGTAATTAACATCACTCTATGTTTTTTTCACCCATTTCTAATTTTACGCCATGGCGCTAGGGCATGTGTATGTTGTTTCTTTGAGTTATTACGTGGATATCTGGAATAATACCCTATCTGAGGTACAATTACAAGAGGCAGTATTTCACCAGTTACATGTGACCATTTGCTATCACACTGTCATCACTGCTCTACTTTTACTCTGTGTGCTGTTGGCTTTTATATTTACCTTCCTACAGCGTCAGGAGAACTTCGTTATCAAATGTTATCTCCCTTGTATTCTGTGACGGTCCTGCCGGAGTTACGTTCACTTGCTACGTCAGAAGTACAAACTGATTTACGAGTTCATGTGACATGTTTGATCCGATTTGGATCGAACAGAACTTCGTATTAGTGTTATTTAAAACGCTTTGCCAAGCACAGTTCAGATCTCCATGTCTTCGCCCTCTTAGAGACCCATTGCGGCAGAAAAAATTTTCAAGGTTGTAATATAGTCTACTGAAGGGAAGAGAGTCCTGGGTCCGCATTTATCAAGCAACTTATGACTTGAATTGTAGTTGATACATCGTTTTACAGTAAAGAATCAGTGTACAAATTTTAAACTTCAAAAAAAAAACATTTTAATTGTAGCGGTGTTTGAATTTTTGATCAAAGTCTGAAGACACTGGAAAAATATGGCCGCATTTGTAGTGATTATGGGCGTTTGCCTTTCAATCGCTAGGTCACAAAAGGTGCTGGTTCAAACCTGACCTTGGACATGAATTTGTAGATTCACCCGATATCACCGCCTGTCTACAAGTGCTAGACGACACTCATGTGGTCTTTTGTGCAGCCTAGTGATTGATGAAGACCACTTTTCTAGTGAAATATGGATAACATATCTAAGGCTTTGCAATGTGGGAAAGTTTGGTAATAACTTGCCAATGGTCAGTGGTTTATCCAGGTCTTATTCTGCTTTGATTAACCCCTGATCTACTTATTTTATCTACCTTGCCCAGGAATTTCTAATCCACATATTTAATTCCATGGTTCTAGTTCCAGTTTTTAAAGATGATGAAGGTTTAGTCTCGAATAGGAGACCTCATTGGTCATTGACTTGACGGTCGCAGATATGGCCAGAGTTATAATCGTTCGTTCAGGTGTTTACAATCTTACATCCGGCGGATATCTTATCAGTAAACCATCTGTGAATAAGGAGCAACAGAACAATGGATCAGATAATAGAACGAATTCGTGTTGTCCTTCAAAAACTGTACAATTTTAGCCTTTTTTAACGAAAAGACCTTTTTGGGGAAGCTGATAATAATTCTGGCACATACGAAGACTGTTAATGAAATTCAAGTTCTATGCATGTACAATGTTGTGAACAAGAAGCAAAATAGGCCTACATTTAAAACTCGCCGTAACATGTGACACATATATGTATGACCGGTTAGTATTGATTTTATCTGTACTGAAACTACGGGATCGAGCCTGTCCTTTCATTATGTTATATAATTGTTTGTTCCGGGTTTAATTGGTATGGCAGTAGACGGAATAAAATCAATAGCTTTTGCCTGCTCGTATGTCCCGTAGGCCCACTTGTAATCAAGCGAAAGGATAATCGGACCTTTTTATAGCCAGGTTGACTCGTAATAATTATGCAAGGCATTTTACAACATAAGTGTCCTAGACGTCTAATGTCCATCATTCATTTTGCCTTCTGTTACAAGAAAGTGAATGTACACATCGAGACTCAATCTCAGTTTTTAATATGAGTTAGTCTGGTGTGTAATTTGTTACTGATGGCAGTTATTTAAGACCAGTTATTAAATCGCTGGCAAGACTTAATAATCCCCACCCTCATATCAGAACCAGAGATAAATGACCAATACATCACGGAAATAACGACGAGTACAGAAACCGAAATTAAGCATCTATCCCATCCTTTATGTTCTGTGAAATACATCCTTATATGTACATACCTCACATTAGTCTCTAGAATAGTAACATCTACCGTAGCCAGGGGGAAACTACTCCACGTAGCAAAACTATAGGTGGGGTCAGTAAGACTCGCTTAAAGCAATTCGGGCCCAAGCTAAGATTTCTCACCTGCTTTGAAAGCCTTTTATAGAGGACATTGAGTCAACGGTGCGATTTTACCAGATACATAGACGAAATATACGTCAATAACATTCAGGCATTTTGATGGATCTCTCACAGATTGCCGCAATTGTGCAAGGCCCAGATCAACACCATCAAAACGACTTTTTGATCCTGTGTATTACATGCCGTTAACTAGAACAACGAATAAAAGTGTGATTGTTAAGCTGCTTGGTTTATCGTAAGCGTTTTTCAGTCTCAACGTGCACGGAGCGCATGTCACTGTGCATAGGTCGATATTTCTGAACTCAAATTTTTCATGCCCAATTTGGAGACTCTTTTTTATCTGCTGGTCGGTTAAGGAGAATGACACCACGTGGAGATGTGTTGCTGCAAGCCTCAAGGACACATCGCCGCGGCATGTTGGCAAAATAATCGTTAAAAACCTCGACGTGTCTTTGAAGGGCAAATGTCGTATTTCCCAGATTATTAAAGAGAAGGATTTTTCCTGGTGACGTCACACATTAATCAGGGTAAGGAGTTTCTTTTTAAATCTTTATATCTCGCGAATCATCCATTTTTTGACGAAGGAAGATTAAATTTACACGTAGTTGTGTTTTATTTGTCAAGCAGATGATATCTCTGATGAGATTATCAATTGTAACTAGCTGTTTGTTCACGGACAAAGGCGTCGATCTGTCAGTTTTCTCCAATGTGGATTGCTATTATTCACACTTTTTACCATTGTATTTTATCAGCTAACAATTTAAACCATTACACGCATGGAAGTTTTCTTCCACATTGATTCCAAGATAGCGTAAGATCGCGATCATGATGGTGAGACTATTTCCAGTGGTACTACTTCAGGTCGGTTGGTTCTGATTGAATCCAGACCACACATACATTTACTAATGCCATCGAATCATACGAACAAAAAGTATCTTCTGTCAATACATCCTAAATGTTCATGGAGAAACATTTAAATCACAATGCATAGCAGGACAACGAAGTTGGCAATGTTTTCGTATGTCATAATAAAAAAAATTATGCATCCACAACATATACAATGAACAAATATGCGCTCAGGTCTGTGTGCCCACTACGTCTATACACTGGCGCTATGTTAAGACATATCATCTAGGGAAGGCCACAAAATACCCGGTTATCTCGTCTGTTCACGCCAGTTGTCGTGGTACGTTTTCAGACGTGACATCGGTGTGTGGAACCAACGGGTCGATAGGCGTCCAGCACGGCGGTCGATGACACGAAGTGAACTGATGTTGTTTTAATACAAAAATAACAATAATCTGTTATCAACATCAGAAATGAAAAACACACAGGAGACAACTTCCCCAGAGTATTCAGAACACCATCGATTCTTTCATCATATGCGATATTAACTTGAAAAATTCCGCCCAGGCTTGTTCCACTTTGTAAGTCCATTTATCTCCAAGCGCCGGTTGTATGACCTTAAGAAACGTTGGCCCGATAAGCTGAAAGAAAAGGAAAGGTAAAACATTATAACTACAACATCGTACAGTTATCTATATTCGCATCAACATAAAAACATTTCCAAAGGCAAAAGACGCCAAGACCAGTGGAAATCAAAACAATCTTCAATTATTGATACATTTTAGGGCCCAGTATAAATAAACTGCCTTCTTGTGTCATAACAACGTTTTACCTCACATCTGTTATATTATTTATTGCTTATTTATTGCCAATTCTATATGCCAAGACAAAAACTCGGCACAAGGTTAAAACTGATCTGTTGGATAATGGCCTTGGATAAATCAAAAATATCGTGATCCCAGCAAAACAAAGGATGTCAAACTTACATGTAACTCGTTAGAGATATTTAAAGCATAAACGAAGGCCTGGAAACAGCTGAGGTCAGGAGATTCAGAACGCATCCCTTGTGTGTGCCTATGGTTCGATCTGAATGTACACGGAAACCCGCGAATCTTTTTAGTAAACACTACTGACAACCGTTAAAGTGGAAAGGGTTATCAATTTTAGAAAAAAATCATTGCAGAGCAAGGTGGTCTGATCGCCATGCTACCTTGGGCGTACAGTTGAAACATGAAATCTAAAAACCAGAATTTGAAATAAAATCATATGCAGATCTCCTTTTCCAACACTCAAGCACAGAAGCGAATGGTAGTGTGGTAGGGCTGACTGGCAAGGAGAATGAAGCCTTGACTTGCGATCCCGTTTCGGTGTAATGGACGACTTTAAGCCTTGTGTAAGCCGTGGTGTTGATCTTTCTTAACTATGGATGTCTAAGTAGCTATGTGCCGTCCATTAGTGACATGAGACCGAGTCTCTGATGACACAGGTTGTATATATATAGGTCATTCCAGGACCACCCTGGCATGTTTTGATCCATGCTGGGGTCATTATAGCTAGCTTTCCTTACTACATCTATCTGTGAAAAGAGAATAGATTGTGCTGTGAATTTACACCATATTCCCAAAATTTTATTACAGCTTCGACCTGCAGGATCAGTCTGAAACAAGTTGTCTTCACCGACTGGAGATGAATTCGTTAGGTTATACGAGACCTCACACTGGGATATCTCCGTTAGGAGTGGGTAAATGTCACCTCTCTGGGATGACTCAGGGGGCAGAGTTAATGAGTGGCTTCTCTATCAAAAGAGACACGAGCCAGACAAAAGCTTTCAATACATTGTTTGTAACGTATTCTTCAAACCATACATCCTTGGTTTGTTGGCTAAGCAGGGGAGTAGTTAATGTATATGAAGCGAGCTGTAACTTAAGGAAACTGATTTGCCAGACGTATATCTCAGATTTCTCTTTAAATCATATGGAGGATGTTACACGTGACTTGTTAATGTACGTCAAGTGACTTGCTAATGTACGTCAAGTGACATGCTAATGTACGTCAAGTGAGACGTAGCTTACAAAGACTACCAGCCATGGTGCTAGTGGGTCCAAGCTGATAATATTTAAGCATCTACGTTAACAGTTAGAAATAAAGTCTCAAATGTGGTAAGAGGCCATATTTCACCGGTTACGTGTAACCATTTGCCAACTGTCACACTGTCGTCGATGCTTTGGTTTTACTCTCTGAATACTGCAGTCTTTTAAAGTGCCATGGTCTGTGGAGGAAGTGAAATGGTGTAACTTACAGGGACTGATTTGTCAGCCACATCTTGTGATTTGGAGATGTCCAGTTTAATTAACTGTGATTAATTTGCTAGCTATATTTTGGTCTTTGGAGGATGTGGCACGATGTAGCTTACCGAGATTAATTTGCCAGCTATGTTTTTGGAGTCTTTGGTCTTTGGAGGATATATGAAATGGGTGTTATATAGATGATCTTAGCAGTGTGTGACCCGCGATGATGTGTCAGCTAGAGTTGTCTAAGATCGGCCTGTTGTATGCAGTCAGTAGACCGGTTTGCTACGATTAGATAACTTGCGCCGACAAAATGTAGTTCATGTATACATGAGCACAATTTCTTCAGATCAAATATGATTATGTTCTTTAAATTTCTATTTCATTAGTGTCATATGCAAATTATTCAAAATATGTCAATATAATGAACATTCTCGAGGTTAGACTATTACAAGGCCGCCACTTCACGAAACGCGGTCAAATCCCGACGCCACGGTAACGTATGGTTTAAAATCACATCCCATCTTCTTTGAAAGGAACGGCTACAGTAGGCCTACATGATATGGACTGTACTGAAAGCTTGGGTCTACAACAGTCCTGTTAACTGTGAATTTAATGAAAATATCATCCTCGTTGGGGCCTTGTAGCCACTGATCGTGTGTGGCTGTATTAACTTACCATTATAAGGTGTACTGGAGGTATACATCAGGTACATCTGAGGTGTACAGTTGGGGTGTAGCATATCTGAACTGAGGTGTGTCTAAAGTATACTTGAGGTGTATTGAAGGTGTATCTGATGCACTGCCAATTATGCAAATTAGTACCTCAAGTACACCTCAGAGGAAGTGCACCCTGTAAATGTTGGGCCAAAAATAAGAAGCCTGAGGTGTATGTGAGGTACAGCTGAGGTATAGTTGAGGTACATGCTTTTAGGCAAGGTGAATGAACACCGTTTTAACTTTTATTTTGATAGAAAACAGGATCAAAATACTTAAATATTGTCTGTACAAATTATAGATAAATTTAAACGAGATTGTAAGTGCTGTTCTTTGTTTACAGTATCCGTAAATTTCAGCTGATTTATAATAACAACAGTGATATACATTTACCCACAGCCTGGAATATATATGCACATTGTTCATGGTAGCCATCTACCATGGAATAATCAGGGGCAAATATATCCACGCTCTGTGATTGGTCAATATTTGCATTGAATGGCAAGAGAGTATATGGTGAGACAAAGGCATAAATTTATTTAATTAACATTTTTTCTTTTGCACAAAAGCACTTTTTGTCTGAAGTAAAATGTCTAATCTCTTGTCTTAAAACTATAAAAAAAAGTTGCAGGAGTGTACCTGAGGTACATGACCACTAAATTAAAATCAAAAACTTTCAAAGTTTATAAGGTGAACCTGAGGTATATCATTTACTTTTTTTAACTTTCAAAGTTCTAAGGTGTGCCTAAGGTGCATATTTTAAGATTTTTTTCAAAGTTGTTGGTGTATATTTGATGTACATTATCTCATTTTCAAAAACTGCTTAAAACAGTAAAAGTTTGTAAGGTGTACCTGAGATACATGTTCTAAGTGTTGTTCTTTTTTCCCAAAGTTCCTGAGATACATTTGAGGTACATATATAGGCATATGGCTGAGGGTGCATTTGAGGTACAGTAGGCCGACACCTCAGATAATACAGATCGGGTGTATACCTTATCTATACCTCACACTAATGTTTACATGAGGCGTACACCCCATATACACCTCATCTATATCTTAACCTGAGGTGTACACTGAGGTATAGACGTCCCACTGTCGACTGGGGATTGCTCACAGACCAATCTAGGCACAAAGAAAACTTCACGGTCTTGTTCTACAAAGCAATCGTAGTCAGTCAATCGTAGGCTGTCAACCGTAGGCTATCAGTCTTAGGCTTTCAGTCGTAGACTGTCAATTGCAGGATGCCAATCGTAAGTTGTCGACAGTAGCCACCATTACAAGGTATTGCGAAGCTAGTTGCAATCACTTTAGCCAAAAATTACTTTGTGGAACCCTTTCCACAACATATCAAACTTACATCAATATAATCCACTTTAGTGTTGAACATGACGTGTTTTTGGCCGAGCTCGTGTAGCATCTCTTCCAGTTTCTGGGGGTCGTCCAGCCTAGCTAGGCACTTTTCCACCGTTCCCATCACTCTCAGACCGTGCTCCCGGAGACGAGCGCTCGACTTCAGGTCATCCTGAGTCATCCCACGGAAAGGCAGAAACAAATCCTGCACATCAGGGTGCATTTCAAACAACCTTCAATCCGAAAAGAAATTTCGTTTATTTGGATTCGTTTGAAAAAGCATTCCTCACAGTCATCCACAAAAAGGGTCTGGAAGCTTGAAATGGCCTTTAACATTTTATATATATTGCGCTATTTGCCCAATTGTTACACTACTGCCGTCATGGCTGACGTCAGAAATGATAAACAGTATCTTGAAATTAAGGACACAATTGACCGATTCAGGCAGAAACACGGACTTATCAAAGAAAATAGATGTAGACTTCTCTAAGTTGTATATTGGAAGTCAAACATTTTAAGGGGCCTCTGTGGCTCAGTTGGTTAGCATTCTAGCGCAGCGTTATGACCCAGGAGCCTCTGACCAATGCGGTCGCTGTGAGTTCAAGTCCAGCTCATGCTGGCTTCCTCACAGGCCGTGCGTGTGAAGGTCTGCCAGCAGTCTGCGGATGGTCGTGGGTTTCCCCAGGGTGCTACCCGGTTTCCACCCACCATAATGCTGGCCGCCGTCGTATAAGTGAAAATATTCGTGAGTACGGCGTAAAACACCAATCCAGTAAATGAATAAATCAAACATTTTAAAATACAACTTAAGAGAATTTTTAGGCGCACGACTTGAATTAAATCCACTTGTACTGGTTTAAGGTTTAACAATTTCAGCACCAAAAATATGAAAAAAATCTCGTGACAAAAAACTCATCCCTAAAACAACACAAGTCTTGGGATGCTTCCACCACGCGCCTTAAATTGTGATAAATTTAATCTTCCCGAATGATGAGTATTAATGAAAAGTAGTCTAGATAACTTCAATGTAGATAGTTTACTATTTGAAACAGTATGAAACATTTATGCATCTGCCCGGTATGGTTATATAAAAGCATTAAGACTGCACTTAAAACGTGGAACAGAAAAAAACCAAGGAGTGTATGAAGGATGCTGAAAGTGCATGTCACATTTTAATAACCGTAAAAAACGAGGAAATGCAGCTGTTTATACCTTAGCATAAAGCTGAGCTCAAAGTCAGCCTGATCGAGTGTGTAATTTGATCAGAAGTTAAAAGCTTCTGTTTGCTTTCATACGTTCTTGATGCTTTCCAGTATTTTAGAAAGCAAGTATAGCTCCCATAAATACATTTCTGCTCATTCATTTAGGATCGCTGAGGATAGTTGTTTCCCCCAAGCTTTGCCCGGTTCCCCCCCCCCCCCCCCCCCCCACCCATAGTGCTGGCCGCCTTCGTATAAGTGAAATATTCTTGATTGCAGCGTAAAACACCAATTCAAATAAATCAAAATAACATGAGAAGCCTGGTGACAAAATTTTGTCGTCAACTGAAAACTCTTCAGTTTACCATTAAGCTCGCAAGAATTCCCATAAAAGAATTCATACTACAGAATTTTCCGGTTTACTATGATAGCATTCTCCTCTTGGGCTACAGTAGACCAGGTAAACCTAGGTCCACATAACAGATTTATGCACATAGCTGTCACGGATAAAATCAACCAAACTAGGCTTATTAAGCCTTGTCCTATCCGCAGGTCACTTGGTATTTAGTCATCTTCATTACAGTAAATGTGAGCCGTTTACGGTTCAGTTGATTTTGATATCAAACCAGTAATCCGTGGTCTTTATTGATTGACTAACCAGAAGAGGCTTGCCGTCACAACGACTCTGTGGTACCCGATCCATGCATAGAGATCGATCTCAGGGCTGCGAAAGCGCTGCCGGATTTATTACTTTACCTAACCCACGTTAATGTCACCATCCTGACAACACGGCCACTGATTCCAAGAGAAATTGCAGCTTACAATGGACCCGAAATTTACGGTGGCCGACAACCGTTCACACAATACTCTATGAAGAAGACACAAAACAAAGTGCACATTTCGGACTTCAGTAGGATTAAGACGGAAAGAACACTAAAAAGTACCCGGAGTAATGAACGATTACTCGTTGAGTGATGTATGAGGTTCCTGACTAAGTCTCGCGCTAGTTTATTGTTTGGTTACATGATACCATATAGCATTTATCTCTGGGCGTTTCAGTTGAATGCCAAGCTGATATTAGCCTGTATCAGCTTCTCGATGGCTGACAGGTCTACAACTGGCGCTCGCTAGCGACTTTTACATAAACAGTTAAAATAAAACTTTAATTGGAGTAAAATGACTTTCACCGATTAAATGTGAACATTTGCCGATTATCACACAATCGTCGTTACTCTGGTCCTGAACCCTAAGCTTTGTTTTCATCTTATTGTTTATTTCATGTGATTACAACACAGCATTTTGAGCAATTCTAGACGAGCGACGTCGAACGAATTGTTATTAACATCACTGTATAATATATAGTAGCAAATAGCTGCTGCTATAAGAACATTTAACGGTTTGAATAAAACCCTTAAGACGTGAATTAGGAACAGGCGGAATGTGTGACCATTTGTCTTATGTAAAACTGACATTTCTGCTCTGCTTTTACTCTGCACAGTGATTTATTTACTTATTTATTTGATGGGTGTTTTACGCCGTAATCATGAATATTTCACTTATATGACGGCAGCCAGCATTAAAGATGGGCGGAAACAAGGCTGAGTCAGGGGAAAGCTCGCGATCACCTGCAGGTTAGTGGCAGACCTGCCCACGTACCGTCGGTGAGGAAGGTTAAAAGCTACATATAGCGTGAGCTAGACTTGAACTCACAGCGACACCACTGATGAGAGGCTCCTCGTTCACAGCGTAGGCACGCTAATCTTCTCGATCACGGTGGACCAAGTGATCAAATTCGGTATATATCGTTTAAAAAAATTTAGAACCGGAATATGATTTTATAGATTTTATAAATAGTTCAACATTGTGATTTAAACTTTTGGAGATTTAGAATGAAAACAAAATTTTCACTCCTAGAGTCGAGATCACTTAATTTAAATGACACAAGCATTTGCAGTGAGTAGGCAGATATTTAGGTTAATGTTTGTAACAGAAAGCGCTGTAGGGCCTACCAATACATAATAGAAATGATAAAAGCATGTTTTCAGTTACAGACCATTGGAGTGAGTACTTATACCTTTGGAGTGAGTGAGTGAGTGCTTGGGGTTTAACGTCGTACTTAACAATTTTTTAATGTGCCTCCTTGTTGCAGGACGGATTTCCACAGTTCTTTTACCTAGTGCTGCTTCACTGATACGCCTTACCGAAGGCAAGTAAGCCGCCCCGCCCCAGCCATTATACTGATACGGGTCAACCAGTTGACCCTGGATCTACCGCTCTACCAAATGTGCTAGCGAGGCTGGTCATACTTTTGGAAGGTTTAAATCTAGAGCTGAGATCCTTGTTTGAAATTTCATCCCCGTATTGGCTTAGCTATAATAAATCATCCCATGCAGTCTTCCTGAGGAGAGCTTATAACATCAGATGTTGACAACCGCTTAGATGTATTACGTAACGATAATGCGAGGTGAAATCAGACACCAGATTTAATCTAGCATTAATGAAAAAATCAAGTCAACACGATGATTGCCTTGAAGTCTGGTTAAATCTCCTTAATGAGAACTGCATGTAGTTGGGAGTGTTTAACACCGCGGTGATCTGACATGAAAGGTAACAACTCAGCGAAGCTCCCTCTATTTCGATTGAAACACAATAATGCAAGAATACTTGACATAGTGTAATAAAAACTCCTATCGATGTCTGACTCCAAAAACTTGTTTTAAACAGACGAAGAATTTGTAAGAATATCAATTTTGCTAAAACTGTCTATCTGGTATGCGTAGAGCAATATGTTTTACCTTAATTAAGTGCATAATGCTTTCTTCTACTTACCAGAGATGCTGTCACCAAACATCTTATGAGTATATAACGAGTATAATTTACTTGAAAACATAAGAGTGTGAAAGGGTTCAGACATGCCAGAATTTCAGTTCAAATTAGGCCTTATTGGACATTGTTGGTTTCAAAGTTATCCGAAACTTACAACCTCTTTTTGGAAAACCGATGTTAATGGAAATAAACAGTAAAAGTAGAATTAAGGGTAAAAACGTTATTCTGTGTTCAAAACAAAGCCTAGGCACAGAAGGTTGGAAGAAATGTCTAGTTTTTGATCAAGAAAAGTAACTCACTGTGACCAAAGAGCTATTGCAAGATATGTGATTATATGTAGCTGAGAGACAACTCTATACTATTTATATAGACTTGACAAATTGCCTGTTTCCTCTCCTGGCACCAGTTGAAGCGCCTGTCTGAAGTGGAATGCCCATGGTCTCTCTGTGGCAACAAAGTGTTAGGCTATATATGCTACTATAAACGGTAATCACGATTCCTTCCGGTCTGGAACAATTCCAGCACAGCCTGCTTCAAAATTACAGTCTCTAAAAACTGTGGCATTTTGGATTTGCGTAAATCAAACAAAAATTGTCTTTTTTCGAATGTAAGTCGATAGGGGATTGTTGGGCAAAGGTGGCTTCCCTTCCGGTACGTACTAAAGCTGTTGAAGCAGAAGGCTATAAACCGCTCACTGAATGTAGCAGGTATCTCGCTGGAGGCGTCTGTCGATTCGAGCGCCAAGTAATATCATCGGATTAGCTTTATCGTAGTGTCGGTGAAGTCCCAGAGGCACGAACAAACTAGCACAGTGATGTCTGTGACGTCTAATATATTGCAATGAACATCATTGCATTTTGTTACCCCATTCTGCTCAAACCACGGTGTGAGGGCGTGTGTAAGTTGCTACTATTTCAGTATCTATGTGAACAATAAAACCCAAACTGACGTGGATTGACAAAAGACCGGATTTCACCGGTCGTATGTGTGACCATTTGTCAACTATCACAATGTCGTCAATGCTCTAGTTTCACTCGAAGTACTGTAGTCTGTTATATATGTTGGACACAGTGTAGCTGGAGACATAGCAGAGTATCTCTTCTGGGTGGCATTTAACCCTTAGTATTTGTAAGGGAAGAATACGTTCTCGTGGATTACAATGTCTTAATCTATTGAGCTCTATTTCGCTAAGATTACATCTCCCGTTTCATCATTCACCTGTGGTAGATAGCAGAAATAAATGGTGTCAAAAGTTTAAAATGTTGCCAGTTAATGAATCAAAAAGTTGTTATCCATAAGCAATCTGTGATGCCCTTAAGCGTGGAAGCAATCATCGTGCCATTGCTCCATCACCCAACGATGGTTCGAAAACAAGGGGACGAATGGCGCCTTGGCATGAATCGTTGGGACGATAACGATCGCTTGATAGCAACGTGCCATCGCTTCGTGCCCCAGTACAATCGACTCGTACCATGGTACCATTGTGTCGTGCATTCGGCCTCTAAAAACTTCACCTGTTACAGAAGCGGCGCGTTTATCTTCTTTCAGCATTTTGTCAAAACAGTGACACGCAGTAAGCGTGACTAGTCAAAATACCAAATGCACCAGTGATGCTTTGATATGATACGATTGTACGAAGCTTCGGTGCCAAGCGATTGGGTCATTTCACGAAGAAGTGAAATGAAAAGCACGATGAAGCTCTGGGAAATCGCTTCGTGCCATCGTCTCATCGCGTCGTGCCGTCATCTCATTGCGTCGTGCCATCTTTCAATGGTTCAATCAATGGTACGATGAAGGCCTTTATTCAGTTTACTGTTACAACAAGAGTCGCATGGTGATTCATTGTTATTTTTATGTAGTTAAACATTACCCGTTTTAGCAAACTTTTGAAGTGGGGAAGTCAAGGTTAAATTTGATCGACAATTGTACCCTCTGCGACGATTGTACCCTTTGCGACGATTGTACCCTCTACGACGATTGTGCCCTCTGTGTCTTCTTATCCTAGCTTGAGTATGGAGTTAATCGGCAAATCAATCAATCAATAGACCAATCAAATACTGTAAATGTTTATATTGTACTATACACCAATACTCTTTCATAAGTCTCACCATGCAGTGCCAATAGATGCTGAATATTATGGCGGTAATGTCACATATTTGCCAGTCTGTAAATAAACTTAAGATTATGCTAGCACATACAGATGAGCATACACTGAAATAACATTAGAAGTTTATGTCAAATAAACATTAAATTTTGAAGCAAAGCGATAAATTTCTTGGTTAATTAGATACCTGCCTTTCATGCTTTACAACACAAGTATCTTTGCTGAAAAATATATTTTGTATTAATATCTCTCTTTCCCATTGGTGGACATGAATATTTAATTTATTAGGACCTTATCCCATCTCAGAGCAGTACGAACACCACTTGAAAAGAGAGACACTGGCGTAGGCAGTTTGAGGAAATTGGCAGTTCTCGGCAGCTCAAGATCGCCGTGAAACACTTTGGCCTCGTGAGTACCTAATCAGAATCCCAAGCACGGCAAGCACATTAAATGATTATCTTGGTTTTAAAAACAGCTACACAACTTTATAATTCCTCATGTAAAAAATCAATAACGATTTAATCGGACACAAACGCAGCTTTGTTCTGCTCCATCATCGAATTAGACGTTATGGCTATTGAGAACGCAGGATATAAAGAGTTCAAATGTTTGATAAGCTTGCAGTCAAAGAAACACTGAAATCAAAATCTAGGCAGTCAACAAGAAAGATATGCAAAGTTAATACGTCGCAGACTGGTTAAATTAGCGCAAACAGAATTTAGCATGCTTTTAAGTAGAATTATTTATCCGATCCCCACTCGGTTTGTAATACGCCAAACGTGCTTAGACGGCTGGAACAGCATAACCACACCATGCTGGATACTGTTACATGCTGAAATCTACACAACATATAAGCTAGAAACCTTGTCCAGAGAAAGTATTAATACATATAATGAGTGACTTAGCCTCATGATTAACGACGTAAGCAGGTGTGAAAATATTTACCTGACATCTGTGACCAAGGAACGAAAGTAAAGTCACCAACAACGAAATTAAGGTGGACGCATGTCATCCCCCTTTGGAATATTAAATTGTTAACTTTGTCACCCATAGGTTTCGCCCAGTTCAAGATTGTCGATTTGCAACATTAACTTGTCCGAATTCTGCGTAAATGCTTATGAGAAAGCCGATCCAATATACGTCTCTGTTTCAACTGACTCTTTTTTTTTACCTCGTCGTCTTTATATAACTATGTTTATCATGTTTACAATTGATCCTTCATCCATTCAATCAAGTTCATGAACCAACCGGCTAGATAAGTTCATCAAACGTTCACTCATCTTAGTAATTCATTAACCCTTTAAGGCAAGATTCTAATTTAACCATGGAACGATATTCGTCAGTGAACCGCCACAACATCAGAAGAAGCGACCTGCGCACTTATTCATGGATAAATGTTAGCGATATCAGTTACATGCTTACTACGTCAATGCTGGGTTTACGATCGTGACATTTGAGAGTGTTTACAACATTTTCGGTTTCTCTCGTCTGTGGTGAAATGTCTGGAAGTTTCAACGATTCTCGTCTTTAACGAATGACAGTATTGTTACGTGACAATTTCAAGTTGTGCTAGAATTTTATTTTTGGGGAAAATTAGTCCATATGTTTTTTTTATGAACATTAAAGGGTATTACATCATTCACTGGGTTTATCCCATCACTAAGAGATAATCATTACCAAAATAATTTACACTCTTCATTAAACACAGCATAAGAAATGAGTCAAAAAATTAATCGAATCACGCATTAAAACTTTCAAGAGCGCCTCTTACGTGTCGCCATCAATTGTTTCAAACTTATTTTTTATTTTAAATTTAAATTTTTTTTTCTTCCGTGTACGCAACCGCCCTCTAAATGTGTATTCTAGCAGTTTAAAATCTGGCTCTTTACTACGGAAACTTCATAAAAATGAAACTTTTCGTTGTAATTTATCGAGAACATCAGAAGAGTCTTCAGGCATCAAATGCCAGTACCGTATTCGCCATTCTCTTTAAATGATTAAGTGATCATTCTGACGTGATAATATGTGACTCTGTTACTTCGTTTATGGAATTTACACTGATTAAGTGGACTTGATGTGTTTAGGAGGCGTTCGTGTATATTCGCGTATGTGTATTAAAGTGTGTATGTCTATGTGTGTATTATATGAGTACAATTTATGTTTTCGATATGTACATTGATGAATCTTGCGTACACATTTATATTCATGTTTTTCTTTTAAAATATAAGTACATCCATTTATTACCTATATGTAAAAGGTATGTACATTAACGTATCTCTTCCTCCAACCATAATGCTGGCCACTGTCGTATAAGTGAAATACTCTTGAGCACGACGTAAAAACACCGATCAAATGATATATGTATGTATATATAGGAAAAAATAATAAAACGCCTTCTCAGTTTTTTAATTGATGTTCATGTGTCTCTCATATACATGTATATGTACATTTTTGCGCCACACACAGACATCCGCCATTGCCCTCCACTGCGATTATTACAACATATTCTGTCGATGATACACACAAAACATGTCGGGAGTGAAACTCACAGTCTGACATCAAAAATAGATACAGAACCAAACAATGCGCATTCTGAGTCGTTTTCATTTACGTTGAAAAAAAAAAAAACGAAGCATTATTAGGATTGTTCTGAAACCCGTAAAATCAGTAGTCACAGCAAAAAGAAATGCACATGTCTTCTACATAGTCATTAAATGGTGAAAAAGCCTGTCTGATCAGCGACCGGTGTACTAGTGATTTACAATGACAACGGTAATGGCAAGACCTGTCAGTTGAGAACAATTAACGTTCTTTAACCATGGTCGCCATATTGTTTAAGAACCGAATCTCAACTCTGGCCATAAAGTAAACGGCGCTTGGGGCTAAGTAGTCAGCGCTGTGACAAACTGTGTTTCCTATTCATAATTTAGCACTTGAGACAGTTCGGTGAATCGTGTATGGCAATAGGGTTTTGTGGAAGAGCCGCATATCGTTGGCACGGAAACGCAGATTTGGCTGGGTTCATATGGGATCAGGGACGCTAATTGCATTAAAAGCCATTTCAGTTCTAAGAGTGTATGCCGGTGTTTAATTAGCTTGGTAATGGTCCCGAAAGAATTGCAGATTAGCCAGTCACTGTTTTAGCCAGGGGCATTATTGGCACATAGGCAATGTGAACTGATTTATGAACATGTTGTTCCTTTTAAACGGCTAAATGCTTTTTTTCTACGCAAAGAGAATTTCTGATCATGCCCATGATTACAAAGTTGCCATTGAATCAGATGAGTGATTTACTGTCCCTAATAAACAGAAGATGGATAGATCTGAAAAAAATTATTTTCCTTGTTTTATTGTTGTTTACCGCCATATCTTCAAGAAAGCAATGAATTAGCCATACCGACAAAATTGTACATTTTTCTATTTAGAAATGCTCAAAAATATAAGTTTTGTGTTTATTCTTTTTATATTTATGGATCTGGTAGAAATATGCGTATACAAATAAAGACATGATAAACAAAAATACAGGCGCAAGAGATATGTGGTCTATTATTTAACACATCTTGTAAATGTCTTATGCATATAAACTATAATTCGTTGCTCTTTCTCTGGATGGAGTAAAAAGAGTGAAAGATCACGACTTAAGGCCACGTAGGCAACATTTCAACCATTTCGGGGCGATATAGTAGAAAGAAATCCTCACCGTAATTAGTTCTCCTCAGCTGAATAGCGTAAAATTCACAAATACCATTTTTGTCACCTCATTTGCAAATTTGTCCTTATCTTGTTTTTCTCGTCCATTCCCACTGAAAACGACAAATGTTGTGAGCAAACCAGGTACTTTGCTGTAACAGTCCTGTTTTCTAAGGCTTGTTGTCTCCAAAATGTCAGACTGTCACTGTTTCTCTTCTACCATTTCAGCTGAGCAAATTTATGTGAACCAGTAACAGCTGTGACCTTTACTGATATAAATTAAGCAACATTTTCACTTAAATCTTGGCATTACGTTTAGGGTTGTATAAAACCACCAATGAAGCTCACGTTCGGTGCCTAGTCCTCGTAGGCGCCCACAACACCCCATTAATCATGACAGGCCAAAAACATCTTCTTCACATTTTCCAATATTTCTTTCACGTTCCACAGAATATTAACAGCTAATGCCATGTTGCAAAAGCACCAGAAAATGTTATGTCTTTAGTTATATACTTGTACTGTGATAATTCGTACATTAACATCGTCCTGATGCTTTTCAATAATCATCTGGACAGACGCCAAACTTTCATCCTGATGTTAATACAAAAATGTTATTCTCTCATTCAGGGAAATCCTTACCCTATATAAAGAGATAAAGGGCTACTTAAGAATTTCATTTCTTTTATTGTTCTACTCGTCAGTATTCAGAGCAAAAATAATCTAAGTGCTTCAGAGGCATTTTCAGACAACAAGACAAATGAAGAATTATTCTGCAAAAAGAATTATTTTCTTCATCGTTGTAGGGAAGGGGTCAATACGTGCCGCAAGGGTCTTGTCAGAGGCATATTAGAGTCGAATCCTGTGAATGACAGAGTCGAATTGTGAATGATAGAGTCGAATCCTGTGAATGATAGAGTCGAATCTCGTGAATGATAGAGTCGAATCCTGTGAATGATGGAGTCGAATCCCGTTAATGATAGAGTCGAATCCTGTGAATGATAGAGTCGAACCCTGTGAATGATTTTAAAAATCGTACAGACCCTGACGCTTCCTTGCACATGGCTCAGCTTAACGACATATTTCAAATACTGGTTTGAACACTGCATGGTAGGCTAATTCATAGTGACTGGTGTCTTCCATATGTTGTTCCGGTAAGCCAGCTCTTTATTTCCATTGTTAGATGACCTTCCATTACGGAAAATGGAGATAAACTACACAAAGAAGTGTAAATTACAGAGAAAACACACCGTTTTCCCCTTTAACGTTGCAATTGTTGCGTACTGGCAATGTGTTTTATGTGTTTTTTAACACACAAACGTGCGACGTACTCTATAAAAAGGAACATTTAGTTTTGGACTGCATTATGAAAAGCGAAAAGGGATTTTACAAGTTTCCATTAACGGAACACTTTTTTGATATGACTAAAAATGTGATGAAAGTTTAAAGACACAAAGAAAATATGAAATTGATGTGTGTACCGAGGACATGTACAAGTATATGTGGGGTATTTTTATAACATTTGTGAAAATTGTTGATAAGGAATTCTTATGATATTAATGCCTGAAGGTAATCTAATACAGCCAGATTAGCACAAAAACACCGAATCACTTATATTCTACCCACAATACTGTCCACTCGACAGACGACGGAGAATATAATCTTCAGATTCAACATTAGTTTATTAGGCCAATGTAGACAAGCCAGTAAAGGTGTGAAATCATGACTAATTTCCGTCAAAAACTTCTTGATCCAGATTATAGAAATACAGTTGCTTCAGGGACTAGGCGTAGGGTTTGGGGGTAGTGAGTAAGTTGTTACTATTTAAGCATGTACGCGAACAATTACAGTATAACAATAGGCCAGGTTTCACCAATTATACGTGTGACCGTTTGTCAGCTATCACAATGACGTCGATATTGTACTTTCCATGCTGTATCTAGGGTATTACTTATCTTTGTAAGTAATATCAAACACAGGGAAATATCTCAAGTTCATCAGGTATACCGGATTCGAACGCAAGGCATTCACCCCCACATGATAAGCATTTGGCTGATTCCTCAACCTGAACTGGTGTTAAGCCAGTCTGCTTACGTTCGTTACTACATAGGTCAGTGAACAAAGAGTCGACCCACGCACGGAGTATACCCGTACATCATTTCCTGAAGGGGAAATAGCCCTATTAGATTTCCCAGGCCGGAGGTTATCCGAAAGTGTGGAAGAAAACATGAACAATTTGTGAATGCTCAAGTACAAACTCAGCGTAAGATGTCACTTTCAAGGCAAAAGAATATCGGCATGAGGCTGGTTTTACACTGTGCTACTTAACAATTCGCCTGTTAGCCAGATTCTCTTAATTGTTTAGCGGGTCATAAATATTCCAGTCTGCAGGCCTGTTTAGAGAAGAGAGAACCTTTGTTGATACTGCCCAACCCTAAAAGAGCGGAAACGACAACCTCGACTGCAGCGCTACTCTCTCATCTATTGCTAACAACAGATTTCTGCATAGAGCGCGAATCTAAGTGGAAGTTCATTCATCATTTGAATGTACATAAAAAGCATTTACGCTACAGTGACTGCGTTTTCTTCTCTCCACATCTTGTTCTTGAGCATGTGCTCCTTAGACCATATTGAATAAAAGAACACAGTCTGCTCCGAGTCGATAACTGTTATTTGTTAAGGCACCAATTAAATGATTTGCTAAAGAAACAAACGCAGTAGGATATTATAAATAAACGGGACAGCTTGAACGGCTGGCACTGTCTCCTACACGCAGATATAAAGGAGCTGTAGTTTATTCGCCAAATCCAGATGTAAATGTGTTTGATAGCAAAATGCATGAAATAACCCACTTCTCAATGTATACATCCATTCCAGTTGTGTTAAGGAGTTCTTGGGCGCGTGTTTTTTTTTTCAGAAACAGAAATGACTAAGGCAAAGTTCGAATCAATGGTAAAATCAAGAGTTAAATTCTAAACAAGTCAGCTCAGTATTATAGCATAGTATACTGGGATACCTCGTGTATGAAGAGACAATTTGTTATTCATATGAAATATCAGCCGAAAAAAAGAAAATGTTTTTAACATTCTTGGGCAAGGATTCTTCCGCATTCACTGTTCATCGGTACCTTAGCAGCAAAGTGATCGACGTCGCCTGCTCGTAGGACTGTTTTACATTTGCTGAAGACCGCTTGTCTTGCTTCAAGTAAGTCACATGTAATTTACCCCAGACACTCCGTTTCCACGGCGCATAAAACTGACGGCTATGAAATATGACTGAATATGACGTTGAACAACAATCCATCAAACAATCAATGAATGTTCATAAAACAGGAACTATGAAAAAAACCTAACAGCTCGGTGAAGGGCGCATATCCAGAAATTGCATGCCCAAACACAAAACCATCAGCCGTGTATCCTTGAGCTAAACAAAAAAAACTCAGACTGATTAATAAAGTGGTTTAAATAAACCAGTATTGGCTGGACCAGGTGAACCTTAGCAAGGGTCTCAATTACAATGCCTTGAAAAAAAATCCTTCACGAATGCTGATAATAAACTCCAACCTGAGCTAAACAAGAAACGCCTGTCCGAGTAACAATACGAGGCAAGTCGCCAATTCGTTAAAAAGCCCTATATGCCTTGAGGACAATTAAGCTGAAGAATATCTCATTATGCGGAAAACAAAAAAAATGGCAAAAGGAGGAATAGTGCAACTAAAAGGCATTAAAATCTTCCCAAATCTTGTTCAAATTTCATTTTAAGAATTTGATTTCCTACACTGGCCGCGAGGAAAGATTATAATGTGCTGTGATTAAATTACAGTATATTTTTTTATCTGGCGTCGTCAAATGTCGTCAATGTGGAGCTCCTACCATGACGTATTTGACAGGAGACTGCTTAGAGGCAATCTTTCCTATTGGGACTACGCGTTCCTCCGGACAGATAAGCAGACATAATACTTCATTGTGTACTTTCACTCCTCTTAACATTTTGTTTAATTGCTCATTAGCATAATGGCGTCGATTCAAAAAGAAAAACATCGAACGCAGAAAATACATTTTTTTGGTCATTTGGTAAATGATTACAACTGAATAAATGATTAAATGCGGACACAAAGACCTTCCCTCAAAGATGGAGTGTATGTGGCCTCTATCGAATTTCACGTGAGACAAACTAGATACCATGCCTTACGGCTGCTGTAAACTGAATGCTGATTGCCATCGAAGGTATCGATAACATTGCATCGCGACTAGGGAAATGCCCCTGTCTGCGCCTGAGATTGGATCAACACGTCGAGTGTCCGTCTCAACCGTGGAGCCACGACTCGACTCGACGACTGATTTATTTATGGAATGAAAGTCCTTCAGAGTCGTTCTCAAACTTAATGAAGACGTTCATGTAAATAGGTGTACTACCGCACTTCTTCATGTATACGACAAGCGTAGACATTTTACGATTTATCACAGTCGGGCCACAGTAACCCAAGGCCTTGTTTGTCATTTTGTCCTTATGTTATCGTCATGTACTTGTGTGGCCTCTTCGTCATAATGGCGTTAGCGGCATTTTGAGTATTCTAGCCCTGTGACATCTAATAAATTGCAATTAAAACCACTCCATTCTGTTCAAGCCATGGTGTTGTTGGGAGTGTGTATGTTTCTACTTCTTAAGCATTTACTTGAACAGTTAGAATAACTATTATCTGAGGTAAATTGACATGAGTGCGAGCCGGTTAAACTGGGATCATTTGCCAACTATCACATTGTCGTCGGTTCTCTGCTTTTTCTTTTTATGCTGTTGTCTTTGCTAGTTTTGGTTATTATGGTCAGCTACCGCTTCTACAAAATGTACATAGCAGGTATTTAGCAACAACCATAGTTACCTAAAACACCTAGTTCTGGCTGCCATGATACATGATTGCATCTACCTAACGTTCGTATAGTGTGGGAATTTAACTCCAAAACATTACCAAATCGTCCAAAGAAAAAGCGGCGTGTACATTAAAGCTTGTCTAATGTTTACAAACTCCAGTTGAGCGTGCAATGCCCAGGATATTGGCCCCAACCAGTCTTCAAAAAAATACCAAGGTTTCGTCCCAGGCCGATTTTATTACGAAAGGGATAATTTCAGTTCTGTAAATTCACCGTGTTTGGACAGTAATATAGCAGAACATTTTGCATATGGGGCATACATAGCTGCATTTGTTAGATGCTGTGTAAACTGTGGTAATTTCAATATATGTCTATCTGTCACAATTTATTCTGTGAACAGTTGCAGTCAAAACGCACCTAAGATACTTACATACATATATGCATTGGGCATGGAGATCATCAACGAGCCTGAGATTTGAATTGGATGCTATGACTAGAACAACGACTTTCTCGCCTGCATCATTGAAAACATCTCTTTCATGTTACGACCTATGTTCTTACATATTCCTCGATGTTTTAGGTTGCCTTGCAAATGGGGTTTGCCTTGTAGACCTTCGTGGTCCACGATTGGTATACGAATGTCGAACTTGAAGCTTTGATCCAGCATGTAAACAGAAGATTGTCGATTTTGCCGAAACATGAGAGTCTCAAAAACCGTAGAGAATCATTAAAAACGAGTTCGTATTTTCCATAACGTTTCTTGAAAGTACCAAAGCTGGATCATTCAAACAGTAAATGAAAGGTATTCTCTATCGACCCATTTGGTATCAGTCTTGACATCAAAATGGTACAACAATCAGTGAAAAGTCTCAAAACAAGCAAATTAAGTCTCTGAATGTGCACATGCCCGATGTGACATCTGCATGCAATTATCTTGGACCAAACGGTGGCTACATGTACAAGGGCATTTCTAGTTAACAATGAATCCCCTTGGAGCGCGTGTTCCGCTTTCTGCACTCGCTTTACATAATTGCCACCAACAATCAAGCTTGACCTTTTGAATTTGTGAGACGAATGTTTAGGCTTGCTTAGGCTTCTCCTGACCAGTGGTGCGGATCTACTTAATCCGCATTCATCAACAAAACCGTTTTAAGTGTTGGGCAAAATTATATTGTGCATACCTCAGATAAAGAGAATGCGTATGTATAAGGTATTAAGGGAAACAAAGGTTTTATGACATCACTTCCTACCTCATTACACTGACCTTAGTGACCTCCGCAATGTTCAAGATTTCTGTACAAAATTACATCGTGGTGGCAGTGATGCAAAGTGAACACAAAAAGTAGTGCATGGACTGTAAGGAGTATTGTCAACAACACCAAATGCAATTTCTAAATAACTCGTCATATAAACTGACATTAAACGGGACATTTACCAGCAATGAGTCAAATAATTATACTATTATCACAAAGACAAGAGTTAATGGCAGTTTCAAATGATAGCTAAAAGATACATGTGATGGACAACGATGTGGAGTCATAATGTCTGTCTTAACGCGTATAAGGTATGATAGCTGCCAGGTCGAATACGGACCGTTAGACGGGTTTCATTTCATTACATTAACACAAATGAGAATTTGAGTGGCTCGTAACTCTGCACGCTCACGAAGAATACCACTAGATTTTAAATTAGACACAAAAACTCTGATGAGAGTGACATCCATGAATGTTGCACTGTCATTTTATATCCTAAAAATCGAAGTGAAAATACTTCTTCAGGTTTATTCTGGCGGTAAATTTTTGTGTTACTCAGTCTGCTGGGGAAAAGATTTTAATTCTACCAGGCAACTCACATGGGTTTTAGAATACCACAAGAACACTATCTGATGAAAATTAAAAGCAACAGAATGCATATATGTTTTTTGTTTGGTTTTTTTTTCTTCAAAAGGCTTCTTGTAATGGTTTTAGTTCGGTCCCGAAATGGAACTTTTGCCACTTCCTTAACGAATGCCTGCCATCATGACAGGCCTCAACTTGTGCATGTCACGTCGAGATTGCTATAGTCAGATTGCAAGCAAAATATTTGATTATTAATTAAGCTAAGGGTATGGAATTTGTCCTCCTCGTTTGAACAAAAACGAAAAAAGACGCGAATGTAGCCATTTTCATGTTGGTGGCTTTTTAATGATATGATGTACACATTTGCAGTGGAATATTTCTCTTGAGAGTTCATGGTGGTTGTCAGACTGACGGATGGTAATTAGGTGTTTTGATACTTGCACGGTATAAAAAGGCTTCAGTGAGGTATGTTATTGATTGCACTTATTAGATTTCCAAGGTGAAAGCCTGTTCTTCTCGTTCGAATTATTCTTCTTCTTAGAATTCGCTTTTAATGACTTTTTTCCACAAAACTGCAAATTACAACTTACACTGTTGATTATCAAATTCGAGCAATTGGGTCCCCGAAGATTTGGCTATGAACTGAAATGTGAGGGAGCATTGATTGGATAATACTTCCACAAATTTACTACATGAATAGAAAGTAAATAAATGCACTCGTGTAAAATAAAAGGTATTTATTTGATATAGTTTGGACTTATTTACTTATTTAAACTGTGTTTTACTCCAAGCTCAATAATTTTTCACTTACACGACGGCGGCCAGCATTATGTCGATGGGAATCGGGAAGAGCGCGTGGGAATCCTACGACCATCGATCAGTTGCTGGAGGATTTTTCCACGTACGAAATGAGAGGAAGTAGTTTGGATTGCTGAAGACGATTCCCGTTTGCTTTTTCGTTTTTAAGTTTGTGACCGGAAATTGGTGCCGTTATACAGTTGGATAT
The DNA here is from genome assembly GCF_032854445.1 of Liolophura sinensis. Taxonomy (NCBI): domain Eukaryota; kingdom Metazoa; phylum Mollusca; class Polyplacophora; order Chitonida; family Chitonidae; genus Liolophura; species Liolophura sinensis. The sequence continues at coordinate 23,476,206 of NC_088300.1, forward strand.
GCATGACATCGAGGAATCATGTTGTCTTCCTTTCACGTGAAAGTTGTGCAGCTTTTATGATAAATTCAGAACACATGCCTATACAGAGTAAGTGAAATGACTACAGACACTAAGTACACGTGCGGTGTACATGCTGTGTTTAAAGCGCATAGCAGCCTTCTAAGGCAACCGAGAACGAACTCAGTTCCCTGCGGCAACTGCTATTATATATCATGTTCAACTACCGAAATTGTTGTAACCGTTGTCTCATCCGTTATTATGTTTATATCAGTTAGTAGGAGAATGTCGTCAATTCAACCAAACACCATCAAGTTGACAGCAGTTATATAAAACAACGTGTATATTAAAATACCAGCTTCCTCTACGACTGACGCAGACAAAAACTGATCTGTACTCAAGCAGGAACTGAAAATCATTCGTGAAGACCGCTTGAAAGCCGTAAAAGCTTCCGTTTTGTTACATGTATCATAAACAATATCATATTAGTTGAGCTGCCATGTATCATAATATAGAAGATTACAGCATAAAGAGGAAAAATAGAGCAGCGATGAAAAGTTTATAGTCGGCAAATGGCCACAGGTAACAAGCGAAGCACGGCCTCATGTGAATCTACCTTAGTCAGGATCCTACACCAACCATTCATGCAACCTAAACGTCCCCTAGCACCATGGCTTAAACAGAATTGGGCGAACATGCAGCGACGTTAATTTCAATTTATTAGGCGTCACTGTTCTAGAACTACCGGCACTCAAATGTTTCGTTATCGTTACATATAATACAGAATAAACAAGGTTTAATGCCGGTATCCTGTATGGTAAACTTCCGTCTTGGAGACAAATATCATGAATAATGCTTATGCTGGTGTTTCGATGAATCTATCATAATCAAAGCTTAATGGCGTAATGTTATGAAGGCCGGGTGGCTGCTTGTTTCATGTATAATAAATAAGTTAAAGCTTCATAGAAAATGTTACGGGCCTGAGTAAAGGCCTGAGCTCACCTATGTGGCTGGTTAAACAGGTAGCTATCACTTGGGCGAGCAGCAGTATTATATCGCTTTGTTGTTTTAACACTATTATCATTATCAGAATACTGCCTGAAGGAGGCCCATAAAATAATAACTCCGTTTAAAAAAACAAACCAAAATGGCTGTAAACAGGGATGTCCAACGAGTGACCTTGTCGTATCAAATTTATTAAATGAATTTTTACATTCACAGCTATACAATTAAAACTGAACAGAAAGATAATTGTTTTCAGTTTACGAACATAACTGTCAAACGAAAACTTCGAACAGTCACGAGAAAATCGGTGACGACGACACAAGTGCGCAGTGTGCATGTCTACGTGTGTGAGAACGCCAGCTGAAATACACCTAAACCTAGAAATGAATCTGATAAAAGGAATTTCCAAAGTATCTATGAAAATGCAGTCGACGTATCTTGGACGTCTCGGCTCAATGCACACGACAAAGTCACGTAGTAAAACAAAGTAGTTTGACGCGTGTGTAGTTTTTGAATGGCCGATCTTTACCAAGTAGATACAAGTAGCTCTCAACATTGTTGACGAAAGACGGGACACGATATTTATCCCGACCTGTTTATCCCATGTTCTGGGTCACACTTATGGAATAAACGTTGATGTATTACATTAATATTTATACAAACATATAAAAAATCTATGGATACTGAAAATATAAGATATAAGACTATAATATAGACAGCAAAACCAGAAGAGAGACGACAGTGTGATAGATGGCAAATGGTCCCTTGTAAGCTGTGAAATACGATCTCTTGTAAATTAAGAGGTCTATTAAATTGTGACCCGTTTTTAGTGGGTGACATCTTAAAGTTTTATTCCGTACTTTTGAGAGTATAAATTCATATAAAATTCGTATCGTACTCATTCAAAATTATTAATGTGCCTGAGAATTAATAAGCGGACGACGGGAGGTGGGGGTGCGGGGATGAACGACGGGTTTATTTCAGTAAGGTGTGTCATTTTCCTGGCTGCAGGAGCAGTTTCAACTAGTTCTGCGTGATTTGTCTCACATATATAAACCAGAATGTCGACTAATGAGTTAAAATGTGTTGATTTAAACAAAAATAATAAAATTAAACAAATATTTTCTCGGTCATTTTTTAAATACCTTAAATAAGTGTAACTATATGGATGCTTTAAAATATTGAACGTCGTATAAAATGGTCCTAACAGTGACAGTAATAAAACCAGTAGCTTTAGGCATCCAACTGCCTTTAGAGCAAGCTCTAACACGGAGAAATGTAACTAGGCTTGCCTATTTCACGAACCGTTTTGAGATAAAGAAATAATGTCACGAATCTATGCGTTGAAACAGACATTCGTCAGACCACTAGTTAGCCACAACGGATGTCCCGATTTAATAATTGCAAGACCAATTCCCAAAACGGCGTTTAAGACAAACCACCTCAAAAGTAACAAAATATATTGAAGACGAAATTAGGATGGAATGATGCAAAAAGAAACAGTCAACAGGTTTTCAAAAATGTATGAAAGACATATGGAATGTTCTTGGCGAATGAATGAAGTCAGTATTCAAATCGTGGGCCATGCTCGTATACAGTTATCAATAATCAGAGTATGTACCTCAGTTTCGCTTTGATTACAAATGTTCATATGTCCAACATGGCGTTGCAATTAAGCACGATGAAGCCCCTAGCCCCGAGTTAAGTGGATTTGACACAATCGATGACGCACCATGCCATAGATGCTCTGGCCATATTTTCTTAAAGAATTATAACCGTAAACTTGTGAAGGGATTCATAAAACTAAGGGATTCCGTCAAAGAACAGCAAACAGTTGACGAAAGCCATAAAAACAGAAGTGCCTAAGAGGATTATCGATGGATAGACTTGGAATTAACAACGAATTTTATTTGATTTTCCTCATTCTTAGAGCTGTAAAAAAAAATTGGATCGTCGAATCATCGTTACAAGTGCTGTGGTAAAATGGAGCTGTGTAAGTTGATCTTAATAGTCACTCAGATATTTATGCTGAGATATACTATACTGAGATCAGAATATAAAGGGTAACTTTATACATATATGCGGTTTTATAGTGCGCTGAGGAGACCTTCGTGTCTAGGCCTATTACAACGTATATATGTAGTCTAATGCGACCAGGAAATATTTAATTCAACACGGACGACAAGATAAGTTTTTATCATCATTTATCATAAAATCTAGTTTGGGAAATTTTCTTAAACTCGCGACCCTTGTAAGCTATATATAGGTGATACTTTATTCTCGCCTGTATGCCAGAGTCCATAAAGCATCCGGATGGGGCTGACTCCTGTGGCCTGCACAGCATCAAAATCCGCTGATACGTCAAGAAAAACATAATAGTGGCACAAGTTAATCAACATAACGTTGTTAAGAGATAACAAAATTAGTGCCGGGGTTCTAACCTCTGCGATATGTGACAAATCGCATTACTCTGACAGGTCTGCGTGTTTTTAATAAGCTATTTTATAGATAACACATACTCCGCTATACAGGAACTGAGCGAATAACACTGGCAAGGATGCTTGAATTAGCGTGGGCTGTGCGAAAGAGCATTTATCATGGCAACGTCGCTTATGAGGTGAGGTTGGCAGTGAAAGTAATTGATACAGAACATAGAAGCTTGCAAAGTGTCCGATATACATCAGTAGGTCTTCATTTCTGTAGGCCGATGATTGCAACGGCTTAAGGGATGAAAATGCACGCAGTATTTTGCTCTTTCAGTTTTACGACGTGAGTCGTTTAGATATATTCCTCCGTATTACAGTCGTATGAATTTCTCCAACGTTATCGACGTTTCTTCTTATATCAAAGCATTTCTTCACTTTGGAGTGTTGAAATTTTAGTAGAGGGGCCCATTTTCTTCAAGCAACCTAGGACTGGTAGATTTATGAGTCTCTCCAGGTCTTCTCTGATTCAGTATACCACACCCAATATCAAAAATATTGTAAAATAAATTGAAAGTCTTAACGATGGCTGCCTTAGGCATGCTAGGAAATCGGTGGTTGTTTCCCTTTACCAGATTCTGTCCTAATAGTTAGTTCTACCTAGTTCGTGTTGAACGGTGATTAGAAAATTAGTTTGGCGATTATTCACCTGCGACGACCATTATTCCAGAAGAATATCTTTTACGATGTCTAAATTGAAAGCATTAAGATGTGATATTTACGGTTTCTGTACGCTGCTCTAAATCTCGATTGCCCTTGAAACCCTTGAAACTTTGATTCATCTAAACAAGTTAACATAAAACTACTAAGCCCCATTTTTCTCAAATTGCCAAATACGCTCAGTAATTAACTACAGTGCCAATAACATAACGTAAATAACATTTCTCTGCTAATTTTTTATGAAGGTTTGAAAAAGAGATATTACAGGAGACAAGAAATCCTATGTCAGTATAAGGTTTTCAGAAGATAGGATTTCAGGATACCAGCCCAGTTTATTACTTTATATCCCTCCTGGATCTATTTGGAACATTTTTGTTCTGGAGAAAACTTTTACACAGGAAATATAGCTATGTCTGAACATGGGGAACGATTTTAATGATGTAGGACATGTCAATTACAGTAAGGATTTTCTGCTGTAGTGCAGTCTTATTGTCTCTCAGTTCTTTGATCATCATGAAATATCATGTCTTTCTCGCAGTCGCCATGATGTCATGAAGGATTGCTGACTGTAAGTTCACTTTATCTGTATTTATGTTCTAATTTACTTAATAATTGAAGTCATGTCTTTCTGTTTTACGTTCCCCTTCATAAAAGCTGAATCAACATCCCGTCATATATGTATTCCTTGTCCTATACTTGCCTTCAAAACGAACGTTGTGTCTATACTGGGAAAGTATGTTTACATGGATTAACTACCGGTGCAGTCAAACATTTATGACTCGATACTCACTCGTACACTGTCTGTGGCGGGCAATAACAGGCAGTCATCGAATATATCTCCTCGATCTTCCGACGTAAAGACTGTGACAGCCAGCCGAATTTTAAAACTAGGGGTTACTCGATTTTGTAATCTAAGCCGGTCGGATCAAGCCAATTTGACTTTCATTATAATTTTCATTAAAAAGAGATTCATATATTTCTGTAAAATATACACAGAAATATAGAAAACGCATGCACATAATTTGGAAGAGGCAATCTTTTATAAAGAGATTGATGGGGTGATATGGAAGGTTACACAAGACCTGATAGTTACACAAGGCCTGAAGGCCTGTACATAGTGTGGATGTACAGTGTGGGTGTACATTGTGTGGATAATATATATCCTATTCCAAGAAGGGTTATGTTCAGGCGAATTCCGCCCTACTTCCACCTCACCAGCTGCAAGTAAATCTTTATCCTTTATACAGGAAACGTGTTTTTCGCAAAATTAAACAATTTCACTGCTTGGTTATATTAATATTATTATCCCGATTTCCTTACGTGAACTTCACGGTATCAGTCTGTATTCTTCTCCTAAATAAGACATTATTATTGAATACGACAGTTAGACCCCCAGAGTGCTTTGTTAATTTGAGGAATGTGACAGTCCCCACAGACATGCCTTTGTGAAAGATATCAGATACCTAGATCTGATGCGGAGATAAAATATGCGTCAGAAGAGTTGAGCAAGGACAGATGGAGACAGGGAAATTAATCAATGTATGTTTATGACATAGAATTTTGGACTCGGGTAAACGAACTCCACGAAAAGTAGGCTACGGGAGGGTCTGGGTATAAAAGCCAGTTGGTATTAATTTGCGAGAGTGTTCGTTTGAGAAGTGTAGTATTTAACATCACCGCATGATTTCCCCGGCTCTGCTTAAGACGTGGAGGTTTTGGACGTTTACAGGATAGGGGAGTTTAGAGTTCAGAGTTTTTGTCGCTCAAGGTAAAAATAGTCCTCCTTTTTCAGGTGAGTTGTCAAAAATGTTAGGCAACTTTTGATAACAATAATTTACCAATCACCTGCCTTGCCATGTTTTGGATACACAGATGACATCGTTTTCCTTGATGAACTCCTCCAGTTCACGAACATTCATCACCTCAGTTTTCTTCATCGTTCCTCTACTCTAAATAACTTTTGAGCAACTTATTTCAAGAGCCTATGATTAGTAAATGTAATCACAAATATTTTTATAACATTTCTGACAGATCACATGGTACAGTAGGAGTATTTTTACCTTCAGTAATAAAAGAGTGTCAACCAATTCTTCCATTATAGTGTTAAGAGGACGAAATGTCACTATTTGCTGTCTACCGCACCGATGTCGATGCCCTTTTTAAAATATTCTACATTGTGGTATGTTACCATGGAAATCAGACAATTTCCATTTGAAAAATAAGTATGAAAATATATAGCTGATTGACCGAGTGACGCGCTAATTGATTGATCTCTCAATCAGCCGATGGAAGTCAGTCCGACAGAGTCCACAAAAACAGAAATGCCTTATTAACTTACTGAACTGCGTGTTCATTGCCTATGCAAAGTATTTACCCATTCCATTCAATTTTGTGTTAGAAACTCATTTACTGATATTGAAAGATTTAATACAAAGTTCGCTGGCGTTAATTTATTAGCTATATAACTGAAATCTGGTTTTGTAATATGAAATTTGGTTTATATTATGATTCCCACTTGACATATGTCGCGACTTTGAGTGACCAGCGCCTCGTGTTGATTTCAATTCTGCGTTTCCGTCAAAGCAATTTCACGTATCAAGACATACATGTAAGGTATCAATTTTGTTGATCTGGCTTGTGGTAGAAGAAATCTGAACACTATCTAGGATACATTGATCTTTGTGAGATATCTGTGAGGTTAAGTCTTCTATACTTTACATGCCTCAAAAATCTCCTGTTTTGTTCTCAAGGGCAAGAAAACTATGGCGATAAAATTAGTCTAACTTTGGATGGCCTGGCATCAAGGAGACTTCCAAACGCTCTTCAAGACTTTGCTCCATGCCTGGGTGTCGCTTGTCTCAACAGAGGCCTGTTGCTTTGTTCTTTTATGTACTCGCACAACGATTTGGATGATGTGCAGGCCTATCATTTGGGTTAACGATCCGAAGAATTAACCTAAGGCCTAAGTCAATGCCAGACGGGAATGGCCAATTATTGGGGATCTGATTTATCGTGATTTCGTGTATGAAACATACCGTGATTTGTATCCACGACTTGCGTCCTAAATGCAGGATCCATAGACTGTATGCTGCATATTGGAGATATAATGCAAAGTCTTTCTTTCTTTTATAAAAATATATACAATTATATATTTCTTGCGACAAGCAATAAGATCTGGCCTGCTGAGTGGTCAGAAGTGCGAGACCAGCCAAGAAGTCCACGGTTCGGGTTCAATCACCGCCTTGGGTAGGGATTTTGTTTGGTCCTTTCGCTGTGACTGTTCGCACGTGCAGTGGTAGGAATAAGCAATCTATAGCGCTGGAGGGACCGTTTACACAGCTTACGTTCAGCGAAGGCCACTTGTAGTCCACCAATATCGTGTACGAGTCTGACCGCAAAATGTGTGACATTCAGCTTAATAATCAAATTTATAGCGTCAGCATTGTTCTGGTCTTTTAAAGATGTTAATTTCAAGAGTAGAACTTTCCAAGTTATTAATATTAATACCTCTGTTTTTATCGGCCGTCACACCAGGCTCATCAGTAAGCACTCAACATAGTCCGGAATTATCTATAAGAAACTGTCACAGTTGTGGCTATTCACATAAGCATTTTTTGGAGGTAATTAGCAGAATTTCATCAAAATACAAAGCAGAGAGCGTATAAACATTGACAAAAACAAGAGTAGAGCGAGTGACATTTATGTGTGTAACGGAATCGTAAGTAATAAATCTACAAGGTAAGGTTGACATGCTTCGTACATGCTAACTGGTATACCATTCTGTGTTGGAGAATGTTGTGGTTCACATGTATGTGAAAGAGGAAAACGGATTAATGGAGTATCGACATCAGTATGACAAGTGTGTCTGATCAAACATAATCCGTGAAGTAAGCAAACTCGACATTTTGCACTAGTCTTTTTTTTTTCATTCTATTATCTGTTCGTGACAATGCTTAAATTACGTTGAATGTTTGGTCACGTTTCTTGGCACTAGAATTCAACTGGAATTAGGTAAAATGTTATAATATATGCAGCACTAAATCAAGGAAGGCATACAGACGACAGACCAGAAACTCACGCTAGATCCGTTATACACGTAAATAATGACTACATTTGATATCGTGAAGTGTAACTAGAATGTCAGAAAATCCTCTGTGATGTGCTATGTAAGCTGTAATAGATAGCTATAAACATCACGGCATCATTGTATCGGAGAACATCTGTTAACGAACGACATACAATCTTTCACTTCTTTTATGTCGGCCGAATGCGTCAAAATATCGAACAGCTTCGTCAAACAGCAAGCTAAGTGGCAAAAGTCTCATTTTAATGATCATTATTGGGTATTCCTTGGCAAAGCAAGTGTGTTTACTCCTTAGAGGAGTCTTCATTAAGGGTGGGATAATTGTCCACTAGGTAGCTATCTTCTTCATTTTAATGGACTGGATCGAAGCTAAGAATGTTGTATACGCATGTTCTCCGATTCAATTAAGGCCTCGAGTGACGTCCCATATGTCACCATATACAGACGGAACCACAATTACGAACAGCAACCCTTGGATAAAAGAAATGTGCGGTCAAGTATAGTGATGCCGATTGATTTAGCTTTCCCAAATTAGGCTGACCAAGGGAAGACGTCAAGTGATTAGGGAAAAGGTTACAGGTCAACCGCTTTGGCTGTGTAGGAAACAGTCGGGTGTTTTCGTCTTTTTACCCCAGCGAGTCTTCAGGTTAAAGAGCATCGTGGAAGAGATCGTAAACAAAGCCTCTCAATAACATTACTTGAATAGACTGACATTAATGAACGAATTGGATTGAGGGTTATTGCAAGCACGGCGATTTCTTTAGTAGAGTCGATATCTGACGCCACGACCAAGGCACCGATACTGAGGAGTTGATGTTAAACGTGTGAGGAGATCACTGTTAGGCTTGGACAGGTAGCAAGTCAGAACCGCTAAAATAGTCGTTTCATAGATGTACGTCTAGAGCCACAAGGCGCAATAACTGAACCTCATGCAATCTGTGCGACTATAACCACTTACCTCTGAAACAAGCCCTAACAGAAACAAAATTGCCTCCAGAAGCGAAGATTTACACTTCAAAGGCTAGCGTAAACGATCACTCTTCGTAAATATCATTTGACTGAGATCACACGTATGTGTACATTGTGATTGGGAATTTTTTTTCATAAAAGAGAACTTTACGTCAAATTACATCACATCCATTTAAGTTCACTAAAGGCAACAAACAAGGATGATAGGAGGAGACGGCTGTTGGGCTTTTTCCAACATTTAATATCAACCTCGAGTAACAAAGTAAATATAAACAATGTCTGAGTTAATTTGCGTGTTGAATGCAATTTAGTTATAAAAAATTATTACCATTTGTTCAGACTATCCAAGCTGTTACTAAGCATTCGTTGAAACACGGTGCTACCTCAAGCATTTTAGATGTCACAATTGTGTACTTATCTATTGATAACTTGGTTATGAAAGACGCCGCTTTATTCCATTTTAACCTACGGCGCCGTCGTGTCGAAATATGCCTTGGGGCGTTGCTTTTAGGAAACGTTTGATAATACGAATCAATATGCATCGTTCCGGTATTCATATGGAGGGACCCGTGTCAGGTGTGTAAAGGATTGCTAGCCATGGATACCAGTGATTCCGCTTAACAGTTGTTGATTATAGCCCAGCACGCTGGACTGATATTATGAAAAGCATATTAACCAGGAAATTGAATCTGAATCAGAAGCTATTAGTTTGGATGAATAGGCGCATGGAGGCAGCCAGAATACACGCGCCCTTAAATAATAGTGCTGCTGCCGTGGGCTCTGTTCAAAGCACAAGGTTATAATACCCACACTGTTATAGTCTGTTCAGCAGCAAATGTTTACAACTGGTATCTGGATATTGGAAGCTAAAATAATTGGTACTGACGATTAGCTATCGGTATAATTAACAGTGGAGGAGCATGTACGGCATCGGGTCGTGGGAAGCCAAGAGCAGACCAAAGCGTGCGGGAAAGCCCGTAGAAATTGGACGTCGGCAGAACTTGAGCATAAAATCAGGTTTCGTGTCCACTCAACTGATTCAAAGAAACCTAATCACTGTCTGTATTGGTCATCGATACCAATCGGCGTTCTATCATAATATCATTAGCCAAATTGTTAGGCGATCGCGAAATCACGACTGTTGGGGTTAATTTTGGTACATGCAGCCACTTACAATGGAATCATTAAGGTAACGGTATTGATTCTATTGTGTATTCACTATTTGTGAATATTATACACTATTCACTGTCTGTGAATATTATACAATTAAGTACAGCAATACAACGTAATTGTATCTATATCTGTACACAGTGTTTGAATCCTCACGACTGTCCCTTTTTTGATCCTTTTATATACTTACCTAAGAAATGTTACCACCCCAACTCGTGCAATGTCAGCTGCAATAATTGTCCAAGTCTGTAAAATAATCACTTTATACTCTTCTTTGAAATCCGGTCGGTTTTCGTACATAATTCTCGAAACCATCGACTCCTTTCTGGCACGTTTCTCAAGCAAATCCTCCGTCGTGGGTTTCTTCGATTGAAGACAGCCCATGTTTTTCAGCCTGAACAGAGGCATGGATGTTTCACAGCCAATGACCAGTGGACATCGGTTCCAGGATAACTGAACTCTCCGCTACTAACGTCCGGGCATCATGTCGTATGAACTCCCAAGGCAAAGTTTCCCCTGCATCATAGTACACTTAGCTTTCCCGTGGAACTCCGGCCGCTTAATCAGTAACAATTCAGCGAGCGTGTGAAGGGTTAGCGGTTCACCACGCCTTACTCTGGGAAGCTGTTGCAGTCACCTCAACGTCAGACTAAAATACTGGCTGAAAATAGCACAGCTCAGGATAACCGCTGGAAGAAAGATGTCAATCTCCAAGGAGAGAAATTATAACGCCTATCTCATTTCGTTTCTTTTTTCACTTCTTCCTCAGTCTTTAACCTTATTGACATACTTTCAATTCTTGGCATAGCTCAGATACTCTAATTTCTTGCTTTAGATATTTTGTACACAAGTCGCAGTGTTTTCCCCTTCGTCTTTCGTAAACATAACTCTGTGGACCGTTGATTGGTAACGCCAGTATCTGCCTCTAGGTGTCACCACATACCCTCCAGGGTATAGATTCTGAGAAAAGTTAACTAAGTCAGTTTGTTGCTACGGAATTCGCTATCTTGATGCCTAGTTTAGTTGACTGGAGAGAGGAAAAATTACTCTAATCTCAGCAAGTTGAAATTCGTATGATCTTTCAGCATCATCGGTCTGATATTAACTGTACAGGAAAGCTTTCTCCGCTAAGGGGCCTGGTTACAGTCCCAGCTTTATGAAGCCTCGCTTCCATCAAACCTCTTCCGCCCTTTTACTCATCTGTCAAAGTCACTTCTTCCGCCTCGTCAGATAAATCCTTTATACATTTGTGCTGGATTGCCAGGCGTTTTAGTGAAGGGTGCCTTGAGACTGGAACATCGGATACTGAATAGCGTGAATTGAGGTCGTCCGACACAAAATAAACAAGAACGGATACACGCAAATCCAGAACAGAGGCTATACAGAGAACGCACCTTCATGGGTTACAGCTACCCAGCACTTAGTTGATCTATACCTACACAGCATGTGACCTAATAGTATATAAATCATTGCGCCAGTGAATGCGTATACAGGGAAAATGCTTTGGCATGTGTCTGACGTTCCATTGTTTGACCAATGCGATGTCATGCTTTACCTAATAAACACAACACTGACATAATTACTATTAGGGCCTGCGATAACAGAAATATTATCAACATTGCAGTACTGAATCACCGGTAATGTTCATTGCATAATCGTGTCGTTTGTGTAGGTTGTTTTATCATGCGCGGAATCCTTCTTCATGTAAATCTGAAAGTGCTCAATAGGTTTGACGCTTTTGCATTTCACCACCACAGGGTAGCGTTAGCCCTGTCTCCTGGAAAATTTCAAAATGGCTATCGCCCGATATAGTTCAACAGAACTGATAATTGACATCGCCTCTACCATTATCACGATAAGCACTCCTGTATTTAAACTCAGATCACTAAGCTGTAAATGAATCGATGAATGTTTGTGACATCAGCTGTAAAAGCTGAAAGACCTACGCTCTTACACTGTATAGACCTAGTTTCTTACACTGTATATATGTACATGTACGTTGACAAAAGAAGGCAATCTTCTCTTGAGTTATTCAAAGCAAAAATGATGCAAGTGGCGTTTGCCCTCTGTCCACGTTATCTGAAATACTTCGGCTTTAGGTAAATGGTGTTTATCACATCGACACTGTTCTTTGTCGATTATTCAGTCAGAATAGTTATGTCATCAGAGAATATGGTATGAAACAATGATAGAGGCGCTAAAATGAAAAGGACGAATTTTACAATGAAGAGCACTGGTAGAGAAGTCTCAGAAACAATTACATGATAAACGCCTAGGTTAAGATGCACCGGGTGGCTGAATCAGTATGATTGATGGTTCATGTTGATAGCAGTGTTTAAAAAATATCACGTACTTTCACATCTGGGTGAAGACAACTTGAGTAAAGCACCAGTCTTCATCAAAAGCCAGGAAAACTTTTTGACATCAAGGCCTATCCAAAAGACAGAGAAAGCAGGATTCTAACGCGCGATCTCATTGGTCAAATGCCTGATAATCGCTTTGCGCAAGCGCCTTGATCGTTTCTGTGACACGTATTTTGGACAACACAACTTATTATAACCTCATCACTGCCTTTGACATCTATATCGCACAACACATTTTAGCCTCATCACTGTCTGTGATATGTATCGCTCAACACATATCAGTATGACCTCATCGCTGCCTGTTGCATATATCGCACAACACATATTAGTATAACCTCACTACTGTCTGTGACCACACATATTAGTATAACCTCTTCATTGTCTGTGACAACACATATTAGTATAACCTCACTTCTGTCTGTGACAACACATATTAGTATAACCTCTTCATTGTCTGTGACATCTATCGCACAACACATATCAGTATGACCTCATCACTGTCTGTGACATATACCTGACAACACGTATTAGCAGAGCCTCATCATTGTCTGTGACATATACCTGACAACACGTATTAGCAGAGCCTCATCACTGTCTGTGACATATACCTGACAACACGTATTAGCAGAGCCTCATCATTGTCTGTGACATATACCTGACAACACGTATTAGCAGAGCCTCATCACTGTCTGTGACATATACCTGACAACACGTATTAGCAGAGCCTCATCATTGTCTGTGACATATACCTGACAACACGTATTAGCAGAGCCTCATCACTGTCTGTGACATATACCTGACAACACGTATTAGCAGAGCCTCATCACTGTCTGTGACATATACCTGACAACACGTATTAGCAGAGCCTCATCACTGTCTGTGACATATACCTGACAACACGTATTAGCAGAGCCTCATCACTGTCTGTGACATATACCTGACAACACGTATTAGCAGAGCCTCATCACTGTCTGTGACATATACCTGACAACACGTATTAGCAGAGCCTCATCATTGTCTGTGACATATACCTGACAACACGTATTAGCAGAGCCTCATCACTGTCTGTGACATATACCTGACAACACGTATTAGCAGAGCCTCATCATTGTCTGTGACATATACCTGACAACACGTATTAGCAGAGCCTCATCACTGTCTGTGACATATACCTGACAACACGTATTAGCAGAGCCTCATCACTGTCTGTGACATATACCTGACAACACGTATTAGCAGAGCCTCATGTGACAGATTTCCTGGTAGTTTTAGTATCTCATTAATCTTGATATAAACTAATCGTATTCGCCCCTTTTTTCTGTCGTATGCATGTGATTTGGAACAAATCGTGGCATGCTACCCACCAGTCTGTAAAATTACACGAGATGTGACATGAAAACTAAGTCGGCTTCCCAGGGTTGTCATTGTGGGTGAAATAAAGGTACTTTATGATGATCAATGGCTGATTACCTCAAAACAACCTTCAGAAATGGCATACATTTCCAAACTGACAAATAACCTGAAACAAACACCCTGCAATCTTTCTTTCTAGCAGTAGTTTTTTTCTTTTCTTCTAATTTAGCTACTGACGATAACTGACCTACTTTGACGAACATAAAGGATTGTGAGTAATATTTCAGTGGCTGGTTGCCAGTAAAAGGAAATAATTTATTTTAAACGGAACTCTCCACGTGGAAGCCCACTTTCCGTTTCCAAGTCGGAATGTCTCCTTCTGACAAATTAATCAATATCCATGTGGAATTACCGTGACTTTTCCCCTAGTTCAACGAGGCAGCAGTTTAAGCTGACAGTGACAGCGGATCAGACAGTTCTATCATTCAGGACGCCGACAGAGAAAACGTCAAAGCAAGTCTTGCGGATACTGAATTAAAAAATTGAAAATAATTCTAGGACAGAATGTCACACGGTCTGCAATAGTAAAGTACATTAAGAAAAGACTTAAACTTCCCTCAGATTCCAAGTAGGTGTTGCAATTACGGTACTCCAAAAGTTATTGATAGAAGGAACCAATAGAGATAAACGTAATAAGTACGTATAGCATTCACAACAGACACCAGCACATTTAAACATTGTACAACTATGTCATTCCTGTGATAAGTATTGTACATAGTAAACCAGAATTTTAATGGTAATAAATGTAGGCCTACACATTAAAATCACCCTATATTACCTTCTTCATGCATCTTGACATTATGCGTTATATATACATGTACATGAAAAGAAATGCTCAAATCTTCGACGTTAGTATGCACGTATTCATCTGTCTGCAGACAGTTTGCGGTAGATCGAGTGGATTCATGGCTAAAACGGATTAAACAATGGGCCTACTATCACCTTGACCAGTGAGGTCACTTGCAAAATCCACTAATCAGCTGCAGGTAACTGACAATGGTCCGTGGTTTCCTCGAACTCCGAATACCCTCTCCCAAAAACCTGAGCGCTGTGATATACAAATGAAAACTCTGAGTTCAAGTCCAGCTGTTGCTGGCTTCCTCTAGGGCCGAACGAGGGTAGGTCTGTCAGCAACCTGCCAATGGTCGTGGGTTTCACCCGGTCTTTGCCCTGGTATATGTGAAATATTCTTGCGTACGGCGTACCAATCAAAAAAAAAATATATATATATATATATATAAATGAAATAAATCTTGAACACGGCGTTGAGCACCTTATTTTGTACAGATACATTTAGTTGAGTACGCATTATTGTTGACATGAGAATCTCACCCATGCAACCAGTTCTCAGCAAAACGCATTTTTGTTTGGTCGCTGATAGTCACTTTAAGATAAGGAAAAGTATTGCTACACCGGATGTATATGTTTGGATATGATGACTAAATGACCATGGATACACATATGGTGAATGGTATTTAATGTTTTGTTCAGTGAGATTTTATGCGGTACTCACGAATATTTCACATATATGACGACGACTGATATTGTAGTGGGAGGAAAGAGTCTGGAAGAAACTATCGCGACTATCTGCAAATTACTGGCAGACTTTCAATCAGACAATCAGAGAGAAAGCCAGCCTGATCCGGAGTTGAACTCACAGCGATCGCTTTGGTGCAAGCACGCTAAACATAAGTCAGACCCCTGGTAAATGATAAACTTAAACATCATCTTGTGTGACATGATGTGAAATATCTGAAATGTTATCTGACGAAACACCCTTTTACCACGTCAACAACTAAATGTGTGCTGTGATGCAAAAAGGAAGACGTGTTTTTTTTTCATTACCATAAGTGGAGTCTGGCCAAATGTACGACATAGCACTGGGACTTTAGACCAGTCAATTTTCAAGCTAAGCTTCGCTTATAGCGTCCTCTTCATAAGTCATTTATTACGTAGACTAATACCAAAGTCCGTGCTAACAAGACTTGGCGACCTCCAGACGAATACCTCGTACCATTAATAGAACGTAATTTGAGTAATCGCACGATTTAACCACCATTTATTACTGATTGGTGGACACGTGAACAATGTGAAAGGCCTCCTGCCTTTCTTGAGAGTTCGCTCTTTCATCCGTTGCTCCGTTGCAGAGAGAAGTGCTGATTTGAACAACCTTTGAATAAGAGGAAACAAAGTTCCACAAATGGGGAAGACACCCATTCCTATAGCAACTAACAATGAAAACCGTTTGGTTTTATCGTATCAGCGCGACACAACGACCCAACGAGCCTCTCACCCTCTTCCACCGACAATAATGCTGGCCGTCGTAGTATAAGTGAAATATTCTTGACTACGGCATAAAAGGCCGATGAAATAAATAAATCAAATCAACTGTTTGTCGTCGTAATTCAGATTTCCAAATGAAAGGGTGAAAATCTTGAAGTCACTTAGAAAACTTACCTTTTTCTCCAATCACCTTTCCCTCGTTGGAAGTTGAATTTCTCTCACGGACGAAAATAACCAAATGCGTTTTTTCTTCACTTTTTGAATAAATCAACACTGTTCTTACCACAGCTGAAGGTAGTCTACAAACCGAAGAATACTAGCGTACTATTTCAAATTATGAAATATTTCACTGCCAAATATAGAATAAAATAGATTCGCACAGTGTGAATACGATTTGTAGGGTATTTATTTTTGGCTTTTGTCTTCATAATTAAATAGTATAATCAGCAACATTAGCATAATTAGCAACATTAGTCAATTTATAATGCTGCTGTGTTCACGCATATGTAGGTATGTTTTTTAAAATGAAAGACAGTATCTGAATAATGTTTATGTCCACTGAAAGAATACCATTCAAAGTATCTTAAACCAGCATTGAATATTTTTTTTAGATTTTTTCAAACCCAGTAAAAGTTTAGTGAAACTTCGTCATGACAGAGCTTCAGCGAGTCTCCATTATCGAAAGCAAGGTGACGTCATGTTTACTCTAGCTCTCGAACGATCAACTTATTGTATTATGTATTATTTGATGATTTGGCAATAATTGAAGAGTTTTCACTCCCTGAGTTAAAACAAGCTCTTTCAGCTAAGAAGGACTCTTCTCCTGGAGAAGACCATACAAGGTACTCAATGATTACGAACTTGTCAGATAAATGTCTGAACGTTTTGTTAGTTCTGTACAATTCTGTGTGGAATAAAATGTATCTCCCCTTAACATGGAAGAGGGCAATTGCCAAACCTGGAAAAAACACATCGTTTCCACCATCATACCGACCAACTGCACTGACGTCTTGCCCTTGTAAAGTCTTGGAGACTATGGTGAATCCCAGGTTGGCTTGGTTTCTGACCAAAAAACAACATTTATTCGCCCACCCAAAGCGGATTTCAAGCTAACAGAAGCACCACTGATCATATTATAACACTTGAGTCAACCTTTCTTAGATCCTTGGCCAATAAATAGTCCGTCTTTGCACTTTTCTTGGACATCGTGAGAGCTTATGATATGACATGGAAACACGGTTTCCATGTCATATGGAGACAGAAGCCGTAATCCTCATAAACAAGAGGTTACTACCTTCCATGTTGGTATATCTGAATGGTAGTGAGGTTAAGATTGTACAATAATTTCATTATTTGGGTGTTTTGTTTGACTCTAAACTTACTTTAAATGCTCATGTAAATTCCATTGCAGCAAAATCTCAGAAAGCTCTCAATCTGATGAGAGCTGTATCTGGGAAAGGTTGGGGCGCTGACACTTATTGTCTATTGTTAATGTATCGAGCGCTTATTCGGTCACGGTTAGATTATGGATGTAAAGCCTACGATTCTGCCCGTGCTTCAGTTACCGCTAAGCTTGACAGTATTTGACGTTCAGCGCTTCGTGTTAAAACGCTTAAAACAACTCCATTAAATGTACTTCAATATATATGTAATGAATGGCCTCTTTTTGTTCGAAAACATTTTCGATCACTGTAATTTGTTGTAGTTGATGGCTTCACATGGGAACTCAGCAACGGACATTTTCAGACCATCTTATTATGATATTCTGCTTGAAGGTACAAGAAGAAAAAGAGAGCCCTTTAGTGTACTAGCGAAATATATGTACGACACAATGCAGATCTCCGGCATTCAAATCTGGTACAATTTTATTCCTGCTTTCCTCCATGGAAGTTAAGTCTACCGAATATTTCACAAGTGTCACACAGAGAAGTGAAAAAGTCAGATAACTGCGAGTTTGTCTCCCTTTTCTCTAGAGATTATATTGCCTGAACGTGGAGCCACTATCTACAGGTTTTTACAGATGCCTCAAAGTGCCCGGATACTGACAAAACCGTTTGTGCATTTTGTGTCCCAGAAATTTCACCATAGTAAGGCGTTTAGACTTACGGATGCAGTATCGGTATTTACTGTTAAATTGACTGGGGCTCGTTGTGCGTTGCATTTTTTAGCAGATTTTAAGCCAGCAAGAGCCGTTATCTTCACGGGATTCTGTAAGTGCGATACTTGCTTTAAAGAAGTTTACGCCAAGAAAAGGTTCTCCAATCATTTTTGATATACTTCATTTATGTACCTGTTTATTCTACCAAGGTGTGGAAATCTGTTTTGAGTGGGTCCCAGGCCGTTCTATTACTTGCAGGTAATGAATGAGCGGACAAGCTAGCGAATCAAGCGCTGTCTTATTTACATATTGCTCAACATGTGTCTGTGTCTGTTTGGGAAGCAATATCTATATTTAAGTTTAAAGAATTTTGTTTCAATTTGGCAGGAAGACTGGGACACCTCCATTAAAGGGATGTATTTTTATAACGTTAATAATAGTGTTTCTAATTCTCACCTTGTTAGCCTTTCTTCCAGGCGAGCAGAAATCCTATGCAACAGATTGAGGACCGAGCACATTCAAACGAATTCTTATTTAAACAGACCCCCGAGAAGTCTGCTAGAGTCTTCCAAGATACAGTAAGCTTCCTGCCTCCGTTTGTTAGGAGAAAATTTAGAGTATAGTTCATTCTCATCTCCATGTTATAATGCATTAATGTGAACACTACTTGGTTTCAGCACTGATCGTGGCGTGCATCATTCATTAGCATGGAAACACCATTAAACCAACTACCACCAATCACCACGTTCAGGTTATTTCCTGTATAACAGTCCAAGCAGTAGCCTAGGGTAGATAAAAGCTATGGATTTCAGTGATGAAGGTGATAAATATAGTTTTCTTGGAAACGGGACACACTGGGAGGATATTTCTTCCACTACCTGAACTGTTGATACAGTAGGCCTACTATAATATTTACAAGGAGCTCCAGCGACCCTGTTTCAATAGCCTACCTGCTGATGCACGGCCGGGGTATTCCTGGTTCATGTCGTAGCCTCCGGAGGAGTTGCGCTTATGATTTTGACTCATTTTAATATTTAAAAAACTGGATTGTTATACTAGATTCATGCTCAAAGCAAATTCTGAAGCAAATGGAAACAAAGCTAAGCACCACCGGAGCTGCATGCTCTAGGCAGTCGACTGTCGCTGGGATTTATGCTTCTATTTTGTAGCAGTGGCTCCTAACATGAAAGCAGTGCTGAGGACGTGGACGTCAGGCTTGAACAAGGCGTTTCAATACTTTTACTGTATTTTATGAAAGTAAACAGTAAATACATTCCTTGTATGGTAGAAAGACGAAGGAGCAAAATTTAAATTCTTCAGTTGTAATATAATATTATCTCATATCATAAAATTTAATTGATTTTAAGCGTTGTCCGCTGAGATACCGTCTTGTCATTCCCATAAACCTTCGGCATCCCAAATGAATTTTGCACAAACTCTGATATTTAAGTAGAAACTGCTGACTGGCAAAAAATGTATTTGAGGAGATAAATGAGGCTTGGGCCGAGACGGAATATGCTACTGTCTGACATAATTTGTGATACCGTCGTTGAATATTTA
Organism: Liolophura sinensis; assembly: GCF_032854445.1. Classification (NCBI taxonomy): domain Eukaryota; kingdom Metazoa; phylum Mollusca; class Polyplacophora; order Chitonida; family Chitonidae; genus Liolophura; species Liolophura sinensis. The sequence continues at coordinate 23,496,291 of NC_088300.1, forward strand.
ACCCGTAAGAGATACAGACCTGTTCCAAAACACTTTGTGAAATGGCCTTTCGGCTACATGTAACTAAATCGTTGTAAACGATCCCAAATTGATGTCTTATGCAGAAGTCCTATGTTATCATATGTCACTTCATGGAGTGAATAGGTGCAGGCTGCGTCACAGCTTAAGCCGCGTAATCTGATAACAACGTGTTTGATTGGATAAAAATAATTCTCAAGATGGCTACCCCGACTCACACCAGTCATTTGTGCAGTACTCAAGAATATTTCACTTATACGACGGCGGCCAGCATTACGGTGAGAGGAAACCGGGCAGAGCCCGGGGGAAATCTACAACCATCCGCAGGTTGCTGGAAGACCTTCCCACGTACGGCCTACATGAATATGTAGCACAATAACTAAAGAACAAGTGTGTGAAAAATTGGAGTGATGCGATTTGTGCTTTTTGTTTTACCAAAAGACAAAACTAGGGTCAAAAGCAGATTTTGCAATTTTAAGACCTTTTCCTGCGGGCATTCCCTTTATAACAGGAATATGAGTACATGAACCAAAATCATTTCCACATATTTGGTGTCTAGTTAGGGAGAAATAAGTTATAACAAAGTTTTGTGTTTTTTTACGCAATCATATATTTATGAATCAAAAAAAAAGGAAATAATTTGGAAGTTCAGAGACAATACGCCATAATATTTCGTGGTTTCTAACGCATTGTCCCTGTTTATTCAATAGTAACATGCGTGCTTAGAAACCGTTGTGTGGTATAGGCTAACCAGTTCGATTCCTATAATTGCATACTCCGGCCGTAAGTGGGGAGGTCTGCCAGCAACCTGCGGATGGTCGTGGGTGTCCCCCCGGGCTATGCCCGTTTTCCACCCACCATTATGCTGGCCGCCGTCGTATAAGTGAAATATTCTTGAGTACGGCGTAAAACACCAATCAAATAAATAAATATATATAATTGCATATGTTTTTAGTGCTTAACAAAGTGAGGTAATGGAAGAGAGAATTAATTTGAACCACACAAGAAATTCTTATTTTATATTTCTTCACATATTGTCGAGCTATATGTTAGATAAGTGTAGATATATTATTTCAATTCTATACAGATTAGATACAGTATTCTACCAATGAAAGCTCAACCCTATTTATTTCAGCTAACAGCACATCGTAAAATAACACTGAGAAAGGGGGCATCTGTTTATCAATTTAGCTTCGTAATAAATGTCTTTTAAGGACACTCTCATATATTCACGTAATAAAAAACTTGTTTCAAATGAGGAAAAGGATATTATCCTATCCACGAATATTTTTGTGTGGCCTGTTTCATCTGCTACACTAACAACTCCAACTGCTTACCGGGAAAGGCATTGCGTCATTTCACCTGTCACTGTGAGCAGGTTAACAATCGACCTGAGCGACAGAGGAATGATTTCTATCTGGTGTCATCCAATATGATGAACGTCTGCTATCATACTCGATTCCACACGAGCTCAGACTGAATTCACGAAATGAACGATGTTAACAGTTATAGTTACAATATTAAATATGTTGACAAAGATCTAAATTATCCTACAAAATGTAAACATTTATATCGTCATTTGGTTTTAATTCATGTGGCCCTTTTTACTAAAATTAATCGCTTTAATGGGGGATAAAAATTAGGCGAATTCCCTTCGGGAAACTCAGCGCAAGGCCTCCCTGTGCCTGTTTAGCATTTGCTTTATGATACCAGTACAGTGTGTTGTCAGCAATTAGCCTCATACAGTACTCATATGAAATGCCATGGTATCACTAACACAGGTGGCACAAATTGCCGCTCGCCAGACTCTGCATTACAGAGCGTTTGGAGCAAATATTCGAGGTTACTGACTACTCAGCGGCTGACAACACGACATGTTTAGTCACACGATCATATTAGGCCCTCCAATACCCTTACGAACACCCTTCGAGAAATCTCCTGACGACAAACACACTCCTGGTGGAATCAACATGGCTTTTCCATTTTGAAACTCTAAGCAATTTTCAGCCGGTCTTTTCATTCTCGTTTGATTCTCACCATGTCTAATGGTCAACGACCGTAGCGTGCCCCACAATTCGCGGTAAACAGACATACTTTACTTCAGGGATACTGCGTGATTTATTTTCTGGAAAATTTGATCTCAGTTTTAATCTAAATGACACGTCACAATAATGGTATCCCTGTACTAAAGACAGAACGCATGATGATTTATCCCCCCACCCACCCCCCCATACCCCAACCCCGCCACACCACACCACTCCATTTCGGGATCATTTCTGGTTTGATTAATATCTCAATTTGTTAAAAGAAATCGACTGATAAATGTACGAGTCTCTTTTGGACAGCATTGTGGTTGATAAAAGTTCACATTCTTCCACGTTTCCATCTGGTATTTCAAAATTGAAGATGATGTGTTTAGGTGTATGATATGTGTCTATCTATATAACGGTGATATGGGACAGCATGGGGTTGGTAAGTTATCGTTTTTGTAGTGCATTGTGAGACAAACCAGCCCAACGTTGGGTGATAATGGTGAAGTTACATTTAACGCCATTCAATTAAGACAATTTGCAAAGGTACTTTTTTGTGGTATTAATGCCATCAAATATTGGCTCTCCTTGGCTCATTAATGTAATACGAACGTCGACTGTTGATTAAGCATGATGAAATAAACCGACTGCAGCCTTAAATCAGCTATTTAATGTACCTGGTTGTGTGAGGTGGTGTCCTCCAAGCTTTATTTGTTTTCATTTCCCTCCAAAGCTTATCCCTGTCATATGAAAAAAATAATTTGAAGAGAGGAATAGATATAATTTCAATCAAATAAATAAATAAATACATACACGAAGAGAATATAAGTTAATCCTATACTTATAAAACACCAGCTCATGCTGCCTTCCTCTCCGGCCGTACGTGGGAAGGTCTGTCAGCAACCTGCGGATGGTCGTGGGTTTCCCCCGGGCTCTGCCCGGTTTCCACCCACCATAATGCTGGTCGCCGTCGTATAAGTGAAATATTCTTGAGTACGGCGTAAAACACCAATCAAAAAAAAAAAAACTTATAAAACACAATTTGTTAAAATCTAAATTTAAATGTTTAAATTTGTTAAAACTCCGCCCCAAATAACCAGGTTTAGCAGTTTACTCTTGAAATTTTCACACCTAAACCTGATGTGTACATCCCCTACGTATATCCACAGGGAGGTATATGCCTTTAACTTCTTTTGATTGTTGAGTATAGCCACAGCGAAATATTTTTAAGTCACACTATGACGGTCTGTGTTATGTGTGGTAGGAACTGATGTACCTGCAATAGATCACCAACATTTTTGAAAGTGTCTAACAAGGATTCCATTGTCTGAAATTCACTGGAATCCAACGCTATATATTGGCAGTCTTCACTGAGAGACTACCAAAATTAGACTGCACAAATGGCCTCACGAGCGCAGTCTTCTCACTTATTGTCACCAATCAACAGGAGAGAATCTCTAGATTTCCCGTCGAACGTCGGAATTGAGACTACGTCGTGTGTGCCAGAGCTTAGGGATTTGCGAATCACTTCCCATAAGCAGAAATTAGACAAACCAATGTGATATATACGTGTACAACAACCAATTTCTTCAATGCCAGTTTACATTTCTGCTTTTACTCTACTCTGTTCCTTCTATAACGATAAATCAGATGTGAAATGGCGTGACAAACCGTCAAGAATGAAACATAAATGAATGGTGATCCACATCAATATACCAACCTTTATGATTGATATAATTTATTTGACTATAATCCCTGTGTGCTTAGTATCAGGTGAGAGCAATGAACGAACCATGGTGAGTTTTCATGTCTTATTTTGTAAAGAAACCTCTCACTTTAAATGCATATACAACCACTATGGCGGCTTGAGTTGAGCTATGCCTTAAGACTGGTGCTCTTTGCCATGAAGTGCCCACCAGTTTTGCACATCAGTTTGCAGGTGATTTATGTCTCAGTGTCTTTAGCTGCAGTTGTGTACAGCTGCAACGTCGAATTGCGATTCGGGGATTAAATCTACATACTGGAAAAATGCCCATCCATTTCAGCTAATGTTTATTGGACATGTTAACGGCTTTATGCATCAAACTCATGTTCATGTTCTATTTATCATCTGTCAGCATTCTGTGACGTCAATGGCAACCGCATTTCAAACGTACTATTTTACACAAATCAACATGTAAACCAAGCAAGGAAGTAAAGCACGCCTTGTGGTGTTATTACACACTGCAATGTGGCTGCAACGGCAGCTGTAAAACACCTGGCATTTATCATGTCTAGGCCTGATGGCAACCCTTTAACACCTGGGAAGCGCAAGCACTTCTTAAGAAGACATAAGTTGTTAGGGAAAAAATTGTTATACACATGGTGTAAAAAATGGATATATATTTATTACATTGTTTTCTGCATTATTAAACCGTTTTAATCAATTTTATGCCCTAGTGAAATAAAAATGAGTTGGATAGAACCAAACATGTCAGAGCACAAAAAGCTTATAACAGAGCGAGTAACACCGGATCTGCAAGAACAGTGTCGAATACAGGTTGGCAAAATGTTACAACAGAGCGAGTAATACCGGATCAGTAAAAACAGTGTCAAATACAGGTTGGCAAAAAGTTACAAGTAATCAGCGAGATCCAAGCGACCCCCGTGAGTCAATGCTCGTGACAAACATCAAAGGAGCAAAATGTCCCGCACATCTGGAATATCAAGGGATGGATCGCAGCTGGATTGCAGCAAATTGCCAGATTTTGCTAGAATGGTGTTCTGCATGATTTGACTTTTCTGTTCAAATGGAACGTTTGGACATTGATGAAAACACGTGGTTTCCTTTGATATTTTCCTGTCTCGTTTATCCTCACAATATTTTCTTTTCCTTAAAATATATAACCCGTGTCCTTTTGTTCTTTGTCTCACCTATTGTTTACCCATAATGCAGCCTTTTGTCCGTGCTCGGCAGTTGCTAACTTAATTCGTCAAACCGTTAAATATTAATCAGTAGTATATAGTCTCTTGGGTATGTTATAAACACAGATATAACCGGTGTAGGGTGGCTACTGGTTATAAACTCCAGCTAGATGGGGGCCGTTATGAGAGATATTGGCAGATTTAGTAGAATGGAGTGTAGAAGAAAAACAATGTACACCATAACAATTCCTGTTGGCAATTAGAGCTGTGAGACTGTGCCGGACTGACTCGCTGTTTACGGGCTAACATTGACCAGCTCGATGGCAGGATATTGTAGATTAGGCTCTTTCATATTGTCTGCGTATCAAATATTGGAAATTCTACACGGCTGTCATATGCGGGTCCGTGTCCAAATATACATAGTGAATAGAGAGCACCCTTCAAACAACATCGAGTGTGTCACCCAACATGCCGACTTGTATGTTTACCTCCCCGAAGAATACTCCGTCTTGTTGTTTATTAGTGGAAATAAAAATGGACTTAAACGTGCTTACGACTGAGGTTTGGTTTTATGATTTATATACAGGCCGAGATAAAATATAATGATTTTTTTTCAGTCAGAAAGATGCTACATGTTATTCGCATAATTCATAATCACTATCGTCATTCTACAAATCTTTTACATCTCTACGTGTACGTCAATCAACAATAAGAAACGATTTTACTTTGGCATATATAGGTCAACTGGTCAGACTGACGTTGACTGGCATAAGATTCAAGACCTCTGGGAAAGTTGAAGGGAAAGGCAACATGCTGTTTTTTCCACTTTTTCTTCATTTTTCGGGGAAGAATAGACTTTAACACCTTCTTAATGGTGATTGTTGTGTAAATATGATGCCGCTGAACCTTGTTTCATGCCGAGTCAAAGGCATTTGAGGTCCAATGGTTAACAATACCAGACATTGTTGTTTGGAATCTGCATCTTGAGTACAATAACACTGACCCTATGATCTGGTTTGTTGACATAACGGCTTGTTCTACCAAAACCAGTGATCAATCAATGTGGATAAGGGGGTAAACTAAGATAAGATAGATTCAATATATTTTACTTTTAAAACTGGAGTAAAATAAATTTTTCAACCCGACTATCTGTTTCGGGACCAACACGAAGCTTGTAGTTCGAAAAGTGAATAAACCCTTTTGAACAAACTATGTGACCAATGGCAGACGGGAAAAAGCTTACACTGTATAACGCCAACATTCTGTGAAAATGTTCGGCACATGTAAATGAGGCCATAGTTAACATCTCAACCTAAATGTGTTTGTTGGTGATTAAATCGGATTGCTAAGAGGTCGACTTCCTTCAGTAAACCCAGCACAAGTCCTCCCCATGTATGTGTAGGACTTGCGTCATTCTACCGGTACAGTGTGTTATCAGCAAGCGCCACACACAGCTCTCATGTCAAATGCTTTGGTTTCACGGACACAGCTGCCACAAATTGCCACCTGCTATACTCTCCGTTGCAGACTCTCACGGGCTTCTTTCGTCATATGACCATTTTAAGCCCTGCACTACCCTTAAGAGTATCCTTGATGCAAGCCCCTGACGACAAACACACCTCTTGTGGAATGAACATGGCTTTTCCATTTTGGCACCATGTTCAATTTTTGGCCTGCCTTTCGACTGTATTTTGGTTCCCGTTTATGTCTCAGAATCAACAAATATTGCGTGCTGCCAAATATGTCCTAACGAGACTGATTTTGTGGTGATAATATGGGTTCCTACACTGGTTCGTCGATAGGGATACTCTCATTTTTACAACAAAACGGAATGTCACGCGACAGTAGTAGTAGGCCTATCCCTGTCACGAATGCAGAACACACGATGATTTATCACCGCTCTCCTCTTTCTCGGTTAGCTTGTTTAATATTTTACCATGTCATAAGCAATCGACTGATAAATGTACGAGTCCCTTCACAACATCTCGAATGATACATTTTCAGATTCTTTCTATGTTTTTCTATGCCTAGTGTTCAAAATATTACATATTTAGGCTGCAGGAATAAAATCTTGTAAAACAGCATCGAGAAGTTCAACTATCGTCTATCACTGTGACTACTGGAGCAATTGACAACATAACAGAGTAATATTAGCTGAAATTCCTAAGGTAGTTCACTGAAAGACGATTTGGAAAGGTATTTTATTAACATTGTTTGTTACACAATGTATTTGCCCTCGTTGGCTCAGTAATGTAATTCTTGTTTTCACTATTGTCAGCCAACTGTAATTTTAGATCAGGAGGTATATCATATATACTTAGTTGATTTGCTGGTAGGCTGTACTCAGTTTCTACAACTTATAGCTGTCATTTGAATAACGTATTCTTAAATGAGCAGCAGAACCCCTGTAAATTAGGCAAATAATAAGTAACGAAAATAAATAAATAAATATTAGATCGAAAAGAATGAGATAATTTTGCCGTGATAATGTTATGAAACAAATCGAGCAAGTGCATAACACATTCCGAATGGCCACTTGTAACATGTACTTACACAAAATTCACCCACTATCGTCATCTGTACATCCTCAGGGTAAACTCTGTTGTGTAGGCTTGGATAGAGCCTGCACTTCGATGAACAAAAGGTGTGTTTTAGATGATGTGCATGAAGACATTTTGTAAAATGTTTCCTCAAGAGACACAGATTTGCAGATATATTGTGGACCAAACATGACTACTGGAAGGTGTATATGTTGCAAACAACCAACTGATATCATTGCCTAAAAACTCGAGAAGTAGTTTTTGATTTTGCATCTTGTCAGCCATGATGGACAGAGTGAGTAGGCTGGTCCGGGGCTTTACGACACATATGGACGCTAGGGGATGTGTATTGTATCACTTTTCATGCATTCCGTGAGGATTTGCCATTATTCAGCCTGCGGTTATCAAGAATACGACGTGGTAAAAATCGTTGTCAGATTCCTTCAAAAGAGAATACTTTGCTAGCTATTATGATTTCTCCAAGTCATTCATTTACCATTAACCTCTGATGATTGGTGTTATTTGAGAGCAATGAACAAGTAATGGTAAGTATTGGCGTCAAATTCGCATACCACATTTTACACATACTAATATGTAAAGAAAACCAGTAAGTACAGAATGTCTTTTGGTAGAATTGCATACTGCAATGAGCCTTTCTCAGCGGCCAAACATCTGGCATTAATCATGTCTAAGCCTATATGGGTCCATTCAGGTAATGCAAAAGCCACGTATTTCTTATGAATATCTAACCTGTCGACAATAGTACGTTTAGCCATTGTGGATGCTAATGAAATGTGGATATAATTTATTAAAATATTCTTTTCTCTTTTTTTCACGGTTTTGTATGGTATTCAAATAAACAGTAAGATTATCGGTTAAGTGAAATGTGGCTACAATTTATTAAAATGTTCTTTTCTCTTTTTTTGCACGGTTTCGTACTTTATTCAAATTTTCGGGTCAAGTGGGTATACTTGACAAACATGTGCGACAACATTCCCTCTCCATAATACCAGGAAATAGATGAGTGAGTGAGTGAGCGCTTGGGGTTTAACGTCGTACTTAACAAGTTTTCAGTCATATGACGACGAAGGAGCCCTTAGAGTAAATGTAATGTGCCTCCTTGTTACAGGGTGGATTTCCACTGCTCTTTTATCTAGGGCTGCATTATTGAGACGCCTTACGGAATGCAAGTAAGCCGCACCGCCCGAGCCATTATACTGATTTGGGTCAACCAGTCGTTGCATTATCCCCTTCATGCTAAACCCCAAGCGAGGAAGCTGCAACTTCCTCTTTTACATAGATGTGTGACCCGAGCAAGGGTTGACCCTGGATCCACCGTCCTCGAAGCGGACACAGAAAACGGGTTTGCTGAAACTTGTCAGCTTCGCGCGTGCCGCTATGGTAGATATTGATCTGATTCTGAAGCACAAAGACAATATAATGTGTATGATTGAAAAAGGCAAATAAATATCTGAGCATATTACTTTTGCTGCCGACAGAACAATTAAATGTACACAGACGCAGGGGGTCAATTGTAGGATACAGGCTGTATTCAGACAACAGATCTGACGTGAAACGAACTTAGACGCCACTATGATGCTTCTGCGAAAGCACATTCACTTTGTCATCACACACCCACAAGTAATAATAATGTAGTAGTAGAGAATGTCCAGATGGTATTTATTATTCCGATATAAACATATGTAAGCAAAGGGTCTGTGTAATACTGACGACATCTTAGCTGCAGAATAGAGGGCTAATATATAGCCCTTTCAAATTCCTTTGAATTAGTTTGCCTATATGATATTTGTCGATCTCTCTCGTTGCTGACAACAGCTTGTAATTCATGCCATATCGCTGTATTCGTCCAGGGAGTTAATATAACAAAGAGTCCATTATGTAGATTTAATAGGTAAACAGCCATTAAATTGTTCACTGCCCTTTAGCCAGTTGCCCTTACCTCGCCAGCAATAGTTCGTCCTTGGTAATTATATGATATTTTCAGACAGAGTTACTGAAAATTTTGATATACATCATTGTAACAATTTAAGGTCAAACAAACAATGCATCTGAAAGCATGGGGGAACGGGTACTGAACACTAGTTACTAACAATGGATACTGACTACTAGTTGTTAACAAGGGATACTAAATACAAGTTGTTACTAGTTATTACAAGAATGTGATATAACAACATGATTTTTCTGTCCTGCAAGTTTCTTTCTCGTATCTAACCTCCCACTAACTGTCCCGTTAGAGATAACCGGCGCCATTGCCCCCTGAGAATCTGAATTGACGATAAACAACATATCACCTGGTGAGTTTTACGCTTAAATCTGCCAAAACGACGAATACACCTGCGCAAAAGTAAAACAGGAATCCCATATCACGAATATATACAGGTGAAGTTGTGTACATTTATCAGCTGGAATTTACTATTCCTATATAAAAAATAGACACAAAATCTTAATCTTTATAATGCAAGTGCCTCAGCATAAACAGTTGATATATATACGTGGTGTAATCTATATACGTGGAAACAGACATCAATACTCCAGCCCTCAACCAAAATAGATATTCCGGGGAGATCATTGTAAGCATTTACGAAAAACGACGCTTAGCACAACCCCTAAAGAACCAAGAAAAAGTATATAGTGCTAAATTAAAATGGATATCATGAAAAGAGTGAGTGAGTGAGTGAGTGCTTGGGGTTTAACGTCGTACTTAACAATTTTTCAGTCGTATGACGACGACTGGGTCCTTCGAGTGCATGTGCGTGTAATGTGCCTCCTAGTTGCAGGACGGATTTCCACCGCTCTTTTATCTAATGCTGCTTCACTGAGACGAATTACCGAAGGCAAGAAAGCTGCCCCACCCAAGTCATTATACTGATACGGGTCAACCGGTCATTGCACTATCGCCTTTATGCTGAACACCAAAAGAGGAAGCTACAACTTCCTCTTTTAAAGTCTTAGGCGTTACCCGACCAAGGTTTGACCCTGGATCTACCGCTGAAAGACGCAAAGAATGTTCAGGCGAATGAATGAGATCAGTATCCCAATCGTGCGGTTTGCTAGCATATTATGAGGGTATGATATAGCATTTAATGGAGAATTATTGATATCAGTAAACCATTTATTTATTGATTGATTATTCATTTATCTATATCAATAATGGATTATCTATATCGATAATTGATTTATTAATAAATGAATATTTTATTAATCGATGAAATATTAATATCAGTAAATGAAATAGCGATATCCTTAAATGAATTAACGATATCGGTAAGCGAATGAATGATTTGGATAAATCCCACTACATGTATTTATCGATATCGATAATTCTGTCTTTGAACCCAAAGTTCAAACACTTTAGTGGAACCAAGTAAAGGAATGAAATTTGCATACTGTTCTACAGGTATTACACTAGTACCAGTATCACTCATGCTACCTTGTAGGCGCTATAAGCCCTGCACGGACAGCTGCATTAAACCACTAAACCACTGCAGACAACAGTTTTCGATGATGTTTGAAAGACGCAAAGAATGTTCCAGGCGAATGAATAAGATCAGTATCCCAATCGTGTAGGGTGCTAGCATATTATGAGGGTATGATATAGCATACAGCATATAATTATCGATATCAATAAATCATTTATTTATTGATTGATTATTCATTTATCTTTATCGATAATGGATATCATATTATTATATAAATGATTTATCGATATCGAAAAATATTTTATTAATAAATGAAGTAATAATATCAGTAAATGAATGAGCGATTTGTATACTTATCGATATAGATAATTCTGTCTTTTTAGATTACCGATAATAGCTGCTCCTTACTGATATCTCGTAATATTTTGAACCCGAAGTTCAAACACTTTAGCGGAACCAAGTAAAAGGAATGAAATTTGCATACTGTTCTACAGTTATTATACTAGTACCTGTATCACTCGTGCTGTCTTGTCGGCGCTGTAAGCTCTGCACGGACAGCTGCATTAAAGCACTGACCTAGTTGAGACGAACCTGATTCTGCTGCCTTGTTTCCTCGTTGGCTTACTCTGCTACGCCATTCACTGTAAATACAGGTATTTTCTCTCTACTTTTCTTTCGAAGTAACGAAGAAAGAGTAGTCATTTCCATAGAAACCATCAGAAAGCACTATTTGTAGATACCAGTAAATCATATATCAATCATTTATTCATTACATCAAAATATATTTCCTAGTTACACTGTAATTCATTGTGTTCATATATCCAACATGGCGATCTAATCCAACACGATGAATATCGTCACCCAAACCTTTCGGTTATGCGGAATTAGACACAGTCATGAAGCACAGTGCTAAAGATTCTGGATGCGCTGTCCACATTTACCTACAACAAAATTATACACATTGTAAAACTTAAAAACTTAGAATCGTCATGTATCCAGCATTTATCGAAGCGTGTCATCCATATGTCCGCACAAATCGGGTATAGCGGTACATGAACTGTGTTGGATAAAAATCCCAAAATACATTTTATGATGACGGAAAAAATATGCTAGTATAGTACACGATCTGGATACAGATTAAATGTATACTTTCAAAGAATATTCGTTGTATATATTCGGCATTATTGATTGAAAACTGTTCACTTCTTCTCTTTACATGAAGCCCAAAATTTCTTATTTTATATTTGGTGGTTTTTGCTAAATGTTGTTCTAGAAATTGGCCTAATGATTTCACCTCGAACGCGTATTGTTGTTGATGATTTATATCCGAATGTCTGTTTCGATGCCTAGGTTTTACATTTCTCTAGTTTTGTTTTGTCGTCATGATATTTGTTTTATTGGTCGAGCCTTTAAAATTCTTACTGGTAATATCTAGTCTCTCGTCTATGACTAGGGCGAGGCACTAAACAGATATAATTGTTCTAGTGTGGTTGCTGGTTAGAAGTGTCAGTTAAGGGGGATTTTGGGAGATTTAGTAGAAGTGATTCTACTGCAGAAAAACAATGTGCGCCATAACAGTTACTGGTGGGAAATAGAGCCATGACTGCTAGTTTTAATAGCTACCAATGGAGGAGTTTTGTTGGATGATTTTGTAGATTATACTCTACATTCCGGATATAATCCTCTGTTTAAAAACTTATGTAACAATTGTTTCGTTAAAATGAAGTCCTCCCTAAGCCTAAGCTTAAACAGTGTGGAGAAAGGGTTAATATTGTCGGGGGGGGGGGGGTGAGCTGCAACAGGATACATTGCAATACATTGACCTTTGCTACATCAGAAATAACAATTTTAATGATTTGAAATTTTGACTTAAGTCTAAGATACTCCTTTATTGAGGATGTAGCTTTTTGTCCACCAAACAGCCAGAGAGTGTATACTGGATTAACTTTTTCCAACATCGATTGAGTGAGTGTTTGGGGTTTAACGTCCAACATTAAAGATGTCAAGATTGTTATATGATATCCGATGATTTGGGGTGTCATTTTCCGTCCTCGTTTCCGTTGACATTATTTCACTTCTACTCAATAAATGTAGATCATCTTATTTTTATTTCCTTTTCGTAGTCCTTCTTCATCCTGTATGCCACATTCACCCTCTTTTGTCCGAGCCAGACGGTTGTTTATAGATGTTAGTTCGCTTAAGAGACGAACTGTTGGACTGAGTCATAAGCAAAGCTTTAGCATACTCTATACATTACCGTAATGAGTCATACCTACTGGCTTTGTCCTACGTTCCCCATGATTTATACACTTAATTACGACTTGAGCCACTAAATAGAAATGAAAGCCATACAGGCGTTATATTTTTTATACTTTGCTTATGTATTTATCGTGCTTTGTGGTCGTTTTTTATTTTATTTTATGTGTTATGTTGCAAAATTGGAATAATTCAGGTTTCAGGCATTTTACTTAGTGCTACCGTCTTGTGCATATGCTAGATGACTTCAAAGGGAATCTTATTATTATAAAAAAAGCCATGATCTGAGCTAAAGCTATGGTCGCTACTGTTTGACGTTGATTTAGTCTACAAAGGAAGTTGATTTCGTGACAGTTAAGTGTAGGTTACAGGCTATGTTTTCAGAAGATCCAAGATAAAAGAAATTTAGCCCCGGCCAACATACCAGATGTTTTATAAAATATAAAGGGATCTTATTAGCTGATAACAACACTTGGTCTACAAACGCACGAAGAAAAAAGTATAGTAAATATCTAGTTGTCCAAATTTACCAGGTGTGTAATTATTATTCTGGGCAGAGGAGGTAGAAGCGAAATCTCACAACGACATTTTAACCGAAGAGCATGCAGGCAGTTTATATTTGAAGCAAGATTTTTTTCCTAGTATGATATTTGTCTGTAGGGGAGTTTGAACAAGTTGGAATAGTATAAGTGCTCTTTTATGAGTCAAATCGAATGATGCTCATCCGCATAAGCCTATATACTGTCTCCTGGCGAGGACACAAAGACAGCTGTGGCTGTTCTGGGGTGGCGACTGACTATTAAGTGCCAGCTTGGCTGGTGCCGTTATGGGATATATTGGCAGATTTTGCAGAGGCGATTGCCACGGAAAGACGATATATGCCATAACACGTATTTCTGGGGAGTAAAGCTGAGACAATGTGTGGAGCAAACTCACGATTTACAAGCTAGCATTATCCGAATTTGGCGGCTGTATGAGTACTACAGATATACACCCTACGATGCGATGTCTAAGATAATGCCGATATGCTAGCGATTGTCCTTTGGAATTAGCGTCCTGAGTAGAGTGGCATCAACCCTCTGAGGGAATGTGTTATCGATAGCTCGGCTTGTTTTCCCGGCCCCGCGATCACGAAGCAATCCTGAACTTAAGTCAAAATTTCAAGGTCAAAATATTGCTTGATAACTTAATTTCGGAGTAAGTTATTGTACAATAAATTTCAGCTAAGATAACGGAAAGGAACATATCAAATTTAATGATTTAATGACTTACGTCTAAGATCATTTCGCAGTCCCTGGGGCTTGAAGCCTGGATAGAGGCAGTGCGGAGATGACTAGTTAATCGTAAGTCTATATGGTTGTAGAATGAGATTCATTTATATGATTGGTGTTTTACGCCGCACTCAAGAATATTTCACTTATACGACGGCCGTGGAAACCGGGTAGAGCCCGAAGGAACCCTATGCTCATCCTCAGGTTGCTGGAAGACCTTCCCACGTACAGCCGGAGAGAAAGTCAGCATGAGCTGGACGAACTCACAGCGACCGCATTGGTGAGCTAGCGCGCTAACCAACTGAGCTACGGAGACCCCCGGGGCCCGTTCTATATATGTGTGTAAAAACATATGAGTAACCGTTGGTGAATGTGAGACGTTGCCGATTTATGTTCTCGATTACAGAACACAGGTGTTCACAGTTTATATCCTTGGAAAATACATCTCCAAAGCAGACACCCTCAATGCCTGTGCCCACCGGCCACCAGACATTTGGCAAACCCACCAACACTATTACCACTGGAACTGTCTCAAAACGTCACAAAACCATGTGGATAGTCTGCATCTCGATTGCTTACATTATCTTACAGAGTATGCGTAAGGATACCAGTATCGGAGAGTAAAGATGAGAAACAACTGGCTTGTTCAACTCTCAGATCAGGATCACACAAGATCAAACAAAGAAACACGAAGACGACTGAATAAGTTCAGTACATATATTTGAACAAAACAGACAAATAACGCAACTGACAATAATATACAGAACAACACCAATAATCCAAAAAAAAAATATAGCAAGTGGCGAAACACAAGCTGCTCTCAAGTGGGCTTGAGTAAATGACTGCGAGCTTCACAACTCCGTCGCTCATATTTATAGACTGACGTACAGAAAATTCGAGATGGTTTGATCGTAAAGATGTTTACAACACCGATCCATTTTTTCAGCAGGTATACCCTATTTACAATGACAGGAAATAAACACGGAAGCCTCGAGAACACTCCACTGAATTACGGTGCAGGCTATAACGTACACAAACGGGAAATGTGACCCGGTAAATGTCAAAAAAAATATAATTCAATATTTAAAGAAGGTGTTCGTAACAGTAAGTGTAAAGTGAGAGTTTAATGACGTTTAAGTCATCATGCTATTGGGTGTGTAATTTGTTACTACATGTATTCAAGCATTTAGACAGTTAGAATAAAACCTTAAAGGAGAAGAAAACTTAAATATCAAACAAATACCATTGAAAAGAGCATGCATTTCCTCGCAGGTGCATGTCATAAACAAAATTCAAATATGTACATTAAGTTGATAAATTATAAATAAAGTCAGCGCCAAAATCCGCTGTGAGTGACTCCATTTTGCCTAAGAACTAGTCCTGAAGTCTTCTGTGTTAGGAGGAGAAATGCCGTCGGAAACCGCCGAAGTGCAGTTCGTACATTTTCGATAGAACTCTTCTTCTTAGAAGGTAGCGAACAGTACAGTTCGTTTTCCGCTTGACGATCGGGAAACCAGAATGTTGGACGTAGAATCCGAGTTTACACGAACAAACTGGCAGTTTTAACGACTCTCACTGGCTAAGTGGCAACACACCCCCAGCATAAATTACAGGGTGTTAAAGATGGAGGACGCAATGAACTCAGCGATTTATGCAAGCTTTGCCGTTTTCAGACTTTACTTCTATGGCGAGGAAAAATCGCAAAATTGTGCAGCTGGCACCACCAGAATGAAAAAAATGTGCTCTTTTCAGCCTATAGCGTCATTGTTTTAAGTTTTCTTCTCCTTTAATATGATGCCGCATTTCACCGGTAACGTGTGACCAATTACCAACAATCCCACTGCTCTTGTTGTACTCTCTATGCCGTAAGTCTTTTAAAATTTGTCGTAAGTGAAATAATCAGGTCTTCATGGTCGTCCTCCAAGAATCTGAATGTCGTTAGCGCGGAATTTCAATAACCCGCGGATCAAATTGCCATCAGATTTCTAGTAATTTTCCAAAAAGTGAGAACGTTAACGCTTAGTACTATCATTTAACCCCAACCATTGAATGCACTGGTTACTATACGTTGCCTAACTCGTGAGAAGCAGCCATAAAAATTTTGACAGATTATAGACTGAGGTGATTTTCGACCTAAGCACGCAGTTAAGACCAGCTGGCTCAGATGTTGTCCATTTTACAAAATCAGGGTCCAGCGAGTAGCGCTAGTGATATGAAAGTGTTTCACTTGGACGCGCTAGTCTCCTGTAGGAATCCCAAATAATTAGTGGTCAGTTCGGGACCGTTTACTGCTTAACCGTCTGTAAATGACCAGCTGAACGAGTAGGCAATATTAACCTCGTTATGGGTATAGAATGAAATAGACATCTTCGACAGTTTAGTGCATGGCTAAAAAGGAAACGGATTCAGATGAAGTGCTGATTGAACTGGTAGTGACGCGTCGTAATTAAATTACATTGCATGACATAATCCAGAAATGTTTTTATATGTTAGCTACTTTTTCCAGATATAACGACCAAAGGCATGAAAAGTAAAATTCCGGCATTCACGGGAACTTAGTACGCGATTCAGCTGTATAAACTTGCTGTGCAGAGTTGGTCCCAGTTGAAGATGGCCTGAAGGTCGGCACACACGCGATTCAACCTAACTAAGCTGTTCATATGGCCTTGGTCCCAGTCGCTGTTGGCCATATGACTATAAAACTGACCACATAAACTTGACATAAACTTAGTGGCAAGTCGGTAGATAGCATACACGACCGACGTAAGCGTCCAGTTAAGTTGAGCTGGGTCTTAAGCTGCCGTCATTGCAAACTACCAGTATCACGATTCTAGCCATAACTTACACGCTCTTGCACAAATGGATTTTAAGCTAAGGCAGTCGTAACTTACAATCAAATATTACAATCGGGTCGACCCTGTTTTGTTTATTTATTTATTTACTTGATTGGTGTTTTACGCCGTACTCAAGAATATTTCACTTATACGACGGCGGCCAGCATTATGGTGGGGGAAACCGGGCAGAGCCCGGCGGAAACCCACGACCATCCGCAGGTTGCTTGCAGACCTTCCCACTTACGGCCGGAGAGGAAGCCAGCATGAGCTGGACTTGAACTCACAGCGACCCTGTTTTGGCCTAAATATTTACAATCGCCCCAAATTCAACTTTAAGAACAAATACTTGCCCTAGGCAAACTGTTGAAAAATTTTTAACTAGACGTGCAAAGATGTACAATTTAATTGTCACAAAGGATGCTTAAAAAAATAAATTCCACACGTTGTTGTTGTTAGCTGCTAAATGATTATAATGTAGGACTCTTTTTTTTTTTAAATGAGTGAGTGAGTGCTTGGGGTTTAACGTCGTACTCAACAATTTTTCAGTCATATGACGACGAAGGAATCATTAGGGTGCATGCACGTGTAATGTGCCTCCTTGTTGCAGGACGGATTTCCACCGCTCTTTTATTTAGTGCTGCATCACTGAGACGACTTACCGAAGGCAAGTAAGCCGCCCCGCCCGAGCCATTATACTGATACGGGTCAACCAGTCGTTGCACTATTCCCTTCATGCTGAACGCCAAGCGAGGAAGTTACAACTTCCTCTTTTAAAGTCTTAGGTGTGACTCGACCAAGGATTGATCCTGGATCTACCGGTCCCGAAGCGGACGCTCTACCAACTGTGCTATCCGGGCCGGTCTTTTTTTAAATGAAGACATCAAAAAGTTATCGACTGGTACATTTTCTGTTTATACAGACCACCATTATGTACGAGTCAACTTCGACATACGATCGCCATTGTAACTACGAAAAGTTGTAACCATCAGACAGTTGCTTTAGGCATGTGACGTAACTTACTTTAGCAGTCATTTGTAAACTTAATCGTACGGTTTACAATCGATTGCAGCTACTATGTCTTTATGTAAGTTGACCCAGAGCAGGGACGAAAGTGTGATAGTTGGCAAATGGTCATAAGCAACAGGTGCAATCGGGCCTCTTGCCCGTTTACCTGGGTTATGCTTCTTTTTTAACTGTTCAGGTTTAAACAGTAGCAACTCCCTTCATCAGTCAAATAACACAATGACTAAAGCCAACATGGCTATGGACGGATTTTGCGGTCCACGTGTAATACTGACCTTTACTTTTGTTTTTCCTTTTTTCCTTTGTAGGCTTTGTTTCCTGTCCTGGTTTGAACAAGTGTAAATTCTGGCCCCACTTCTATACTCCTCACAGTGCAGATTTCAACAACTGTGTGTTTAGGTTACACTTTCATACTCCTCACAGTGTAAATTCCACAACTGTGAGTTTAGGTTACACTTTCATACTCCTCACAGTGCAAATTCCACAACTGTGAGTTTAGGTTTGTTACGACCCAAACTGTC
Organism: Liolophura sinensis; assembly: GCF_032854445.1. Classification (NCBI taxonomy): domain Eukaryota; kingdom Metazoa; phylum Mollusca; class Polyplacophora; order Chitonida; family Chitonidae; genus Liolophura; species Liolophura sinensis. The sequence continues at coordinate 23,515,128 of NC_088300.1, forward strand.
TGTATTATAAAGAGATGGCTTGTTCGAAATACACGACAGTTTAGCCGCACAAAAAAAGCAACCAAAACCAGCAGATTTTATTTTACAACAATTCATTAGGTTTAACAAGAACAGATAACAAGACTTTTACAAATACTAAAGTACTTAAGTTTAACAAGAAAGGATAGCAGTATCTATACAAATAATAAAGTACTTACATGTACAACGGTGTCAAGTCCAAACGGACGCATATATCCCACAATGCTGAAAACCATACAGGCATAAATGCACAGAGGCAATATTCATAAGAGGGAAAATCCACAGTATAACTGAGTGTATGACGAAATATACACAAAATTCCACAGACAGGGTCCGTGTACTAATAAGCACTGTGTAAACAAGAGCACAAATTAAATACAAGTTCAGACTGAACAAGTGCTCGGTGGAGATAAGACATAACAAAGCCAGAGGCTATAAAGACACCAAAATTCAGCAGGAAAGGCCTACTAAAGTAATACACAGCGAAAGCATCCAAAACTCTCAATAATTCTCCGTTCTCCTCCTTTGACCTTTTATAGGTCTTATATAGACTGGTGGAATTTCTAGAATAAGAAAATTCTTGAACACTTCTTGTTAACAAACAGGCACCGAACTGAGGGTATTCTGGAACATTCTAAGGCAAAGGCAGACAGCAGGCCCTGAACTCAGCATATGTAAACAGTGGCAAGCTAAATTTAGAAGCTGACGGCAGTCGTTCACATAACAGGTTACACTTTCATATTCCTCACAGTGCAAAGTCCACAACTGTGATTTAAGGTTACACTTTCATACTCCTCACAGTGCAAATTCCACAACTGTGAGTTTAGGTTACACTTTCATACTCCTCACAGTTCAAATTCCACAACTGTGAGTTTAGGTTACACTTTCATACTCCTCACAGTGTAAATTCCACAACTGTGATTTTAGGTTACACTTTCATACTCCTCACAGTGCAAATTCCACCACTGTGATTAGGTTACGCTTTCAAACTCCTCACAGCGCAAATTTCAACAACTGTGATTTTAGGTTACACTATCATTCTCCTGACAGCAAATTTCAGTACTTGTTATTTTCATCTACACTTCTGTACTCCTCACGGTCCAGGTTTCAGCGGCTGCTATTTTCTCATGAACTTTCATACTCCTTACCGTAAAGTAGCAGTTCACATCAGTTTCCTCTAGCCCTGTTAGACGTTATATTTCACAAAAAAATTCCTGCTAACATCATAGACCTATTCTCAACGCATTACAAGGTTTTGTGACATTTGACATATGATAATACCGTTTTGTTTGTATACCACCAACGTGTTAATAGACCGATTAAAAGTGATTTTCTCTGTGGGGTCACACGATAATTGACGTTTCTATGCGGCTGACATACAGCCAGTGCAATGTATGCTTTATTAAATCGTAGTTTTCATTTATTATGCGTTTGATAAAGTGGCAAGTATTATTTCACTTGAATAAATGTCAAGGCAAGCAAGTTTAAAAGTTTTAAGATAAGTAAGGAAACTTAAAACAACCGTTACCTATAACACAAAACTTAGCTGAAAATTATTTTTGTTCAGAAATAAATATTCTTGTAATAAATATGATATAACACATGTTTTATAACCAACCCGGGGGCCCCCGTGGTTCAGTTGGTTAGCGCGCTAGCGCAGCGTAATGACCCAGGAGTATCTTACCAATGTCGTCGCTGTGAGTTCAAGTTCAGCTCATGCTGGATTCCTCTCCTGTACGTGGGAAGGTCTTCCAGATTTCTCTCGTTATAATGCTGGCCGCCGTCATATAAGTGAAATATTCTTGAGTACGGCGTAAAACACCAATCAAATAAATAAATAAAAAATAACCAACCCACGTAAAAGGGGGACTACTCCGTCAAGCTTAGCAGCCACCGGGGCCACTTCACCAAACCCATGCATAATTACGTTCACTGTTACAGCGTGCAAAGCGTATTAGTCTTCAACCCTTATTATCTTGCCGATTAATTTAGGAAAACCTTTGGGGAAAATACCGATACACCAGTACAAAACTACTTTGGACATGTAGCCTAGTATACCTTCCAGGGATATGGGACGGATTAATAAAAACACAGTTAACATCACCGCAATTCATTTTTTCTTAATTCACAGTGCTTCTTAACCATGTGTAATTTGCCACTGTTTAAGCATTTGCATGAACAGTTAGAATGACACCTGAATTAAGGCAAATTGAAAAGAAGCCGTATTTCACCAGTTTCACTGGTTTCACCGATTTTCACAAGGTCATCGCTGCTCTGTTTTTCTCTCTACGCTGCATGTATTTAGTTATGTTATGTACGTCTATATTCAAGGCCTCTTGAAAATATATTTTTGTACAACAGCTATTGTAGGTATTCACATACAGGCGAATACAACACCTGTATGCGGTCTTAAGTCAGGAGATTGGTGGTGCTTTACAATACCTTCACTCTAGTTTCTTCCACCATTCAAACTGACTGAAATTAATTTAAAAAATTCTTGTGAACGGTGTTAAACACAAGTCAACATTATAAGAATTAGGAAAATTAGGACAAATTAGGAAATACGCTTAAATAACCAAAAAGCAGTTCAGGTAAATGGTATCATTTCTTATGCTTATATTGTTTACTGAACACGATGTAAAGCCCCAATACTACATACAGGATACATCTGTACATCTACAGGAGTGGTTCCCACACCATGACTTGCGAAATTCGATCGTCCTAAACAGCTCGCCTTATCTATACACGTGTTCACGGTTCAACAGCCACAAGTTGCAAGGCGTACATATTTATCCCATGTTATTGTACAGTGTAGTCATGTAGAAGGTGAATCGTTCTGAAGGATTGCAAAATTCGGTCATACAAATTTTTTGAGAGTAAGGACGCATGCACTATATGTAAGATACAAGCGCTGAGAATGAATTATGAAACATTATATGAATCGGACAGAATAGTGAAACATTGTGTAAATCAGACAGAACAATGAAGGAGTATATAAATCAGACAGAATAGTGAAACATTGTGTAAATCAGACAGAACAATGAAGCAGTATATAAATCAGACAGAAAAGTGAAACATTGTGTAAATCAGACAGAACAATGAAGCATTATATAAATCAGACAAAATAGTAAAACATTGTGTAAATCAGACAGAATAAAGAAGCATTATATAAATCAGACAGAATCATGAAATATTATATAAATCAGTCAGAATAATGGAACATTATTTCACTCAGACTGGATAATGAACCATTACATATTACAATGAGACAATTAACCGATAGAGGACAACGTGGAAACCGTTATTATTAGGAGATGATTTCTCGCCTTCACCGGTTTCAAAATTTTCTGCAGTTATGAAAAGAAACTGGAGGCAACAAAGCTGTGCGTGGTAAAGTGGAAGGTTTTATGTACAAATGCATTGTAAAACAACAAAACGCTCATCTCTATACCTGAAAACTCATTTTCGGGATATATCACATAATCAGCAGATTTATTACATTATCAGCAAATTTACTACATTATCAGCAAATTCCTTTCGTAATCAGCAGATTTGTTACATTCTCAGCAGATTTATTACATTAGCATAGTATGTTTCTAATGACAGCAGTTAACGATGGTAACATTTTGCATCAACTGTTACAAGCATATGACTGAAAGGTAACTCATCTATTCCCAAAAAGTCTACGTCTTAAAGCCGCACGTGTTCTCATCAAAAAAGTAATTTAATCGTTACAAAGGTTAAGTAAAATAACAGGAGTTTTAAAAACGTAAGTTAACATGCACTACTTAGATCACTTGCATTTTGATCAGCGGAAGTATTACACCGTTTGGCGTGAAGTGAGAATGTAATCTATAGCCTACTATCCTTACTTTCCTCACCCTCTGTGTGACAGGTGGCTTACTATATCCCGCTTCTCTGTATGAATTTATGTAAAGTGAATTCAAGCTTCCGTGCAAAATTTTCATGCTATCAGATAGACAGGTGTTCACGATGTCCTATATTCTGAAGGCCATTCAAGCTGAGAAACGGCGTTTCTCATTGTATACATGATATATATTTCGATTAATCACGGGCTCAATATAGAATTTTCATACCCATGGGTGTGACAAGTAGCTCTTTCGTATAATTTATATACCATTTGGTTTCAACATGAGTATAACCAGTGTAGCTATAAGGAATATAAGTTTGTAGCTGAATGTCGCATGCCCCCCAGTCGCCGATACCACACGACACTCGGAGTTCTCTGGGAGAGGTTCCTGGATGCTCGGTATAGCTTCCATGCTGAAACTTTCCTAGAAAAAGGATTCATAAAAAAGAGCGATTAATACATATGTGTAGTAATGACAGACTAATGTTTGTTTTGAGGTGCTCTTACATTTTACCAAGCCGTTTTTTTTTTCACGATGTAGTACCGATCTTGGTCTGATTTCGTTCGTTGTATTCCGATATTGCCCCGATTTCGTCCCTATGACGTGCAAAAAAATGCTGGAAAAGTCACTGATTGGGTATTTTTGTTTTCTATGACCAGCACCGGACCTTCACGATTTCAAGCTATTTGCGGTGTCAGCTGTTTTCGTCATCAAGAATTTAGTCCATGCTTCCCGACGTACTGCGCTATATCCTGATGTTTCCCGAAGGACCCCAATGTTTCTCGATGTATCCTGGTGTATCCCGCCTACACGGAGGTTATACCAAGAAAATTAGGAAATATTTCACCAGTTTCAAAACTCTCGCAATATGCTTTAGATATGAGACTGTGCTACGAGCTGCATCCCGATTTGACCACCGACTTCTTATCGATGTTTTTATTTTCCCCGATTTTACATTGGGACACATCTGTGACGCGCAACGCAAGTCAATTATAGATGAATCTCATACTAATGGCTCTTAACATACTACCTGACATAATTTGACGTCCTGATGATGAATCCCGTCATATTTTTGTCGCAAGTTGCGATCAAAACGCGAAAAGCTCAATTTCCCCTATTTTTGCAGGTCACGTGACACAACACTGTTACAGCTGTAAAGCTGAAAACTGCTGTGTATAAAGGGCTATATATGCACTGTATGTTGAAAATATTTGACCTATGTCAAAAAACACATGGCATGCACGCTTTCGACAATGTCCAAAGGCTGAAGTGTTGACACGGCGTCTTTAGTCCATACCAATTGGTGTTTAATGCGATCATACGTTAAACCCATGCATGCAAGTCAGACAGCTGGTAATGGTCATATATATTTCAGGCGCAACGTTGGAATCTGAAGTACAGAAGGCCCTATGTCGCTATCTACTCTCTGTACGACGGACCCCTATACCTGTATGGTTTCAGTTTCTGTCGAGAGACACTAGTTTTTTTCTGACACAAGTGGTGAGCACTCGTACAAGCTGAAAGTCTTCGAGAAAGACTGCGAATTTTCATTGGTGGAGGGATAAAGATTAAATCTATACAAGTCTATATGAATCTATCTGAGTTAACGATAATATGACCTGTTCACAAATGATGTACTAAAACCCCAGCACGTCTCCCCCGTACAAGGATTTGTAGGATGTTTTGTAGGGTGTTTCGGCAGATGTTGGCAGACTGTAAGGCTACGGCCTCTGCTTAAGGAAAGTAGTCGGTATATAAAGTGGCCATTAGCCTAAAGGTTTATCTCGAAGAAGTATCAGTGAAGGTCATATTATAACTTACACTCAGCAGGTATAGCATGCATCTTGCTTTATGAAACTCAGTTCCAACATGTATGTATACAGTTTGTATTCCTGACATCTAATAGACATTCCCAACAGTTATAACCATGGCATACACTTACTGGGTATCTAAGATGACTTACGTAACGTAGGAGCCATAATCACAATTATTCACTAAATCATAATCAAAATCGTTAATTAAACCATAATCATTCATTGTATCTGTTGTCGATTCAACGAACAGTTTAGCATATAATACATGAGCTAAGTTACTTCGAAGATATTCATTTAAATAAATTTAATATTACACTTCTTACGATGATTGCTTACGTACTGTTCCTTTAGTAGTTTAGACTTACCGAAGATGGTCTATACTCATCAATGCAGCCTGCGATGTGAACAGGGTAATTCTTAAGGAGTGAATACTTCTGGAAGTCCTCTCTAACCTTACGGTCTGACCAGTCAATGGCGTTCTCGAAGAAATCCTTCCAGCTCCTCCCTTGGTACTCGAGTGGGGTCAGGATATTAGGGCTCCACTGACGGCTGTGTGCAAATAATATTTGTCGTAATAATTAGATTTGTAAAAATCCCTGACGACGGAGGTGGAGAATACAGCACCCATTTAAAACTTGTTACGACTGCCGTCTAAGTTTTAGTCCAAGGACGCTCATTATATGAGCTTGCATCGCAACTTGTTTAATTCTCGAGGGAAGGATGTGGGGCCTAAGCATAATGACTGTTTTAAGAGAAGAAGAGGGTGACTAACGCTGTGGCTAAATCGGTCAAAATGCGAAAATAGTCATACTTGGGATGAGTATTCTCAGCGTGTAAAGAGCGATGCAAACTGATGCAGATAAACATGCTCCAATAAACATGTTCCAATAAAATGGGCAAGTCTTGCCTTTTTCTGGATGAACATGCTCCATTAAAGAAAGGAACAACACTCAACACTCAGTAATAAAAATGTTAAAAGTTGTCTGAGTGATGGTAGAATGTATTCTGCTATTGCAGCAGATTATTCTGTTAAAAATAACTCACATACTAGTGTTCTATTAATTCAATATAATGACTCTATTATACTAACAGAATATTATGTTGACTATAAAAGAATATTGTGTTATAATAACAGAATACTTTCTAGCATCACTTAGACGAACCACTTTCTGTTAAATTTAACAGATTTTTTTTTGAGTGAAGCTGATCATACTCAGGTTGAACAGAGTTATATGACCGTAAAACGGAACAAGCTGCTATAACCAGGATGAAGCATTCGGATTTGAATGTGTTTAGTTAGTTCTAATTAGAATGAACATACTCAGCTGTAGCGTTTCTGAAGGCAAGGTTGAAATGTACGGAAGGGTGACTTGCACACTGGATCAGCGGTATTTTGGGATAATACATCACAAAGGCGATGCACATCTCCTCTCTTGTGCTTAATCCGGACTATAAAGAAACGAAAACACAAAAGATAGATTTGAGACTTATACAACCTTCAAGTGCTAGATGATGTTGAGAACATTACAGTAGGTTACAGAAATCTAGAAAAGCGAGTAAAACCAAAACAGCGATGGCAGTGTGGTGGCAAATAGTTACAAATTCCGCCACATATCAGACATACCACATTCATACCCTTTGCTCAGTCAATATCATTGGCTTCCCTCTTGAACATAACAAAGTCTATTTTATAGACTTAAAAGAATGAAGCCCATTCGGACACACGAAAATCAATTGTGCACTTTCGCCAACAACACGCGTTTTCAGGAAACAGCTAAATTTTGCCAATCAAGATATTCCAAAAAAGTAATTTAACCAAAATAAGTAGTTTATATTCTTATGAGAATGAGCTTTTAAAATGACCACTAAAATATCAGAATTTTTCAGAAACTATTTCCAGTGGACTTTCTGACAACAGCACATATGCACAGATCTTACCAAGTTTAGTCATTGAAAATAATATCAGAGTTAAATTTTTGATTAATCAACAAATCATTCAGTGATGGATGGCCAGTCACTTATTGATTTTACTGCTCACAACGGATGAGATACTTACATATGTCATATCAGTTCTGTCTTCCGTGTTGTAGACACATTGTATAAGCGTTCTGTCTCCCTTTTCAACGACAGCATAAAACAGAAGGATCTAATATTTATTCTGTACGGAATCCATCTTACAATGTTATAAAGGTGATTTTTCTATGTTTTAGGTGTTGTTAACATATTTAATATCCTGTATTCGACGAATATTTCACTTATGCAACAGCAGCCAGCATTGTGGTGGGAGGAAACCGAGCAAAGTCCGGAGAAAACCCATGACCATCTGCAGGTTGGTGGCAGACCTTCCCACGTACGGCCGGAGTGGACCGAAATAATTGGAGAAGATTATGTTAATTCAATTCCATTGTGGGCAAGTCCATTTTCAAGTATATGGTGCTCAGTTAGCAATGTGGTAAAACAAAGCAATGTTCCATCAGTCTCGGGGTACCCAGTGGAATGTGCTTACCTTTTGGATAACCCTTTCCTCTGGCAAAAGCCGTGTTTCTTGAAAATTGAAGTCATAATTGTTGTCCTGGGCAAGTACATCCAGCTCCTTACCATCCCGGATGTGACGTAACCGAATTTTATGGCCGGCCAGATGTGAGTGAAGTATGGCAGCAAAGACGTTGAGTTTGTCAGTCTGATTTCCCATTCCCTGAAAGGATGTTGGGATAATTTGTTTTAGCCGGCCTGGCAGCGGTTTATGTGCTCAAGATTACTTTCTCTATTAAATGGAGGTTTGAGTAGCCAAGGAAAAACCGGCACATTATTTAGACGGATCGCTCATACAAACTATATGAAAACCTATGTCTCTGGAAATTTTGGCTGATGAACACTTCTTGATGAATTATTTTTGGGTGAAGTGCCCGCAAGCATGAACCTCGGTTATCCAAAAGAACATAGGACGTGTTTATAGCGCATGAATGCCTACAAATACACAGGTAGAGGCGCTGGTGGTAAGGTGCAGAGGTTTCGAAATATATCGTTACGACAACTGAGTGACTTCCCCCTGATAGTTGACGTCATCACTTCACGGCAGGGTTGAGTTAATCTGTCAATGTTAACGTGGGATGGTATTTAGAATATAGAAAACTAACTGAACAGGACTATATTCATCTTTTGAATTATGTTCTGGGATGGATTCGGTTCCCATTGTTGCAAAAAAATAATGATTGTCTGTAGTTCGATATAAACAGAAATATTTCCATGTTTTAAGATAGGGAAGTATAGCCTTACCATGTCGTAATAATATAATAAAGAAAACTGCGTATGCCACCCTTTTGCAAAAGTTCTAAGAGAGTTTTGAGCTCCTGGAAAAATAACTGTCCCCTTTTTCTTTTCCGTCGATTTGTCAATGGAATAACATCATACCTGACTCAGACAATCGCTGGAGCAAGCACCCTCGCTAAGAAACTCTTTATAGTACGGCGGGATGACGTGGGAGTCCCAGACGTTCATACCCATGTAGAGAATACCAGCGTCATACTGGCGTAGTTGTGACGTCATGATCAGTCGGAGGCCTGAGGAATCCCGCATTCCTAAACACACATACTTATTTATGTTTTTGGTACCTACGCAATGCACTTATAGCAAGTGCTGAAAAGTTATATTTACATTGTAAAAAACGACAATGCAAAATAAAATCATGCGGCCAAATATTTGTTTTTAACGTGTAACACCTTTTGGGGTTTCCCCCGGGCTCTGGCCGGTTGAATCGCATCATAATGCTGACCACCTATAAGTGAAATATTTTTGACTGCGGCGTAAAACACCAATCAAATCAATCAATAAATAAATATTAACAACAAATGGATTTTTCAGATTTGTAAGCACTTTGATTAATTCAGTCATTTGAATATATGGTACTCTTTATGAGTCAATGACATAATAACCTAATCTGCTATTGTAAAACTATACCTGACAGTAAGCGAGGATTATCATAGTGCACCTCCATTAGAAACATCATAGGTTTCTCGCTGTCTCCAATTGGCATACCAACATGGACAGGGAAGGAAAACACCTGGTCAAAAAGTAACACGTGCTTTTGAAATTTATACAGTCATTCGTTATTAAACCCCGGATTTTCTCCACTAACAAAGCTGACCGCCGTAGCATAAGTGAAAAGTATGGCGTTAAACTCCAATCAATTAAGTAAATAACTTTACAACCACTCACGTAATCAGGATGATGGGAAAAATAGACTATAGAGACTGTTACGAAATAATACAGCAACAGTTACTGATTACAGTATTCGTTAATCTGATTCTTTTTAATGCCACACTTAAAGAAATTCATCTGATGCAATGACAGACATACTCATGGACGGAGGAAACCGAAGCGCCCGGAGTAAACCAACGACCTGTGGGAAACATACGTCGTATTTTCAACAATTTACAATGTACTTCACGTAAGATCAGGCAAAGGAGTGCCGTCGACCGCTTTCTATTATAGGAGAATATAAGCGAAATTGGTAGAAATCACCAGAAGAAAACAACCCAATCATAGCTGTCTGTTTAAAATTATGGTAAAATCAGCTCCCACTGATAAAGTATTTTATTGTACAACAGAATAATTAACCACAATCACAAATACGAAAAAAATATCCAAGGATACTCACCCCTCCGCCAATGGCCCAGGCAAAATAGTTCGCCTCACAACGCCACCACTCTGGGGGCATGTTACGATGGCGACACTGGTGGCTGACCTCCAAACTTTCGTTAGAGTAGTAAGGACATGCATGCAGAATTATGTGATGTACTTCCGATTCACGGCCGGGCTGAATAACGGGCTCCACCTGTGGACAGAAAATACTGGAGTAAGACAGCAAATGTGGCCTGCGTGGTTCCATCAACACGTAATAATATAGCCGTTTTCGTTGTTTTGGTTTGGCTCCATAAGAGTTCTCAATGTTACCTTTCACAAGAACATTTTTGTTTGATCAGTCGTTAGCAATCCAACTCATTGTTTGGTGCGATCAAAAATACGGTTTAACTTAAATTAGCTTATGAGAGCTAGTCGAATTTTGTGTTAACCAGTGGTATTTGCAGGTAGATTAATATTTGTGTTGTTCATTTGTTTGTTTGTTTTTTTTTTATACATTAAAGTGGCTCTCAGGCATTCTGACAAACTTCAATACATAATATGACAAAAAGGCACATTTTGGCAGCTTGCATGGCGATGTATCCAGCTGAAATATTTGGCACACTTTGTTACACTATGGAGTGAAACCATGGGCATTATTAATTTCCGAAGAAGTCCAGGAAGAGAGAAGAATCGTTTACCTGTATGACGTGGTGCTTTCTGGTTAGGTCGGGAAATTTAAAGGACGAACATAAGTAAGTGGTATCCGTTGCTGGTATAAGAACCTGAGTTAAAAACAAGAAGAAAAGAGGAATCAAAAAACACGCATTACAGCAGTGTAATCAGTGTATTGTTGGTTTGCGGAGTTTTGTCACAGTGTTTGAGCGTCAGTAGCCTAAAACATGTCACAAAAAAGTCATTGTCGACCTCCACATACCTGCCTAAGTAAATGGTCTGTGTTAAAAGCTACACGATATAGGTACTGAAAGCTTGTCGTATGTCGCAGCTAAAAATGGACGATAGTGGGCAGAAATGCAAATGGGAACGCTTGACAGAAAACAAATGGACATCACATGACAGAAAGTAAAGTACAATAATCGGCAGCCAAAAATTAACATTAGCAAAAATGGACACCACCTGGCGAAAAAAAAAAGGAACACAGGTATAACAGGAATGAAATGCACCAAACGTGTTCTTCAAAATATAAAACGCCATATTATATACTAACATTTGGGCTGAGCAGATCCAGAGTGACGGTATCAGCGGGTAATGGGGGCAGATCCTGGGTGTAGGTCAGTAGGTACATACTCCTCACCCCTCTGTTCTGGAAATGGTACATTAAATGTCCATCCGGACCCGGCTCAGAGTCGCTATAAGCCCAGATAACACGGGCCGTGTCATTCTGAAATATTCAAAAATTGTTTTTTTTTTCTAAAACAGGCATCGAAAATGATAATTGGTCATTGATAATTTTAAGGAATTTCTGGACTAGCACGCATACACTTCAGCTATACTGTTATCTTTTTAAAGCTCTTTCACGAAAGCAAATGGTTGTTTAAAATTGTCATAAATTGATATGTGTCCTTGAAACATCTTAATGCCAAAAAGATGTAAATATGTACGAAGCACATTGTTGACCACATGTACATTCATAACCTTATGTTTTTCAAGACATTTGAAATTACGCCTGCATGTGCCTTTGACAGTATTTAGTTGTCATCCTTGGTCTAATCAAAGAAAAACGTCTGTGCATTATACTAGCATTTTACATTTGGTCATACTAGTGAAAATATAGTGTTTCAACATTATCTCAAGATGTTTTACTTTTACTCAAGCCCTAATATCTTTGTGAAAGTGTAAAAAAAGTTATTTTAGTATTTGCTCAATGCAAATGTCTATATCTTACGTTGATGCTGAAGTCATTGTTTGAGCATAGGATGAGCCGCCGACTGAACCTGAGTGTGGTGTGTGTACCGTTCTGGGAGCCGCTCAATAGGTTGTAGTCAGACATCATGTCAACGACAGGCTCAAACTTCCCGGGGGCAAAGCGGTCCTGAAAAAAAAAAAAACACTGAGTAGTTAATCTCATGGTTTGTTTCCCAAAATAGTTATTTAATATAAATGTGGATGGAGTTTACCAATAGAGAAAACTGTACAAAAGTGACAAACTTCACTCTAAGAACCAATTTGGTAAACTCACAAGGCAAATATATCATTATAAAACTATGAAGGTGCACTGCGAGGAGTTTGAAGCTGAACTGATCATCATTCTCTTGCTCTGCATGCATGAGTAAAACTTAAAAGAAAAGAGCGCTTATATAACTTATATCTTAAATGAAAGCGTTAACAGATTACACGTCATGGTGCTTAGCTTTGCCCAGTAGCTATTCGGGACATGGCATTCCAGGCAGTTTGTATAGCTTTTCTATTTAAGTTATAGTATTGTAAGGTGTGTATTGTTGTGTGGTGGGGTGGAGGTTGGGGTGGAGGTGGGGTGGGGTGTAGGGTGTTGTGTGGTGGGGTGGGGTGGAGGTATGGTGGAGGTGGGGGTGGAGGTGGGGTGGGGGGTGGAGGTGGGGTGGGGAGTTGTTGGGGGGAGGTGGGGCAGGGTGTATTGGTTGTGCAGGGGTAGGAGGTTATTTGAACTGGCATTTTCAAAGACTAGGTGATGCATTCGTTGACCACTGACCTACTCCTCAGATGTTCGTTGTGAAAAGGAGGTGCTTTATTAATTGACGTCACTCTACCACTTGACATAAACCTAGTTTTTAAAACAGCCGACTCGTCTTCAAATGTTAGCAAGATTTAGTATTAGTATTAGTATTAAGTTACGGCCCTTACGTCCTTCAGCTGCATCGCAGTGGCAGAAGATTTGACGCCAGTTCGTTGAAGAATTTACTTTTCACATTAAACACGGGAGAAGTTGAAGGACAAATGATACACAGGAACTTCAGTTTAACAACACTTAATTACAATACTGTACAACATTTTCGGCGGTTTGTACCATTACACTCACATCATATGTTTTCAAACTAGCCTTGTAACCACTTATCATTGTCAAGTTACCTGTAAATTGGCTTTTCCTGTGGCGTCCTCTACCCAGCCAGTCGCCATATCCGAGCCGGTCATATCCCCGTTGGGAGAGAACCCCAAACCTACATACCCCAGGGTCATAACCTGGACTTCAAAGGTGATTTCATTGTCGTCAAAGTCCCAGAATAAGTGGAATTTATTTCCTGGATCCAACACCACATGATGAGGTAAGGAGTTTCCACCAATGCTATGGGCATATACCGCATAAAGGGTACAAACGATAAACACTCCCTGCGAAAGCATGTTTAACACAGATCCAGATATGTAAGCTGCCTTGGGTTTGTACTCCAAGCTCGAGGTTCTGGTCTATACACCTGACGGGTAAAGGACTGTTCACCCAGGGGAACACGTGACGAACACACCTTGTATAACCTGGCTAAGGTCGGACATTGAGCAGTTCTAATGAAAAGGGTAGACCTTACAATGATAGACTCAAACATCCGGGTGAGTAAGGCTCGCAAAACAAGACACAGACAAATTCTTTCAGCATGTATTATAATATATGTATGTAACCACAGACCAAGAAGTTTATTATTGGTATAGCAGCAAGCGAACTTTTTATATTATTTATTTATTTATTTATTAACGTATTAAATAATTAATTAATCTATTTATTCAGTAAGTTGTTTATATTGTCGCTATTTGACTCCATATACAAGAATATTTTGACGGCGGTCAATTATTACTAGTCCGCGCTCATGTTCCCGCCTTTATGAAACTGCAGCGTTGAGTGCAGAAAGTAGAACGGCTGGGTGACGGTTTCTCGTTCCCTGTCACACTGACCGCACACGAGAGCAGATACGCTTTACTGAAGTTAGACAATGCACTGTCTGACACTTGGCAGTGATCGGTTTTTCCACATGGTGACTTGAACTTCGTGTGTAAACACAGCCATTCGTTACAGATAAATATGCACGTACAGTATATCCTTGCCGCCAAGACTGAAATCTCATGCGTGATTTTTGGAACCGAGGAAATAAATTGTCAATATATTAATATATGTCAATATTCATTAAAAAAAGTCTGTTGTCTTATCTTTTGTCTTCTCCTTATGTGTTTCTCCACGCTCAAGTAACAAAATAAATACACAAAAATCAATAAATGACATATTTGGAATCTAAACAAGATGGAAGTTCCCCGGTGTGAAAAGTAGGCTCTTCAATGAATTAACGTTACCTGACTCCCCGTGCAATTTAAGTCCGAATGTCTCTCAAGTCCCTAACGAGGATGGGGACATGGATTGCTATGCGCACTCCGGATTGCTAATGCCCATAAATCTAATCGACGTCGCATATGTGGAAAAATTATGAGTACTTCGGGTGTGTACACCGTGAAATCGGGGGACCTCTTGTGTACTTCTGCTACGCAGATCCACAACAGGGTTGTGAAGTTCCTTGGTGTTCTCCACGTTTCTCGTATAACCCACAAACGCATCCTGTTCAATCTGTAGTTGACATGTTGCTTGAAATCTGTACTCAAGCAACTTATCCGACATCGATCTCACTTAATGCTCACTAGAAAATAGTGTGTCGTTCGACTGGTCTGTTGACACTACATGTACCTATCTCTGTGACGGTCGTGGGTTTCCACGGGGCTCTGCCCGGTTTCCTCTCAGCATAATGCTAGCCACCGTCCGTATAAGTGAAATATTCTTGAGTACGTGTAAAACACCAATCAGATAAATAAATAAATAAATGTCTCTGTGGCAGCGACAGCCTCTTGTATACAGGCCTGTTAAGCACGAGTAACTTGGCTCCTCGTGTTAACCCAGGAGGCTATTCTGTAAGGTGAAGTATTGAATGCGCAAATGCTGTTTAAGGCCGCGCTCAAGAGTTGTTCGCTTAAATGGCGGTCAGGTTTAACCGCCGATCCCCGACGAAGTACTGAATATGCAAATGTTGTTTAAGGCCGTGCTAAAGCATTGTTCACTTATATGGCGGTCGGGTTTAACCGCCGACCTCCGACGAAGTATTGAATGCACAAGTGCTGTTTAAGGACTGTGCTGAAGAACTGATCGCTTATATGGCGGTCAGGTTTAACCGACGATCTTCGCCAAGTAGAGCCCTCATTGCTGCCTTGGAGCTGCACCCGAAACGATTCAGTCGCAGAGAGCCAGCCCTTTAACTACTGAGCCAGCGAGGACAACACTTGGAATGTTTACCACTGTAGAATTCCCATGTGTCCATTCTAATAATGAAAATAAATTTACTGCTTATATGTAGGGGATATTCGATATACTTGAGGCTCAAGTATTAACATTGTTTATGTCTTATGTTATGTTATGTTATGTTATGTCTTTATGTTTAACTTAGATAAACAGTTTATCAATGGGAAAACGATATACGCCCGGACAAGTTTTAGTTATTTTTAATCCGTCTCAGGTATGGAATCTGACTGACAAGTTAAAATGTAACTTTCAAAACGCAGCTATAATCAGATTCATGAGAACGTCTGCCCGGTTGTCTTGATGCCTATCTTCACACAACGCAAAGAGCCAAACTGCGTTCCTTATTCATGCACATTTGCATATTCTATACAACCGTATTTCGTCCAATCGTAAATTTCAACACGAAATGGAATATCCCCTACTTCTTCCGAATAGTATATGTACATAGACATATTCCGAAACCAAAATTGTACTGCATGTAAGATGTCTTCATCCACGCACTTTAATTATTGGGAGACACAGATCGATTTGTTATGTTTCTTCTAAAAGAAAGAGTGTGTAAGCAATAAGCTGTCCAAGAGTTGAAATGAAAGCTTTGCTAATAACTACATGTAGGCCTTACGGAAATCTTTGCACTGCAATGTCACGATTATGTACAGGTACAACTGCACCCACAAAAACTCTAATTAAAACAGTTTGTCGGTGGTGTGCTTGTCGTGTTAAAATCGTCTTGCAAAAACTCTAGGCTAGTGTGTATGCAAAAAAAAAATGTTTTCCCTTCTGTATACATCTTTGCCATACCTCTGCATGCGTTATTTAGAGCTAAACAGGATACATCCTTTTCACCGCAAGAGAGGTTTCGCTATATCACGTATACTTTCGCGGGGACCGATACGGGATGTCGCTTTTGAGCGGCCCGTTACGAATACCCATCGTACCCTGGACTTCACGTGTGTGTAGAACGATTATCTTGGAAGGTATTTTTTTCATTCTGCAAGGAACGTTATGGAGACCATTAGTATACCTTTGCTTGTTCTCGGTAGTAAATTTGACAAAAATTTTAGTTAAAAAATGAGCAAAAAACATTTGCTGATCAAGAGGGGCATCAACAACATATCCGTCTCGAAGTACGACGGAAATAACGAAAAATCAGTTTCCTCACCTTTGCACGCAAACAATTACGGTTATCTTATTCGTATCCGTATATGTTTAAGTAGACTACATTACAGCAAATGTTAATAAAACGTTAGGTTTTATCCGAACATGATGCAAGAGTTTAGTAATCCAATTTACACTTCGTCAGTATATTAAAGTCTATTAAAACCTTTTTGTTTAAGCAAAAGACCTTAGAGGAGTTTTGTGCCGAGCCCTGAGACTTTTACGCAGGATATATTTATTTATTTGATTTGTATTTTACGACATACTCCAGAATATTTCACTTACACGACAGTGGACAGTATTACAGTATGAGGAAAATAGGCACGAACCGGCGGAAATACACGACCATCCGCAGGTTGCTGGTAGACCTTCCCACCGGAGAGCCCAACACAAGCTGGACTTGAACTCACGGCGACCGCACTGGTGAGAGGCTCCCGAGTCATTGCGCCGCGCTGGAGAGCTTTTACGCCCGCAGGCTACGGAGCCCCCCTATAAGGCAGGAGGTAGCCTACCTAGCAATTTGAACGTGTTTGAGTGAACCACCCTCGTACAAGTGTTAAAGATATCCTTGAGAACTTTTAAACCCCAAATACACAAGCGTACAAAAATAAATGAATGTACAATGTACATTACAAATGACATCTCGATAATGCACAAAATCCCAATAAAAAGTAATCGATGAGGGAATGAATAAAATGGTGAGGTGTTAAAGAAATGCCACAGGAGAAGGTCTGTTGGAAGTTGCGGGATAACAAAGAGAGATAGCTTCCCACATTCGTCATTTCATTACATCGGTATGATTAGTCGTACTTAAACGAAATATATCGACGAATCGCCTGAACAGTACATATTCAAGTATCTGGATCCTGTATGCTTGTTTTTCAAATTTAATGAGTCCTAATTTCAGGCCAAACTGAGTAATATCTTCCAGAAGGATACGTGCACACGTGCAAAGATTATCGGTTCAGAAATCTTAGGCATGACCATACAGGGGTTTGAACCACCGTATCCCCCCCCCCCCCCCCCCCACCACCACCTTCCTTCCTTCCTCACACATACACGATGAGGAAATTTTACATCTTTGACACTTTATGTTACAATTTTAACAGCTGTGTCCGAAAAGTAACATTTTAGACATGTATTTACCAATTTGATTATCTTACACCAGGTTTGTAAAATCATCGCGAGATATCAATCAGTCAGGGAATACCTTTCTTATGATCACAATTCGCGCGTCCAAAACACATGCACACGTATACGGAATAACAGAAAACTTCACAACATGTATTTAAATATATTCATGTTTTAATCGTGTTTGTGAAAAAGTTTTATTGTTTAGGCTTTGTTTTATCCCTTTTAACAACAACCCGCTTTTTGTAATTTGTATACCCCCTTTCATACTGTTGGGCACGCTTATTTCGCAGCACTGTACCTTTGAAGAGTAAACCAATATCACTTTATTACCTGAAAAAAAATACTAAACAAAAAAAAAACTTAATGGATATAAAAATGTACTTAAACAAACCTGGAAAGACATATGGTGAAAGTATAAATATTCTGTTGATCCTCAATATAACAGAAAAACATACAAAACTGGAATTGATCAATAGAGCTTAACCAAACATGTTTCTGCAGAACAAATGACAGCCTTTTGTCTTAGGGGAAAAAAATCCCAAATTCTACAACTCGACATTAATTATCACCATGGAATCTCTTAACATAATTAAATAACATAATTATAAATAACAGCAATTTAGTTTAAAATTTATAACCACCTCCACTTTATGAAAACTTAATCTATCAACAGTTTTGAGTAAAATACTTTTTACAAGGCAAATCTTGTGTCTTTTACCTGAATTTTGGTATGTAAAAATGCACTAAATGTGCTTTAAAATGCTACTTTTGATGCCAATGGGTGGTGGAAGTCAGTTTCTGGAGTAAACCACTGACCTTTGGTAAGCTTTACTGGTGAACTTTTCCACCTTTGACCTATGTCATACTGCTGGAAGGCAATTATTTGGTCTCCAGTAAACTTCATGCAAGACTACACCATAGACTGCCATCAACCAAGGCCCTTAGAATAATAGAAACAGGTGACAAATCCCTGATTGAGAATAGTACTGATTAAGATGCAGCTACCATAGCCACTCACTCAAAATGGGTTCTTCCCTAACACAAGGGTTTGGAGATATTAATTAATGCGACAGTTATTGCATACTGATTGATAAACCAATTCCCACTGATTAAACCAACATGTGTGATAAGTGGGAAACACATATATAAACTATCACATTACCTAACACAGATTAGCTAAGTATGGCTAACTAGCACCTGTTACATGCATAAAACTGACCAGCACCGAATGCTATCTACAGGCTAATTACAGTTCTAAAAGCCTCTATGATCCATAGGTCATTGCATATTTACATGTTTTGTATATATATTTTTTTCTGTCCATTATTGCCTCAGGTAGAGTTAACTCTATAAACAGCCATGAAATACTGCCATTTCTGTCAAGAGTCAGCAGTCTTTGGGGGTAATGGGAAGTCTCAGTATAAAGACTGGATAGAGTTCCACACACATCGCATCCCTCACTCTTTTAACTAGCAAGGTAAAAAAAAAAAATGTACTTGGCAATTACTCCTTCACTTTTCAGATGTACAAAACACTTTAAAAAAACAACACTGTTTTCTTCCTTAACAGAGTAACAACATTCAACAAATTAGCCCCCATTTACTAGAATGTTGGAATAGCATACAAGTAAAATCCCTTTTTGTACAGTTGTATATTGTAGACTTTGTCTGTTGGCATAGAAGCACTATCATCCTGACATACATGCATTTGAATTGACTTCTTTCACCATGTCCTGAAGATATACATGTATGTAGCTTACTAGTGCCAGCCAATAAATTCACTTCTATTATTGCTTTTTAACTCATGTTTTACTCACAACATGGTAGTCCGCTTAACAGACCTACAAAACTAAGCAAAGCCTGGAAGAAACCACTGCACAGTGCCTTGTATCTGAAATCCTGACTGAAAACCGGAGACCGTAAAGCATTTTATTTATTTGACTGGTGTTTTATACCATACTCAAGAATACTTTACTTATACAATGGTACCCAGAATTAAAGTGGAAGAAACCTGGGCAGAGCCTGGGGGAAGCTCACAACCAGCTGATCATCCCCATGTTGCCGGCAGACTTTCCCACATAGAACAAGAGAGAAAGCCAGCACATGGAACTCACAAAATGTTTTTAAAACTGAAAACAAAGACTGTGATAAGAATCTTTGCAGATATGGCAGTTAATCAACTGTAAAATTTTTTTTTTTTTTTGGTTGAAAGAAATAACTGGTATAGAATTCGCTCAAAATCAACATCTGACTGGACATTTTAAACATCGCTTCAATATGATGTTGGAACACTACATTTATACGTAGCAGAATAACTTCCCATATGTCCCGTCTGAATGACATTTGCAGTTTTAATAGCACAAAGTACACATACATCTGTACAGCTAATATTTATTACATCCTTCCACTCCACATCAAAATCATTTACTCAACCTTCATTCAATATCTTTGATTCCACCCATTCCCACTATTGCACTTTATATAACACGTACTGATTGCAAATATTAAATAACTAATTATTCTCTTCTATAAATATTACCTATAAAATACGTTGCATATATACGTACAATGAAGGGCGACAAAATGATACAATCTGGACCTATTTACAATGGAAAACAGATCTTGCACTAGTGAAGGAGACCTTTCTTCAGGTTTTTGACAGATCTTTCAGCAAACATCACTGGCTATGAAGATGAGTAAAATCTTTTTATATACAGTTATTATAAACAAAAATGTTTTAAAAAAAAATGTATGATGTGAAATTCATCTGAATGGAGTTCTCTTGGTGTATGTGCATAACATCCACCTATTCCTGTCTAAACTAGGTTAAATTTTGCCTTTGGCAGCCAGTCTGTCTTTCTGCAAAGAGACAAAATAGAGGAAAAGGGAGGCGATGAATACTTTTTTCAGCATATAACATATCTAATCAGTCTTTTCCTGTTCAAAGTCATACCTATGGGGAATATGGCCTTCTTGTTGTACACAGGTAGCTTAACACAACATTCTGCCTAGAGCTGAGTGATTGGTGTTAACGGACTGCTCAAGAATTATTCCCTTTAAAGGCAGACAAAACACTACAATGAAGCATACATGTATATCAGATAAAATACCATTCAACATTATCCAGTAAAATCATTTCTATACAGCAGATTCTGCGGATGTCTGTAGTGATCCAGAGGGTATCAGTAAATCTTGGTGATTCTTGAACACAGATGGCAGGACAGAGATGCCTGACCAATAACAGTATTTATGCACCTTTCAAGCTGAAAAGTTTACAGTAAAAGAAATTAATGCATGATTAAAGCAAAAATAACATCTTACCAATCCACCTGCTTTCTTGGCCCTTGTAGTTGGGGTTATTTTTGATTTCTTCTCTTCCCGAATTTTCTTCACCTTGTTTTGAGCTTCTCTGCATCTGCAAGGAGATACCACCATGTTATAATATCTCACGTCTTGATGTAACAGGTTTAGTGACAATGTTCACATGCTCTCATAACTTGTGCTATAATATCTCACATCTTGATGTAACAGGTTTAGTGACAATGTTCACATGCTCTCATAACTTGTGCTATAATATCTCACGTCTTGATGTAACAGGTTTAGTGACAATGTTGACATGCTCTCATAACTTGTGCTATAATATCTCACATCTTGATGTAACAGGTTTAGTGACAATGTTCACATGCTCTCATAACTTGTGTTATAATATCTCACATCCTGATGTAACAGGTTTAGTGACAATGTTGACATGCTCTCATAACTTGTGCTATAATATCTCAAGTCTTGATGTAAAAGGTTTAGTGACAATGTTCACATGCTCTCATAACTTGTGCTATAATATCTCACGTCTTGATGTAACAGGTTTAGTGACAATGTTGACATGCTCTCATAACTTGTGTTATAATATCTCACATCTTGATGTAACAGGTTTAGTGACAATGTTGACATGCTCTCATAACTTGTGCTATAATGTCTCAAGTCTTGATGTAACAGGTTTAGTGACAATGTTCACATGCTCTCATAACTTGTGTTATAATATCTCACATCTTGATGTAACAGGTTTAGTGACAATGTTGACATGCTCTCGTAACTTGTGCTATAATATCTCAAGTCTTAATGTAACAGGTTTAGTGACAATGTTGACATGCTCTCATAACTTGTGCTATAATATCTCAAGTCTTGTTGTCAGAGGTTTAGTGACAATGTTCACATGCTCTCATAACTTGTGCTATAATATCTCACGTCTTGATGTAACAGGTTTAGTGACAATGTTGACATGCTCTCATAACTTGTGCTATAATATCTCAAGTCTTGTTGTCAGAGGTTTAGTGACAATGTTCACATGCTCTCATAACTTGTGTTATAATATCTCACGTCTTGATGTAACAGGTTTAGTGACAATGTTGACATGCTCTCGTAACTTGTGCTATAATATCTCAAGTCTTAATGTAACAGGTTTAGTGACAATGTTGACATGCTCTCATAACTTGTGCTATAATATCTCAAGTCTTGTTGTCAGAGGTTTAGTGACAATGTTGACATGCTCTCGTAACTTGTGCTATAATATCTCAAGTCTTAATGTAACAGGTTTAGTGACAATGTTGACATGCTCTCATAACTTGTGCTATAATATCTCAAGTCTTGTTGTCAGAGGTTTAGTGACAATGTTCACATGCTCTCATAACTTGTGCTATAATATCTCACGTCTTGATGTAACAGGTTTAGTGACAATGTTCACATGCTCTCATAACTTGTGCTATAATATCTCAAGTCTTGTTGTCAGAGGTTTAGTGACAATGTTCACATGCTCTCATAACTTGTGTTATAATATCTCACGTCTTGATGTAACAGGTTTAGTGACAATGTTGACATGCTCTCATAACTTGTGTTATAATATCTCACGTCTTGATGTAACAGGTTTAGTGACAATGTTCACATGCTCTCATAACTTGTGTTATAATATCTCACGTCTTGATGTAACAGGTTTAGTGACAATGTTGACATGCTCTCATAACTTGTGCTATAATATCTCAAGTCTTGTTGTCAGAGGTTTAGTGACAATGTTGACATGCTCTCATAACTTGTGCTATAATATCTCACGTCTTGATGTAACAGGTTTAGTGACAATGTTGACATGCTCTCATAACTTGTGTTATAATATCTCACGTCTTGATGTAACAGGTTTAGTGACAATGTTGACATGCTCTCATAACTTGTGCTATAATATCTCAAGTCTTGTTGTCAGAGGTTTAGTGACAATGTTGACATGCTCTCGTAACTTGTGCTATAATATCTCACATCCTGATGTAACAGGTTTAGTGACAATGTTGACATGCTCTCGTAACTTGTGCTATAATATCTCACGTCTTGATGTAACAGGTTTAGTGACAATGTTGACATGCTCTCATAACTTGTGCTATAATATCTCAAATCTTGTTGTCAGAGGTTTAGTGACAATGTTGACATGCTCTCATAACTTGTACTATAATATCTCACGTCTTGATGTAACAGGTTTAGTGACAATGTTCACATGCTCTCATAACTTGTGCTATAATATCTCAAGTCTTAATGTAACAGGTTTAGTGACAATGTTGACATGCTCTCATAACTTGTGCTATAATATCTCAAGTCTTAATGTAACAGGTTTAGTGACAATGTTGACATGCTCTCATAACTTGTGTTATAATATCTCACATCTTGATGTAACAGGTTTAGTGACAATGTTGACATGCTCTCATAACTTGTGCTATAATATCTCACATCTTGATGTAACAGGTTTAGTGACAATGTTGACATGCTCTCATAACTTGTGCTATAATATCTCAAGTCTTGTTGTCAGAGGTTTAGTGACAATGTTGACATGCTCTCATAACCTGTACTATAATATCTCAAGTCTTGTTGTCAGAGGTTTAGTGACAATGTTGACAAGCTCTCACAACTTGTTTTTAGACTAAAACTAAAATACATCTCATGACTCGATCACATGGACTACTCTGTTCCAGTTTTTTTTCTGTATTAAAGTACTAGTACCTCTAGTACAGTTTCTGTCACCAAACTCCTGCTTTTGATATAATACCAAAAATAGCTATAAGCAATATGAAGAGGTATGCGGCCTTCTTAAGAAGAAGTAGTAGTTCTTCCATGTAGAAGGAGGGTATAAGGGAGGAAAACACCAGAGGTGACATTTAACCCATACCAGTTGACTGGTACTGTACAGTTACATGTGCCTACTTCTAATAACTGAAGTTAACAGAACCATTTTCTCCCAAATGACTTACTCAGCACCAATGACTGATTTATTTATTTGGAATATTCAAATTACGTGACAGCCTTCTTGGTTTGTGGAAGACATCAAATACATAAATACATATTTCCCAAAGGAAATAGACCTTGACCAACAACCTTACAGTTTACACTTCTCCTCAGAGAAAATCTCACCTCTGTTTAACCACTTTCTGTTGCTCCCTCTTCCATAAATCTTTAAAGTCTGAGGTGAATGATGTCCACAAGGAGAAGAAGGTTTCTGGAGACACTTCAGTTTCTCCTGATCTAGGCGACACGCAGTAAAATACCGCGAGCTCTCCAAACCTGAATAAAAACATAAATACAGTAACACACTGACAGCTCAACATAGAGTAATATATGTGCATTTACAGAAAACACTAACAACTCAATAACTATAATAACTTGTAACATAATTACAAGTTTTTGATCATTTCATATTTTTAACAGTCCTTGTGTGGACACTCTGAGACCTTGTATCTAAACCTGATACAGTAAAATACCTCAAGTTCCCAAAATATTAACTCACTAACATATTACAACAAAAATAAAAAATCACCATTCTACCCTGCTGTTAGTTGCAGGCCCTGTGCAAATATACATATTAAATAGAGATGACCTTTCAAATAACATCAAATGTGTCACGCAACACACCTGCCGGTACATTTACCTCCCCAAATAATATCATTCCACGCTGTTTATTTCTACAAATAAAAAAATTTGAGTTTGTTTGTTAGATTTGCTTTTATGTTTAATACAAAGGCGAACTATAGAAATTTCCTACAGTAATAAAAGTGTTGATTATTTTGTACAGTTTATCGACATCACTTTTGATTTTACATTTTTAAACCCAGAGCCTATGATGTGGAAAAAACTCATTTGTTTTATGACGTTCCAATCTAAGCTCAGAGGTATGATGTCATAATACATGTACAGTAAACTTCTACATTCCTACGTCACACAACAATAAGAAACGATGTCACACATATGCAGCTTTGAGGCAGCTAGGTCAACTGCAGTGGCCTAAGCTTATCGCTGATTGGTCTAAAAGCATCACCATCACCAAGCATCACAAAAATGGCAGTATGAAATATGCCATTTTTTCTTCATTTATGCACATTTTCTTCATTTTCTGGGACAGAATAAACACCTTCGTCATAGTGTTTGTTGTGTAATCCAAGACCCCTGGCCCTTATTTTATACCTCAAAATCCTCAAATTTGACTCGGTACAAAACACCGTTCAGTGGTATAGGGATATGCAACCAATCTTATTGCATGGCATTTTAAATAACATGTCAGGATGGAACACAGATCTGCGTGAATTAGTTGCTTTAAAAAACTAAAACATTTATGTAATTATATGTGGCTAAATTACATATACATATGCATTTCGGTGTATTATTTGTACATTTCAACAGCTACATGTATTAGTTTTAATTTACAAGGAGGTCCACAAAAGCCCTCCACAAAGGGAAGCAAACCTTGATTAACTGTGCCCTCTACCAACTAAAATAACAATAACAGTGATTTCAATAACAATACATGCTATCATGAACAACCATAGTTGTTGTTATTAGGCAAAGGTCATGAGATGTAAGATTTGTCTCCCTTTGTATTAGGTTGGTTAAAGCGAAAAACAGTACCTGACTAATGTTTATGTCCACTGAAAGATTACCATCCAAAGTATCTTAAACAGGCATTATATATTTTTTTTCGTTTTTCTAAAAACCCAGTAAAAGTCTGGTGAAACTTCGTCTTCACACAGCTTCGGCATGTCTCCATTATCGACAGTAAGGTGACTTCATGTTTACTCTAGCTTTCTAACATCAAAGATATTTTCTGTATCATTGTCAAAGCAGTAGCCTATGGCAGATAAAAGGTGTGGACTTCGGCAATGAATGTTCAACTGATAAATAGCTTTCTTGGAAACTTCTTCCACTGTTTGAACTGTGATAAAGTAAGCCTATGGCTGATCTATATGCTTCCAAGATGAGAGCAGTGCTGACCTAGTTATCGTGGATGTCAGGGAAAGCACCTCGCCTTCAACATAGCGTTTCAATAGTTTTACTGTATTTTATAAAAGAAAACAGGCCTTGTATATGAAAAAGACAAAGAAGCAAAATTTAAATTCTACAATTCTAATAAATTTAGAGAAAAAATAATTATTTCACGAGCATTCATTAATTTTAAGCATTGTCCAGTGCGATGCCATCTTATTCCCATAAACCTTCGTCATCCCTAATGAATCTTTCACTGACTCTGATATTTGTTATTTATAAAATGCTGACTAAACACTAAAATGAGCAACAAAACATGTATTTGAATAATTTGAACAGTGTGTCTAAGTAGGCCTTGGGTTTACACAGGAGATGAATGCGGTGTGACATAATTTGTGATACCGTCGTTGAATATTACATGGCTTGTAAATCAACCACTTGTACATCAGTGGTGATCTGTAAACAGTACACACCTAGCCCACAACACTGTGTGAAATGGCCCTTTGGCTACACGAAACTTAATCGCTGTAAATGATTTCAAAATGATATCTTATGCAGTAGTTTTGTGTTATCATACGTCACCTCATGGAGTGA
This sequence comes from Liolophura sinensis, assembly GCF_032854445.1. Taxonomy (NCBI): domain Eukaryota; kingdom Metazoa; phylum Mollusca; class Polyplacophora; order Chitonida; family Chitonidae; genus Liolophura; species Liolophura sinensis. The sequence goes on from NC_088300.1 coordinate 23,541,877, forward strand.
ATGGATAAAGGCTACCACACATCTTAGGTCGCTCAATCTGATAGCAACATGTTTGATTGGATAAAATTTCCAAGATGTCTGCCTCGATTCACCACAGCCATTTGTGCCTTTTGTTCTATACGTTAATTGGTGAAATCTCACTGAAATAATAAAGTATGATACTTTTTAGACAGCTTGAGAATCCTGCTTTCCACTGAAGTATGTTTTAGCCAGGTACTGTCTTGTCCTTTAAACTTTATCATAGCAGACTCTACTCTATTTATATCTTACAATGTTTTGCATTCCTGAACATTCTCCTCTTGATCAGTAATGTCCTGTGAAGCTGAAATGAAGAATACGATAAAGGCAATGCATAAGTAACATTATCACAAACACATACAAATATTACACACATCAGAATGTTTCTTTCTGTTCGAGTTATGCTAAAGTTCTTAAATTTCATTAGATAATTATTATTCAGTACACATTCATAGATTATCGAACAAATGAATTCAAAGCTGGGTAAACTGACATTTGTACCAGAACATGTACCATGTATGACAACAACAACAAACAAAGTTCTAAATTACACATCATATATGAACACTTACCCTTGGTAAAAAATGTTGTCATGATAGATTTGAAGGGCTCCAGATACTGTTCACTAGAACTTGAAATTATTTTCTCAGACTTTCGTTGACAGCCTACAGAAAAACAGATGAAGTCAAATGTGTTGTGGTATATCATACAGCTAAAGATATTCCCAGGCTTGGAAACTGTGTTATTTTGCAATTTGTCTCAAGACCACAGAAAATTTGCCATGGCGGATATCTAAATCGATTTCAAGTACAAGTACACTGATATATATGATCATATATAAAATTACACTGCACATTTTAACAATATTTACTAACACTTTTTTTAAATACTTCCTCAGCCTACAACATTTGAGTAATCACTTGTCAAGAAATTCATCATTTCAATGTCACTTCTTTTCAGAAAACTTCACAAAATTGTTTTACATGAGATATTACGGTTTTTATCACCTTCTAAGTTTGTTTTAAGTTTCCCAATCTCAGCTTCAACTTCATCAAACTTAACAAGAGCTGCCTGTCGAATGTCACTGGGGTCAGGAAGGGGAAGCTTGACCTTGTCAGTACCAGCATCATCCTTCTCAAACCTGCTCACGTATTGTGTCACCACATACTGAAGTAAGCTCACATGGTTATCCTGGACAGTAAACAGAACAGACAAAGAGAGAAATTCAACATGTGGAGCTCTTCTGTACCGACATTGTCCTTCTCAAACCTGCTCACGTACTGTGTCACCACATAGTTCACATGGTTATCCTGGACAGCAAACAGAACAGACAAAGAGAGAAATTCAACATGTGGAGCTCTTCTGTACCAACATTGTCCTTCTCAAACCTGCTCACGTACTGTGTCACCACATAGTTCACATGGTTATCCTGGACAGCAAACAGAACAGACAAAGAGAGAAATTCAACATGTGGAGCTCTTCTGTACCAACATTGTCCTTCTCAAACTTACTCACATATTGTGTCGCCGGTACTGAAGTAAGCTCACATGGTTATCCTGGACAGCAAAGGGAATTGGAAAAGAGATACATTCAACATGTGGAGCTCTTCTGTACCGACATTGTTCTTCTCAAACTTACTCACATATTGTGTCGCCGCATACTGAAGTAAGCTCACATGGTTATCCTGGACAGCAAAGGGAATAGGAAAAGAGATACATTCAACATGTGGAGCTTTTCTGTAAGAGAACTGTCTAATGTATTGCTGCACCACATGCTGAAGTATTAAAGCTCCCACAGTTATTCTGGATGGTAAAGAAGACAAGACATATATTCAACAATTTAGCTTGTCAGTGCATCATACTTCTTAATTAAATGTGCTCAGGTATATCGTTAACAACAACTTTTCACAAACCTGTCCACCTGTCTCACATGTTTCATTGTAGTAGAGAAGAAGTTCCTCTCACAATGAGTTCTGACTTGATATAGCTTCAAACAAATGACCCTTGCTACCACCAATCCACTTCAATTCCCTTACCTTACTCTTCACATCTTTGAGTTTAGCTAGGATGTCCAATCCGAATCCATCTGCCTGGCCCCCTTTGACCATTCCCTAGGAAAAAGAATTACATGCATTTCTACATGAACATGTATGTACATATCTGTCATGCAAAATGTCATGTAACAGCTGTTAAAAGAAGTCACATGATCATTTCCTTAGTTAGACTTTTTGGAACAAAGTGACAAACCTGCACTGCTGGGTTTTTCATTATAAACAGGAAAACATTTATTGTTACTTGTTACAGGTCACCATCTCTTTGCTTTTTTAACATAACTGTAACTTAACTGTGACGTAACATACTTTAATTCTTCTTGTCTTAGAACCTTGTCCAGCTTAAGTAACAACAGCACCAAAGCTGAAAAATTACCTCCATTCATGTAATTTCCTAGAGCCAAAATTATTCCCAAAATGTTCTTGATGCTGTTGCCTGACATCAGTGTCTGTAAAAGGAATCAGATGAGTCTGTAAGGGTTTAAAAATACTGTAAAACATTATATGTACATGTAATATATTTGAACTTCCCCCTCCCCCCACCTCTAAATCGAGGCATGAGTACTGGTGTGAAAGAATTCAGATTTTAAATAAATCTTTCCTCAAAACAGAGTTGTCCTCCCTTCCCTGAAATTATGCAGGACAAAGTATTTGGTGTAATCAAGAGTGTCTGAATGTAGTCTGTGATACACATACAAGTGAGAGATAACCTACATAGAAGCTTACCTCACATGTCATTTTCAAGTTGTTCAGCTTATTATCAATGGCTGACACATTTTCCTGAAAAGTGGAGTGAAATATGAAACAGAAGATTCGGTCTGCATAGTTTGGAATCTGGGACATATCGTAAAGAAACCTGCAAAAGACAGAAACAAATTCTAATGACACTCAAAAGTGTTATGTACATCTACATGCTCTATTTAGAAATCATTTGCTGTATTTGCTCTAAGTATTCACACAAATAGAGCATTTTCCAAAGGAAATACAGATCATAACATACTACTTTTCATGCTGAAACTTATATTTCTGACCTATATATAAGCCTACTCATCCTAATTTAATCACGGACAAAACTTTAGGCCCAATACTGTATTTCATTTTTTCATCTAAAAGAACATCCTACCTCTGCCTTATCTGAGAACAGGTGCCCAAAAGGACAATCTTGGGCCCATCTCCTGAAACCTATTAAAGAGGTTTTATGACAAACAGATTTATATCTTGTACATTTTCAAACTATAAAGATCCCAATACGAGTTTTCAGATACATGTAAGCCTTCCACAATATAACTCACTGTTCAGGTTTATCCAGTGCTATGTCACTGTTCCGTTCCACGTGGTTTTTGATCAGCTTCAGTTCATCTGGCTCTGGTCTCTGTACAACAGGCAGATATACAGGTGAATCCCATGATAACTATCACATCAGGGTCTTCAGATACTTTTGCTTTTGTTTGTGACTATACTTGTATAAATACAGACATCTTCATAACATAGCAGTAAAAACAACTGGGTTATGGCTATTGAATTACATTGCACCTCCTGAAATTCAAATCCAATCATCCTACATGTATGTAAACATAGCCGTAGCTATAAACATCACAGGTTATACATTCAGAATTCGACATCAAATATTTTTTACAGGTTTTTCATTTATTAACTGGAAAATATATTTAAAGGGGATAATATCAGGAATTTGCAATTAAAGCAACTATATTTGCCTACAATTACAGGTACACGCTTTCAGACGCATTTAATACATTTCAATTAAATACATGTAGTTAGACTTTGTTTTAGAGTTATTGTATTTCATTAGCATTTCTCAGAGGACACATCTTGCTTGATTCACCCATTTTATATGGTCACTTCAGAGACTCTGTGAAATTTGATTAACTCCTTATTAGAAAAACCCAAATATATGCATCAACAGTATCATGTTAAGGCCTAATTATATGCTTCTGAAAGTGCAACATGCTTAACTGCAGGTGAAATGCAATCTTCACAACAAACCTACTAACAGGAAAAGTTTACATAAAACAGCGGCACAAGCGAGTCACTGTACATCCCTTTTTTCCTGGATAGATCCAATAATTGAACAATTATGTACATTACTGCAGAACTTGAAGACTCGGGGACAGTTTCACGAAGCGGCGTACAACAATTTTTTATCATACATTTGTTTTGTGCGTCATTATTACTGTACAATTGTCTTATATGTGTGATTATCATACATGTACAACATCTTTATGAAACTGGGCCTGATCAGTGGTGTTGATGGTGTGGCTGTAAAGTCCATACAATTCAGTCAATTTCAGAACTTTTGTACACTGATTTGCCTAATACCCTATCCCAACAGAAATCAGAAAACTCAAATGACTACTACTCACTGCATCATAAATAGCCTGCAGTCTTTCTGTGTCCAGCACAGACGTGTCAAATTCCAGTAAAGCTGAAATAACAAAAAAAAACAAAAAAAAAAACAAATTAAATCTGATAGGTTGTCTAAAATGTACTCACTTTTAAGTACATTGCTGTCTAGCTGATTATTACAGATACTGAGTATCTTGCTTTTCATGAAAACACAATACATTGTTTGCTTAGTATGGTCAAACCAAAAATCAGAAGGAAATTGAAAACTGAAGACGATGTCATCATATAAACCATTTAAGAGCTATACCTAATAAAAAAGTGTTCTTCTCTTTGTACTGTGGTTTTCTTGGACAATATTGAGAGTGCACCATTTTTTATCTTCTCTGTATGGGTTCTGAAGCTATACATGTAATTACGTTTGATCAACAGTTTTCCTAAAGTTAATCGCCTAAAGTTTTAAAGAGAAGAGCAAGAAAAAAAAAATGCAATTAAAAAAAAAAGAATTTGTTGTCTCTGAGCCTTTGGCTTGGTCACCTTTTTGAGGTTTGCAGTTTTATTATTTTATAGCATACAGGTGGGAATAAAAAATGGACACACTGACTACATTTACTTCACTTACCGTTCTCTATTTCAGACATATCCATCCTCAGTGTAGACAGCAGAATACCCACGGCCTGAGATCTCTTGGCATCTATCAATTTGGCAACCTGAGAGAAAGACCACATCTTGTTTAACTTTCACTTCATACATATGATCATTTAATAACTGTATAAAACCTTCCAATGAATAACCCCTAAGTGCATTATGAATATACATTTAAACACTGTACAATATGGCACAAAAACTCAATATATTTCTCGATATACAATACTATTCTAGAAATACACTGAACATGAACTAATTCAAAGCCTGATTTTCAGACACGTTATACACAACATAAGAGTACACAGCAGGATACCAATCAGGGCTCAAATACAATATTGAAACAGATATGGCAGAGACACATATTCTTACAAGAAAATGTAACTTTCATCTTTGTTCAACTGATTAAAGGCTTTTTATTCGCATATATGCTGAGGATTAACAGAGGTTTCTCAATAATATTGAACTCATATGACTGCAGTCAGTTTGGTGGGTGGGGGTAACCTCAGTGCATCTCCATGATTTCTGGCCTTTAATGGTGAGTAACTGACAAGCTTCTTCACGTGATTCACCAGCACAGCTGCATACATTCCTGCATACATGGCTTAAATTAACTGTTACAATGTCTGGCTTAAAATAACTGATACTATGTATTGCTTAAATTAACTGTTACAATGTTTGGCTTAAAATAACTGTTACAATGTCTGGCTTAAAATAACTGTTAATATGTATGGCTTAAATTAACTGATACAATGTACATGTAGGCCTTTCTATCAAGAACGTCAGCACCATTAAGACTTAAAAAAAAAACAAAAAAAAAAACAGATGAAATGTAACATTTACCTCTTTTTTCTTTTTGGTGACAGGTGCTTTGGTTGTGCTTTTCTTTGATTTCTCCAGAGGAATTTTAGAGAACAGATCATCAAATTCCTTCACATTAATGTCTGGTTCTTTCAGTTCTTCCCACAAGTATTTACTATCAGCTTTACTGTGAACACAAAACACTAAGACAGATAACTACGTGTAACTGGGAACTAACAACAAACAATACCAGGAGGAACACACGAATGACCACAAGCAAGGGTTTTTATTTTTGATTTGTGTTTTACCGGACCAGTTTAAGTTACAGATACTGTTCTACTTCCTACGTTTCTTTACTAGACAAGAACACTTCACATCATGGCCATTACAATTTTGGGCCCAGTTTGAAGAAATCTGAATTAATATGCACATCTACATTTCCATATATATATTATTTTTTCAGGTAAATGAAACTGATTGGGGGAAAAAACGTAAATGACCCCATAAAGATGTCCTGTCTAAATATCACGCCAAAATGGTTGTGGAAGAAGGCCTTACAGTTATAGATATGACTCACTTGGAAGATGGAGAAGGCATTTTCAGCTGCTGAACTTGGATGCGTTTCCAGAATAATGGTTTCATTGGAGATATTGTTTTTATCACTGGTTTCACTGGCACTGAAAATAAATAATGATATATAGAGTTGGATACATGAACAGTTATACCTGTATCAGAGAGATAAACTGTAATTTGCATTTTTGAACAACAATTTGAAAAGTTTTGATTCTGTTAATCATTTGTTGACAGACAAAAATGTTTTTGACAAAATAAAAAAAATTAACACTGGCAATCTCGTTATACCATTGCAAAGTTTAACTTAATTCACTAAATTAATGTACATGTAACTACCCTTCAGTTCTAAGTAAATGTATCTCTTCACATCACAATTGGTACATGTAAGTAAAAACACTAAAGTTTTTTCAACATGAATCCTGAATTATGAGTATACCTGTCAAATTGTACTGAGTAAAGTACCTTTCTCAACAGTCACTCCTGGTGGAGGTGGTACACCCGGAGGAGGAGGAGGAGGTGGTGGTCCGCCTGGTATTGGAGGTGGGGGAGGTGGACCGCCTGGTATAGGTGGAGGAGGTGGAGGAGCTCCAGGTACAGGTGGCGGAGGTGGAACTGCGCCTGGTATAGGTGGTGGAGGCGGAGGGGGTGGTGCTGGAGAGTCCATGAAGGCAGACTGTAGCTCTGCTGTGGTCAGAGTGTTGAACACCACATCATCCTGCACCTGATGATTAGCAAAGCCTCTCCCCAGGACTTCTGGGGTGGCTGCTGGGGTGTGGTATTGAGAGGTACATGGGGTGCCAGAAGGGGAAATAAGCCTGTTGTTTGGGGTGAGGTTCAGGCCGTTGGACCAGCCCGCCTCCACATTAGCAGCTTCGGCATCAGTCAAGGCAGACTTTGTGAGTTGCTCTATGCCGGCCAGTATACGGTACTTCTCCACTTCCTCCTGTAAAGCCGTGATCCTCTGGGTGTAAAACTCCAGCCTCTTGTCATAGTCCTGGTGAATTTTCTCCACTGTCATCTTATGCTCCCTCTGTGTAACAACAAAAGCACACAACAACTGACTGATCGATTTATTTATTTAATTTACTCAAGAATATTTCACTTATATGACTGCGGTCTGCAAAATGGTAGGAAAAAACGGGGCAGAGCCCAGGGGAAACCCACGACCATCGGCAGGTTGTTGGCAGACCTTCCCACATAGGGCCGGAGAGGAAGCCTGCATGAGCTGTACTTGAACTCGGTGACCACATTGGTGGGAGGCTCCTGGGTCATTGCGCCGTGCAAGTATTCACACTTCCGCCATGTTTGAGAATGGAACAAGTGATATCCCACTGGCTATAAGTTTGAGGAAAAGACCACCAGTAGTATCAGCGCTATGTCTTCCCCTCCAGCGATGTATACATTCTTTAACTCACCCAATATCCAGAGCAACATGTATGCTAATGGTGTTTGATGGATAACATTAAGTCAGCTGTGTTGTTTATCAAAGCCATCAGCTACATGTAAGACAGGAGGAATTGGGTTAAAGAACACCACATCTTTGTTTTGAGGCTGTTAAACTGAACATTTTTGTTTTGTTTTTAGGTTTTCATTTTGTATTGAATGCAGGTGATTGATCACTGGCTTTGACAGAAGGCACGAAAGGAAGCAACAGATAACTGATTGGATGTTACACCTACACCGATGTTCCCAGATCATGATTAACACTTCCTGATCTCTCCCACATTTTGTCACTTGTCTACAAGTACATGCATGTATATCTTGAAATCCAATTTTAAATGCCCATTTGACCCACTCAAAATACAGCCTACATCAACAAACTAAAATGCAAATAATGAAACAAATAGTATGTATATAAGTAATATCCATTTGTTTCATTAAAATGCTATTACTTAATACATATACTTCATTGCAACATAATTCTTTACAAGTAAAACTATTCTCTCTTACTAAATCATTTGTAAACACACCCAGAAAATCTTCTGGAAGTCTTACTTAAGGGATGAATTACAATCCTATACCTCCTGATGGTACCTATTATAACTGCATACCATTTTCCTGATTGTATGACCAAAATAACCAAGTTACCTGACCACCTACCATTTTGCATCAGCCTGAGCTTGAAACTCAGAATAGAATAAAGCTTACCTGAAGTTTTTCCACTTCATCTTTGTACTCATGCCTTAACCCAACCATAGCTGTCTGGTGATCTGAAACCATTAAACTAAATTTCAGTCTAAAACACAGTACATGCAGTGAGGCTAACACTGTGTAAATAGATTCAGGATGCTTAACATGCTTTATCTAAGCCTAAGCATTCTTTTATAAGAAAATCTATATAACAACTAAGCATTCTTTTTAAACCTGGTCAATAAAAAACAAAGGGACTTCTCGGCCTCCAAATTTGTTGGAAATGCCTGTAATGCGAATTCATCTTTAAACATGAGAAAAATTACACTCTTTTCTCTACAGAAAATGTACTGTGCAGTTCAAAGATTAAAAGAGGAAGTACACAAGATGAGAGAGATTGTGTAGCACGTGCAGGTATTAAACTTTATGTTACTCTGTACATATGTACATGCCCTTAACTTGTGCCTTAATTAGTCTAGGATTTTCCATCTCTCCGCAAGTTAACAGCTACAGCTTGTGAGTTGTATCAAAAGGTCGTAAAAACAGTATAATTTCTGACTAACCTGCTTCAGTGTACTTGAGGCCGGGGCGTGTCTCTTCCACATCGTGCTGGGTTGGGGGCCACTGGGGTGTCAGTTTGCCAGGCTCTGCCACCTGCGTATTGCTTGTGGCCTGGGTGTGGGTCCAGTAGTATAAGCAGTTGGGCTGAGAACAGACACATGGGGTGAGATATGTCTGTAAACTATGGGACAAAGTAACAGATAACTGCATGTTCATGTATGGTATGGGTATAGTGTCATAGTAAGTACCAAAGCCGATAACAAAAAAAAACAACAATATTGTAACTATGGATACAGACTGTGATTCCTGCTGAAAATGATGTTATTCTGCTATTGTCGACCTTGTTTCTAACACAATCTTTATATCAGTTTAAATCTGTATATGTGTTTTGGTCAGCGCACTTTCCCTTACAGAATCACAGTATACATGTAAGTAATAGAGATCCATATTGTAACACAGAGCGAGAGTACTAGCAAGAGAGAACAGTGTATGGATGTGTTGATATTTAGCAAACCTTTTGCAAAAATGTGTTCTCCATCTCCTTATTCAAAACGAACTACATGCTATTTCATAATGTGAGCCACGGCTCTCTTAATAAATTATGCTCTAAAGAGGTTAATAGTTATGCTATCCTTAGCTGTGAAGAGTGTTGATTCAATCTCACATTATAAAATATCATAATTCACATGTAGACATTTACAGTTTTTTCTCACTAGTCAGCAATTGCTGTACACATAACTTACATCCCTGAGTCTGAGTTTAGGTGGCCTTTTCCCACTAATTGGTGAGATAACTTTGTTTTCTGGAGATTTCGGAGATCTTGCCCCTCTGTTAGAAGTGTCTGGCGTTGACATTGACACTTCCGTCCATTGTAGGGGCTTGGAAAAGGATACTAGCTGAATGGGAGGGCTGGGCTCCATTATGGTAACCAGATACCAGTACTCAGAAAGAAATCTCCAGCCCTAATTAACACACTTTTAGCAAACTCTAACAGGCTTTGATCATAGGAGCCTGAGACAATACATTAATACATCTGTATCCCTAGATTTGTCCGTAGATCTACAAGCATATCCCTTGACTTGTCCACGCACAGGTCAGCATGTATATCCATACATTTGTCCATAGATCTACAAGCATATCCCTTGACTTGTCCACGCACAGGTCTACATGTATATCCATACATTTGTCCGTAGATCTACAAGCATATCCCTTGACTTGTCCACGCACAGGTCTACATGTATATCCATACATTTGTCCATAGATCTACAAGCATATCCCTTGACTTGTCCACGCACAGGTCAGCATGTATATCCATACATTTGTCCGTAGATCTACAAGCATATCCCTTGACTTGTCCACGCACAGGTCTACATGTATATCCATACATTTGTCCATAGATCTACAAGCATATCCCTTGACTTGTCCACGCACAGGTCTACATGTATATCCATACATTTGTCCGTAGATCTACAAGCATATCCCTTGACTTGTCCACGCACAGGTCTACATGTATATCCATACATTTGTCCATAGATCTACAAGCATATCCCTTGACTTGTCCACGCACAGGTCAGCATGTATATCCATACATTTGTCCGTAGATCTACAAGCATATCCCTTGACTTGTCCACGCACAGGTCAGCATGTATATCCATACATTTGTCCGTAGATCTACAAGCATATCCCTGGACTTGTCCACGCACAGGTCTACATGTATATCCATACATTTGTCCATAGATCTACAAGCATATCCCCTGATTTGTCTGTAGATCTACAAGTATATCACTTGATTTGTCCACACACAGATCTGCATGTATAGCCGTAGATTTGTCCATATATCTACAAGCATATCCCTTGATTTGTTCCGAGATCTGCATGTCACTAGATTTGCTGGTAATAAATACATCAGCCAGCCACATATGCAGCAGTCTAACTCTTGTGTGTTTCTCTACTACAAGTAACTCTGCTCTTATACGTTTAGGTCTGCATGTGTGCATCAAATGTAAGTGTGGGCCGGGCATTATAATCATGAACAAACAGCACCAATTTGTAGTAATGATAATGAAACCTTAAATGCCACAGTCATGACAGTGAGCAGCATGGGTCAGACGCATGGCACATTATCCAGTCTCTCACCATTTCTGTGTAATTACGTACTGACTCTATCGGTTAAGCATAATCTGTATATGGTATATATGATCATGCCATATATATACACGCATAATGTTTCAGACAGGCATAATAAACAATCAGCCTTGTAAGTTCATGCTGTAATAAACAATTAGACACTTAATAGACGGGCGCACTGTGCACTTTAGTCCCTACACTGACCGCAAATCAATGCAGACACGAACCTGGCAAAATCATAAGACAGGTTAACATTTAACTCTGTATTCCATGTACAAGTCTGAGAATGAGTGAGTGAGTGCTTGGGGTTTAACATCGTGACAAGTCTGAAAAATATCTACATGGTCCATGACTAACTGGTGGCTCAGAAAACGGATGTTTTTAATGGACATGTGTATATATTTTGGAAATGCATAAAATCACAAAACCTTATACTTGTACAATACATGCACATATGTATACTAAATATTTTTGAAGAGCACAGTTCTATGTCTGACATGTACCTACATACATGTATGTACAAGTATGTACAGGTGAGTGTACAACCCATATACATTCTGGGAGGAGAAATGAATTCTTCTGACTTTAATCATGTCTTAATGCTCAGTTTTATCCATTAACTGAACATAATGTTATTATATTAGTCAGTTCTCAGATAAGAGGATGTACAGCATGGTTTGGTGTGTCAGCCTCAATTCACATACCAGCATATCATGTGTACGTGCATGACCTATAAATTACAGTCTAACAGAGGACTACAGCTTGTCGGCAGGCAATACAGAGAAAAGAACAATAGAGACAAACAACCATGGTACAAACTGTATGGTTACCAGATAAAATGATGTGGTATTCTGACAATACAAAGTCTGAAAGAGAAGCATTGCTCATTTGCATACTGTTATAAAATTTAAATGGGCTAAAAATCAGCCATCAATGTGGGAAGGACCATGCAGGTCTAAGAAGACTCAAACAACTCCAAACTGGTTGAAAGCCTTTTCATCTTAGCAAACCTACATGTAAGTGCTACTCCAAGGTAGATAACTACTTTATGTTTGTTGAATTTTTGCATCCACTTCATATTTTTGTCAGTTTAGTTTTTATGCAGATGTCAGAAGGGATGCATGGTGTCGGGGAAACAGAAACGTGTACATGTAGGTACGGTAGTTAAGTTTTTGGCCAAGCGAAATAATCCATAATCTTCATTCAACACACTCAGATAGATGTCAATTCCTCAAAAAAACTACTGTTCAGACTTACAGGAAATGTTTAGACAACATAATCAAGGTTTTTACATTTTCTTCTCTACATGCATCTATCACTTACCGGTGACCATAATCTCACCACGTCCATCATTTTACATGTGTGGTCATAAAGAGCCATGTTTTACTAACACCTGCCTGTGTGTTGTACCTTAAACTCTACCTTAATTACAGGTAGGACAACATTCCAATATGAAGGCTCGTTTCATAACTATGACAACTATTAACATAAAGTTGGCTGCAGTGTAACTGAATATCACAGAATCAATGTATTGTATTCAGCAATAAGGCCTTAATGCCTGCAACACACTGTCATCAGGTATGCATACCTGCCTGAAGAGAAAAGCATACAGAAGAAGACTATGTTTCAAATTCCAGGCTAATTTAACCAATAAAGTCTCGTTACTTATTTACAATAGAAGAAAGCTGAAGAAGAAACCGTATCAGACTAATGCCATGAACATGTACTGACCAACTCGTTAACTGCTTGAGAAGACACGACTTAGATTTGGTAGCAAGGCATCCAAACAGCTTACCTGTAAAACGTCACCTCAATACAATAAGTACCTGGTATTTAATCATTTACCTTAACTAGGGCCTTAATACAGAAAAGACATGTGAAGTCAGATTTTTTTCTGTATGTACCCTATACTTCAGCTCTTCAGGGGCCTTGAATGTGTTAATGGACTCATAAGTGTAAAACAATGGCATCAGCGGTACACGTTAGTGTATGTAAGCACACCGTATTAAGTGTATTGATTTATTTATTTATTTGATTGGTGTTTTACACCGTATTCAAGAATATTTCACTGACAATCGCTGCCAGCATTTAAGTTGGAGGAAACCAGGCACAGCCCGGGGGAAGCCCACGACCAGGTTATTAAGTGTATTGTATTTGTTCACAAGCACGTAGTACTAAAAATACATGTACATACAGATATTAGAATTTGGAGCAATTATGAATAAAAAGAAATTTATCCCACAGAATTGAAGTATTCACTATTCACATCTTCATCTATTTTACTTACGCATGTGGGTGCGAGTCATTATTTCTACACACAGCGATGTCAGTGGTACATGTATTCAGTGCATGCAGAAATCCACATCCATATAAAGATACACAGAATAAATATTTCCAAATTCCTACTAGGAAACTGTAATATAGTTTTAAGAAATCTGATCAATGGTACTGGATACTCAATTTCGTTACTGAATTCCAATTCTCCACACAAGAGCTAGCTGAGCTGGTCAACTCATGTACATGAGTCAATGTCACATGTACATGTATATGAGGGATAAATATATGAGTATATGAGGAAACATCATGAAACAAATGTTTCTTTTCAAAGTAATGGTGTCTGGGTGTAAAAAATAAAAAAATGTAAAAACAAAAGAGATATCTATAAACTGCGTGAAGTAACACTTTCATCACTACAGAAAATTCAAATAGTTCATCTTTATATAAATCTTATCGGCAAATCTAACACGTAAACAAACTAAAATTCTTTACTTGTAGAAATAAACACCATGACATGATATGACTTTGTGAGGTAAACATGTGTCGTGTGACACAGTCGATGTTGTTTGAAAGGTTATTTCTATTTAATATGCATATCTGCGTATGACCCACAACTGACAGTGGGTAGAATGTGTAACACTATACTCAAACTCCCGAGTCTACTTGAAATTTTTCTAAAATTTAACTGCCAAAATGTTGCAACAAAGTGTCCATGGGATTTCTCATAGTAAGAAATTATTAAAAAATAAACAAGTTACTAATATGGTATATGTATATGGCAAGCTAATTCATCATCTCAAGATAGTTGCAAGTTAATTTTTACATAGTACACAAAATTCTGAAGGTTCACATATTTATTTACATGTCTAAACTTCCAAGTCTGTGTAAGAAGACAGCCACTGTCAGAAAATCAAAAATTTCACAAATTGCAGGTTTCTCATTAGACAGTTGGCGTGTCTTATGGTGGACATTACCATACATGTATTTGTTTACTTTGATTTTATAGTTTTATTTTTGTCTGTGTGGCCAAGGGACATAAACCATATCAAATACCCGTGGTGTCAAAAGTTATCTCCCTTTACCAAAGTGTTACTAATAGTCGCATCAAAGTAGTAAAATAAGTTTACCTCACAAAATGCCTCTTATCAACTGTCAAACACACGATGTATTGTAAATGTTCACCACTAGGCCATATGCTGATCACTACATAATTTTAATTCACATTCCCAACAACAGACGGTCTATATTATAATGTCTCATGATCAGAAGGGAGACAATAGGAAAGTTTAGAGTACAAATTCTTCTATCGGATAATCGTTAAAGGCAGAAAAGTTTTTTTGTATCAGGTTCTACTGACGTGTAAAAAATGTTAGGAAATGTTCTTGATCACATTTACTACAACATGGGTGTTTGCGAAAAAGTTTCACAAAAATTTATTTTAGGTAAAATTGAGGAGATCAATATTTGTGAAGTTGAGAAATTTAGCCCTCTGGAACATGGTGAGAAAAGTGATCAGTAAATTAATGTCAACAAGGGTTGCCTAACATTTTTCACAAGTCACAAACCTAGAAATCTTTTTACCTTTAACGAGTTTGAATTCACGAAAATTACAACCTGCACTCCCCAATGCTGCTCCCAACTGAACTTCACATGACGGATTACAACATGGTACTGTAACTAATAACTTATTTTCAGCTTTGTCCTTACGTTTGTGGATTTACCTTGAAGAGTGGCCCCTCCCCTTCTCTGTCATCCAACTGTTTAATGACTCTTGCCGCCACCAGGTATGTGCAGAACTGGGTTGTCACCACCTTCATGTCATACCTGCTCAGCTTACTGTACAGGTAATGATTCTCATCAAAGGCAGAGCTCAGCCACTGCAGCAGCATCTTACCTGTGGGGGGTGGAGAGGAAAGACGTATGACTGCTACATGTTCATATGTTTCAACAGTGATGGCAAAAAGTGCAAAGCCTTATAATCTTATGAAATATGTGTTCCACTCATATGAAAGAATTAAATAAGGTTAGAAGCGACATATTGTCTTTGGGCCTATTAGCCTTGCTCATAAAAAAAAGGTTTTTATTGATCAGTAAAGATATACATATGCACTTGACATAGGTACTGAGTATTTAAAGCCGTAGATGATATGGTTTCAAGATTATGGTATGATACTCAGGAGTCTTTTACCTCCCTTGGCAATTTATGGGTGGTTAAAATCTGAGCGGCATAAGTAAATCACTAACAGATATATATAAAGTTGCAACCAAACTACTGATGGCTAGAATCAAGTCACAGACCAGACTGATTTTAGACCAATAGGCTTTGGCAGAACAACACTAGTCAACTGAGACATCAAGACCAATAATTGCATTTGTATTGTATGTACCTTCAAAGACGTCCAGGTTCCTGAAGTCTAGTTTCCCAGGTACAGCCTTGGGGTACCTGACCACCTCATCCAAGCTAAGGGAGGTCTGCTGGGGTAATGTCTTACTGGCAGGGGACACACTAACTGAGGATTTAGCGGGCGGCAACTTAGATGGTGGTGACTTTGACGGTGGTGATTTAGATGGTGGTGACTTGGCACTGACCGCCAGAACAATTGGAGGGGCTTCCTCTAGGGCAATGTTAGGGGTGGTGGTAGGAGAAGAGGACAGTACAGTCTCAGGTGAGGCTAAAGGAGCTCTGAAGAAACCATCTGACTTCCCTGGAGGTTTCAGGTGACTGTCTTCATGACGATTGGCCAGCTGTGGATAGCGTCCTTGGGGCTTTTTCAAGCCTAAACAAACTAAAGATTCCACCTCCACAGCATCAAGATCAGTCTCCTTCTCAGCCTCCAGACTGGCTAATGACACCGTCCCAGGTGGGTGGCCTAACTTTGGACTGTAACTCTTCGCCATTTGCTTCATGTACTGATCCAGGTCAGTCACCATCACAGATTTCTTTTCGTCAGAATAGTCCAAGGATCGACTTGATTTGGGCAAGGACTTGGAGGGAGTTTGTTCACCAACTTTTGTTTCCCCAAATTCAACAGACATGCTTCTAGGGGGTTGACTAGGGCCAGGACTACCACTCTGAGGCCAGCGCTCTGAATGTCCAGGACGAGGGGAGCCTAACTGAGAACCAGGTGAAGAGGATAACCCTGAATAAGACAGGTTTGGGCTGGGAGATCCATGGGATTGCTGTGGTCTTGGAGAACGATGAACTCTTGGTGATCCAGAACTAGACCCCTCGGGCCCTGGCGATTTGGAGGAATTGTATCGAAGGTGTGGGTTATCAGTCCTGACCGATTTTGGAGAGCCATGACAAACGGGTACAGGAGAGAATGCCCAGGGGTCAGGTGAACTTAACAGTTTTTTGGAAGAGTTTTGTGTCTGTTTCGGAGGTGTGATGTAGCTTGGATCTGCCTGCAGTTTAGGGGATCCTCCTAAAACATGTGCAGTATTGTTTCTACGTACCTGGGAAGGGCTACCTCTCTCTGTAGGAGAGAGTGGCTTAACTCGCAGTAAGACTGCATCTGTGCCTGGCATCTGTGTCTTCCCTTTGAATTGGGACTTAGGAGAGTTGATATCCATGCTAGAGAACATGTCGGACAATTCAGTATCCACTTTTGTGTCATGTGCCCTTCTCGGGCTAGACTCAGAACTGGCTTTTTCCATGGCAAGTTGAGATTTGTTGACAGCAGAAAAGATGAAGACAAAAAGCCACAAAGAGGCAGAGAAGCAGACCTTCTGTTTTCCCAATGTTTAACTATCATCAGGACAATGTGGCACAGCAGACAGAAGATTAACAAGTACTCGTTTTAAGTTTTCTCGTCTTCCTGCTGTCTTCAGAAACAGTAGCAATGTCAGTGAAGTCTGAGGAGGGCTTCAGCTAGCCTTTACCAGGCTACCTAGAAAAGGCACAACAGAAAACACATTCATAATTTAAATAGTGGATAGACAATATAACATGTCAGCATTTAAATATCTCTACCTTGTTCATGAAAGTTGTAATGAAGTACATGCAATTACATGGCATTTGGTACCCTGCTTCAAAGGACAAATATAAACTTTCAAAACCTGAAAGATTTAATATGACTAAAAGAACACACATTGTACCTTTTCATTTGAAATGCATTCTGTTGTTCTATGGTCAGGATTTACTGTCACTTCTAATTTACGACACCGTTATTTGACAACTCAATGAGAGTTATGAATATAAGCCAGAAAAACTTAATATTAAACTTATGAATCAGTATATGTGGGGTATGTATGAAGGAAGAGAGTGGGTGGGACGGGGTGTAACAAATCATTTGTGCACACATACAGGTAGGTGAAACCAATCAATTGTTAGTCACGTACATATAACCCATGCATGAACATAAGGCAATCCGGAAAATCTCTTGTGAATGTGATCTGATTTGATCTATATTCATTGAAACTCACTAGTACAAAATGTATCACATTAAAACCTCGACTATAGTCGAAACAACTACTACTGAAATGGCTGTTATATATGCACACCTTTTTGGTATGTATTGCCCTTAGTTAAATTAACCTTTTGTCTAAATACCAACTTTATAAAACATTTTAACAATGATCAACACAAACTCAACCAAATTTTTGCTGTTACTTTAGAACAGACCAAACAATTTAAATTACTGTGACCCTTTAATTACTGTTAAAATGTAATGTGAGCTTTGTGATGTGATGTAATGTGAGCTTTGACATGTCTCGTCTTCAGATGACTTAAGGAATCAGTGCAAACCAAATATAAAGATGGGTTCAAGGAGTAAATGTCAGTGAAGTTTTTTCTCATGACATTCAATGGCATTAAAATTGAGCTCTAGGTATGCTTGGTAAGGGCAGGTCAGGTTAGTGATTTTTAACGTAAGAATAAAAGTCGGGCGAAGAGTGGACGTTTTGGTAGTTGGAATGTAAGAAACTGACCAACGCAAAGTGTTAACAACATCCTCGGGAAAATTACGAGGAATAACTGCTCCTTATGTGCCGGATCGATGGTAAGCCTCAATTACCACATCTTGACATGCGCGTTAAGTCTTCACTCGTGTAAATTAATGTCAACCGAGTGGTTCCCATAATCAACTAACCTGTTCTGAGTCTCGCAGAATCAAAAGAAGTAATTGGCATGAAAATGACAACCTCACACATTCACACAATAAATACATTTTCAGACACTATACGCACTGAGGCTGAAAGCCATCAGTATCTATTTAGATCACTTGCGAGAACGATCGAGACTGAAGCGCCATTTGACAACTGGGGGAGTGAACCAGCCAAATGGACAACTAGGCTTGTCTTGTGTTACTATAATGATAGCCATCACAGTATTATCTCCCCCTCACTTTTTTCTCCTGTCACATCGATCACGTGACTTGTATGTACGACTATCAGAACACGATGGCGGCCACAGTAGCGTCTGAAAATGTATTTATTTCGTGAGCTTGTGCATTTATCATGGATTGTTTCTGATTCGGTGATACTTGGAAGTTAGTTGATGATAGGGACCACTCGGCTGACATCGATTTACACTAGGGAAGCCTTAATGCGTGTCTGAAGATGCGGTAAATGTGGCTTACCGTCGATCCGACACATTAGAAGTAGTTATTCCCTGTAACTCAGCTAACACTTAGTGTTGGCAGATTTCAGGAGTAACATTCCACAACTATTGTTTAGGCTGTATTTTGCGTGAAAATGACTTCATATGCAACAGTTTATACGATATAATGACCCCGCCAAGTATGCCACATATCTCTTATCCGTCTGTACCACTTAAGGCAGCATTCTATTAACATTTCTAAAAATGACTTGCCACTTGACATTTGATTGACATTCATATTCACCTACATGTAGGCTAGTTGTTGCAGTTGTTGTTGCACTCAATAAGACACGACCACAAACCCACCTTAGTCTCTGATTTAGCGCAAAAGCAAGGATATTATTCCTCACAATGCTATACCACGTTGCACAATCATCAATTAACTCAATTAATATAGGGATGAGGCATCAAATTACCTGCAAATTAAGGTTACATTTTCCGATTTGATTATTTGATTTCTGCGACAGACATCTTCTAGACATTTGACTCGTACCTTGTTCGGATCGGTGCGATTTTATGGAAATGGTTAAATGCAAATATACAGGTATGTATAGGCCCCTACATGGAAATTAAATATATTTTACATTTACACAAAAGTTTTCCATATAGGGGATAATGTGGGCGTATGCCATAAAACGTTCCCTGTAGACATGTAGGCCTATATATACCTCCATGCCTGCACACTACAAATGGCTACATGCAGGCCTAGCCTAGACCTATATCTATATGCTGGCCGGGAAGTGAAGAGGACATAGTGAAAGCCTTACATTGTATGTAATGTCTTTCGTTTGCATATGTATACTTCAGGAACTATAT
Organism: Liolophura sinensis; assembly: GCF_032854445.1. Lineage (NCBI taxonomy): Eukaryota > Metazoa > Mollusca > Polyplacophora > Chitonida > Chitonidae > Liolophura > Liolophura sinensis. The sequence continues at coordinate 23,561,835 of NC_088300.1, forward strand.
ATACATGTAGGCCTGTATGTATGTTATGGATTGTCACGAACAAAGTTTCGAAACTGTAGCTGGAGTATCTGTCGAATGATGTCTCATATGTATGTACATGCATGTAGGCCTGCGTAGGCCTACACTGTTTATGTCGGCCTACATGCAATTTCATTGCCACTAAATGTACATTAAAAAGTTAAAAGACATATACAGGTATTAAAACGGCCTATGAGCTTCAGTATAAGTTAATTAAAATTAATTCGAATAAGCCTACGTACGTCAAATTTATTTGTGCGTGTGGCCTGTATGGTCTCTATGCCTACGCATTGTACGACCTGTAGGAAAATTGCGGCGTCCACGGTCGGTCACTTTCAGATGCACAGCCCAGAGTCCGGGTTAAACCACTGGACACGTATAATGTAGGTCTGCAAACATGGAATGAATTTGGGCTGGATTCGAACACGCATCCTGCTGACTGCAGCCATTCGACAGGATGAGGGGTGTATTAATAGACTACCAGTAGCCTGGGGTGAATGTTAGTCCCATGTGCATGCTTGGGGTTTTACGTAAGGGTTCTACGTCTTACGTAACAATTTTTCAGTTATATGATGAAGATCAGTCATTAGGTGTGTGTGTGTGTGTGTGTGTGTGTGTGCAGAGATGATGTATCTTCTTCTTGTGTTAGGGCGACACCGTGCCATCAAAGTGCTTCCGCCTCTGAGGTATCTTGCCGAAGACATGAGACATGACACGCCACCCATGCAGTAACATATTATATAATGACACCAGGCCAACCAGTCCTGTTTCCCAGCAACACGAACCATTTTTAATGTCTGTGGTATGGCCCGACCCAGGTTTGATCCCAGTTCTTCCGACTTTGACGCTGACGCTCCAACCACCAGACCATGCACCCACGGGTTCACGTACAGGGTAGTGATTGAGCACTCACATAGAGTTAGGTACAGAATGTGATCAGGTGTGCTAATACGATGGATCTGTGGACAGAGGGTCAGGATATGTTATATAAAGGGACCTAAGGGCTATACGAGTAGAGGATTCGTACGTAATTAATAGCATAACGTGTCCCAACATTTTTTTCTCTCTAAATGACATACAGCTTGGTATTTAGGCCAATGTTTATAGACCTAGATCTGTAAGAATGCAAATGACTGAGAAAATGATATCGTTCGTCCCCTATAGTCTGAATGATAAATTTTATCTCTATGTATGGGCCTGTAGCTCGAGACTGAGTAACTGGTGAGGCCTAGTCAAACCTGGCGTAAACCATGCAGCGCATTGTATAGGCCTACATAATTCATGGGTGGAGGAAACCAAACACAGTTTTCACGAACTCATTTGGCCTCCCGACATAAGCAATGCGGTGTGAAGAAGGCCTATACGTATATAGATAATGGTTGGAGGAAACCGATTACAGTCTGGAGGAAGCCAGCTCGCCCTCCATGCGGCATAAAGTAGGCCTGCCTTACATACATTTATATAAAGTTCTTCATGTGAAAGAAACAGGACAGAGTTTGAGGGAACTAGCTAGTTTCCCAACGTAAGCCATGCGCACAGAGTTGTCTGGGAACAGATTATTAAATTTCATTATATTGCCAAAATATATTTATTTATTTGAGTGGTGTTTTAGGACGTACTCAAGAATATTTCACTTATACGACGGTGGCCAGCACTATGGTGGCGAAATCGAGCAGCGCCCGGGGGAAATCCACGGCCATCCGCAGGTTGCTGTAGGCCTTCCCACTTACGCCCGGAGAGGAAACTAGCATAGGCTGGACTTGAACTCACAGCGACCGCATTGGTGAGAGGCTCCTGGGTCATTACGCTGCGCTAGCATGCTACGAACTGAGCCACGGAGGCCCCCTGCCACAATATAAACCTGATTAATAAACTTGGGCCATGAATACATTTGAAATTAAAAGATTGCACTGATATCCAGACCGATGGGCCAAAGTTTTTCGTGCCAACGCAACTGGCCTGCTGATAAGAATGTAATAGATGGATGTAGGAGCATACACAGCTGTACAATTTAGACCTGCACTACACAATCGGTCTGTAGGCGGCTTTAGAAAAAAGAAACCTATTTACGAAACTGATGATAACACTAAATAGGGCAGTTAAATGATATATGGACGACTCTTTAGGACTACATGCAGGTAGGTGGATTTATGCATTTGCCTATATTCATACCGGTATATGTATAAAATCCTCACGCTGCAAATCTACATGTATATGTACATGTACAATCGTACAAATGATATACATCGAGATTTATTTCGACCTGTATACACAGATTAAAACTGTGTATGTCAATTAAATATGTTGAAACGTTCCACTGTATTAGGCTTCTACATTTCGACCTGTGTTGAATACTTGTCCAGCCACAGGGGTTTCACATACTCTAATGAGAATAATTTACGGGACTGCGCCAGTCTGGTTACATAACTTCAAAACCTTTTGACCAAGGCCAGCTCGTTTTTACCTAGCTACACAACGCTGACGTTCCGGACTATCTGTATAATACAGCTTACTGTTATTTTTCTTATACAAGCTTTTAAACAGCTCAGATTTTGGGTTTGTTATTTATAGAGCAGATTAAACTTGGCTTCAGGGCATCCGAACAATCCTGGACATGGTTTCCCTGATCCACTTCACACAGCTATTGTAGTGTGTTCACACGAGCATTGTATGGAACGTTTAGACCTGCCGAGATAGTCCAACTGGGCCATTCAGCTTAATTGTTTGTGAAACGACAGCAAGGCACGTGTATAGACTGGCTATTCTTAATGTGGTGAATTTCTGGAGACAGTTGAGTGTTAAACAAGGTACACTCCCAGATTTGGAAATATACGCATATATAGTTGCAAACGTTAGCGCTTAACACAGACCTCAAGCACGTTCCCACTGAAGAAGGATGAAGAAACCTGGACAGGCCACTCGTAGAGCTTTCCTGGAAAAGGTAAACCTAAAGCTCTTTGAACAGATTTATTTAAATGGTATATATGCACTGCAAAGTTACTGACAGTGATTGTCCAGGTTAGCATTTGACAGCTTTAGTTTTAACATGATTTTAAAGGCCAGCTCCATTGAGTCTGCTGACAGAGAGGTGATGGAATGTGATATATGTTCGTAACTTCGTAATTTGTACCAATAAGCTTGCGCGTTCAAACCCAGCTCCTGCTGACTCAATTGTGGCCTTCAGTCGGGTGGTTTGTCATCTACCTCACCTCTCTATATTGGCCTACGCACTGACCATTCCCATACAGGATCTGCCAAGTTCTCTCTACCCACAAACCTGACAATAGCAATGTCTGTGAAATATTAAACTTAATTACAGCTAATAACACTAATTACTTAATTTAGCTAATATTGGTATTACATGTAATACATACTTAATTTTAGCCAATCTGAGTCAATGTATAACAGCAGCGGTTTTAGCTCATATTTATTACAATTGTGCACAATTACTTTTAGCAAAGTACAAAAGTAAACACTTGACTTAAGAATTAAATCTGGTATTAAGTCCTGAAACAGTTTTGAACAACCGGGCCCAGATGTTTAGTTCTTGGTCGATGTGGTAAGCGAGTAATACTATAGGCCATGTAGTTGGACTGTTACAGCGAGAAAACCATTCTCGTTAATCCCGTGAGGTTTGTGACCGATTTAAAATGGACGTGTTCATGTTACCTTCCTAGCACACGCGTCAATGAAAACTTATTATTATTTTAAACAAAAATTAAATAAATCCAAGCGCGTGTAAAATGGCGCTTACAGGAAATTATAATCACATTTAGAAGGAATATAGCTTTAAATTGGACATTAGAAGTACAAAAACAAAAAACCCCATATATATATAGTAAAAGAAATGTTGCCACCTTATAGATTCTTTATCGCCCTACTTACCTTACTGTAGTTAGAATTATTCATTTATTTATTGTATCCGTGTTTTACGCCGTACTCAAGAATATTTCACTTGTACGACTTCGGTCGGAATTATTGTGGGTGGAAGCCATGCAGGGCCCGGGAGAAACCCACAACCATCTGCAGGTTGTCACGTATGGCCGGAGAGGAACTGGGCTTGAACTCCAAGCGACCGCATCATGGGTCATTGCCCCGCGCTGGCGTGCTCCCCCCCACCTCCACCCCCACCAAGGGCCTCTATGTCAAAATACACACGTACAAATGTATAACTCCATAGCACACATACATTTAGTTGTCGTCATATGTCTGAAACATTGTTACCGGTAAATACGACGTAAAACTCCAAGCACACATTCATTCATTCACATACATTTAGCACATACACTCACACATAATTTTACATATACCTAAAACTGAGTAAACTCCAACCAACGTTTAACCTCAACACATTCTACAAGAGTTCAGTGTTTTTCTCTGTTTTCCCCGCTTTCATTGCTGTGCTTCGTTTGCAGCAGGTAGATCCCGCGGTACTTTTGTCATGTAAGAACTTTTTATACCACAGACAACCTGTTGACGCACGTCCTACATATAAACGTCCCAGTTTGCTAATCAGACACAAAACAAAAGGCCTATATACATTCATGAGATGTTTTAATGAAAAGATGTTTTAATATACCGCGTATGTAGTAGAACGAGTCTGTATTTCCCAACTGGATAGTCCATTGTCTCCTTTGCCACAGACAGTTGGTTTTGCGTCGTGTACATTACTTAAAAAATATATATATTTTGTTGTGAAACCTATAATCCGCACTACAGAGATTACAACTAAAATTCGATTCAATCTATACAAATTTACCAATAAGTAACGGTATACAGACATTTAATGAACTAATCTAATCAGTCTGCGATATGGCACTAAATCAGTGCGCACTTAAGACCCAAGCACAAAGTGCCATGCTTGTGGGATGCCATTATGCTACTTACAACTAGTGCTGTAACTACTACACTATACCACTATTACTGTTGTTCTGTTAATATACTACCACTACTACAATGTCTGTGGATGACCATGGCTTTTTCTCCTGGCTCTGCCCGGTCTCCTTCCACCATAATGCTGGCCACTGTCGTATTAATGAAATATTTTTAAATGCGGCGTAAAACACCAATCAGATAAATAAATAAATACACTATACACTGCTATCACTACGACTCTATACCTGCTACTACTATACCACCCCAGTGTCACCTAAATGTATATGTACATGTAACTGTACCACTATGGTTATGACTCATGTAGCTAGCCCGCCGACGTACACTAAAATATTATTGAGTACGGCGTTTAACACACATCAAATAAAAAAAAAATATTTAGCTAGATCATAAAGATATTTTATAGCGCATACTGTCCTAGACTTGCTTTACAGGAATGAACTGTTGGAAATATAGCATAAGTGTACACGCATGATCGCTATATTTCGGGTTTAGTAGCGAATGGAGGTTTTAGTATAGATTAAAGAGGAGTGATTTGTCCTATCCATTCACTGTGATTTAGGGTTGCTGTCGCGCTGGAGTCCCCGAAATGTTGACAAATGAGGTAAAGTGTTCGAATCCAGCTAACTGGGTGGAGATTTTGCATCATGAGATATCATGTGTGTTGAATCTACTGTATAGACGGAGTGCATGGTTTTATTGACTGAGTAAGATATTTTTCAATAAGACAGCTTAAAATGGAAACAGTAGTATATATATCGCACGGGCAGTGTAGTTGTAACTATAACCCACGAAATCCAAGAAAGACAAAATTTAAATACGATGTAAGGCAATCCCATAATTGATGTAAATCCTTGGTATTTTCTCGCTTTCCTGTGCAAATATATTTTTGAACACGGCATTTATTTTTTCAGTGCTTCGCTGGGATGATATCCTGGCTTAAACAACATCTGCTGCCACCAGCTTTTGAACACTCCATAGCGTTGAGCATGCTGAATGTAGAAGAACTGCCTTCGCATGTTTGTGTCCGGGACGTTGAGTACTTGTATACTGCATGCTTCGCGGAGGATGAACTGTGATGATGGTTGGCGTACTTTGTACAGGACTGTCACTTAACAGGACACACAATTCACAGACAATTAACTTAATTAATTAATTAAGACAGTTGTCTCTCATTTTCATTCACCAGGTGGCCTTACTTTGACCATGGTAGAAATTTACAGAGCCGATCTGAGATACACTATATAGGATATAACATCCACTGCAGCATGATCCCCGTATATCTTTGTAGTCGACTAGTCGACTGGGATTGAGCGTCTTCAGAAACTTTTGATTTTATTGGTATAACTTTTGTTAGGCCGATACATGTTTGGTGGCCAGGATGGACAAGGGGGACTATATGTGTATACGTTGTAGAGCCATATTGAAATGCCTTTCTGTGCATAAAGGGAAGCTGATGTGTGCATATCTAGGAAGAGGACATTTTGTCGTTGATATTTTGGATTAAAGCTGTTGTGCATAGAGTTGAAAAAAAATTATGGATGCACCAATTCAACTGGACAATCAAATTTGAGCTTACAGCGACGGGATAACTGCAATTTCAAGAGAGCTTGGTTAAAAACACGATTATGTGCGTTTAAAAGTAAGTCCCACGACTTGCTGACAAAAAATATGCTATATAAAAGTAGACTCACAAGCTGGCAAATTCAGGATAAACTTTTATGCAGATGTTTATGTAACTGAACATCACATTATTCCTCTGCTCTAGTGGTCAACCCGCTTCATACATCGGTCATGTCAGATATTAGTATTGTCCGGTTGGCACAATGACCTATAAACCCGCAGATTACACATAGTTCACTCAACTATGCATGGAAGTTGCTTGCACGCTTCATGGTGGACTTGTAGCACCGCGGCGTTACACAACAGTGTACGGGGGAGCATATATGATTACTTCAGTAAACTCTCGAAGACACATGGAACAAACGCTTTTAAAAACGTTCAATGACAGGAAAATGTCCCATGGCTGAGAGTGGTGCGGTGAGGAGGAACATTTCAAAATGAAGCATAAGCGTGCCACAGTGGTACAGTGTTCAGAACATACACAATAGGCCATGCAATTAGGCGTTACGTCTTGATGGTTGCTAACCCATTTCTTATCAAAGGGCGCTGTGGTTTTCTGCCGCGGTTTATAAGGTATCACTACCCGGTCCGCCATCCTGTATGATGGCCTTATTTTCAAAACGACGTGGAACGTCCATAAAAAAATACAGCAATATATTCTCAAGGTTTGCTTGAAGCTACTTTGTTACTTGGGGCTCATCATCTTATTAGCAAAATAACCCAAAAATTGATGGGGCGCATGTTACAATGCTGTCCATATGCATGGTTCTTGGGGTGTCATGGCTGCATGTATGTCGTCTTCGGCGGCACGGTATTTCAGTGAGTCAGCACATTACTGTCATGCATGTTGTATCACTAACAGAGAATAAACATGATATCGAAAGCTTTTGATTGCGAAAGAGTATGTGTTGTTGATGTTTTTATTATCTGTTATTTATTTTATTCCTAAATGTGTAATATCTGCACCTGCTTGGTGTATTTCGATCACATATATAGCCAGATCCCAGAGAAAGCTAGAGCGTCTGCAGTTTCGATTCTGAAAGTTTTTCCTGCAAAGGTAAAAAGAGATCCTATATAGAATCTGAATATAGTTACCCTAGTAACTTATGCTACTTTGCGGTGGCAAAGTGAAACTATGTTAATATGTTCACGAAGAGTTATACACTTATTATAGTTCAATGTGTGTACCAATTATGTCTCTGGACCCAAGGGCCATAGGACCAGCTGATTGAAACAATATACATGTAATTATACTTTGGTAACATATGTCTCATTCGGTGCTGGCCTGTAAATTAAAATCAAGTGGTGATCAGTCCACCATATGTCTGTGGAACCGGATAGTGGATACTAATTGCCTGAGAAGGAAAGTATATATACATATACATGTACCTGATATATGTAATGTAATTTACACATACCACATGTCAGGAATTTGGCTGACTTCTCAGAAGACAGTATGCTCTTGGTCGCCACTGTGCCCAGCTGTCACCTTAAATCAAATAAGTGTTAAAGGGCCTCCGTGGCCGAACGATTTAGCGTGCTCATGTTGGCTTCCTCTCGGATCGTATACTTGGGAAGGCTTTCCACCGACCTGCGGATGATCCTGGGTTTCCCCCGGGCTCTGCCCGGTTTCCCCCACCATAATGGTGACCACCCTTACACCCGTGGACTATTCTTGAGTACGGCGTAAAACACCAATCACATAAATAATTACTTATTTAACACCAATAAATAAATAAATTGGTGTTAAACGTCGGCCTCAGAAATGTTTCACCCATTCTGCCAGTTTCATGGGTGGAGGAAACCGGACTCCTCGGTGTTGATTTTATATTTATATATTTATTTATTTGATTGCTTTTAACGTCTCAAGAATTTTCTTCTATACGATTACTATCAGTTTTATGGTTGAAGATAACCGAAGGTCCTGCACACATGCAGACCTAGCGATTTATTTATTTATATCGGTGTCTGACGTCGTACTCTATTTCACTCAAACCACGGCTGCCACCATTATCGTGAGAAGAAACCAGGCGAAGCCCGGGGGTAAACCACGACCGTCTGCAGGTCACTCACAGGCCTCCCATATTCGGCATAAGAGGAAACCAGCATGAGATGGAATTGTATTCACGGAGACCGCATTGGTGAGAGGCTCCTGGGTCATTGCACCGCGCTGGCACCCTTTACACATACCCACGCACACCTACACACACACAGCAGCAGCTGAGGGACATGTCTCGAAGCCATTGACCACGAACCGCTCCCTCGATTTTACATTTAAGAATTGCGTCTACATTTATGACTGATTGCCTCTTTATTTGATGTCAAGAGGACTTAATGAGAAAGCTGAACTGTTGTTATAGAAATGTTTATCAAAATTTCAATTAATTCGCCATTTCCTTTGCTTTCTTATCGCTTTCACAATGTTAAAATATAATATAAACTGCATATATTGAGCTGCTAAATACTATAGCACTTATCAGACAACATGAAAAAAATTTCCAGCCAATTTCGTTACGTCTCTTTTATCAAGCAGCAATCATATAAATATTTCGAACTGCTATAGGCCTATGCATGTATATCAAAGGCTATAGAAATATAGCCGACATTATTAAATCCCGTTGTAATTCCCTTTTTATTACGATCGTATTGGGAATATATATTTCGGCGCATTTGGAACTGTACAACAGCTACATGTATATATTTGATTATTGCATCGCAATGCAAGCAATTTTTGTGCGGCAAGTGTACATGAATGTATACACCAATGTATTTGGTGGGTCGGTATTTGAACAGAACAAAACCAATTCATTAACTGCTGAATTGTTCAGAAATAACATTTTAGTTTCATTTTTCGCTCTCCAGAAGCTTCAACTGCAACTTGTCAACATTATAGAGTACAATTTTACATTATTGCTCTTCGGGGAGAGAAGAAACCCCACACCGGAAGCTTGTTTTATTAAGCATTGAACTTTCATTATAAATGTCTTAAAATCCTCAAATATATGGTAATGTTGAAACTGTCGGGCTGTTGATATACTCCTGTTGTGTGCAGGGTTTGGTGTTCCATGATAATAACAGAACGTTGGGTGGGATAACATTTTCAAGGCTCATCACCCTGACCGAAGTTTTAAAAAAAAATTCCAAATATGGCGGACGTTGGTTTGGTTTGCCCGATTCAAAGTTCAAAAGTTTGCGCGAGGTTTAATTCCTCAGACAAGTTCAGTTATATAATAAATATCTCACTTTGAAGTGTATTGTACATTATGGAGTGGTATTGTACGAGTTGATGCTGTGTTGAAAATCCGTATTAGACGAGACGATGGAAAAAAACCAATAATCTCTGGTATAGTCTCTTTAAGCAATGCACGTTTTTTTTTTTTTTTTTTTTTTTTTTTTGCATCTTTCTCTGCAGCTGTACTTCCGTATACAATATAACGTCGTAATTAAGGTACAACCAGTCTGGTGTGTTTGGCAATAGATAACACACTGCATGGGCTACTCTTAATTACAACAAGAATGTGCGCGGTGATTAAGAAAACAAAACGTTTTGATTGCATCGTTAACTGTGTACCGAGTGAAATAATTAATATTTATCAGTATGTTTCATTCTGTAGGCCTTCTAACATTTTCAGCAGTTCTCCTGACAGATGATTTCATTCGAGAATACATTCTGAATAAAATGCTGCTTTGATGTAGGCCTATATATATTTGCTGTAGTATTAAACAGACACAGTTGTAACACTTTCAACACGTTTGCATGCTACAGTATGCTTCACTAACCAGGGTATAACACTCCGAGGATGGGTATTGTAACCCTATATATATTCATAAACATTCCAAATATGAATCTGTTAACTTTAACAGAAAGTCTGTTGTCCTGAGTGATGCTACAATGTGTTCACAAGGTTGCACTTTTTTCAAAAACCCACAAATTTCTGACATATTTTAACTAGTGCAAGACAATTAACAGTACAGGAAACGGATGGTGTGTCACCAGCCTATGATGTTGTGTGCTCTAGTGAACACAATGAAATGTGCGTAGAACTATGTATTAAAATAAAACCAGAAATAACTGTAAAAAGAATAAGCAAAATTAAACTTTGCTCAGCAGAAGCAATTTAGTGTCAAGCTGCGATGATTTTGCAGCTTTCATAAATGTTTTCCTTTTTCGCTGCTATATCCATGTCTTTTTTGTCAAATAGTGTGACGTTTTTTGCTATGATCAAACGACGATTGGTGTTTTCCTAATCAAGCGATGCATGATGTTTTCCTGATCAAGGGGTGCATGATGTTTTCCTGATCAAGGGGTGCATGATGTTTTCCCTAATCAAGCGGTGCTTGATGTTTTCCTGATCAAGCGGTGCATTATGTTTTCCTGATGAAGCGATGCATGACGTTTTCCTGATCAAGCGGTGCATGGCGTCTATCTGGTCAAACGCAGCCTGACGTTTTCTTGACCAAGCCATGCATAATCCATGGCGTCTATATGATCAAACATGGCACAGCGATTTGTTGCTCGAGGAATTTTGTACATCTTCCTGTGTGACAACAAATACCAAAACCGTTGAAAGCAAAGTGACAGGAAAGTCTCAATCTGAGATAATCATATTTAAACACTAGCTTAAAGATGGCGTGATGCTTTTTTTCCTGTGGCTGAAACATAGGTTAGGCCTTATTTCTGAAACATGAAACTATCCAGACTTCATCTTATCCAGACTAAATATTGACATTTACTACACCTGTACGTGGACACAAATTGTGCTTATAGACCTACCTTTGGCACTTGACTCCCAAAACATTTTGAATCTGTGGAGTATGCTATAAAACTAAAATAATGACCTATATAAGTACATATTATTGGTCATGAATATTTCTCAGGCCACCAGAGAGGCATGTTTTGTTTCTATGTTTTGGGTCACACCTTGCCGTGTTACTGCACAAACATCCGCAAACATGGGTTCATGTCGTATTGAAAGGTGCACGTAAAAGAATGGTGAGAGATTTATGTTGTTTCTGTGACAGCTGTATATATGTGTTTGTGCGTAGGGGGCTTCACCTGTATAAAGGACGTTCAACAGATGTGTGTAGGTATATTACACGCTACACTTCCTCTTGCTTTTCAGTGATCTACTTTCACCGCGACTGCCAGTTGTAGGTTTGCACTTACTAGAAGCATTCTGCATAAGCATCAGTGACCATCATGGAAAATCCAAAGCCAATGATCGCAAGGCACTCAACTTCACTCAAAGAAAAGGTAAGGTCGTTTAATTACAATCGACCAATGCCCTTGTTAAAATATTTAACGCAAGATGTTAATTATAAGTCTGCTTTATTATCTCCTATGGATCGGTTTTGACATTACTGGCGGACATTTTCTAGCCCGGTGCCATGTGCGCTGAAATCGGATTACTGTTTTCTACACTAATTTCTAGACTAGAATTTTACGAATACTATATTGTATATAGTTCATATATATATTGTTTTCCTGCATGCGGCTATGAAGTAACATTCATTCGCATCATGTCTTTTTTTCCGAAATGATTTTATCTAAGGTGTATCATAATTATAATCTTTAGGGTCAAATTCGTTGAAAACATGAATCGATTGGAAAAACAGTACATATGCCGTCCGTACTCGCCATTTGAAATGCTTCAGTCCTGCTATTCTGCCTTGACCACTATAAGGTCGCGGGTTCAAATCCAAAGTGTCACTGAGTCTATATCGAGCACCTGGCAACTTTCTCTAGAAAGCTCAAGAATATATGCAATTCCAAACTCAATTCAACGCAGATAGTTGAGGTAGCATTTCGTGGCGCCACAATATATCGGCCAATGGTCAATGGCCAATAATGTTATGGGTTCAAACCAAACTCTTGCTAGTTTGACGGTTCTGATATCGAGCAGGGTGTAAATCATCAGAATGCGCAGATTTTCTTGCGCAACATTGCTCATGCCAAATATCAAAATAATAATAAAATATTATATCGCTTATAACACCAAATGTTATATCGTAATATCAAAGTGCTTGGAATTAAACTGTAGTACAGTTAGATAATGATTTCCATGTTATGGCCGTCGATCACAACGGTAAACACAGTACCAGAAATCGTAGTCCTGGGCCATCACGTAAATTTCTAATTTTTTTTCTTCACAGGGCTTTCCACTCACTCTATATGTGAGTTTCTGGACCATTGCAATGGATATCAATAATGTAACCCAAAACAATATGCCACAGTTTCCTCAAATCCGTTCAATTCGTTTTGTTTCCAGTGTAGGAACGGCCTGAGTAAAACAGTCAAAATGTTGTGTCTCCCCCCGCTGACAACTAGCCCTGCCTCCGATGGTATCCACATAGAAGAAATCCCATTCTGCTGCAACGCCTCCGAGGTCGGGCTTATGACGCCACCTCTTGCCTACAGTAAACGAAGTTTCCAGAAAACTTGATGCGGAATTCCTGCCAATTTGTTGGTCAGACTTTTATAGACTCTCACATTTTCTGTCAGCATGGCTATGGTGCTCTCTATTAATTTTATACGCAAGGACCACGTGGGCTGAGAACTGTATGTGTACCTGTGAATTCCATCTGACATAAGCCTATCTGCATGCAGGCCATAAAGCATGCAATGTGTTCTGCAAATATTAGCTATTTGCAAATATTAGCTATTATCATTATAACAGGCACGTACATGGTATCTAATCGTCTTTTTTGGTAACTAAGCGAAAAATTCACAAAATAAAACTGTACACTGATATCGACGTTTGGAGTTTGCTCTCAACTATGGAAACCGGATAAGGCCATCATCGTACTATAGTTTCATCACTCGACGATGTCATCACTTCGTGCCATCGCCGAGCCATATCCAGCAGTATTATATACCCGTATACCCGTCAAAAAACAAACCCAACTATATCGACAAATATTGTATATGGTTATAGAATGGTGAATGAAAATCAATGCGTTTTCCATAAATACTAAACAATGTGGGCGTATTTGCCTTGTGCACGTTGTTCACTTTTATCAACATTATTTCATCGCCATGCACTTGGCTGATATACCTATATTCTCACTGTGACGGCTGTAATAAAAAAGCAATGTGTAACATAAGATAACATAACCGTACATATATACATTTTGCAAGCGACCAAAGCTTCGGAAAAAAGTCTGAAAAAATCGTACTTTCTCAAACGTGTTTTGGGTGATAACTATTTGCCTGAATTGCCTACTTAGCGACTAACTTTTGCCTGTATACCCGCCTTAGCTATGTATGTTTGTTGATTAGTCAAAGTGAAATTGCAACGCTTGAAAATACCGTTAGGTGAATTAAAGGAAACAACACAAACTAATTTGACTAATGTTTGTTCCTTTTATTTATGAATGAATCAATATTTCATTTTCACTTCATATATTAAACTTGACGTCCAAGCTCCCGATAAACAGTGTCAAAGTTGATCGCCTTTGAGTTTTATTTCCTGTTTCGGCTAGACTATAACAAAATGTACATACATGTATTACACCTAACTGTCTACTGTGTGTCAGTCAAGAGTTAATGGGTATCATTAATGGATAAGTAAGGCGACCCGTTGGGCCCACAACTTCCCTTGACATGGCAATACTCAACCCAATTAAGCTGTCAATACCCTCTACAGCTTTGGTCAAGTATTTGTTGACCAGTGCACCAGATATAAATTGTGGCCTTACTGAAAAGAAACACAGGGACAGAAAACTTGAAAATATGTCCGATTTATAGACAAAGAAGTTCTCTATTTCTGTATTGTGGAACATTTCCAAAAACTATTTTTATTTCCAAATTATCCCAACGCTAAACCAAAAGTATAGCCATCATAACGCACGCAGTTTATATTCCTTAAATGAATATAAATTTCGCAAACAGACGTGCATGTTAGAGGCAATTAAATGTCACAAGATATTACTTTCGGTACTGAAACTTACAAGTTTTCGGTAGAATATCATTCCACGTTCCAAGCAAACCTCACAACACCTTTCTAAAACCAATAGAACTCTCATAATCAGGAAACATGGGCAAGTTAGTCATGGACGAAATTTATGGTCATTTATAGAGTATGTCAAACTTTCATGCGTATTGCAGCGCACAGTTTGAGACCAGTGCTTTTTCAATAATATCATACTTCTTAATTTGAGACTGCCTTCCTTAACGGACATCATAATAATCCAGATCTCTGGGAGCTCGTGTTTCCCGCATGCACCATAAGACTGCCAGTCGACAGGTATACAAGTGAAAATTTTTTGAGTTTACAACATTGAACACCAAATGAATAAAATCAGTCGAGACAGTTGATAGCTACTATGACATAATCTTTCAGCCGTGGTGATCTAAGCAAATTGGAAAATTTGTTTCCACTGGAAAGTTTCAAATAAATACCTAAACAAAGTAATAATTTTTGGACGAAGTGTTATTATAATGCCGATTCTCTTCCAGACTCAGAAAGCCTCATGCAGTCTCTGTGGCGAACATGTCCTGCTGTGAACCTCATGCGCGGTCGAGAGTCTGAATCACGGTAGTAGCAGTTTCAAACAGATCAAGTAGTAATTGGATAAAAACAATGGCTGTCATCAGGAGTTACACGACCAATTATCGACTCTGTCAACATTTCTAGCGTTGGCCACAAACTGTCATGCATCAGGAATTCAATGACAGCCAATTCAAACATGTATCGTATTTTATACTTTATGCAAAGTGTTATATAGATCCTCCGTTCCTTCCTTTCATTCGGTTTTTTTTTTTTGATTTTTTCTTTGGCATATATTCTGGAATTTAAAAAAATGTCAACAGTATTTATTTATTTTTAATGACAATAAAGCAAATGTGTACTTTCCGGACTACGAGATTTTCTCACATCAACAAGACTGTTGCCCCCAGAAACTAGTGTTCTTGAATTTATGCAAGTACTCTTTCTTCAAATAAGTAAAAAGGAAAAAATAGACTGCATTCTTAATCGTGACAGGTATATTTAATCTTGTATTATAAACATACCTGATGGCTTTGCAAAAATACTGTAGCAGACAATTGCTGTATTTTTAATTAATTAATCCATCTTTGCCAACTGCAGGTGTGTTTGATTACAAGACAGTTTTATCACGAGCTATAAATATATCCCATATTATTTTTATCTAAAGATGATTCATAAAACCTGAAAAGATATTTGCTTGGCTCTAAGGGAGAAAAGTTGATTTTCTGCACGGTGGACTATTTTGGTCTATCCCCCATTAACATGTTCTGAGACTGACACCAGCACGGAAATCAAAACAGATAACGTGAACCGGACAACGCAAATATCCTGTTGTCTGACAAACAGTCTTGGAGACTTTATTTATCAACAGTTTGAAGGAGTGCTGCAAGGCGCCTTTCTCCCTTCCGCACTCTACCTTTCCATTTTAACGTTTGATAGCAGTTGGAGAGGCTATTTTGCATTAATCATGCGAATAACGCTGATTTGGTTCAAAGAGTAAACCATGTGACTGGGAACAAGCTTACTGTGGACTGATTAAGTCCCCAGGGGACAGAGATCGAATAAAGTCTGCCTGAATCTCACCATGTGCCCTAACAATATCGAGGTGTAAACAGGGGTCTATGTCAGCCGCGCATGATTTGGTGAGATGAATGAATAAACTGGTGAGGGCACTGTTTATTAAGGTCTTTATCTCCCTCCAAACTAGGCACGTGGTCAGCTTAGCCGGCCATTATCACTGGTAGTCTCACCTCCCCAGGAGGGCGCCCACACAACAGACGGTATTAGCCAATCCTTAACCCGCTGTTACGGATCATTTAATGCAAAAGATAATCCCAAACAACTGACAAAAGTTGAAATATTTCGTCAGTATACGTCAAAAAAGGCTCTACACCCCCCCCCAAACAAAAAGAAAGAAGAAGAAACAAATACGGCAACAATATTAAATGTACAGATGTTATTTGTCAAACACAGATAAAGCCCTTTTCATACAGGAATATTATTGATACCCATAAAAAGGCAGTCTCAAATAAAGATGTATGATATAAGTAGTCATAGGTTTCACATGAAAGTCACTTCAGAGCGTTTCACATGCTGTGTACAAACTTTTCACAACTTGTAGCTTTATTTCATGCTTTAAAAATACAAGAGTATTTCTTTATTTTATTTACAAATACTGCCTGATAACCAATAATTGTGATATTACGCAAAGTGTCCGAATCAAAGTTCAGACTTAAAATTACAGTGTTTGTTTCAAAGGCAATATAAGAAAATGTGAAGAATTCAATGACATGAAAACCATGTAAGGATATACACCTTAAAACCGTTTGTCTGTATTATCGGGCTTTATTTAACTGTCAGTAGTGATTTAGGCTCAGGTATCTGGCTTCAGTAATTCTAAACAGTGCAGAAGAAAACACTCACGTGGTGGTGATTATTTGTGTCTGCCGATTTATTCCTGTAACCCCCGGGGAAGATGTACGAACATTTGGTGATATAACCCATGGCACGCGTAAAAAGTGGGAGGATCGGTAAGGTGTGAGGGTCGGGGTGCTAGACAGACTCCGCTCCAGCCTGACAATGGTCCCCTAGTACAACAGAAGTGTTTGAAGGAGGGTAGCAAGCCAGGGAGGGGGTCACCCGGCTAAGTAAATATATAATCACTGAACGATCAACAAAGTCATATCGCCAGTGGAAGCAGGATAACGTACGCATGTATATCTGGAGATTGGCACAAAGCTCCTAAGATCCCGAACAAATCCATTACAAGACGAGTTGGTGTCAGAGGGATTTGCCCTTAAGCTCTTCTCCCAGATAAGACCATGCTATATTCTTATGCGCATGTATTCTACTGAAGATTGGACCTTGTCTGTTTTCATAAGTATTTTACTCGAAGTGCAATTTAGCTGTCCAAGAATTAAGAATCAGCGAGGATCAGCCAGAATTACCGAGCCTTCAGTATGCTTCAAGTGGGATGTTCTCATCCAGGCTTTGCATTTCCACCTCCAGGTAAGCCATTTATAAACTCGGATCTCACAAAGTTATACCGTCACTCGTGAGACTGTATACATTACTGAAACACATGCAGGTTGACAATGTTTACATTTACAAAAATGTTAGCCTTTTAATTTCTTACATACCACAAATCGATTTGCTTCACCGTGTAAGTTACGCATAACTCTCTTGCATCGCCCATTCTCACCAGAAACTATATACTTATACTAGACACAAACATCTTCATTCCACTGTGTTATTCTATATATCTTTGCTTATAAAGAAGGCGACCGTTGATGCCAGACTAAAGCACCCTTTAAATTGCTCATGGCTTAAATATTGGTTTTCTTTTGATTTTAATTCAAACCCTAACACACAAATAGATTTATAACAGATGTTATTATAGTGGATGAAAACAAGTCACAGTGACAACTTCCACCATTTGGAGTTTTTTATCCTGCTACCCCAACATGGCAGTAAGAAAAAATTACATGTATTTAAGTTATTAACAGGCTCAAATATGATCTTACCGATAAAAGTTAAAACTGGAATACTCTTAGCCACTACAGCGTTGATCAAATAAGAAAATAATCAATTATGACGGAAAATATGAATATTTAATGATGGCCAGAAATGTAGTATATATTAGACTCTCGACGTCTGTAACATCATTTTGTCTTGCCCTGTCATTTCCTTTCCTATAGGGAACATTTGGTTTGTTGTTTGCCGTGGTTTTGGAACTGACGTATTTGATAACATTTTCGTTTAGACTGATAAGTTCACTATACAATAAATATAAATTCTCTTTGAGAGATACGGACATTACGTAACAACTACAAAAATACTTACTATGCTGCCGGGATTGCTTTAACTGTGGTGTTCCGCACAAAACCCCTTTAAAACTAAAGAACGTTTAGGCAAACAGAGAAAGCAGTAAAAACTGTTTTACCATCATATTTTCAAATAACATTTTAAAAGATTTAAAAAATATATCATATTTTAAAGCCTCTGTCTTTATTTTAGAAGCTGCCGAAAGATTCGAACCTGTGGTCATGGCGATGACGCCTAACGGTCCAACCCCAACAGTGACCAGTCACAGTCCCCCCACCCCACCCTACACGCTGCCCGGAGGTCAGGCGGACAGACATAACGTGGTTGTTCACTGGACACAGGGAGGGCACAGTTTTACTAGTGGGGGACGATCTGACGAGGAGTCAAGTGATACAGGTAACTAGTAGGACATCAGGCATTCCATCAGAGACTTTGGTATCATGATCTTACATACAACGATCTTACACTTGAAAATCAAGGTTAATATTAATTTTTGCACAAAACCCAAGTTACCGTCACTGTATTTCAAGTTCGTCCATCGTCCGTTCAAGTTCGTTTCCATCGTCCTGAGTACCTTTATTCAGCAAAAGTAAGAGTAAAAACATTGTTTAAGGGTTCTATTTCTTTTGGGGGTTATGTTGAAAGGGAATTAAGGTTTAGGTTAACTTAACCTTCAATACACGTTTGAACAAATGGCACCCGTCAGTTTTCAAGTCTTCCTGATGATGTGTGCGTGTTTGTAAATGACAAAAAATATTTCATTTACGTCTTTCTCCATGTATGTGTTGAAGCCGTAATGGCTACATTAAATAATAGAAGGAATAACACTGTTGAGCATACCTATATGCACTTTGTCAGATTTCCGACCCTTCACGCCTCCTCCGCCACGAGAGAGACTGAGTTACACTCGGTATCAGCTGGAGCTCCTTAACGGCATCTACAAACATGTTAAATACCCAAACAGTACCCAGAAACTGCTGGTGGCCAAGCGTGTGGGAATAACCAGGGATCAGGTCAAGGTACGAGTGTGATCAGTTCATCTTTGTTTCTAATTCTATCGCTGGTTATTAATTCATTTACTTCCTTTAAGATTTGTCATACATACGGCAGAAATACGGCTAATGTGGCGTTGTGTTCTAACCATTCATTCCTTAATGACAAACGTAACCAAGAACCTGCACATATGCGTCGAACGTAAACGGTCGCTATATGACGGCGGAGCATGCAGGTGTTCAATATTACAGCAATGGCAGTCACGCTTAATATTAAGTTAAACTTGTTTATTGGGATGGGCAAAAGGTGACTGACAAAAATGGATTTCCAAGCAGCTAAGCCCATGCTGCTTTAAATAGTTGCTAATTACCAAAAGAAAAGTTTCAAAAAGAGAATAAGAAAAACGATCTTATGACGAAAATTAGTGTCATTCTTAAAGGGAAGCTTGCAACCTATCAAGAACATCTCACAATGCAATAAATGTGTCTGGTGGTAACCCACAACGCGAAATTTAAGAAAAAGACACCCAAACATAAATATCATTCTGAGATATTAGTTTTGTTTATTAACTCCTTAGTAGTAAGTAATGGGTTTTCTTCTTAAAACAAAAAGCGCCCCGTTACACTGGTGGCTACCGCGCATGCAGGGAATCTATCACCTTTCCGCACATTACAAATCTTCACACTGCTGTCTGCGTAGAGAGGCGGAAAGGTATGGGAGTTATTACTGAGTTAAACTCTATTTTATCTGTCTTAGTAAAGGACCTAATCTGCGAAACTAATGCAGGAAATCCCGACAGTAAACAGATTATCAGATACATGGAGACAGAGTGGCACTTAGATGCCAGTAATCGCCACTTGGCAGTTGTCAGGACTGATCCATAAGATTAAATTTCTCTGTTATCGTCCTTGGCTTCTTCTTAATCCATGGAAAGTGACTCTGATTAGCACCTTTGTATATTTTACACTGGCTGACAACAGCTCTATTGTTTAGTTCTTGGCATTTATTTGGCCGCTTGTTTGCTTTCTTTCATTTAATACACATAACGATGTTCATCTGATTTACAATGTTTCAGTCTAAAGTTATGATACAGCTGTTCTTGTAAACAGCTATAAATAATGTATTACTCACGCTAGAGTTTCCAGAGAAGGAAACTTTACTTTAAAACATATAAATCACGCAACTGTTACATACACCTGTAGTCGGATTGAAGTTTGTCTGCTTGTACTCTAATGCATGGGCACGACGTTACCAGTTTGCCCACAAATCGTCATAGCAAAGGCAGGAATACTCATAGACTATACAGATGTTGTCCGAACTAGTTTAAGCAGCAAAGGCGTCCCAGCAAGTAAGTGTACCAATTCATTACCAATGCTTTAATACCTTTTCTTATCATACATTTTTTTTATTATCAGATATGGTTCCAAAACCGACGACGCAAGGATGTGCTTTCCAAACAAGGCAAGAAAGACGGCAAGGTTGATCTACCCAGTGAAGGTTCTCCTTCTTCAGCCTCAACCGAAGACCAAGACGAAAATAAGGCGGAGACAATGGTGCCCAGTCTCGTCATGGACAGCGTCATTACTGAACTGATGAAGTTCAAAAACGAGCATTTGAAATCGAAGAAACAGAAAGGAAAGAAAAAACCCAGCGCTCACGCTAAAATAAAACGTCCCGAAGAAACGGCACTGGCCAATAAGCTTGGCGATCAGAAAATGCCAGGATTCTTCACGGGCTATGACATGATATCGCCGCCGAATCAGATCACACCGACAGCTTTTCCAGACAAATTTACGACTCTGGGGCATGCAAAACAGTCCGCGTTTGAACGACCAATTGAAAAGCGGCCACCTCTATCAAGTTTTAAGTCCGACTCGTGTAACTCTGATCCTGGTGGAAATCGCAACCATCTTGCCTGGCAGAGCTTCCTTTACCATCCCAGCATTCATGGTGAATTCCCTGCAGATGATAACAGTCTAGAAAGAAGTGGACTTTCAAACAAAAACTTTGTTTCTGTCCAAACTAACCATTCTTTAACGGGCCATACAGGAAGCAATCAACAACCAAGCACTGTGGGTGAATTTATAGCCCGTCCATGTAATCTGTCCCCGCCAGGAAATCATTTAGACAATATCCCTGTACTGAGCGATTTACTGGGTCATTCCGGACGGCAATATTCCTGTGACGTCAGGTCACGTGAGGCTTGGCGTTCTTATGGTCAGGAAAATCTGCCAAACAACAGAAACGACATGCATCTTAAATACAGAGTAGAAAATCACGGAATGATGGGCTTTCAATTTCCAGCATTTCCTACACAAATTCCTATTGAACCCCTAAGTCCAAACCGTCGACTTCCTGTAACAAATGAGGCGGCTTCTATGACGTCCACAAATCGCCAGTCTGAACTGTTTAGGCCTCAACCATATTACGCTTCATCATTCACGCAACACGATACCTTCCAGTCACTTCCGCTTGCGTCGCTTAGCAACCCTTTTCACCCACAACATCAGTCGTTCGCGCCACCACAGCAGTGGCATGACATCTCCATTCAAGATCATTCGAGTAATTTGCAGTTATGATGAAATTATTTTCACTCAGCCAAAATATTTATAGATTCTATTTGAGGTAACTGGTACGTAATTGAGTGAGTGATTCGTTTATGTGAATGTATTTCGAACTGCATTATTTGTTATATAAGACGGAAATACTTATTGTGATACCATGATATACTATGAATTTTTTTATTAAAAGTAATGAAGCGCTTACATCACTCAAAGAAATTGTATATATTTTTAAATGTTTAAATATCATCTATTCTTGACATTATTTATTGTCAATGTTATGCAATCCGGTTTATCTGGAACGTTATGTATATATATAAAGAAACAAAAACAAATGGTTTTGACTTTGATATTCTTTATGCGGTAAGGCTTACTGAATCGAACATTTATCTTTTATCGGTTCTTCTGTAAATATTGGTGGATAATTCACATTCTTTTCCCGCTAGGCTCCAGTTCCAAATTGCTTATCTCCAGCCACTGCAAGCTATAACTGGTTACTTAGTGTCACCTGTATATATTCAAGTATGCACGAAGTGTGTGCCCTTCCGGAGAGGGGTACCAAGATGCAGAAAACCTGGTCGCAAGAATTTTCGGCAACAGTCAAAATCAAAATGAGACACAGTCTCATACTTATCCAATTTGGCGCGAACAAGGAACTAAGGCATGTTGAAATACATGAGGTTTCAGAAGCCCGATGGTTGAGGTAACCACTTTCAACAGTCGTAACACAACTGACGCTTGCGTAAAATAGTGGGGTATAGAGAAAACAGCCACCCCATCGTTCTAATTCAGGCCATGTGGTTATTTGCCAGTTATTACGAAAAAATTAGCAAACGCTGCGTGGCCTCCCTCAAACAATTCAGTCCAGCTTTTAACTATTGATTGACGACGGAATGGTTTTTCATTCTTTGGATAGTTTTCACCATTCTTACATTGTTTAACCTTCACTATACATCGCCGAGTTGACCACGCAGGATGAGACCAAAGCAAATATTACCTAGATAAAGAATATGTATGTATGTATGCATGCTTGGGGTTTTGCGTCGTACTTAACAATTTTCCAGCCACATGATGACGAGGAGTCTTTCAGTGTATGTCTTCTTGTGGTAGGGCGAGCCCTTGTCGCCAACGTGCTGCCGCCTCTAAAGCATCATGTTGAAGACACCAGACCTGACACCCCACCCATTCACATTATACTGACACCGGGCCAACCATTCATGTTTCCGTGCTCCAACCTCTGAGTGAGAGGCAGGAACAATTATTATTTTTCAAGCATTAAGGACATGACACCATCCGACCTATATAAAGCAGCAGCATAATTATCGAGCTAGAGCGAATGGTGTTTTCCTGAAAAACAATTTCTTGGAACATTCGAGTTTCACAGCAGTTTCCTTTAAGGTTTACCCGTTTCGAGGGAAAACGTATAGCTTCTGAAGTTAGATCTGAAGTTAGTCAAGAGTTATGACGGTATAGTCAGTAACACGTGATCTAATATATTTGATTGGTGTTTTACACCGTACTCAAGAATATTTCACTTATAGGACGGCGGCCAGCATTGTGGTGGGAGCCATCTCATGTACATGCCAACAGTTCTTTACCTAGCACTAAAATCTTGAAGATAGTTTTGATAATAAGACCAAAGGTTCAAAGTGTTATGAGATGTTAGATGCATGCAGTATAGTATTAGTATATGGAGTACAGTTTATTTTCATGTCCGTCTTTCCGGTAAACACTGTCCAGTGCAGAAAAATGTAGCCCCCATCACGTTTGTCGCAGTTTGTTGGAAGCTTATATAGCTGTTTAATCATTGTATTTCAGATGTATACTTTGTCATTTGGGGATGATTCTCACATTTCTTGTCACATACTTTCCAGTAAACGTCTCATAAACCTTTAGATATGTTATCAATGTTCCGCGTACACATACATTAGCAGGATATATAAGAACAGCACAATTGCTGTTAATTTCTTTTTTTAGAATCACTGATATACCGCCACATACAGTAACACTGTGCAGAAAGCATAGCGTGAGGCATGCACATGGGGTTTGCCCTATAGAAATGTGACAATAGGCCGTATAGGCTACAAAAGTTAAAGACGGGATCCCAATTACAGATCACCATCACATTAATCGGCCCGCATAAGACTTGTAGGGGGAACTAAACAGATCCAACGAGAAACCGAGGACAATCCATAGTGAGTCAAACAGAGCTGATGAAAAAACCGAAGAAACCCCACAGAGAACCCAGGCAAACCGAGCATAGCCCAAGGGGAAAGCGAACAGAGCCTGTGGGAAATCGGGGAAACCGAACAAAGTCCAGCGGAACCGAACGAAGCCCATGGGAAAACCGAACCCGGCCATGGGAAACCAAACAGAGCCCGTGGGGAAAAAAAGAACGAAGCCCAGGGAAAACCGTTACACCCCACCAGACACCTTTACTACCCACCTGGCGTAAGGTTACATCTGAACCAGTTGAAGCTATAGGCACGAACATGTCAAATAATTTCTTGAAATATAAACCTTGGCATTCTATCATTCTTCTTAGTCTATGGGCCTTTCTTTGTGTATGTTATCCAGCTTTCGTTGCTTTTCAAAAAGTAAAAGCCTTTCAAAAAACTACGTATTTTAAATTTTGTTTTATAAATCTTGCAAAATGTGTTCTTAAATGACGCTGACTCGGTATAGGGCATTAGGTGACAAGGTGGGCGGTAATGTTCATTTAAAAACATTTTACAAACATTTAAAATAGAAACGGCACAAATGACAGAACTGGAATGTTTGGTTATCATGTTTTCAAATGTTACATGTACTTGTTGGGGCCGCAAGAATACCAATGTATGGTACAAATCGGTGACTAGATTTTGGTCTTTTTGTCTTCCAGTCTTTATGTTTTGGATCTGTGGGGTCAGTGAGTGTAGTGGATGCTCATGGTGCATGACGATTGTCGGAGCTACCTACAGCTATAAGATGCTTAACAGAAGAGTATCCTGCACGAGAAGCTTTTGTCAGAGAAAGACGATATCACTGAACACCAAATTTTGATCGGTACCACTTTACGTCACGCTGACTTCTCGTGCAAACGATACATGGCTCAGTAACACACAAAATCAATGATGCGGAACAGCCTTATGCAAATTCCCCCACCCACTGAAGAAAACTTCTGCAGTCGAAAAGCAAACCGACACTCCGTGTTTTTTAAATAACAAAATGCCTGAGGAATGTTTTACAACATTCCATGTCTTCCATGCAGAATATTTAGACCATAAGGTCTAAAATTCGAGACATGGGCTGTTTGAAATTTTAGACCATATATGTATTAAATTAGTGTGATGGGTGAAAGTTTTAAGGAAGGAAAAATAATTAAAACAGCCGTCCAAAACCATCTGAATTCCCAAGCATCTAAATGACAAAACTGCTAACCATCGCAAGCGGCCATGAGGTATGCCGTAATTTCTTCGAAAGGGATTACTGGAAACAAAGCAAACAAAACAAAAATCATATCAAGTCATATACTGTGACAGTATACCAGGGGTATGGTACTGCTCTTAAATGTCAATACCCAAATGCGACACGAGCGAGCCATTCAAAATATTTTGAATAGTCCTCTGGAAGATAAAGAAGATAACAAGACAAGACAGTAGCACGGGCACCGTGCAAGGGCTCTATTGGTTACCTCACCGGTTAACCGCAGACGACCAATTGCTGCCCGTAAAAGGATCAGTCAAAACAATTTTAGCTTTTGGTATGCAAATGAGAAGGCGAAAATTTCACGTCGTCTTTACACAAGGCAGTTTCTCCAGAAAGGTCAGCTGGGGGAGGATGTTTGTCGGACGATAGTGCACGGGACAACTGAGCGATCGTGAGAATCACGAGGGGAACGAGCTAATTGTGACTTTTTCGATTTTATGTCTGTAATTAAGGTAGCCAAGGTTTTGTAACATTGCCCGACGACAATGGAGGATGTGGACAGTATAAAGGCTATGGATTTCCTCCTCCACGAGTTCTGCATTTCGCCATCCAGTGAGCAGTTCGCATTTACTGATGAGCCTGTTGTGAATCTGCAACACCAACACCAAGAGTTTTCAGAAAGTTATTCGAATCAGAGCGGAAGTGTTTTGGGTTTACAACCATACTTTCCAGTGACGAATAATACTGACGAAGAAGACATTCCATGTTATCCTTCAGTTGACAGTTTTACGCCATCTGTTTCAAATTCGCGTACAGGAATGGCGCACATTTCATCAAGAAATACAGATAATAATGCTGGTCATAACTTAGGATTCTACACGGAGGTAAGAAGAGACGAGTCTTTCAGTTACAGTGATTGGAAGGACTCTGTTGTATCGACGGAGAGAACTACAGCCCTTGACGTGGCAATGCGAGATCACATGGATCTACCGGATACTACCAATAGCTCCCCAACCCATGGGCCTGGCGAACAGAGTCCAGGGGATGTGAAGACAGACCGGCCATCACCCTCGGGCAGGAAGAGGAAGGCAACCCCGAGTTCAGCAGGTCAGTCACAACAACATTAAGCCCTGTTCTGATCTAATTGTCAAACAATCTATACGTGCATTTAATTGTGTCTGTTTATATTTTTATTTTCACAAAATAAAAAATCTATTTCCAGTTCAGGATATCAAATTCTTTTGATACAAGAGACAAACGGAAGTTTCTTTTGAGTTAGGTATCCACCATTCTTCGTTCGCTGAACTGTTTGGCATTCCCTTTCCTGCCTTGCATTTCCACAACACCAACTCCGATACTAGCTAATGAAGTCCGGAAAGAAAAGGAGGCCCAGTCCACTTTCATAATCGTTGAACCCCTATACATTACCGAGCCCATGCATTTTCAATCAAATGCAGAACAGAGGTTAGACCATCATTGGCGATAGCTATAAAAGATTTTATTGCATTCAAGCGAAGCCGAGATGTAATACATTGTTGTACATACATTGTTCATGGGCTAACGTATTTATCTTACCGCCGTTTTCAAGCAACAAAGTATAAATTAACAAATCCAAGAAAAGGTGCACAATCACCACTATAGGAATATCGTGTCAATTGATTGGTTGAGCGGGACCAAAAAAAAAACAACAAAAAAAAACAAATAAATAAAACAAAAAAATAAGGATGGTATATGCACATTCTTGGTATTACCTCTCGGCTGTCATGTATCCATTGTGCTGTTAGCTCAACCCACCGGAATTGCACACTTAATCAGCTGTTAAATATCTTGTTCTGGGACCAGTTCCACAAAGCCATTTCTGACTGAAGTCAAAATTTAAAAATTCTATATGATGATTTGAAATTTGGACACATTTGTCTCAAGGTAATATTGATGAAGTGGACAAGACTTTTCTAAAGTCCAACAATAAACTTTAAAACTGTATTTCAAATTTTGAATTAAGTCAAAAATGGCTTTGTGGAATCGGCAGCTGAAGCCTAGGTACTTACCCGTTTAGTCAAATTAGGGACGTGGTAAAGAAGAGGCTGCTGTCCATTGTTGGTAGCTGACCCACTTCTTAGATCCTTCAAAGAACTGACGTTACATTGGCATCCACGTGACCTCGGCAAGTTCAGGTTGTGTAATTTTATTGGTTTGTCCATGTGTAACAGGTATGGCTTTTTTGTTGTTGCACCCAGTCTAATGACTAACAACGTAGGTTGCATGTTCACTGCAGGCTGAAATATCAAAAGTGTAAGGAATTAAAGTTTCCTGTATATTTTTTTCAGCAAAGAAGCTGCAGTTTAGTAGGAAGAGGACAAGGTACACGTTCTCCCCAGCACATCTGAAACTATTTGAGTCCATGTTCGACGTGGATCAGTACCCAAAACGTGTTCATCTAGTGGAAATGGAGAAGCAGTTCAACATACCAGAGGACAAGCTGCGGGTAAGGTCGCATGTACTGAAACACATAGGCCTAGTTGTCTCCCTTGTATAGTCCAGTGACTTTTGAATGTATTTGTTACATAGCTTCAGCTGCAAGTGTGGTTAAACATCAGTGAATATATATATATATATATATATATATATATATATATATATATTGCATCTATGTTATTATTATTATTAGATAATGACACTATTAATAAAGCTTTTTGTGTCATTTTTTCTTTTTATAGCTTTTGTGCCAAATGAATTTGTCAGGTCTGTAAAATGAAAATTTGTTTAAGGTTCAGACACATTTAATAAATTCATTTAAGTTTGATATTGGGTATTTTTGAAACAGTAGCAGTTTGCCACAAAGAGTTATGCCAGTTCAAATGCCAACAACCATTTGTAATCATTGAGTATTGTAGACTTGTGTGGAAAGTAGGTTCTAGTGTGTATATGCATATAGCTTGTTCTTTATGTAAGACATTTACTCCAGTCTTATAATTTTTCTCTTTATTAGACATGGTTCCAGAATCGCAGAGCAAAGGAAAAAAGGGCCAGGTTAATAAGTACAAGCAAAAACAGTTCTAGCCCAGAGACCAATGCCAAGGAAGACAGTTGTGACAGACATATAGATGGGAAGCCTGTACAGCTGGTGTCTCCTCACGTAGTGAAAACATCAAGTACCATGGAGATGGTTCCTGGAGAAAGTTTTGGTACATCACACAGTCCTGGATTTGTGCCTCGGAACTCATTCCAGTCAAATCCCTACTACAGTCCTCCTCTGTTCAGCTGCCCTCGGCCATGTACGCCAAACAGGTTGACAGATGTACGAACTCTTAACCCACCTCTACTTTACCCAACACCGCGGAATCTGGAGTCTGTAACCCCAAGGAATGTGAGGAAAATTGCACCTGCTCCTCCCAGTCCATTTTCCAGAGTGATCTCTCCAGCACTGTCCCCCAGCACTGGAATAAGATATACTTCCTTCGGCCCAGCATCGGACTGTCCCACAAAGCTTCCTTACCCAGCACCAGCCTATGTCCAGCATCTGTCATTGCAGCCCTGGACCCATGATCCCCAGGTATTAACCCCTCCCTCTTCTCCCAATCTCTGGCAGGGAGGGCCTGGCATGTCTTATCCCAGCCTACACCCATACATGTCGATGCCCATAGTGAGCACGATGAAGGACACAAACCACCGTGGAAGACCTACCTACAATCCCATACCCAAGTCAGATCACATCCCATCCAGTCCAGCCATTGGCCATGCTTACCAGTCCCTATATACATGTACTGGTAAGTCAGACTTTTCCTCAACTCAAAAACCTGGTATACCTGGTTACCATGGCAACCATTCCATGGTTTGGCACCCCCAAGACTCTCTTCAGTGTAAGCAGAATGTGTTTCCCTATGGTTGCAACTATGTTGGAACACCACCCATGAAAGTGCTACCCCCCAGCTTGTACCCCTGGAGTTATTCTGTCAGTCCGTCTTACAGCTCAGACATCAATCTCTTGACCGGAAATGGAAATTTGCCACAATTTGATGAGGAGAAGCAAAGTTATGAACCAGTGTCCCACAGAAGTCCTGATAAAGATCATCCTGAATGACTTCACATTGAAACCTGGTTGATGTATTAAAAATGGTTAAAGTGTTGATGACATTGGGCCGCTTGCATACAGGGGGTCATAGGCTGCAGTGGTTGTAATTATAATGGCAACATATGGCAGTTACAATGAACTTAGACTACACTCGCTTTGTGCGAAAGCACAAAAGAGTATGTTAATGATTTGTGATGAATGTGTTAATGACTAATTGTTGTGGTTAATGACAACACCTTAATTCAGGTGTTGATTTGTTAATGTTTAGCACATTGGAAGCCGAGATGTTCTTGTTAATGTAAAATGAATGATGATTCATATAAATGTGTTGAAGATGATGAATGTTATAAACCTTGATATGTTATGGAATGAATAATCAAACATTCATATCTGATCTGGGATGTTTCCTGTTCATGGAATGTGCAAAAAAGTGTAATTATGTGTACCGGTACATAAATACAGTTAAATGTATGTAAATGGAACAGAATACATAATCTTGGCTGTAAAATAATTGTATGTGGCCAGTCTATCAAATCTATCATGTATGTGCTGTATGCTGTCATATAGTGGGATTGTCTTAGAACAATAGGCTTGTTAAAAAAAGCTTAATGTATGTACATGACTAGTGTGTACATAATTATAATTAGTTTAAAAAGTTTAATTAAAATGAGCTGTATTAATGGGAAATGACCTGTTAAAAGTTGAATGTAGTGATAAAATCCATGTTTGAGCCTTGGAAATTAGGCAGGCGTTCAAACATGTCGATTTAGTCAACTCTTTGTAATTTGCGTGGTCATATTTATGGCTGCATTGGATAACATACGCAGAGTTAGCGAAGAAATAAAGTTAGTAATAATGGTAAATGTAATGTGTTTATTTGTTCTGTAAATTAATGCGTAGTGTTTCGCTTACGAGCTCTGACAGTATCAAGGCACATTTTCTTTGATGATGGAGGAATTGATTTCAGTGCGCCTTTTAAATTACGTTTTCTTGATCAGGTCTGTACACAACTTACAAAGTTGAACAGTAACGTAAAGACAACAGAATGGTGCAACAAAAAATTGCGCTCAACCAACAGGATTCATTATCTCAATATAAATATTACCTTCACGTCCAATGACAATAATTCAACGTTAGCTGAAGCCTTACGCATGGCGTCGTTACCAGCCCTGTATCCAATCCAATCTACTACATCAGTGAACGTTGGCCGCCGTTTGAAGGGAAATATGCTTGTGCACGACGTTAAGCCACAATCCAACAAATTAAGTCTTCATGACATACAGCAAACCTGGCCTAGGTAATTTTCTCGAAGGGGATTTCAAAGTTTGAATCTGACCAATGGATGCTTCGTTAGATTTCGTTA
Source organism: Liolophura sinensis (assembly GCF_032854445.1). NCBI lineage: Eukaryota > Metazoa > Mollusca > Polyplacophora > Chitonida > Chitonidae > Liolophura > Liolophura sinensis. Next base: position 23,592,579 of record NC_088300.1, read on the forward strand.
GACACACCGAAGTATAATATTTCATCTGAAATTCATGTCAGGCGACATGATACCCAATATCAAGATTTGCGTGATACTCGATAAACTTGTGTTCGCATGTCGGTTCTGTGATTCACGTAGTCAAGCGGGATTTCGGATAACAGTTTCTGCATCCAAATATTTGTTGCTGCTTTGTGTGTGTGTGTGATCCAAATATATATACGTGTAACCCTCGGACTTCCACGCCACGCGTATACCGGTAAATAATTAAGTGGTATTGGACAAACGTATAAGGCTGCCGAATTCGAGCGGCGCTGTCATTCGCTTATATTGTCATTAAGGCCTTATAAACATGACGAGCATGAAAATCAGAAAATTACAAAGCCAATGAAAATGCACTCGGTATTTAATTTATGCCTTTGTTATACAGAAAAGATGGCAAAAAGACCTAGAAACACCAAACTCGTTAACTTGTGATATTTCAAGAAAGGCTATTAGGTTGCAAAATCTAAAGGTCGTGGCAAGGTACAAGTATATGTTGGAATCTTCGATTCAAAAATGGGCGTATGCTATTTTATGTGATGCGACGTAATATATGACAGGAAATCATCACAAAATGAATCTTAAAACCGTAACAGTCAAATAACTTCCATTGGAAAAAAATGGCTTTTTGTATGAGAAATCTGGTGCATGTTATCTATTGTGTGAAAAATGGTCTTAATGACTATGTCTTTGCTAAATACCATTAACATCTTTCAGCTTAATGGTCATTTCATGGTCACTGTTACGCGCGCTTATATACGTACGTGTCTTGAAATTGTTTCTCCTTGAGAATTTTTTGAGAGCGGGTTTGGGAGCATTGCCATCCGGTGTTTTGTCTTAAACAGTTTTCTTCGTGTGTAGAACACTCCTTCGGAAACGGCAGGTGTCGAAGTGTACTGTCTGTTAGGACACGGTAACCGACCTACCGTCTTGTAGCTATGATCAGCGGTGAAAGTGGGGGGCTCAGCAGGAAGCGCCTTGATCGGCTAAACGCAGCCGACTTTGAAAGTAGTGCCGGCACGAGAAAAAACGTATAACATTATTTTATTTATGAACAGCTATCATCTGGGTATAAAACTTTTGTACCTATGTAAATAAATAGTACACATTAAAACAAAAAAAGAGAAAATTACCAGGTAAACCTGTGTTATAAATGGAGCGCTGATTACGGGAGCGCCTATATCCGTGAGCGAAATGGCCCAAAAAGCCACATACTTCAACAACAACATATACGGCTATTAGCCAAACCCGCTATTGACGGATGCGTTAGGCAGTTCGAAGGTTGCTACCGTGTCTATTTTGCATCACACAGTTCAACTCAGTTTTTATCGCCTTAAAATAAACAACGAGTTACCTCCCTTGTATATAATGTATTTATAATTCTTAGTTTAAACAGTGTAGAATGAGGCATATTTTCCAACAGCATCCGGAGCAATATGAACCCTGCTACTCATAGAGCTCCCCATGTAGGCCTAAAGCATGGGTAAAGGTAACATTTTTATAGCATATTACAACCTGAAAAATGTAAATTTCATGTGAACTGTGCATGTGTGAACAATGACCTTATGTTATAATACGAGGCCTGCTTCTCTTTCGGTCTCCATCGGTATAGGCATAGGGGTAAATATTAAATGATTTGTGTAATAGCCACCGGGCTGTTTCTTGCAATCGGAAAGCAATATCCAAACCATGAAGATAAAATAATGTGTGCTCTTGTGCACCAGTTTGGGACTGGTCGATTGGGATTAAGATTTGAACGTAAAATTTGAGGTTTATGCAACATGTTGTTCCCCAAGTTTAGCAGTTATGTCATGCATATACATATAGGCCTACTCTCACTAGAATGAGCTAAATTTTGACACTGGGCTGCATTTAGAAGCCGTGCATACCCATGTAGTCATTTTATTTTAATATAAAATCGTGTTTATTCGTTTGAGTTACATCGAACAGTGTTCTATGTGAAATAACTTTCGATAGGTTATAACAGGTAAACAGCGTTTATTCTTTGAACAACATAATCCCAAGAACCCCTAATGTAAGAGCTCATGTGAATCAATAAGACAGCGGTTTTTACAACACGTGGGATACCTGCTACTGTTATTCTCTGCATAAGAGGTAAACTGTGTTCATTCTTTGAACTACATAATTTCAAGACCCCAATATTGAGAAATTAGCGGAATCGATAAGAGAGCAGCTTTTATAACAAGGAATTTGGCACTGGCTAGTGCTGGTCTGTGCACAACACCAACCATGATTATTATTCAGCGTCAGAATTATGCCACTTCAATTAGTCTCCCTCCCCCCTGTATAGCCCCGTACGTAAGTTGTTTTCTTGATGTGAATATCGAAATAATATTTATACATATAAACCAGAGTAGAAAAAAGCTGACGATTTCATGTAAAATAAAAACATGTATTTATTTCAAGCGAAAGTGAAGCAGGTACGATGGTTCAATATAAATATACCGATATGCCTTAGGGCACCATTGACCTGAACAGTAGTTCGCGTGTCTTTAAGTAAGGACTGCTTTCTTGACATTTAGAGATCATGGTATTTCTGATTATCTGGTCACATCTGATGTTTCCCTCACTAGAATCAAAATAATTTGATGTTTGTCTAAAGATGGCAGTCAGTAGCAAAGTGCAAGGCGGCTTCTTGTGTTCTACAGTTAAACCCTTAGGCTTGAAAGTTCCACCAAACACATTCGATTCTGCCATCTTTTCGAACGAAAAAAACATTTCCATCAGTGACAGAATAAAACGTTTGTCAGTTGGCAGTTTCACAGCATTTTGTAGCAGAGGCTTCAAAGTTTCATTCTAGGTATACATTTGTGTGTTTTTCAGGAAATGGTGGCGGATGCACACTAGTCAAAAATGGTGAAAAGTCCTGTTTCAGAGGCCTCTGACTGGGTGTATGGGTTTGACCCCTATTAGCTGTTCGTCAATTTTTGGGAAAAATTTCATCTGTCAACCCTATCAGGAATATGACTGGAGTTTCCACAGGGGGCGAAGATTATCATGCTCGCAGATTTAGGGACAGTGTTGTTAGACCAAACGATAACATGTAAGTAAATGGAAAATTAATTGTGGACTATGGCCAGCACGTTTAGCCGTCGATGAACCAGGACAGCAGAATCAGGGGCGTCTCACCGAGATCTGTGATTTAACGAAGACTGTGAAATTCTTACAACGGAGGCACAGTCACACGAGTGATACAAGTGATTTAAGCATTCCATCATAATTTTCATTAGAACGACGTTCGCAGTTGTTTTACTTACTTTGTTTGCTCCCTTAAAATCTTGAAACTTCCTGTAAAAATTATTGTGAGATTTTAAGGTGGAACCAGTAATTATCAGACGATTAAAATGCTGAACTACCGATATCGATAAGATTGATATATATCATTCATTGATATCATTAAATTATTTATTGATATCACTAAATTATTTATTGATATAATTAAATAATTTCACGAAATATATATATCAATGTATACGGCTATTTACTCAGCCTTATCATTAAGTTATGGATTGATATCATTAAATTATTTATCGACATTAATGAATACGACAATTTATCAAGAAATCATTTGTCGATATCGGTAGTGAAAATTCATTTACTGATATCGATAATTCTTGATTAACTGTTAATTTATTCCCTCACATGCGACATCCTGCAAAAATTTAAGTCGTCTGGCACTCGGGAACTTCCTTAAATGAATGGTCCATGTTAAATAATATGGCAAAATGTTGACCGATTGACCAACGGACATCCAGACATGCTGAACGACTTATTTGTTTTGGCAGCTAATAAGCACATGTAACCTTCTTAATCAATTCCTCAGCAGTTCACTGAGAACAAATAAGGAGAAAAACACCCAAATGTATTCTCAGTCGAGGATTTCAGACTATATAAAGGACTCATATACACGGCCTGACTTTTTTTTTTACTTACTTAAAGAATTCAACAGTCATCAGCACACTCTTTGGTCACGTAAATAGAATACTGGAGGTAGAAACAAAGCCAATTTAACCCAGATGAGATAGACACTGGAACAAATTTTAGCATAAAAAGTGAAAAATATAGCTTTCAGGTACAAAATTCTTTCTGGAAAAATAATCAACATGTATCTAGCCTTCAGGTATGATGGTTTCAATTTTCTGTATTACTTTAAAGTTTAGCAATCGGCAAAAATCCGCAATTCACCCACTTAGCTCCATTTAGAAAAGTTTATTAAGCTGACAAACAGCACGGCACAAAGTTACCACAACTTCTTTAATGGCTAAAGATCGGAGTCAATTTCCCAGAAATATTTTCTTTCGTAAATAATGTTATATAACTAAAAGACAGTGTATAAATCAGTTCAAAAAGTAAGCTCTGTAGCTCAACCACGGGACTTGCAGATATTCCCAAGCCTGAATAAAACTGGAAATTGGAAATCGTTCATTTCATGAAAGAGGACACGCTGTGTAATTCGGCGATGTTAGACACCCCAGAAGAAAAGAAGCATAGGGCGTGGGGAATCTATGTCCATGGAACACCACAAACACACTTTGTTTCGAGAAGTCACCTGCGGATCAATGGGTATTCAATTCTCCGGCGAGGAATTGTACTACTCAGGTGATAACTAAACTTCCAACTGGCTATACTGTAATCTATTTCCCATTTGTAAGTGTACCGTGGGTCGTAGAGTGCTAGTAGCCATAGAGGGTGTTCATACGAAGTTTCATTTCATACGGTATAACCTTACTCCTGAAACCATTTATTATTATTATTATTATTCAGCCTGTGCATGGAGTGAGTGAGTGAGTGAGTGCTTGGGGTTTAACGTCGTACTCAACAATTTTTCAGTCATATGACGACGAAGGAATCCTTAGGGTGCATGCACGTGTAACGTGCCTCCTTGATGCAGGACGGATTTCCACCGCTCTTTTATTTAGTGCTGCTTCACTGAGACGACTTACCGAAGGCAAGTAAGCGGCCCCGCCCGAGCCATTATACTGATACGGGTCAACCAGTCGTTGCACTATCCCCTTCATGCTGAACGCCAAACGAGGAAGTTACAACTTCCTCTTTTAAAGTTTTAGATGTGACTCGATCAAGGATTGATCCTGGATCTACCGGTCCCGAAGCGGACGCTCTATCCTGTGCATGGAAATATGTTACTGATGTGTGAGAAACGACCTCGCCAAGTGACAATACTCGTGATCAGCACCACGGAAACAGGAAAATCACGCAAACTTACCAGGTAAAGTAAATGTTACTTATTTAATGAAGATTCCTCTCCGGCCGTAGCCCGGAAGGCCTGCCAGCAACCTGCAGATGGTCGTGGGTTTCCTCCGGGCTCTGCCCGGTTTCCTCCCACCATAATGCTGGTCGCCGTCGCAGAAGTGAAATATTCTTGAGTACGCCGTAAAACACCAATCAAACAAATAAATAAATAAATATTAGATGAAGAAAACGTTGTGGGGAAAGATCACACCAAGCTGTCACCCAAACGGACGAGGAAAAGTAAATGTTACTCATTAGATTAAGTAGTCTCAACGTTGTATGAAGAGATCACACCGAACTGATGTACACGTTTTGTGAAAACAGAAAATCCTCCAACAGGAATAGCGTGTTCCTTAGACTGATCTGACATTTCATTAGACAATTTAATTATTCAGATGTTAATCCGGAAATTTTATTAAATGTGGCGAGAATATTGAACAAGATGACAGTTTTAAATTTCTATTCGTATAAAGATCATATATACTCTGCCCAGTTTTCATTCACCATCATGATGACTGATCTCGTATAAGTGAACCATTATTGAGTACAGCGTACACCACTTCAAACATATACAACACTGGAGAAAGTAATCATGTTAAAGTATTAGCATGGTTAGTTTAGATATCAGACATACAGATAAATATATTTACTTTGTATTAAATATACAAATATGAAACCAATATCTAAAATGCCAGCAAATGTTCCTCTTTACTATGCTAGACAATCCCCTTATAACCTCTATATATCAGCCATTTAACAATAGCAAACATCACATCTATCTAGGACTATATGTACTTAACTTTATGAAAAAAAGTCAGTGCATATCAATGCATTGAGACAACACTTTTATTTTCGATATCTGAGCACTACGTCACGTTGTCATGATTAGGGAGATAAAGGGGATTTTCACCAGACGATGCATGCATGGTGTAGCACGTTTTATCGGAGAGCTTTCAGTACTACGTTATAGCCAGTTCAACGAAGGAGACATCCTCTTTATTTTTGAACATAACGTCTGACAGACTTTCTGTATTCCAAATCATCATTCTCAGGCACCCCAGAGACAGTCACACTGCTGACATTAGTATCATTACAGAGGTATGTCTGTTCTTGTTGGGTTTATTCTAGACTGTAACGTTGACCTACATAATCTACATATACATCGTTGTATAGAGTAATTCGTGTCGATGTAATATTCTAAACGATCGTACAGGTGTTTTTGTAGAAGCAAGTAAACAGTTTTAAAAATGTTAGAACACTGTATTGAAGTTATAATAAAACTATTAAACAACTAATAAATTTATGGTCAGAGGAAAGCGGATAGGGCCTGAGGGAAACCCACGATCATCCGCACATTGCTCACTTGCACTGGTGGGAAAGTCTGTACTGTGCTGGTAAAGGCATGTATACTCTAAGCGTAGGGCTGGTTTTTCACAGATATGTTGGCATATAGTATCATTACCAACTTGGCGTGTCCCACTTCGCCCCTAATGTCATTGTGTACACAGGCGTAAAGGCTTTGTAAGTTATGAATGTATGCTACAAAGTAAGCACAGATTTGGGAGTCCTATTACTTAATATGAACATGATATGTACCACATGTACACAATTCGATACACATTTAACATGCATGTACACAAAATGTGTATTCAAGGTGTACGCCTTAGGTATGTACAGTGCTTGTGAGAATAAATACATCTTGTGTATGTTTTGTACACATAGTTATTGTGTTTAATATATACTCGATCGGAATTTACCGAAACTCACGATGCCTTATTATCTTTCATGTGTCTACATGATAACACAGCGGTTAAGCCTTGATCATTGTTGATGACGCTAAGCTCTCGGCCACTCTCTCGTGACTGTTTGTACAGTCTAATATTTAGTGAAAACCGCTTGTGTCCAACCAATATGGTGAGCATATCTTAAACACATCTGTGAAAGGTCGTCAGTAGCTTGACAGTTTACGCTGGAAAGTTATTTTTCCTCCTTCCATATGAGTGAAATTATTTTGAGTATACCATCAAGCAGCAATCACATAAATAAATAAATAAATAAATAAATAAATAAATAAATCCCGTATGCGAATAAGGATCCCACATCCCATGTTGTCAATATAGTGACCAATGTGTCTTTCAATTTCAGATTCGAATAGTTTCCAAACAATTGATAAAAGATGAAAGGAAGTGTGAGTACTGGAGGTCTGGAGCGGTGCCCAACTTGCCGTGCCTACTTCAGAGTTCTTGCGCTGCATCGCCCAAGCTGTGACGGACATAAAAAATGCCCAAAATGTGGGAAATATTTTAAGAATATTAGGTTACACCTGACACATTGTAGATATTAATTAATTTGTCTAATGATGGGGGTGAAGGACACTACAGCTAAGCCGAAAATAGCACTCAAAGAATATTGTGTTTTCAATCTTTTTCTGATTTTGTCTAACTTTCCTTTATTGACAGATTATTTTTACAAAAACTCTAACACCCAATGGTGTTGAGATATCATGATGAATGTGTGGCGTCCTTTAAAGCTGAAACTATCTAATCCTCCATTATGTTACAGTTAACGGCTATTTTGTTTGTACTGTATGTCATGAAATAAAAAATTTATATCCGGTGACAAGAGTATTGACATTTTGATTTTGATGTAATTGTCTGTGTTATAGGGTATAAAAAATGCCTGCCATTTTTGGTGTCCAGATACATAATTGGAATCAAAATGATGGAAATTGTCTAAGCTTTGGGCCTATATGAGTTTGATTGATGAAAGTTTGAAGTCTGGGCGGGATGTGGTGATGATGAGGCTGCCCTACCCCCTCCCCCCCCCCCCCCCAGCTCAGGGGCGTAGGAAACAATTTCAAAGGGGGGAGGCAAGAGTCCCAGCAAAAAAGGCCAAGGTCCAGGGGCTGCCAAGGTCCAGGGGCTGCCAAGGCCCCGGAAGCTCTGAAGGAGCTATATCGCCTTAGAGACAATTTGCCCTATCTGAGATATGCCAGTTGAGGTGCTATTGACTAGTTAAGCCTGCCTGAAAAAAATTGAAATAGACGTTTAGCTCAATTGTTGACGCTTTTGCCTGGAGAACCACGGTTCAACAAAGAACATTGTAACAATTTATCCAGAATTCAACTTTATGCATGTCAGAGAAAGGTTAGTGTGGATTGACTAATACAAGCAATTAACCCGTATGGAGGAGAGTCGGTGGAAAGAAACAACCATGTTTTTACTGGTGATGGTAAACTTGCCGGCCTATTAGCGCTGGCTTGCTTTCGATTGAAATCAATGTCATTCACATGTATACATACACTTTTTGATTAAGCCTTTGGGTCAGAAAAAAGGCGTGCCTCTGGTTTAGGGGGATTGTTAGTAACGCGCCAAAGTCGGTGGGTACAATGGTTACTTATCTTTCCTTCACTCATGAATCTTGCAACCCGCCCTGAGTGAAATGATCTTGGAATGACTATAAACCATAATGAAACAAATAACTCAGCACGGAAGAGTGCATATATTGTACAAATATATTAATTGTTCTGCTTTTTGGGCTGGATAGAACTGCAACGTCATCGCATCGAAACAGTCACTTAATTAGAAAAAGAAGATTGTGTTTGGATATTTTATTCGGCGAAGGGGCCTGTTTGTGTTACAAGTATATACAATTTCCGGAACCTGAAAAGTTGGGGGAGGGGGGGGGGCAAAAGATATGCAAAAGCAAAAGATAACTTATGAAAGGAGGGGGGGAGAGACATGGCCCCCTTGTCTGTCCCCCCACCCCCACCCTACGCCCCTGCTGCTACTGGCAAGATTTCTATGGCTGCTTTCTCACGGGCTTGGTCAGGTATGCACCAAAGCTTATTGTTCACGGAATGTTTGGGGCTAAGGTACAGCCCTCACGTTAACATTGTCACTTACTGGCAAGATTTCTATGGCTGCTTTCTCACGGGCTTGGTCAGGTATGCACCAAAGCTTATTGTTCACGGAATGTTTGGGGCTAAGGTACAGCCCTAACGTTAACATTGTCACTTATGGTAAATCAATAGGAAGATTAATAATTTAAAAAAAAATGATATCCTGCACTAAAACAGAAGTAGTATTAAAAGCAACGCGATAAACAATATGAACCCGCCTGTGATTTAACGAGCGACGTGACGGCATTCATCCTATAAGATAACAGAAGCTTCAGTTAATTATTTCACAGATTCCACAGTCCCTTTGAACATCATTCCGGTCATGCTACATTGGTTTATGGTGCTTCAGAACGTCTTCTCGACGACACAAGACACACGAGGCCCCGCCCAATCGTATGTCGTCTGCTGACACCTGGCGAGACGGTATACTTACGGCTTGGTCACTGTGTTAAACTGATGCCAAGCCATGAAAGTACAAGGGAGCTGATTTTACATAACTCCAGGTTTACGAGAAGCACACTCTAACCACTGAGCCAACGTAGTACACTGTGGTCAGTATGTGGGGCACGTCACAAAAAATTCCTTCATCTGGGATTGACGCATGAGTGCACTCCAAAAATTAATGTGTTTATTTTAACAGAGAGTCTGTTATCTGAGTGATGCTAGAATGCATTCTGTTATTGCAGTAGATTATTGTTAAATATAACACATATATTCTATTAATTCAACATTTTCATTCTATTAGTCTAACAGGATATTATGCTGAATGTGACACAATAATGTGTTACAGTAACACAATACATTCTAGCATCACTCAGACAACAGACTTTCCGTTAAATTTAACAGATCAATTTTTTTAGTGTAGCCCGGTTAATGTCAACTCATTGTATTCATTATCAGTTGTGAGTTTGATGCACTAGCGTTCCTGCAAACGCTGCTTTTTGAAATTAATTATCAACACTCTTAGCTCATATATTTGCTGACAATGAAGCACTAATATATTTCTTATTAATGCGCCTTAGACATCATCTTTGGAATAAAATACACCGGATATTTTTTAGCGTCGGTTTACATTGTGAATACGTCGGACCTGTGTAACATCTTTCTCCACCATTAAGTTACAGAGGTCCTTTGTTTTTAGGTTGGTTTGCACAGAAGTAAATGTAAAAAGCTGTTTGAATTGTAATCTGGGCTATTTGACCGGGGCCTACTTTCACGAAGCTACGTTACCTAAGAGCACGTAACTAGTATAGCGAGATTATGCCTACAGTGCTGGTTGTCATGGTAGTTAAGTGCTCTTAACGTTAAAGGAGCTTCGTGTAAGTGGGCCCTGGCCTCAGGATCATTGTTTCGTCATTTTAAATCGTCACGGAGTTGAATAATCGAACAAGAATGAACTTCTGTTTGAGCGAACGAAACAATTGTTTACTCAGGATAACATCAGAACCTCTAATCCAAGTCCTGCATTGTAGGACCAGGGGAGTATGTAAAACTATACTTACTGGAAACGGACTTTAGACCAATTACGTCACATTCCCCTTTTCAACACAAGTTCAGTCAATAAGCAATTTTAAAAGAAAGTATATCTTTGAAGACCAATAATTATTAGAGGAATTCTTAACTCAAAAGTTCAGGAAGTTTAAGTCACTAAATCGAACGCATGTGGGAACTGCTGAAAAGAATGATTAACCTGTATCATATATATGAAAGTTGAATTTAACTTTAACACAGGATTGTCGAGGGCATACACAACTGGCAGCAAGTCACTTATTTGATACAGTCAAACATTACAAAATTGTCACTGAGACACAGTCCTGAAAGCGTGCTGGCTTTCGCGCCACTCGTCCAGATGAAGTCCGTGTACTAATAGTACTTGGTCGTTCAGGGTTCATTTCCTGCAACAGCGGACTAGACGTCGTACGGACGGGAGAATCTTCCCTTTCTCGTGTTCGAGTTGGAGTGGACACGTATGGTATCTCTACATCTGGTCGATATTCCTTTGAAGCTCTAAGATCGCGACGGTTTCTTCTAAAACGTCTGCCATCTTCGGTCTTAACGCTGTAGGAACGTATATCTACTTGTGGGCCAACAATTGCTTTCTGCCACTGTTTGTTTTTGTTATAGGCCTTAAGTCTCACATCTCCAATCTGCAAATCCGGTAGATCACGTGAAGAACGATTGTAGTATCGAGCTTGTTTCAGCTTTCTACTGGCAAGTTTGTCGGCAACTCTGTGAATAGTTTTCGGTTTGAGGAATTCGCTGGTTGCGGTTAGGAGAGTCCTTGTTCTTCTTCCAAACAATCTCTGTACTGAAGAACTACCAATTCCTTCTGTTGGTGTGTTTCTCCATTTTAGCAAAGTAAGAAAAGGATCTGCTTTGGCATGTAGACATTTGGCTATGATCTGCTTGACGGTCTTTACGGCTCTTCCCACTTTGCCGTTCGACTGTGGATAGCGTGGCGAAGAAGTGATATGTTCGAACTCAAACTTATCAGCAAACTTCTTAAACTCTGAAAAACTGAAGGGCCGTCCATTGTCTGATATGAGCTGAACAGGAATTCCATGACGTGCAAATTGTGATTTCATCATCTTTATCACTGTTGTAGCCGTCTTGGCATGTAGTCGATCAATTTCAAAGTAATCGGAGTAATAATCTACCAATATCAGGTAATCCTTGCCGTCAAACTCAAATAAATCACAACCCACTTTTTCCCATGGGCGACTGAGAATCTCATGACTGATGAGAGTCTCTTTCTGTTGGTTGTGCTGGAGAGTGTTGCAGGTGTCACATCTACTCAGTAAATCGGTAATGTCCTTTATCATGATCGGTTAGTACACTAACTCTCTGGCACGGCGTATGCATGACTGAAGACCAATGTGTGATGAATGGAGTCGGTCCAAGATATCCGGTCTGACGCTACTAGGAACGATAACTCTTCCACCTTTAAACACTGTTCCGTCCTGGACACAGAGTTCGTCTCTGAAGGGAAAGTATTCCTGTACTACAAAGGGAGCATCTTCTTTTCTGTCCGGCCATCCATTCTGTATCAATCTCTTCAATGATGACATGGTGGGATCCGTTGAAATGGTTGTTTGGATCAGCTCTATCCGCTTGTCCGAAACAGCAAGATATTCAATCATATTGATAGATTCTGTCTCAATAGCTGTTGGACATCTGTTGTCAATCAGCATAACATCTCCATGGTCATTAGTAGCTGTCTTGGAATGTGATACGTATGCACGACTCAGCAAGATACATTTCTGTACCTTTCTTTTAAGTCACATCATAGTCGAACTTCTGCAGGCGCAACAGCTTGCGTTGTAGTCTCTTTGGAGCACTATGCAGGCTTTTGCGAACAATCGATTCCAGTGCTTTTTGGTCCGATTCAATTCTCACTTTCCTTCCATAAACGTATTGTTCAAACCTTTCCATCCCAAAGACGATTGCGAGCATTTCTCGCTCAATCTGTGCGTAATTCTTCTTTGCAGCAGACAAAGAACGAGATGCATAGGCCACAGGTTGGTCATTTTGCATGAGACATTCTCCAAGTCCATCTTGGGACGCGTCACACTGCAGTACAGTGTCAGCTTTGTCGTCAAAATGCCTCAAAACAGGAGGACTTGACCGGATGTCTTTTACTTCCTGAAGACATTTTCCATGGATTTGTTTATTCCAGAAAATGTGATTCTCATTGTTGAGAAGTTCTCGCAGAGGGGCAGTAACTGACGACAGCCTTGGGGCAAACTTCTGGAGGAAATTCAAAATGCCTAACATGCGTTGCACCCGTTTCTTATCCGTCGGCGCTGGCATATCTTTAATTGCAGTTACTTTAAAAGGATCCACCTTCAATTCAGATGAAGACAAGATGTGTCCAAGGTATGGTACCTCTCGGCACTTCAGTTGAAACTTATTCTGATTCAGTTTAATGTTCTTTTCACGACACCTATCGAGGAAAGAAATCACCTTTCTGCCGTGATCCACATCTGCCTCTTCATTTGTGTCTCCAACACCAAAAACTAAAACATCATCATGAACTACTTTCACACCATGTAGACCTTCCAATGCCCCATTGAGTCCACGCTGGAACTCTTCAGACGCAGTAGAGATGCCAAACGGCATGCAAAGCCAACGGTATCGTCCCCAAGGAGTTTCAAAAGTCGTTAGGTAGCTACTCTCTTCATCAAGTTGGACGTGCCAAAATCCATTCTTGGCGTCAGCGTGGCTAAAACATTTAGCTTTGGCAAGTTCAGGTAGGAGGTCATCAAAAGTAGGGGTTGGGTAGTGGTTTCGTTTCAAAGCAGAGTTCAGAGGTTTCGGATCGATGCAAAGACAAACACGTCCATCCGGTTTGGAAACGACAACCAATGCTGATATCCAGTAACTGGTGTCAACGTCAAGATGTAACAGACCTTCCAGTTTTCCTTCTCCTTGGAAAACATCTCAATAGGAAGACTTGATTTTATCCAAGGTCACCTCAAGCTGATTCCTTAGATTCACATCATTGCTCTTCTGATGAGCTAGCAGTATAATGTTCTCGATCTGTACTGTTATAAGATTCATTTGTTGAACCGCTCTGGCTCCTAGCAGAGGTCTGTAGTCACCTTTTACGATTACAATTTCAACGCTGTACTTCCAACCATTCTTTGGGTTTTTCATGGAAATGCGGAGTTTTCCAACAGGCACAATCTCTGTCCCATTGAACAACATTACAAGGGTTGTTGTGGGTTTTTCCACTTTCTTCAGTTTTCTGTCATGAAAGATTTCAGTGTAGAGATTCTCGGAGAGAATGTTGACTGTAGCTCCACAGTCTAACTGGAAAACGACAGTTTTACCATTCAAGACCATACGGCCAAAGATACGCTTTGGAAATCCTTTTCCATCAGAACCTGTCTGTTTTCCGTTTGAGTTTAGTGATAACACATATTCTTCCTCAACATCAGACATGTCAGACACTTCTTCATCAGTATCCACTTGATGAATTTTATGCTGTTTCTGTTTGCCTTTGCTTGGACATTTAGATGAAAAGTCATTAACCTTTTCCGAGTATTGTTGTCACGAATTCCAACGACAGTTCTGTCCCTTATTAAGCTATCTTCTAGTTGTCCATAATTGCAGGTCTTTGCAAGCGTACGCACAACAGCAACGTACGAGTCGAATATCTTCTGGTCTCTGCAATTAAAGCAGTAGGCCTACCTCTCATAAGTTTCATTTGTTTCACCGACACAAAATGTTTCAAACTTCTGGAGGACAATATCTATATCCTGTTTATCCTCTTCCTGCGTGAAGGGTAAGCCATCAAAATGTCTAACGCATCGATGCCGATACATGTTAGCAGAGTAGCAGTCCTGTATTTATTTTCTGCATCACAAAGTCTAGTTGCGATTTCGTAGTTGTCCCACATCCGTCTTAATTTTTTCCAGTTTGCTGCCAAGTTTCCTTTAAGGTCCAGTTTGGTTGGCAGTGGAATGTTTGTAGGGACTTGTACATGGTGAGGGGCTTGCACATTGTTAGCTTGTTGCTCCGCCATTGTTTTCGATTTACATTAACACAAGTTAGTGTGTCACATACAGGGCATCCGCAGAAATGGTACAGTATGCAGTAAACAGGAAATAAAACACAATGTCCCAGTGTTTCATAAGAGTGCGCACAAATTGTCTCATACGCGACATCGTAGAAATGCAACTACAGCGCGAGGGCGAACTGTCCGAAACGGGCTACCATAGTTTTTTTTTTTTTCAGCATCAGGGTTAACAGTCAATTAGCGTGAATATTACCACAAATGTTCACAGAGTTCAGTGGTATTTTCCTTCAGAATTATCAGAGTTTATAACTGTCACAGAGTTCATTCACAAAAAGTCACAGATTAGGCAAAATAGCGCGAATATTAGATCAGAAAGTCACTCACTATCTGTAAACATCACTCCCGACCAGTCGTGCCACCTGTACGATCAGCACACACAGAAAAATCACAAATATCAGTCGATAAGAAGCTTCAGATTCGCCGCACGGCTGGACGGGAACTCCATCCCAGTTCTGACACCATGTTTTGTCATTTTAGATCGTCCGGGAGTTGGAAAAATCGAACAATGAACTTCTGTTTGAGCGAACGAAACAACTCTTTACCCAGGATAACATCAGAACCCCCAATCCAGGTCCTGAACTGTAGGGCCAGGGGAGTATGTTAAAACTATACTTACTGGAAACGGACTTTAGACCATTTACGTCACAATTATGAAGATGTCCTAACATCAAAATAGAATTACTTCACGTTGATTTTTCTCTAACTATTATAAAGATGTTTTATGTGAGATCTTTCGCTTTCATGCACATGAGTAAAGTTGTCAAGAATTTTTTTTCGGTGTATAGAAAGTGTTGTGTGACGTCAACCTGGTACATAAAACCACTTATATGATAAAAAATTTTTGACTATTTTATTCAGTGAATAGAAAGTCTGAAAACATTTTCTTTCTACTGATGATAACTATCATTTTTATGTTTTCTTTCCATTTAGATATTTTGTCTCCTCACGTATATTATAGTCATTTTCTGTCCGACAGATGCAATGGATTTAAGTTATCCTTCATTTGAATTTCATCAGAATCTGCAATCACATACGAATAATATGGGCTTTAAAGGGTTAACATCAGAGATAGCCTGTCCCAGGTCCAGTTTCACAAAGCGGCGTACGACATTTCTAATCGTACATTTGTCGCACAATATTTCATAGGTCATTATTACCGTACTAGTGACCTATATGCGCGATTATCGTACATGTACGACATCTTTGTGAAACTGTACCAAGCTCTTTCGTCACAAATTAGCAATAACTAAGCAAAATGAGTTTTACCGGTTTCATGTAATCCCACTGGCCGCTGTATAACGAATTATGAGGTTAAACTTAATTAAAGACGAAGGCTAGAATATGACTATAAGAACCTCTACGACAACAAAGACTGCCCAATACACAATGATCTTGTACGGATTCAGGACGAAGTTACGATGTTAGACTGGCGTTACAAGTTGAATAAGGGACGCAACTCTTGGGAACGTCTCCATCCCTGAGCTCGTAAGATAGTGTATGATACATTCAGCAGTGATGTATGCATAAGCGGTATAATGCTGGAAGTTGTGAGTGTTTCTTTTCTTTCGCTGCAAACTTTCTGTGGACAAATCGTGCTCTTTTAGGCGTTGTGTTGTTTTAGATGATGTAATTATCACTGCTATAAGATATCCTATTTTGCAATTTAAGAAATGCAAAAATAAACCACCATGCTTTTTTTACTCATATTCACCTTCCACGCATTGATTTAGCTTCCCTAATGCTGGCAATATCATGCCACCTGTTATGTGTGTGCTGTATATCCTAGTTTCTACGAATCTTATCGTATAGAACTTGATGTTGTGAACTAACCCTATAAAAGTCAGTGTGTTTTCATTAAAAACTTTGCGTTTTGAATTTTTCAGTTTGGGAAACATTCTTCAGTTTACGTCATTAAAGTAATTTAGAAATTAATTTCCACATTTACAATTGCGGGATGAAACACGTATACGTATCCACACGTATGGAATTATTGTAACTTTGTTCAACGGTTCCATACCACTACCACGTGTATGAAATCTTACCTTATTGAAGTTGCCCAATATAATTTTTGTTCCCACTGCAAAAACAATGTCAATATTGTTTTTTTTGACGTACTGTCAAGGTTCATGACAGAATGAAGTTAAAATTGAAAGCCCGCAAGCCTAATACCGGGTGTGTCCATCTTGCCGCCGGACGTACAAACCAGCGACAATCGTGACTCGCTGATACCATTTCTGATATTGGGCACGTGCTGCAATCGTGTTTCTGTGATTTGATGCACCTTAGTTTGTTGCGGAAGTACATTTATAATCTCATTCGTTGGCATTTTTTAACTTCCGACTGACTGAGGTTAAAATGTGTATTATTTTTTGTTCTATAGAATTCATGATTTTGACTTAGGCTAATACTTCTGGGTAGAAGAAAAGGAATCATTAGGAATTCAAATGTCTAGAATTTTCTGTAAATATTTTGATCGAATCGTGACTGTTTATTAACATTTCATTCATTAACACTGTGTACATATTTGTTTGTCAGCATTCTTTCCCGACATTGGAAGCAATCGGTTTGTATCTGATGCTAGCAGTTGTTTGTATTTACTCATCTTAGAAAAGAACAGTAAAAAAACACGTCTGCTAAACGAGAACCGTGCGTGACACAGCATGTACATTGATTGATGCCATGAATTTGAGGGGAACTGATCTATTCAAACAACGGTCTGCGGTTTTGTCCTGGTACGTAATCAGCCAGATAAACAAAGCTTTTATATTCCACGCCGTACACGCTTTCCATAGACGGATCTTCGATCTCCCTCGAGCTCATTCAAGAAGAGTGCACACCGTATTCCCATGGTACCAAAATAGATAGGGTAATTATCTGTGACGCCGTGTCTTGATAAGAAGTAACCTCTTGTTGCAAATCCGTTTGTAAAAGAAGGATTGAATTTATTTCAATATTGTCCTCTTTGGAAGTTGTATGTTAAGAGTCCAACTATATAGACAAGGGTATATACATGTAGCTGATACGTCCTCATAGGAGAGGGGACCGAGGGGGGTTAGCACGCCATTGCAGGGAAATGACCCATGAGCCTCCCACCAATGCGGTCGCTATGAATCCAAGCTCAGCTCATGCTGGCTTCTTCTTCGGTCGTACGTGGAAAGATCTGCAAGCAACCTGCGGATCGTCGTGGCTTTCCGCCGGGTTCTGCCCGGTTTCCTCACACAATCATGCTGGTCACCGCCGTATAAGTGAAATATTCTGAGTACGGCGTAAAACACCAGTAAAATAAATAAATAACCATGTAGATGTTTCAGATATTAGGGACGGTTTAGGTATCTATTCGTTGAACAGACATTCATGTACCAGTCGCCAACCAAAGTGACCAACAATCGCAAGACAAAAACTCCAAAACCGCGTTAAACGCAAGCTACCAAATAACTAAAAAAGGTATATAAGAAAAGAAATTAGCACAAATTAATGCAATGTGAAACAGTCACTGTTTTTAATTTCGAATGAAAGACGCAAACAATATTCTATGGCCTTGAGCTGTATGTCAAGCAGAAATATGGTCTATGTCTTTTAGTCAGCTATATTCAGCTATCTGTAAAATTTGGTCAGTGACACGTAACTACACAAGCTCTACACATCGGTATGTTGAAAATTCATATCCTTGTAAAGAAAATCCGTAATGTTAAATTGCATAAGCACAGTTTCAACACCTAGTACTGATTGTCTCGGGTGACGTCATAATTATTACAAAAAAAAAACAAGTGGCATGATGGGGAATGGGAGTGCGGTATGTTTTCATGAAAAGTGACACCAGTTACAGTAGCTCCCATCGAATTCACCTAAACCCTGTTTCTAATACTGCCATATTTGAAATTATTTACAGGTTTTGGTATAATATGACCCTAATAAATGAATTATATTTTATATCTTGTAGTATATTATTTGAAGGCACAATGGTTTTAGAGTTGCATGTCAGGAAATTCTGTAATAAAAATAAAAAAAGTTTTGTCGATTCGCCGAGACAGTAGCAAAGGTTGTGATACTGGATGCGGTTTGTCCTAACCGCACGATGGTGGACCTGTTGTTAAACAAATTACACTCCACGCCAATTGTCCAGCCTGCCACTTGTTTCTGAATAATTATGACTTCACCCCAGGCAGTGAGCTATTGTTGACGAAAGAGGGCTTATGGAATTAACATTATGAATTAGAAAAAATATTCGAACTTCATTATCTTTGCAAAGACATGAACGTCCAACATATGAATGTGTAGAGCTTGGGTTGTTACGTGTCACTGATTAAGAGCCATTTTGGTAGCGAGTATGACCGAGTTTACAGACAGCTGAATATAGCCGACTCGATTAAAAGAAATAGGCTATAGACACAATTATGAAGTACAGCGGCCATAGAAGACAGTCACGGCCTAATGTTGTTTCGTTTGTTCGCTATAGGCCCAAACGTCAAATTCAACATTATTAGGTCTCGTCAGAGCAGCCAATTCCCAGTGGCTATGTACTATTTTTACCACTACATCACTGGTGCACGACCAAACATCACGACGAAACACGCCCCCAGAAGACATGAGATATCCTGACCCAGGACTGAGCCGAACAGCGCTAACCTTACTCCTCAGTCTCAGCGCCAAGCCGCGAAGTACCCAGACTAAAAATGTTAACTGGACATTTTAACGTCTCAGTTACCCTCAACGCTCGCGATATTAACTTCCATGCTTATCAAATGTCTGCGATATTGTGTTTCACGGATAAAGATGGTCCAGATAGAGTAGAAGGACCGTCGCCTAGGTCTTTAAGACCAAATAAGACTTAAGATTGGCACGAAGTCATGTTTTAGACTGGTCATTCATAAGACCAAAGCACGAGTGTTCTGACAATTTGAAATCCGTTTTTAAACAGATGTGGGTCTAAGTTTTATTACACAGTTAAGGATCGCAGAGTGGTATTCCAAGCTGAGGATGTTGTAGAGTAACATTCTATAAGTGAGGACGTCAGAGTAGCCTAGTATTCTACAAGTGAGGATGTTAAAGTCCATAACAGAAGATGTTATAGAGGTATTCTGCAAGTAAGGCCGTTAGGGTAGCATTCTACAAGTGAGGATGTTATACAGTAGCATTCTACAAGTGAGGATGCTAGAGTGGTTTTCTACAAGTGAGGATGTTAGCGTGGTATTCCATAAGAGATGATGTTAAAGGGGTATTCTAAAAGTGAGGATGTTAGAGTAGCATTCTACAGGAGAGGATGTTAGAGTGGTATTCCATAAGAGATGATGTTAAAAGGGTATTCATAAGTGAAATATTTTTGTAAAACACCAATCAAATAAATAAATAAATAAATAAAAGGACATTCTTAAAGAGATAATGTTACAGTAGCATTCTACAAGAGAGGATGTTAGAGTGGTATTTCATAAGAGACGATGTTAAAGGGGTATTCCAGAAGTGAGGATGTTAGAGTGGTACTATACAAGAGAGGGTATTAGAGTGGTATTGCATCAGAGAGAATGTTAGAGTAGTATTCATAGCTGAAGATGTTGGGATTTTATTTAAAAGAGTAGATGTTAGAGTGGTATTTTACAATAGAAGGTGCTAGATTAGTTGACAATACCCAGATATCTAGAGGAAGTCTGCCCGTTGAGATAGGTAGATACATGCAGTAAGTATCAGACATGAATGGTTATACAACAATCTAAACCATAATTTACCATGGTGAGTGGAAGAAAGTTTATATGGGCGACTCTTATAACATTTAGTGCTTAAAGTATCTCTATTCAGCCTGGCAGACGTCTCTAGACACACTTTACCTAAAATCTTGGTCCGCTATAGTTCTGAAATGTATGCCAAATTTCCCAGGCGTCGAGGCCATGTTAAACACGTCCCCTGGCTTTTATGTGGAGTATTTATGACGTGACTCTAAATACACAGATTGATCCTTCGAAAAAGATTTCTGCAGATGGTTCCTGACCCTTTAATGGGGTTAAATCTAGACAGCCCTGAGGCCGGGGAGGTATGATGTGTCTTCAGGGGAAAAGATTTGCTTATCTCGAACCACACGTGAAACAGCTTGGACAGATTTCTCACCCGAAAATTGTTAGCACACTTTGTTGTTACTGTGGAGGGAAAAATGGCATCTGTTAACAGATGTCGGTAAAATGGCGACACATATATCGGAAGATGAATTTTGTAAGCATGTCCTGAGAATGTCCCCAGTGAAGAACATTCGTAATACTCTTTAGAATCTTTGTTTTTCTTTCTCCAGTGTTTCCAAAAATTCCCACAAAAGAAAACAAAAAAAACAAAAAAAAACACAGGTTAATCCACAACGATTATGAAGGCTAGATATCGATTGGTGGTGTATTATCGTTGCGAATACCACCTTGCGAATAGGCGATACGTTCCATCCACGTTTAAGTCTACTGATTTTATCTGTGTTTCTTGTCATGAATATGGTGGGTCATATTGATGGAGAACAGGGACAGGAAATCGGAAATACGGGGAAATGTCCCGGCCATAAGGTCCACGCCAGACCCGAGGTATGATTTGCAAGATTATTGGTGCTGTGAGTAGACTGTGTGGTAAAATGTTAATAATGTCACATTCTCTATGCAAATTCTTATGTTCCGTTCCTACACAAACATGCCAAAGAGAGTCTACGATGGGCCTGTTCAGATCAAAGCGTTACAAATATTTTGTGCAGAATTTTCCCCACAGTCGATACTTGTTATCGATTTCTTTGAAAACCAATCTTCCCTTTGCCCTTTGTCTGCATGGTCTGGGTCACCAAACCTAATTATAATGTTTGATATATTGCAATGGCACAACGTGTATTCCACAAGATACAAATATATATCTATTATATCAAAGGTTAAGGAAAGGGCTAACTTTCTAAACACTTAACGGCGTGTTTCCTCAACTATTAACCTTATTTACCAGGTTCACTCTTTACAACTGCAGTGTAAATCAGTGTAGCATTACTCTATAGGCTTTTGGGGAAGCAAGTTTAATTCTGTTGTCATTATATCTTAACTGGTATATCACTGGGTACACAGTGTTTCAGGATGGCTCCCTCTACATAGTAATCCATTCAAGGGCAATTTTTTCCAACAGAATAAGCCATGTATTAATCCCATGGCGCCATGCTGTCAGTAATAGGTATGATTATACAGCGATTCCTGGAAACGATAGACACCAAATACTATCTTCGAAAGAGATTATATGTATTACATCCTTTTGAGATAAGTTAAACTGACGGAATGATAAATTTTATCTCTTGTGCGTACGATAATACTATCCAGCCATTTTCATTCGGCCAGTATGAAAATAACCCACATATCCATGTATATAGTTTTTATCATGAAGTGGAAACATATATCACAGACAAACGGCTGTTTCCACAAATGCCGGGCTGTATTTTTGTATTGGTTAGTTGGCAGCCGAAGGTTTACTCCTGACTGCGCAATGTTTATATTGACATAGATATGATATTACCCATACATTCACAGAAAATATCTTCGTGTGGATCAATCTATCCGTTCATGTACATGTAAATTCATTCGTCACACAGTTATCTCCAAGATTCACCTTGGTTCATATGTTCTCCAGGCCTTGGTAGCAATAAGCAATCACCAGCGCTTACTGAGTTGGCTTTTCGTGCAAATATGTGTAGAAGAAGTCATTTGTATAAGTTCAATACTTGTTAATGATCGATGGATATATAAGTTTAAAACTCTCGAGTACGGCATTAAAAACCATCAAAATAAACCGATAAATCGTCAAACACTTTATCCTCCGATCCCATGCATTGCGTTATATCATATATTATGCACCTATTCTTATCGGTGTTGCTGAAATCTACAACCCCTAAAATATATCAAATACCTGTAGCCAATTTAAATGATTGGTAAGATTGTTTGACTGATTGGAACACCGGGTTAAATTTTTTTCACTTTAAAGACAGCTATCAGGTTTAACAGGGTAAATCACCTACTTTTCCGTGTTACCTGACAAATCTCCTTAGAGGCAGCAACATCCAAAACGCTCGACATCACCTGTCATACGCATGGTGGTCTCGGCGAGGGAGAGCTTTAACCACCTGAACTAGCAGAACCCTGTTGATTAGAATTCCTGCTTCGTGATCAGAAAGCTGTCTTAGACTTAAAACTGGCTTATTCTTTACCTAAAAACAGTTATCGTCGCTAAAGTTTTGTACATATCATAGGTAGTGAGCGACGCATGAGCTGTAAGGAGCATATCTGACTAGCTGTCATTAACACGCCCTTTCTTTACATCCCATCGTTTGCAAAAATGACACATTGCATTTATTCGATTGACAAGACAACATAAAGATGCTTGAAAGAACCAGAGCCCATTGTTGCCACATTAGATCGTCTCGCAGCATCCGACAGCGTCTGTTATTAATGGTCGCAGGCTCGAAGCCAGCTCTGGTGAGGTAAGTTGCAGCTTTATGTCAGGTGTGTTTTGAAGCAACTGGAGAAGGGCTGCAGCGTACTCCCGTCGCTCCGGTCCTCCATCCATAAACGTAATCTTCGTCCCAAAACTGCGCTCTCCATCAAATCAAAAAATCAAAACATCAATAAATAAAGCAAAGGAATTAAAAATAATGCATTTGAAGACTGCTAAAACTTTTAAAGTTTTATTGTGTGTCTGTATATGTATCATCTGTATTGTATATATACAATGATTTTTTCTGACACTTGTGGGTGATCCATTTTCACTGTCTAAAATAAAAATGAATAATTATGAATGTAGAAATCCTCACACTACACACAAATAGAAAATACTTATCCATATCCCTGCATAACAGTTTCCGTAACGTTGCTGACGGACAAATAGACAGACAACCAGACACAAATAAAGGCCGACAAAAATAGCCTTTTGCAAGGAGAGGTAATCAAGAAGATAAATACGACACATACTCTATGTCAGCAAATTATAGTGTAATCTGATTTATGGTTCAACTCATGGTTTTCAAATTTCACATCTAGCTGGTTTTAGTCTTTGAAGCGAATCCTTTAGCAAATCACACTTCGTGAAAGCTGCTAATTGGCTACAGACACAGCATCTACTTTAGACAGGAGGCAAAAAGTTGTTAAAAGATTGGCTTCCACCTGACCGTTCTATTTGTATATGCCTTTGATCATGGTGAA
Source organism: Liolophura sinensis (assembly GCF_032854445.1). NCBI lineage: Eukaryota > Metazoa > Mollusca > Polyplacophora > Chitonida > Chitonidae > Liolophura > Liolophura sinensis. Next base: position 23,616,535 of record NC_088300.1, read on the forward strand.
CCTCCCGTTCATCTTAGAGTTAGGCCAGTTTTTCAGCAGCTGTCGAATGGTCTTCACGTAGTCCACACTCGCCTGACGACAACCGTGCAGGATTTTGTGTCCCATGACAGACAGAACCCATGTCAGACACAATTGCTGTCACTACGTGGACGGAGTGAAATCGCCGGCGTGTTTCTTCGCTAGTGTCGGACATGTTTGATACAAGTGAATTCCGAAGTGGACAAGATCACCTGCGAAAAAACGCCGTTGCTTGTGCGGATACACTAGGCGAATCTTTAGAAATTCCCAAAGTACGCCTGTATGAGCATAAAGAATCCGCCTAGTGTATCCGTGGCTTAAGAAGAGGTCAACGGTACCTATTTATTCCCTGGAGACCTCTTCCCTTTCGCCAACATGAAATATGTCACAAGTGGGAGAGTTCGACATTAAGTCGCGTAAGGTCAGGGGTTTACAGTGAGAACTTCAGATAGCTCCACTCTTAAAATAGGTGGAAATAATGCTTTAGTAAGCCGTCAAATAACAATGACATAAATAAATCCAAACTGGTATTTTAGAGATGCTGAACATTTGTCGTCACATGATTGTTTGATAACACGTGAATCACAGACATATAACCACTGCTTCACGATGGTGGTATTTATCTCACTTTCATAGTTTACGTCCTTGTTAAATGCCTGTGACAATACAGTGTTATTAAATCTGCTTAAAATATCTTTCATATGACATGTATGAAGTCAGTGCAGAGTGTTTAAGGACAGTAGCACATGGTGTGAAATCGTAAAATAGCATAGCGTAACGATAACTCTTAACTTCGACGGAAATGCAAATCCGTTAGTCTAACAAACGCCTTTGCTTGATTTGTTACGTAGACAACACAAGTGCCGTGAAGCTGTATCCCAGACACGTTTCCTCCACCCACTAATTAGCGTCCTCAGACATCCTAACTCATTCCGTCCGACCCAGCCTGTCCAAAAAAGACTCTTGAAAGCAGAATTTGGTCCTAATGATTGTATCAAGAATACGTATTCCATTAGGACAGTTCTGTGAACTCCCAATTCCTAGACGATAGCATGGTGTGCCAGGGAAACCTAGAAAAACAACAGCATATCGCCAACCAGTGGCTAACAACCCTCCTTCCAGCAATTTTCGGAAAATAATTGACACACTGCTGAATAAATGACCGCTACTGTACCGTTGTCTTTAGCGGCCACGTGATTTGGTGTCCATCTTGGATATAAGACGGTTTTAAGGTCTGGCGTATGTCAGCCATCTCAAAATAGTGTGCTTACCGTAGTGAATTACATGTTTTGTTGATATTTCTATATGTCAACATAAGTGATAATTAAATTTTCATGTCAAAATGGTAATTACGATCTTCTAACATAACATATGCGGTGATTTGTAATTGTAATGTGATTTTTGGTGTCTATGGTGTAAATGGGTTTTAGCATGTTGTTTGTAAAATGAATGACCCGTAAACCATTTTGACTTCGCCTGCATTGCCGCAGGCAGGATATCTGTGAGTCCCAGATATCACATGTGCGGAATGATAAAACTTGGTACAACGTCAGTTAATGGTGATGTTGAGTTGTATGAGAGGTCAAAATCTGATTTGTCTTTGTTCAAATGTGATTATAGACTGGTATTTTTCATATACCATCATACGCTTTGTAAGACATTACTATGACCTTGTGTTTTTTGTGTTCACCTTGCTAATAATTTGTTGTCACCACAGCCAATGTAGTAAGCATGCTTCCAGGGCTACATGTGATCGTGTTCAAACAATCCACTTTTAATCATGTACACCATATGAGACAACGCTATTTATTTATGTAATCTGCAATAAGCAGCTATAAAAGTCGCTCAGTCTGTCTGTCAGCTTGATCGGTCTGTCTTTTGACATGGCTTATTCACTAAACGAGGGGCCTGGGTGAGAGACGACACCAAACCAGAAGTTTAGCGGTCGATAAATATGCATGGATACACATTACATTATTTAGTTCAGTAATTTAGTTCCTATTGTGCTCTGTCTCGTTGGGAATATAATGGGGAACCTTCCCCGCCTGAAGTAACGTGGACCTAATCTGTGTAATCTGTTGTTCACTCCAGCCTTTACGATGACTTCGTGAAGGGAAACTGCTATAGTAGTGCTCATGTATAACAAGCGAACAATGGTCAGTCCAGCTTGGATCCGAGTCGCCATTGTGCAAGAAAAGGTACCTCATTGTTATTTCTAAATAAGCCACATGTTATTGATTTGACTTCAGAGTTTTGTTTCTAAATGTAATGCTTATATCATTACACAACGATTCATGGAAAGAGTGAGTGGTTGGGGTTTAACTTCGTACTTAGGCCTATTCATGGAAAGAAGGCCCTTTTCACCTGCAGTGATGGGAGTTCCACTGCAATTGTTTCATGTGAGTTGAAAGAAAACCATTTCACATAAGGAAGAGTCAGTCCATGAAGGTTTCAGTCATCAATACGTTTCACTGTTGGACAAAGATAACAGGATAACAACGGAGTTTGAATTATATTTAAATTTTTTTAATCATTACTGCTGGATGAATTGAATCGTTTATCTCTTCAAAAGTAACGGTTATATAGACTTCCTAAGTCTATAGGGTTCTGTACTGTTTTCTTTATTTTAGTTATAATTATGGATAATAGTATATTTTGTCGGTGCTCGTCTTATTTGCCAGTTCACATTTAGCTATACTGCAATGGTGACATATGTTTAAGTTCAAGGTTTGATGCAAGAATTACAGGCAAGATATAAACAGATTTTAATGTAAATCTTCAGTGCACACAGAATGTTAAAAGTCACACTGTCACAGAAACCCGTTGACATTTTTCTAAATATAAACTGAAGGTAATAAAGCACTGAGCAAAATCTTCATCCATTTAGAATCCGGGGTTTCTAATTTGCGTGCTAATGTTAGTCACATGACCTTTCTGTCTCTTCGACGATTTTTCGGCATTGATATACACACCTATTACAGGCCCATCTGCTTGTGCAGATAGTAGTCGGGTTCACCTATTAGAGGCCCATCTGCATGTGCAGACAATAATTGGGTCCACCTGTTAGAAGCCCATCTGCTTGTGCAGACTGTAGTCGGGTCCACCTATTAGAAGTCCATCTGCTTGTGCAGACAGTAGTCGGGTCCACCTATTAGAAGCCCATCTGCTTGTGCAGACAGTAGTCGGGTCCACCTATTAGAGGCCCATCTGCACGTGCAGACAATAATTGGGTCCACGTATTAGAGGCCCATCTGCTTTTGCAGACAGTATAATTACACAACATAGTATCACTGGCCCGGGCAGAGACAGGCCTTGGCAGCGCAAGATTCCAGTCAATGACAGACCCGGTGAAATATCTCACGCTGTTTACCATGAATATGCCTCAGTTAGGTCCTTAAAATTGGAGGCTTTTTTTACAGTTTTCTACTACTAGTGCTAATTACCAAGAAATTCAAAGGCTAAAAAATCACCCCATTAACTTCGGAATGCGGAAGTGAAGATATGACTGAAATATGAACCAGGTGCAAACCTGTGATTGTGCACAGGGTTCGTCCTCAATCATAGACAAACATGTCTGTTTGTGCGAAAATGTCTCTAAGATTTCTCAACTCTGATTAGTACATGCCATACTTCATTAATGTAACTCTTATAAGGACTGAAATAAAATATGAATAATCAGACGACAGATCTAGTTCATAAAACCGTCACCCTGACTGGCTATTATGGCTGTGGCACTAAAACACAATTCCTGTCTTATTTTGTTATCACGCGTTTGCAGGGCCGTTGGCAAATTTCCCAAGGGCATGGTGGCAAACGCTACACATTCATGGAGCATGAGTAACCCATAATCTCAATTATTTCCTGTAGGACATTTTTTAGATTTTTGTGGCAGGGGTTCTCTCAGTGAGTCCTGTCCTTGTGGATATGAATTTCAATTTCTGGCTTCACTTGATTCCATTTGGAGACGCGTCGAAACCTGGTCATCTTCCAATGCGGCATCATGTCAAATGTTTAGCGGCTTCTTTGTGGCTTCTTTGTAACCCCCCCCCCCCCAATAGTTTGTCCTTTGCATTGGTTATATGAAAACGCCACAGGCGCTTTGGAATCAAACTGTGAATCTAATCGTGTTCCGTTCTTATGAATCAGATCTGTCTAATTACGTATTTTGAGAAAATTCAGACAACAGTGGTTACATCTACAAAGCACAGCCTTGTATAAATGAGATATGTTTTAGTGAAAAAAATTGTGCATTAACAACAATAGCAGTTTCATTCTGTAACCATTATCTTTTTTTCTTTTCTTTTTAGAAGTTTGACCTATAAAGTTTCATGATGAAAATATTTCTAGTTGAACTAAAATGAAGAAAACAGTGTCTTCTCCTTCAAAAATTTCTGCTCTGTAAATGATTGAAAACGTTTGGAACTTATTCTAGTCTAGTTTTTATCTGTTTACTTGATAACGCCGTTCTCAAGAATTGTTCACACTCGATACCTGTCTGGTTTATAAGTAGAAAATACCAAGCTGCCCGGACAAAACCGACCCTCCGTAGGTACCTCGCCACTTAAATTCGTCGGGAGACCCCGGTATCAAACAAGGGTCCAGTCAAACCAAGACTTAAAAAATGGCGATTGTTGCTGTCTGACTTGGCTCTTATGACTAAGAACAAAGAGCAAGGAAACAGAACTGGTTAGCTCGGTGTCAAGATAATGTGACTGCATGAGTCACATGCATTACATACAGATATACATACACACACCAATGCGGTCGTTGTGAGTTCAAGTTCAGCGCATGCTGGCTTCCTCTCCTGCCGTACGTGGGAAGGTCTGTCTGCAACCTGCGGATGGTCGGTGGATTTCCCCCTGTCTCTGCCCAGTTTCCTCCCACCATAATAAGTGAAATATTCTTGGGTGCAGCGTAAAACACCAGTCAAATAAATGAAATACATACATTCATACATACATACATACATACATACATACATGCATATATACATACATACATGTACTAAAATCCGCAGCTGATCCATTTAAAGCTGGACTCAGTCCTGTGACCTCACTGGCCATGGGCGGATCAGGTACGCCGAGAGCAACGTTTTTGACGACTGAGCCAGTCACACATAACCAGTGAAATACAGTCTGTTGTCAATTTACCTCAAGTAGGGTTCCATTCTAAATCTTCATGCAATTGATTAACTAATAGCAAATTACACGCCGCTAGGCCTGAGATGAGACATAATTTGGTGCTAGTTATCCTTTAGGTTTCAAGCCTTGTAGAGAAGATCATTACATGTCACAAGCCTTTAGTGTACAAAGAACTTGCTCAAATGATTAGTGTCTGAACACTAAACACGATGCTCACATCTTAAATCATTTTAAAACCATATGTACCTGCTAACATTGTGGAAATGAGTCTTTATGTCTCCGTCAACTTTTCATCGATTTGTGAAGCCGTTCAGTATGTTACCATGTTACGTAATGGTAAATATCGACCCCAGATATGTCATTATATGATGTGGTGGAGTCTGCTCTAAAGCCGTCATTATTTTCAGACACCCATGGTGCTTTAGAACAGGTCTGTGTCCATGCGTATTCGTCTCTGTCCATACACAGGGGTTATTAACTAGTAGGTGCGAGGGAATATACGGAATGAAATCGTGTTTATTATGTCTATACATCTGGAAACATTTATTTCTTCTAACGACGTAAAACACGGCTACATTTCTTAAACAAACATTGTGTGAAGGAAACAACACCAATCTAATACAGTTCATAACCAGTGTATCTTTGTTTTAACTGTCACGGTTTCTAAGAGATGTTAGCCATCTCGTACTTTTTTTTCTTGTACTTTACTTGCGGCTATGTAATTACGACGGCCATAAGAAGCTTCATTTACAAGCTGTCTTTGCCGACATCGATGTCTTGAGGTCTGTCCAGGCCGTACACGGCTGATGCCAACAGGGTCAGTCACGTTGACCGAGAAATCTTCTGGGAACACGCATTTTGCTCAGTCTTCGTAATAGTCGCGTTTTAGACAGACGACGGCCAGCCCAAGACCAATTTAGCCCCAATATTCGAGTTCAGTCCAGCGCGTTCACCTACGGCTTTGCCTCAGCAGGTTTGTCCGGAATCGTGAAAAAGGTGGTTATTTCTTCTGACCTCTTCTGAGGTTCATTCATTCATTAGCCTCATTACCCTCCATGAAAAGCGCAATCCACCGTCCATGAAAAGCGCAATCCACCGTCCATGAAAAGGGCAATCCACCGTCCATTAAAAGGGCAATCCAGCGTCCATGAAAAGCGCAATCCACCGTCCATGAAAAGCGCAATCCACCGTCCATGAAAAGGGCAATCCACCGCCTATGAAAAGCGCAATCCACCGTCCATGAAAAGGGCAATCCACCATCCATGAAAAGCGCAATCCACCGTTCATGAAAAGGGCAATCCACCATCCATGAAAAGGGCAATCCACCGTCCATGAAAAGCGCAATCCACCGTTCATGAAAAGGGCAATCCACCGTCCATGAAAAATGCAATGGGTATGGAAAAGAAACACCAAATAAATAAAGAAACAAATAAAGAAATTAAAAACTAAATAAATTATCCAAACAGAGATGTATGCGATAACTGTCCAATAACACGTATAAGGCACACATTTTTTTGGGATCATAGATTTCCTGGTGTTTATTCAATCTGAAACATGCTACATGCAATAATGTTATCCTCTCATTCTGCTTCATGAAGCGCTATCGATCGTACCGGTACTTAAGATTCATCACATCATATCGTCCCGGACTGCCTTCACTCTTTCACTCAAGATCAACTTTTGTTCACTCTTCGTCCAGATTTCTAATCAACAGCTGGTCAGGTTTTCATATCATATAAAATCTTTCCGATCTCAAATACTGGGACATTGGGCTGTATTTATCTGCATCGTTTGTTTTTTGTTTCAGTGGGTGACGTTAACATTTTCCAGCTCGTTTCTCTGACGGTGTTTTAATGTAGCAGCACCGTACTGCTGCCTCATGTAATTGCCATGGAGAAGACAGCAAACATAACGCCTTACATACTCTTTAGAGGTTATGTTGCTGCCTCATACGCTCGCTTTTACATCATAGCCACCAATAGACAACCTTGGCCTTTAGAGCCCGGAGCGACGCACGTAGGCTTCTTCAGGCTAAGCTTTGCCGCTGGTATTCGTGCACGGAACTACATACCTTAATCAGCAGTCAGCCATAGAATTTCCTCAGCTGTTGGTTAGAATCATGTAGGCTCTTTAGACAAAAGCAAATGCATTTGTGTAACGTATAATACAAACAATTGATGAGACTTTTTGTTTTTTTCTGACTACTGCCTTTTCTGACCTACTGCCTCGTCACCGTGACGCTGTGATCTAGACGTTGTTCAAGATTTCTGTACAAACTTTGCCAGTGGTGGCAGTGATAGTGGTGGCAGTGATGTAAAGCGAACGCATGCGCAGTAACGAGTATGAACGCCCATCTCAGTCATAGTGCATTAACAGTACCTTGCTTGCAACTCCTCTACTGTTAATCGCTAAGAAAGGCAGGGTAAAGATTATCAGTTTCATGTCATCTGAGCTCACAGAGAATTCAGCGGGCTAAAAGTCTTAAAGACCAATATCGTTGTGAACTTATCTAGGCAATGTAAAGCTTCATGATATGATATACACCCAAAGTCCTCAAAAGCTGCATATAGTTTGTCTAAAAATTTTCCATCGCATTGCAGTAAAAGCATGTTATCGATTTCCGGATTTTCAAACCGTACTCTCTTTGCCCGTTTCTTAAACAGTGGCCTGTGTATGGTTTGAATGAAAGGAAACCTAAGTATATTCTTGCCACCATATGTATGACATCAAATACACAAATGTATCTATTATGTCAGTGTCTAAAGAACTGTTTATACAGTTTATGGTCTGAAATATGTTTCTCATGTAATGGTCTCATTTGCCACTTAGTCTTTACTACTACAGAATATATCGTTACAATATTGCCCAGTAAGCAATTTTGGTACCAACTTTACATTTTTTGTCCATTACATCCTGATATATCACAGTGTACTTTCTGTTTCTGGATGCCTCAACCCGGGCAACAACTCCTCCATAGTTAATGTTTTGTGACAGAATAAAACAAATATTATTCACGTAGCGGCAACCCTTATAGTTTTCATGCTCCTGGTAATATGTATGATTATACAGCGGTGCCGGGAAACGACAGACACTAAATACTGTTCCTAAGAGCATTACATGCATTGGGCATACCTACATACCAGCATGATAACCTTTTATTATTTTCATTCGACAAGTATTCAGTTACCCTGCATATCCATGTAATTGTTTTTACGAAGTAATGAGAACATGTATCACATACGAAAGTCTACACGAATGACGGGCTACATTTTTCTGTTGGTTGATCAATAGGAGAGGGTCATACTCCAGACAGTACGTGGTTATAGTGGCATGTCCATAGATTCACAGAAAATATCAGCGTACGGATCAGTCTATCCGTTCATGTGCATGTACATACATTCATCACACAGTTATCCCCCTGGTTCATATGTTCTCCAAGCATTGTTGGTCGGCAGCGCTTTTGGGGCTAATTTGATGGTTGTTTCAGATTCAGTTGGTTTACGGGTGAACATGTATACGTCAAGTGTGGAAGACTTCAGTACCTACTAAAAGTCGGTGGGTTTTTGGTGTGCGTCGTTTCAACGCCCTACACCCAACCCCCCCCCCCCCCAACTTGACCGTCGTCATGTAAGTTTAAAATTCTTACGTACAGCGCTACAAAAGCAAGGAAATAAATGGATAAATCACCGAACAAGTTGTTGTCAGACCCCTCGGAATACGTTATGGAAATGAAATAGCGCGCCACATCGATTTTATATATGCACTTATTGTACTTCGTGTCACAGGACACACGGGCCCTAATATACATTAAATAGCCATGATAGTGTTAGGTAATGTTGATTGATTGAATGATTGATTGGTGTTTAACGCAGGGCTGAAAAAAAATCACCTAAATGAGGTCTATATGTGAAAGAAACTGGAGTGTACTGATAAACCTGATGACATAAAGCAAGAATCAAATCAGCGAGCCAGTGTTTTACCCATCTGAACGAGCAAGGACACTTCGATTCCACAATGTAGACAGCTTCATGTAAACTGATTTCACATGTGAGTGACGTTTTCAGTGTGTAGAGAAATGTGTTAATGTTAAGGAGAAGGTTTTAGACGTCAAGATCTATGGCATGTATGGCACGTTCTCTTTTACACTATATGATACCTAAGGCATGACTAGGACTGTTCACCTCAGGTATTTGTTCTAATGCACAAATCAACAATTTTCGTCTATATAATCGGTCTTATCAAATACAAATCGCCCGTGCTTGAATTAAGTAACGAGGTGCGCAAGGTATCTGCCGGAGAGCGGAGGTTTACTTCGACAAATGGATACGACAATAAACCACAATGGAATAAATAAACAATAAAATCTTTTGGTTTGTACAATTAGAATAATTTATTTATTTCTAGTTTTTATTGGAAATTTACGTCATGCTCAAGAATATTTACAATAAGAATAAGTTACAGAATGTTTCACTTACGTTCACAGTGAAGTTTAGGTGTGATGGCGTTCATGTGATGTGCTCAGGGAGAACTTTCGAAACATCTAAAGGAGAGGATAACGTCTTCTTTATTTGACTTCAAGAGCTAATTTTTATCATCCATTTTAATAATCAACTTGCATAACAAACAGACATACATAGCTACAGAAATAAGTTGCTATTGTCTAAAGTCCCTATAAAAAAATTGCCTCAGTTAAATACGGTTATGCTAGGCTTGGCAGTTGTAAACAGTGTCCATCATTGGCTGTATTTACATAGTTTATTTGACTCGGTATTCACACAACGGATAATCAGACAGATCTGATTCATGACACTGCAAGTGTCTTAAAGCAGGCAAGATTATGTTTACGTTCGAAATCAAAATCGTCTCTACATCACAGACGTTTTACATAATTAATATAAGGGAGCTAGAGGACGGTTTACCAAGAAGTCATAAAAAGTTAAATATTTATAATCGTGATACTGCATTGGGAGATCACATGTTTTCAAATCATGTCCAAACGTATGGAAAGTTGGAAATTGAAATTCATATACGATGGTCAGGACTCACTGTAGGGAAAGTTGCAAACAAAGTGTCAGTAAGTTACATATATAAATAAATTATGGGTTGTTAATAATACTATTTTGAATATCACCTTTATATTTTCGGGAGAACTTGACGATTTGAGTAAGTTAAATGGTCGTAACAGGTCCCTTGGTGAGGAGATTTTTATACAACGGGTGGTTTAACTATTTTATGATTATTTATAGCTTAGTTTTGTTTTGTCAGTATTATACGGTGTTTAACACGAATCGAAAAAAATATTTAGATTACAAGAGGTTAGGTGATCAGATGTGTCAAGTATCTTTCAGATTCTTGAAATACACACCTCGACGGGAAAGAGTATTCCGTAGAGCTATGCAAATACATCATATTTCTGAACTTGAGCCATTCACTTAACGAAGGGCCTGTGTTATTTATTTATTTATTTATTTGATTAGAGTTTTACACGGTACTCAAAATATTTCACTTATACGGCGTTCAGCATTATGATGGAAGGAAACAAGAAAGACCTGCCCTCATACGACCGGTGAGGAAGCCAGCTAAAATGAGGTGGATATTAAACTCACAGCGATCGCATTGGTGAGAGTCCCGGGCCATAATGCTGCACTGGCACGCCATCTACCAGGCCACGGAGACTCCTAGAAGGGCATGAGTGCAAATGGACATTGACTTCTTTCTGTGTTTGCAACCATTGTAAATTGGCGCTTGTTATCGTTGTACAGCAACATCTTTCAACCCATCCAGAAGAAACAAAAAAAATTTTAAAATGATTCAATGACGCCATTGCAATGTCCTCTTTGTCAAGCAGTGAAACCTATTATGACAGAACTCCTAAGCTTCATGAGTTCTTGTGACAATGGTTTTCTGTTACCTGGCATGAAACCCTTGCAGTGAGATTCCTTTCACTGTAGGTCTACACTGTTAAACGTCTATCTTTCCACGAATCACTGTGTAACGATGCTCAATACATAGGGAAGCCAAAGAATGAAGTGAATAACATGTGGTTTATTCAGAGGTAAAAAGTAGGCCAACAGATATTTGCAACGGGTGACAGAGGATAAAAGGATCTATGTTATAAAACTTTTATCAGCGAGAGGCTGAGACATCGCGCGAAAAGTCGACAACGCTTCGTGTCGGTTTTCACTCAGGTTTAGTGAATGCCCTATACATGTTAAATATAGATCTTGAAAATGTGACCAACGGACAAACATACCAACAGGTAAATAGACATACCACTACAGTGACCTATAGAGCTTCTAGTCGCAGCAACAGTCTATATATAGGACGTCACCCGAGGTGTTGAAACAAGGCTTATGATGTTTAACATTATAAATTTAACATAAACAAATATAAATGAATAAAAAAGTGTTGTAACTTCTTTTTCTTTACAAGAATAAGGACCCCAAACACATCGATGTGTTGTTACGTGTCAATGACTAAAGTTGCGAGTATGAATGTACAGTTTCACAGGTATCTGAATACAGGCGATTGGCACAAAGAAAAGAAATAAAGGTAATTTTGCTGCTTAAAGAGGTGTGAACGATTAAATGTTACTTTCTTAAACAAAGTCAGATATGTCCCGGGCTACTAGAATACTCCCTTGGCTATGTTGACAAAAAGTTATCAGACTTAGAAAGAACGGTCAAGGTCTCAGTCATTTCTTGCAAAGTGATCGTATTTGACAGACAAAATTTTTGACAACATTTGAATGAAGACAAGCCAGATTTTGACCTGTCGACGTCGCCATTAACTGACGTTGTACAAAGATTCATTATTTAGCTCATGTGATATCTGAGACACACGATGCATTGCAGGCGAAATCAAATTGAGATATGGTCTATGGCTTATTCGTTTTAAAGCCAAAAGCCCATTTATAGGATCTATAGGCTCCAAGACTACAATGTAGATCACTGCACAATTTGCGCCAACAAACAGCAATGACTATATTGCGATCGCAAATTTAATTGTTGTTGACATACTTTCCAACATGTAATTCATTGTGCTAACCGTTCTATTTTGAAGTAACTCGCAAAGGCATTCTTACCAGAGCTGAGCCTTTTTGCATTTCCAACATACAGAATCAGATATTAAAATCTAAATTCCAAGACAGATACCAAATCACAAAATGGATAAAGACCACAGTATAGTCAAGTTATTCATTCACAGCCATTGTTCACCAGTATGTCAAGCTTATCTCGGAAAGTGCCAGATGAAGGGTTGTTAGCCACTTGTGTCTGGCGATATGCGGTTGTTTTTAGAGGTTCATCTGGCAAACCATTTTATCATCTGGGAACTGGGAGTTCTTAAAGTTGTCGTAATGGAATACCTATTCCTTATACAATCATTAGAAGCAAATGCTGCTTCCAAGGGTCTTTTTCGGACAGGCTGGGTTGGACGGAATGAGATAGGATGTCTAAGGACGCCAATTAGTAGGTGGAGGGAACGTGTCGGGGATACAACTTCACGGCACTGGTGTTGTCCACGTAACAAATCAAGTAAAGGCGTGTCTTAGACTAATAAATGTACAGGCCCGTCCAAGTTAAAGCTACATATCAATATTTGGCCAATCTGGAATTCCACATTCTGTGGTACGGTCTTTAAAATTCTGCACTGACTGCAAAGAAAACATATTTCATAGCTGTATTCCCGACAATGTTTTGGCAAGGGCTTTTAAACACAACAGTGAAAATTATGAACATGAGATAAATTCGACATTTGGTAAACAGTTGTTATATGTATGTATGTATATATATATATGATATATGTAACTTTGATTTACAGTAATATGGGTCATGAAGCCGTCGTGTGATGCAAAATGATCAGCATCTTTGCAAACTTTCTTTATATATTTATTTTATTGTATTTAATGCCAAACTGAAACATTTTTTGCCATATGTAATGGGGGCCAGTTTCACTTGATGAGGTATTTGGAGTGTCTGATGTAAACCACTGAGCTAAGGCGGGTTAATGTCAAACTCTTCCACTAGTAAAATATGTCATATTGGTGAATGGAAAGTGGTCTCTAGGGAACGTCGTCCTCTTCTTATCACGAAGAACCCGAGATTAGTGAACGTATTTGAGAATCCGAGAATGGGATCGCACCCTTTGAGGATTTGACAGCTTGACCTCATATATCATTCATGCAGGGAGAAATTAAGAGAAAATTACCATGTTCGTCCATTGCAATTATCTAAAAACATTTCTAACAAGAAAAGAACTGTTGTGTTTGATATGGCTTGTGTCTGTCATGGGTTGCGTCCGTCTTGTATTGTGTCTGACATTGGTTGTGTTCGTCATGGGTTGTGTCTGACAAGGGTTGTATCTGACACGGGTTGTGTCTGACATGAGATGTGTCTGGCACTGGTTTTGTCTGTCATTGGTTGTGTCTGATATGGGTGGTGTTTGACATGGGCTGTGTCTGTCATGGTTGTGTATGCCATGGGTTATGGCTGTCATGATTTGTGTCTTCCATGGGATGTGTCTGCCAACAATTGAGTCTGTCATGGGGCGTGGGTTGTGTCTTTTGTGTGTTGTGTCTGTCGTGAGTTTTGTCTGTCGTAGATTGTGCCTGTCTTGGGTTGAATCTGTCACGAGTTGAGCCTGTCATGGGTTGTGTCGGACATGGGTTGTGTCGGACATGGGTTGTGTCTGTCGTGGGTTGTGTCCGTCGTGGGTTGTGTCTTACATAGGTTGTGTCTCCCATAGGTTGTGTTTCACACCCATGTTCTGACATGGGTTGTGTCTGACATGGGTTGTGTCTGACGTGGGTTGTGTCTGCCATGGGTTGTATCTGTCATGGTTGTGTCTGATATGGGTTGTGTCTGATATGGGCTGTGTCTGTCATGGTTGTGTCTGACGTGGGTTGTTTCTGTCATGGGTTGTGTCTGTCATGGTTGTGTCTGATATTGGTTGTGTCTGACATGGGCAGTGTCTGTCATGGTTGTGTATGCCATGGGTTGCGGCTGTCATGATTTGTGTTTGCCAACGATTGTGTCTGTCATGGGACGTGAGTTGCGTTTTTTGTGGGTTGTGTCTGTCGTGAGTTTTGTCTGTCGTAGATTGTGCCTGTCTTGGGTTGAGTCTGTCACGAGTTGTGTCTGACATGGGTTGCATCTGTAATGGTTGTGTCTGTCATGGGTTGTGTCTGTCATGGTCTGTGTCTTCCAAGGGTTGTGTTTGCCAATGGTTGTGTCTGCCAGTGGCTGTGCCTGCCAGTGGCCGTGTCTGCAAATTGTTGCGTCTGTCATGGGTTGTGTCTAACAGGGTTGTGTCTGACGTGGTTTGTCCGTCGTAGATTGTGCCTGTCTTGGGTTGAGCCTGACATGGGCTGTATCTGTCATGATTGTGTATGCCATGGGTTGTAGCTGTCATGGGTTGTGTCTTCCAAGGGTTGTGTCTGCCAACAGTGGTGTTTGTCATGGGTTGTGTCTGACATGGGTTGTGTCTGTGGTGGGTTTTGTCTGTCGTGGGTTGTGTCCGTCGTGGGTTGTGCCCGTCGTGGGTTGTGTCTGACATAGGTTAGTGTTAAACGTTGTTTTGGAAATGGATCTTGCGATTATCGACTTGGAACGCCCTTTACGGACTACGAATGGTATATTAATGCCAAACACAATGCTTATATTCACATAGGTTGTATTTCACATGGGCTGTGTCTGTTATGGGTTGTGTCTTTCACGAACTGTGTCAAACATGGGTTGTGGCTGTCATGGTTTGTGTCTTCCAAGGGCTTTGTTTGCCAATGGCTGTGTCTGTCATGGGTTGTGTCTGACATGGGTTGTGTCTGGCGTGGGTTGTGTCCGTTGTGGGTTGTGTCTGACATAGGTTGTGTTTGACATGGGCTGTGTCTTTTATGGGCTGTGTCTGACATGGGTGGTATCTGACGTGGGTTGTGTCTGCCATGGGTTGTATCTGTCGTCGGTTGTGTCTGTCGTGGGTTGTGTCTGTCGTGGGTTGTGTCTCACATAGATTGTGTCTGTCATGGGTTGTATCTGACATGGGTTGTGGCTGACGCGGGTTGTGTCTGCCAATGTATGTGTCTGCCATGGGTTGTGTCTGTCATGGATTGTGTCTGACGGGGGTTGTGTCTGGCGTGGATTGTGTCCGTCGTGGGTTGTGTCCGTTGTGGGCTGTGGCTGTCATGGGTTGTGTCTGCTATGGTTTGTGTCTACCAAAGGTTGTGTCTGTCATGGGTTGTGTTTGCCAATGGTTGTGTCTGTCATGGGTTGTGTTTGCCAATGATTGTGTCTGTCATGGATTGTGCTTGCCAATGGTTGTGTCTGTCATGGGTTGTGTCTGTCGTGGGTTGTGTCTGTAGTGGGTTGTGTCTTACATAGGTTGTGTCTGCCTTGGGATGTGTTTGTCATGGGTTGTGTCTGACATGGGTTGTGCTTTTGTGGGTTGTGTCTGTCGTGGGTTTTGTCTATCGCAGATTGTGCCTGTCTTGGGTTGAGTCTGTCACGAGTTGTGTCTGTCATAGGTTGTATATGCTATGGTTTGTGTCTACCAATGGTTGTGTCTGCCATGGGTTGTGTTTACCAATGGTTGTGCCTGTCATGGATTGTGCTTGCCAATGGCTGTGTCTGCCTTGGGTTGTGTCTGTCATGGGTTGTGTCTGACATGGGTTGTGCTTTTGTGGGCTGTGTCTGTCATAGGTTGTATATGCTATGGTTTGTGTTTGCCAATGGTTGTGTCTGTCATGGATTGTGCTTGCCAATGGTTGTGTCTGCCTTGGGTTGTGTCTGTCATGGGTTGTGTCTGACAAGGGTAGTGCCTGGCAACAGTTGTGTCTCACATGGTCTTTGTCTGACTTGGGTTGTGTCTGACATTGGTTGTGTCTGTCATGGGTTGTGTCTGACATGTGTTGTGTCTAACATAAGCTGTGTCCGTCATGGTTGTGTCTGACATGGGGTATGTCTGACATGGGTTGGTTATAACATAGGTTGTGTCTTGCATAAGTTTTGTGGGTTGTGTCTGTCATGGGTTGTGTCAGACATGGACTGTGTCTGACAAAGATTGTGTCTGACATGTGTTGTGTCTGACATGGGCTGTGTTTGTCATGGGCTCTGTCTGTCATGGGCTGTGTCTGACATGGGTTCTCTCTAACATAGGTTGTGTCTGACATGGGTTGTGTCTGATATGCTTTTTGTCTCACATGCTTTTTGTCTCACATGCTTTGTGTTTCAAATAGCCTTTGTCTGACATGGACTGTGTCTGACATGGGTTGTGTCTTACATGGGCTGTGTCTGACATGGGTTGTATCTGACATTGGTTGTGTTTTGCATGGACTGTCCCTGACATGGGCCGTGTCTGTCATGGGCTGTGTGTGAAATGGTCTGTGTCTGACATAGATTGTGTCTGGCATACGCTGTTCCTGTCAAGGGTTTTGTCTGACATGGATGGTATGTGACACAGGTTGTGTCCGACATGGGTTGTGTCTGACACGGGTTGGGTCTGACATGGGTTGCGTCTGTCATGGACCGTGTCTGACATGGACTGTGTCTGTCATGGGCTGTGTGTGAAATTGTCTGTGTCTGACATAGGCTGTTTCTGTCATGGGTTTTGTCTGACATGAAAGGTATGTGACACAGGTTGTGTCCGACATGGGTTGTGTCCGACATGGGTTGTGTCTGACATGGGTGGTGTCTGACATGGGTTGTGTCTGACATGGGTTGTGTCTGCCATTGCTTTTGTCTGCCATGGGTTGAGTCTGTCATGGGTTGCGTCTGACATGGGTTGCGTCTGACATGGGTTGTGTCTGACATGGGTTGTGTCTGACATGCGTGGCGTGTGACATAGGTTGCGTCTGACATGGGTTGTGTCTGACATGGGCTGTGTCTGACATGGGTTGTGTCTGACATGGGTTGCGTCTGACATTGGTTGCGTCTGTCATGGGTTGTGTCTGACATGGTTTGTGTCTGACATTGGTTGCGTCTGTCATGGGTTGCGTCTGACATGGTTTGTGTCCGTCATGGGTTGTGTCTGACATTGGTTGTGTCTGACATTGGTTGCGTCTGAGATGGGTGGTGTCTGACATGGGTTGTGTCTGACATGGGTTGTGTCTGACATGGGTGGTGTCCGTCATGGACTGTGTCTGACAAAGGTGTTGTGTCTGACATGGGTTGTGTCTGCCATGGGTTTTGTGTGACATTGGTTGCGTCTGTCATGGGTTTCGTCTGACATGGGTTGTGTCTGACATTAGTTGTGGCTGACATGGGTTGTGGCTGACATGGGTTGTGTCTGGCATGGGTTGCGTCTGACATGGGTTGTGTCTGCCAATGGTTGTGTCTGCCATGGGTTGTGTCTGACATGGGTGGTAACTGTCATGGGTTGTGTCTGACATGGGTTGTGTCTGTCATGGGTTGTGGCTGTAATGGGTTGTGTCTGACATGGGTTGTGTCTGACATGGGTTGTGTTCGTCATGGGTTGTGTCCGTCATGGGTTTTGTCTGACATGGGTTGTGTTGGTTGCGTCTGACATGGGTTGTGTATGCCAATGGTTGTGTCTGCCATGGGTTGTATCTCACATTGGTGGTGTTTGACATGGGTTGTGTCTGACATGGGTTGTGTCTGACATGGGTTGTGTCTGTCATGGGTGGTGTCTGACATGGGTGGTGTCTGACATGGGTTGTGTTTGACATGGGTGGTGTCTCTAATGGGTGGTGTCTGACATGGGTTGCGTCTGTCATGGGTTGCGTCTGACATGGGTTGTGGCTGACATGGGTTGTGGCTGACATGGGTTGTGTCTGCCAGTGGTTGTGACTGCCATGGGTTGTGTCTGACATGGGTGGTGTCTGCCATGGGTTGTGTCTGTCATGGGTTGTGTCTGTCATGGGTTGTGTCTGACATGGGTTGTGTCTCTCATGGGTTGTGTCCGTCATGGGTTGTGTCCGTCATGGGTTGTGTCCGTCATAGGTTTTGTCTGACATGGGTTGTGTCTGACATGGGTTGTGTCTGACATGGGTTGCGTCTGACATGAGTTGTGTCTGCCAATGGTTGTGTCTGCCATGGGTTGTGTCTGACATTGGTGGTGTTTGACATGGGTTGTGGCTGACATGGGTTGTGTCCGTCATGGGTGGTGTCTGACATGGGTGATGTCTGACATGGGTTGTGTCTGACATGGGTTGTGTCTGTCATGGGTGTTGTCTGACATGGGTTGTGGCTGACATGGGTGGTGTCTGACATGGGTTGTGGCTGTCATGGGTGGTGTCTGACATGGGTTGTGTCTGTCATGTGTGGTGTGCGTCATGGGTTGTGTCTGACATGGGTTGTGTCTGACATGGGTTGTGTCTGACATGGGTGGTGCCTGTCATGGGTTGTGGCTGACATGGGTGGTGTCTGACATGGGTTGTGGCTGACATGGGTTGTGGCTGACATGGGTGGTGTCTGACATGGGTTGTGGCTGACATGGGTGGTGTCTGATGTGTCATGGAA
This sequence comes from Liolophura sinensis, assembly GCF_032854445.1. Classification (NCBI taxonomy): domain Eukaryota; kingdom Metazoa; phylum Mollusca; class Polyplacophora; order Chitonida; family Chitonidae; genus Liolophura; species Liolophura sinensis. The sequence continues at coordinate 23,635,163 of NC_088300.1, forward strand.
TATGATCACAGCAATCCTGCACTATCGTCGTCATGCGAGTGTGGACAATGTGAAAACCTGGAGACAGTCGGGGAAAAACTGTCATGAGTCGAGGATGAACGAGAGGCAGTCCGAGCATTTTTTGGTCAAGAGCTGCAGGCTGCACACTTTGATCATCTCGGAAGACGATGATACTGGGGTGAGAGGCAAACTTTGATGTCCCTTCTTCCGAGAGGATTGTGTTATGTTTTCGGGCAATTTCCTGTCGTCATGAGTTTTGATTTGATTTTTACAAGGTTACCCTCATAAGACGTAAAAAAGAGAGACATGAGATTTGGAAAACATGAGCTTACCCATAAATCATATTACATTATAGTTTGATGAGAGAGGAAATATGTCGTATTTAACTTTGTTTCAAGCCCTGTGCCAAGAAGTTAATGTTTTCACCGTGTTCTATTTTGGATGTGTATGTGTCATTTTGTGTTTCTCTCTCTTGCGCGGAAAACATGTTCTGTCTGGATTGACCTTGTCTTAAGTATTGATATATTAAGGTTTGGCGTCATTTTGGATCGATTCTTCAACTGACAAGAAAAGCTACAAGCCTTGTATGTAGTGGGGAAACTGTTCATGAATGTCTTATTTATTTATCTACATGTATTAGATGTTTAATAGCGTTAAGGGACGCTATTCAGGTTTACGGGTGGAGGAGACGGCAGTGACCAGTGAAACCCGCCACCCTTCTCAAACGGCCTCATAACACAACTGACTTAGAGCTTAAAACTGCAGCCTACTTGGCTAGACCTGTGGCCGATTCCTTAAAGCCGTTTCTTTTAAGTTAAAAATTTCAAATACGATCTTAATGTTTATTTTTTGGCTTTAGAAATGTTTTCTCCAGCTCATAAATGTTACCTTATGAAAAATGTATCAAATTTTGACTCAAGTCAATCATGATTTTGTGGGATTGGCCACTGGATTCGAGTCTGCGGACTCATTAATCACAAACGCCATCGGCTGCTGAGAGACGATTGAGTGAGGCAAAGATGGTCTCTGTTTCTTTTAAGATATCGTAATGGTGTACTGGACTGTTGACCTTGAATCGAATGAATGTAATATGTCGATGTAGCAAAAGATACGCAGTAAACAAAGGGCTTGTAAAGAACAACTATACAGACACACCGTATTGACATGAGCAAAGGCTTGCTAATCTGGAACGATTGTTTTTGTCACAACTTATATCTGAACTTGGATTTGAACATATACCAAAATTTTGCTGCTAAAAAAAAGAAATTAAAAAAATATATAAGTAGTAGAATAGAAAGTCCTCAGATAAGTGACATTTTTAGAAGTCTGATTCAGGTCTTAAACATCTTCCGGGCCTCGTATTTAGCAAGCGAGTCATGAAATGCATGCCCATGCAAGTAAAGCGTAGAAAAAGAAAGAACTTTGATTGTGGTTGTTATTGCAGTAAAAAAGCAATGTACAAATTTTAAACTTCCTAGAACAAAACATTTTAATTGTAGTTGTTCTTGAATTTTCGACATGAACATTCTTGAACGCTTTACGCCGTAGTCAGGAATATTTTACTCATATGACCGCGGTCACCATTATGGTTGGAGGAAACCAGGCAGAACCCGAAGGAAACCCACTGCCATCCGCACGTTGCTGCAGACTTTTCCTTGGTACGTTTCGCAGAAGATGTCTGTCTGCTTGGGTTTTTTTTTTTTTTTTTTGGTTTTTCACACAAAAATGTGGTTTCTTGATACATATGGTAACCAGACATTTTCAAATGTGGTAGATTGTTGGATTATTGGAATACTTACATCATGTGTTTCCACTATACTGCAGCACTCTGCCGTGGAAGTGATTATGTGGTAGCGATTGGCTCTGAGAGTACGTACTGAGGAAGGAATAGCATTCGACTCGCAAAATCCTCTACAAGCGTTTGTAGTAACATTAAATGCTAAACATCCATCCACTTCCACTGTTCTGGTGTGTGCTGAAATGAGAAAGCCAGAAAATGGGGTTCATATCAATTACAGCTAACAGTAATTCCTGAAGGTATTATGCTTCCATTCGTGGTCGTTTTCTTAGATACTCAATTTCTTCTTTGCAAGACACGCCTCGAGCGGTTTCGAATCTGTACAGTGCAAACTCGACGTGAATTTACACGAAGCCGGCAAAAGCTGGACCTTATTAGTGAGAGGCTCCTGGGTCACGTTTGATTGACACGACCGCTGGACTTAATCATGCGACCTCAATGGTCAAGGACAGATCGGTGAAGAGTGACCATTTAAATGACTGAGCCAGTGAGGAGCTCTATATTTTACATCGGGTAATTATTTTGTTTGTGTATGTTTGCGCTTGAAAAGACGCGTTCTATTCGAGAGAACAGGCATTGATTCGTGTGTCAGAATAAAGACATTTGACGAGTCAGAATTGTGTTCTAGTTATCCTTCGGGTTTTATGTCCTGTAGAAGCAGAACATCATTTACACCTACATGTCATAGTCTGTGGGGTAAAAAAGTTTGTTCAATTGAATATTTATTTCCTAACTCTAAAAATAACACTCACATATGAAATCGCTTTAAAGTGTCATGTATCGGTCTTGATTGTGGAAACAAGATTTTATTTTTCCAGCGAGATGTCTAGACACAAAACGTTGTATTGATTTGTGAAGCCGTCCAGTGTTTTGTCTCGTCGTAGTCACCGTGTTAAGTAATGGTAACTATCGAACTCAAAAACATCTTTCATTAGTTGATGTGCTTGAGTCTCCACTCAGGTCATAATCAATTACCTGCCCACAATTCTTCCTGACATGTAGCAGATCCAGGGAAATACAATAAATGAAATCGTAATGTTTATCAAGTCCATGCAACTGCACACGTTCCATGTTTGACGCAAAATATGGCTACTTTTCTAAATAAAAAAAAAACTGTGTGAAGAAATGGCGATTCTTACAAAAAGCGAAATTTCATTGTTCTATTTGACACGTTTAAATTTGACCCACGGGATGTCCATACGGCAGGTAAATGGTCTCTTCTGTGGGAGGCCAAAAGTTGGAATATTCAAAAGCAAAAAAATAGTAAAGGCGAAAAATAGCGCAACAGAAACATCAAATTTAAATAAAGATATTATGTACTTTAAAATAATATTTAAATTAAAATTGTATCTGTTATTCAATAAATATATTTACACAGCGATTTAAACTTTTTTTTAATTTTCAAAAGATGGACTGTTGACAACAAAATCCATGGCCTTGAGTGTGGTCATTTTACTTAAATTTGGTTAAGGCTGCCTATATTTATTTAACACAGCCACAGAATGCCACAAAAATAAATAGTCCTTGGCGATAACCTCAGAGCTTTCCAGGTTGTGCCCAGCACATGCCTTCTAGGTCAATAAAGTTGACCGACAAGTCTTTCTGGAATACTCGTTGGTTCTGTCGCTTTTTCCACAAACAGTGACCGGCCCTTGACCAATTAGACCCTATTAATAGAACTCAGCTTCCGTAAAATCAGCTACGGCTTTACCTCGGGTGGTTTAGTCAGGTGTCTGGAAAAGGAATGTAATTTCCAAAGGCTCTTTGCAGTGTCCTTTAGCAAACAACCTGGCCACTGTGCCTAAAAGTGCAATATTCATGAGTATGGCATAAAAGCCGATTGAATTAAACAAATAAAGAAATGGATATTCAGAAAAGGCGACTGTCCAGTCACACATGCCTAGTGTATGCCACACACTTGATGACCACACGTCACACATAACAAAAGAAACAAACGATGATGATATATGTCCCGGATTTCGAGGTGAGCAAGATTTTGTTTGACGCCAAAATGTGATCAGCTGATGTCAGGACTTAGTGAGAGAACAATTTGACTCAAAAGGAAAAGTATTTGATCCAGGGGAATCTATGTTGTTAATGATCGGATTTTGTGGCCTTAGCATAATGAATGGAAAATGACCAAATCCTTTGACAAACGTATTTCACCTGTGTAGACTTATGGAGAGCGGATCTTAATGATGCGACCTTGGCAGTTGATCACGACATGATCTGATGAATCTTAGGTATGATCGATCATGTAACGTGGAACAACATGAGAAAGCAAGATTATTCCACGTACTATGTCTCAATATGAATAAGTATGGAAAGACGTATTATATCGTTACTGTGCTCATGTCTCCGACGATGATTTCATATAGCAGGACTATGCTGCTGCCTCACTGAATTGCCATGCTGAAGACATCGAACAAATCACATCGCGCAGGGTAAAGATTATTATTTTTTATGTATATGACCTGGCAAAGGACTGAGAGGCCTAAAAGGCTGTAACCAAAAGACATAACCCTAGGGGATTTTATTTACATGCAGATACAGTCAGCTTTCATCTACGATACACTCACAAATTATAATAGAAATGTGTTATTTACAATTCCTGTTTGTGCCATTTGAATAGTGATTTTCGTAGTATTTGTCCTGACCGCGTCCTATTCCCATCACGCCTTAAGAAACGAAGCTACTCTTGCGGGTGTTGTCATTCACAGGACTTGTTACAAACGGGACAGGCTTTCTGTCTGGGAAACATTCCACCTCTGAATGAACAAAACAGCGTTCCTCACATTTGCGTAATCCGTGGTAGAAACTCTGCTAAAAGCCCTTAAAACCATAATTGGGCGACAGCTGTACGTTGCCAGAAGATACAACTTAATCCACAAATTTACTAGATGGCTTTTATCTGTACCTTTCTATCTTGGTGTGTCCAGAAATATTTCACTGATCGATTTGATCTTAAATTGCAGGATTCAATTTGGCCTGAGATCGGTTGGCCTTCTTCCCAGCTTAGTTTCGAAACTAGAACTCGGTCCTATTACCGGTACTGTCCTTAAAGCGTCAAAGCTGTTCGCGACGAATATAGGTTTCCCATAATCTTCAAGTAATTTTAAATTTATATCACCTCATTATTCTGGAATAACAAAGATCATAACGTCGCAATTAACATAAATGTAACCCACAACGCCAAACACACAGCATCCGAACTTTGCAAACTACCATTTCGAATCACGTGTCTCCCTTGCTAGGGCGGTCTCGACTGCTCTTCCGAAAAGTAAGATCTCCTTCTTTTGTGATCATAGTTGCTTATAGTTCCTTTTGTTCATCATTAAAACAATAATGAATGTTAGAACTCCCAGACAAGTTGTCAGTCGCCCTTTTAATGGTGTAATCTTCTTAGTTTCAATTCAAGCGTTTTCCGGACGATACCAAGTGTAAACGACTCATAATGAAAATTGTGGGTACCGATACATTTATATACATTTATGTTAATTATGATGCTATTGTCTGCATTATTCACGAAAAAAAAACTGATATGAAGTCAGAATTACTGTAGGATTTAAGGAAACATGTTTTTTGTTTGTGAATTTAAGAGTTCAGGTCAGTGAATCTGAAGGCTAAGGTGGGAAGAATGAAATAGATCGAACCAGTCCTATGTTTCATTGCTTACGCCGAGCTCGCGGCCAGTTGTGTTTGTGCATATGTTTAAGTTAAGGAGGCCTGTGGGATGCGGCTGCTTTAAACGTTGATGGTAAAGTAAACTTGGCGTCTCATGATGTAAGGATCGATTATTGTCATGATAATGTTCACGATTTATTTATTTCATTAATGTTATTCGATGTGTTCAATGATGCTTCATTTATACGAAGATGGGTAACACTTTTTGAGAAAGGAAACCGGGCAGAGCATGCAGGAAACCCACGACCATCCGTAGGTTGCTGTAGACCTCAAAAATGTACGACCAGAGAGGAAACCAGATTTGGGCTGACTTGAACTAACAGCGACCGCGTTACTGATAGGCGCCTGGATCACTGTGCTGTGCTCGCACGCTAAGCAGTAGGCCACGGAGGCCCCATAATGTAAATAATTACCTTCATTTTCGAATGCTTCCAAGTTCACTGACCATCCACCATAGAGTACAGATCCAGTTGTCCTTTGTGACTTTATATGAAAAACTGGTTAGGTTCCCCAAAAATGTCAAAGTGCCAATATGGTCCGTCCAACAAGAAGCAAGATGTTCACTATAACCCCAAAACTATAGGTTGTAATATATGGCTTTACATGCATGATGACACAAAATCAAAACCGTAATTCATAATTCTCATAAACACTAATATCCCATTTTCAATAAACATTTAAGAGTTTCGGGGAATTCCATAAAGAAAACTTAGAAACAATAATTAATAAAAGTATAAACAATATTATGCTTTTGTATTTTGTTTAAATACATATGTACAAATGTTTTATTCACCCCTTGGTCAATTCCAAGCTGAAGTTTGGGACAAGATGGGTCTTTTCCGTTAAATGGCTTAAAAAAAATGGTTACACGAATTCTCATCTGTTTATTGTCAAAATGTTTTAATGTCTGGTCAGGTTTATTAGAAAAGATAACAAATGATATCATCTTATTCCGAAAGAAAGGTGGAAGCAGACTTCAAGAGGCAAAATCACCGTTTGATATGGAATTGTTGCAAGACCATGCCATGCGCCATGTCAGCTAAACCAAAACCACGTTGTCCGATGATGCGTACCCAATGCGCTAAATAGCAAAAAGGAAAGCATCGCGAAGAATTCCGTGACGTCACAGAATTAGGTCTGCTCTTGCATTATGGAAATAACTCGCGTCATATTGGTCGAAATTGAGAATTTGCGACGCTAAGCTTCTGTTTTTCACGATCTTGCGGTTTTACTTTAAACAAAGATATATCGGTTATAAATTATCGGAAAGGTGCTCTTTTTAACGTTCGGTGGGTGGGCAATGGCCCTTGTGACAATGGCCCACGGACAATGCGCCAAAATCCACGCAACTGTAACATTTAAGAAATATATACTATATATAACAGTAAGAGATATTGTATAAAAATGAGCCATAGCTACTAAATTAAAAATTCAGTTTTTCAGTGACAATAAGGCACCTGATGGAATGCAGTGTTCGTAGAAGGCTAGTTGGCTATAGATTTATTTATTTATTTTTTGTTTTAAGCGGCACTCTTATAGATTTGATATGACGATTGTAACTCAAACAGTGTTATTATTTACTTATTTTTAAATCTCTGCGTTGAAATCGGGCACATCTGTTCAATTCTTTAATATTTATATACGGTTCGAATCATAAATTTCGGCAGAAGTTAGTTCATACGGCATTTCTGTCATGCGCAGGAAGGTCTTCCAGCATGAGATAAATCTAGACTTGTGTTGTCGCCTAGCTTTTACAATGTATGAAAAGTTAAATTCATCAGTAACGCAAGAATCCACCTCCATTTGCAATGCCTTAACAGAGCCCATGAGGCATATTGCTGATCAAGTCTGATGTCAGTTTAATTCACTGCACTCCACCGTTTGATGATCACACAGCACCAACTTCCTGAAGACTGACTGATGTGAATGACGTCCACATACGTGCTTACCAAGCATTTCCCAGACCTAGAACCTGGTGACACATAAACAGTTAAAATCAAACCGTAACGTATGTATATTGACAAGTTGGCGGATTTGGCATGTTACACGACACCGTTTGCCGACTATAATAATGCTATCGCTGCTCTGGTGTTACTCTGTGATGTCAGCGGCTCTTTACTGTGATCTCTGATTGATGTGATATATTATAATGTGATACGAAAGGACATACATACGAAAGGGATTTTCTTTGAAAAGATATCGTTTTAATGGGAGTTGGGTAGTGATTCCGGTAGATTCGAGGCATGAAAGACAGAAAAGAAATGAAAGACAAAAAAGTCGATATAGGCAGGAGAGATAGGGGCGCCAATAATTATAGAGCTGGTCCTAAAAAGGTCCTGCTGTAGAGAGATCAGAAGCTAATCTAAGGATGCCATCGACCAACACGATTATATCCCCAAAATGATGTCCCCTTGTCAAAGAAGCAGAGAAAACCAGCAAAAGTTCGCAGTCCGCCGAGAACAACCCAAGCTCTGCAACACAAGGCTACACTCGATGAAGAACCTATTAGTTTAAAAAACGCTAACTTCGTGTTATGGGTTAGTTGGCTGAGGTTGGTTAATTAAACACGCAAAGTCAGTGTTAGGGCTAGTTAACTGAGGATGATTAATTAAACAAGCAAACTCAGTGTGATGGATTAGTTGGCTCAGGTTGGTTAATTAAGCACGCGAACTCAGTGTGATGGGTTAGTTGGCTGAGGTTGGTTAATTAACCAAGCGAACTCAGTGTGATGGGTTAGTTGGCTGAGGTTGGTTAATTAACCAAGCGAACTCAGTGTGATGGGTTAGTTGGCTCAGGTTGGTTAATTAAGCACGCGAACTCAGTGTGATGGGTTAGTTGGCTGAGGTTGGTTAATTAACCAAGCGAACTCAGTGTGACGGGTTAGTTGGCTCAGGTTGGTTAATTAAACACGCGACCTCCTTGTTGTGGGTCAGTTGCCTAAGGTTGTTTAATTAAACGCACGAACGCATAAAGAATTCAACACGGAAGATTCCAATGATGATTTCTTAAGACTGAGAGGTTCTTTTTATACCGGACCTTCTTGGGTTTTATTTATACGACACTGCAAAGGATTATATGCAAAAGCTTACGGTGGAATAATAGAGATATGTCGTGTGTCCCTAGAATTTGCACAAAACTGAGATGTTGCAAAATCACACCACGGTTCCTTTTGTGTTTTATACAAGATATTGCCCAATCGTATAAGTACACTTGAGCTGAACCCAATCAAAAGTTTGATTTTGTCTATTCTAATGTACTCCAGCGTTCAGAAATCATAACATTTTTCTGTCTTTCATATAACAGAGCTTAGAAACATCTGTTTGTTGCGTTAAATCAGCTTTTGTCGTGCAGAACCTTTTTCCATTGTACACCCCCAACCGTAATCTAAACCCATTTTGTTTCCTCTGTGATAGGCCTAACCACAACTGCTGTTTTATTTTCATCTTATGTACGTCTATACCTCTTGCCCGATTCGATATTCGAGTCATAGGTATAGGCTAAAACAACGAAACGATTTCAAGTAGAGTAAAGCGGTAAGCCATGGCAACTCCCCAGGCCACGTTTCTCAGAGATAACTTATTTTACAGCACCTCCTCTGACTCTAATTCATTCTGATTGATTGAAAACCTTTTTAGAAAAACTTTTTAGAGGTAAACCATATACTATATTATCCAGTTGGGTGAAATTGTAAATCTTTATGTAAATTTATTTACTTGATTGGTGTTTTACGCCGTACTCAATAATATTCCACTTATACGACGGCGGCAAGCATAATGGTGGGAGGAAACCGGGCAGAGCCCGGGGGAAACCCACGACCATCCGCAGGTTGCTGAAAGACCTTCCCACTTACGACCGGAGAGGAAGCTACTTGAACACACAGCAACCGCATTGGTGAGAGGCTCCTGGGTCATAAGGCTACGCTAGCGCGCTAACCAACTGAGCCATGGAGGTCCCCTTTATGTAAATTAACATGATTACAGAATGGCAAGCTGTACACGAAATGGCACGTTCTGAAAACGTATGTATGCCGAAAATTAACGTCCTTAAAATGGACGCGCCTTTAACTGATGCTTGGAACGGGTTTTTCTCGTGTGCGACTTACTTAGGTAAACCACTGCCATATAAATCACTATTTGTACACGGTTTAGCTGTGCAGTATGACGAGATGATTGCGGTCAAAATAAGGATACAAAAGTCACGATTACGTTCTGTACTCGGCTAGCCGGAAATTTGTATCTGCATGAAATAGTAAACATACATGTAGTGTTGATATCAGTTCTTATAATCGCTTTGAAAAATCTTATTTCTATAAGCCATATTGGAGTAAATTGTCAGGAAAATGTGGCACGAGCGACAAAAAAAAACCATTTACATCACTCTTCTCCGCTGGCCATTACAAATTAAATGCAAAAAGCTGCATGCAAATCCATGTAAAAAAATCCTTCGAGGTTGAATAATGATAGAAAAATAAAAAGCTGTATCAGTAATCTGGACACTCACATTTCACTCAATTAAAATTTCTCAATTTGATAGATGTTCTGAGATGATTGATCCCGTGTTGGACTCACCTGTTACAAGAGTTCTTTCAGTCTTATTTTATCCCAAATGATACGATCGATTTTTTATCAAACCGTTGCGTCATAGGATCAGAAACCCCCATCAATCAATCTTACCTCCCAATAGCTCTATTCTCAGCAACAAGACGTCGCGAGCAATTCGAAAAAATCCTTAAGCTTACTGCAGCCGTATTAAGCTGTTGAAATTTGAAAATATTTGCTCGTTTTATTCCTGTCATGAGATAATTTCATTGGAATCTGATCATGTTTACACGAGGCTGTCTCACAGCTAATTAAAGGCTCCAAATGTTTGGTAACAAGTAGTGGACATCCAAAATCACGTCCGTTTGCTATAGTGTTCGAACTGAACCTTATTGATTACATGGGATTTTGTGTCCTAGGTCATCGTAACCCTTGGAACACCTCTAATTGTATCAGACATCTGCCATTCGGAACCCAATCAGGTGATTTGACCCGTGTTATGTGTATTCTCCTGAGAATGACATGATCACGCAACCCGAATCCTTGTCTTTGATTCACCGGAAACATTAGATGTTAGTTCTGTCCCAGCCTTGGGGAGGGAATATTGGACATCATCCTGCTTCCTTGGTAACCTAAGGTGCAATACGCCGTTTACGACATTCGCAGGGTTAGTGGAGCTGTCTGACATGAAATTCTACCAGTATGTCTGACACTTTGAATTCTCTCTTTATAAATACGCTTAAATATGCGGGTTATACTCAAGTTGCTCTTCTCAAAGATTGTTGCTTCTGCGGTCGTGTAAAATTCTCGGGAACGCCTTATTTGTTGGTGAATAATCGCAAGGCTTATTTCCAAAACAATTTTCAACATGGACAACCCAAGAACTAAGACTCATTCAAATAGAAGCAGCTAACAGTTTTCTACAGTTATAGAAAGACGCAAAGAATGCTCTAGAAGACCCTTCTGTATGCTTCTATCCAAGTAAGAATGAATTAAAATGTCAAAATTGAAACTATTCAGATAGTTGTAAAGTCGGTGGGACAGGAAACTGTTGTGGTCTTCGTACAAAGAGAAGTTCAGGTAGCATGTACCATCTGGGGAGTCTGTAGTTTCCTCAAAGTTCCTGTACAACACATGTTTTATAGGACCACAGGAAGACGATATTACAAGTTTCCCGCAGCTGTTTATCTCGGAAAGAACTCTACCCAAACCGTCAAAGGCAGGAAACAGTCGTTTACTACGTACTATAAACTACACACATGAAGTGCACATATCTCGCACATATCAGATCCTTAGTACACAAAAGCGCTTGTTAGCGTGTTGTCCGTTTAGATCCTCTTTCTGCCGAATCGTCTCTGTGGGGTACATCAGGAAAGGAGTTAAATATTTCGGTAATGTACATGGGTCGTAAAGACAGGTTACGACGTTCAGAAATATGTAAACGTGGTTATGGTGTAATCACTTTCCAGCATGTATATGAGTTTGAAATTTTAGGTTGTTTGATGCGCTATAAATTTCTGCACTGTTAGTTTGCCCCTAGTTATAATATATCAGACTTGCCGGTTTTGGATAGAACTAAAACGTTTGGTCCAGTGTTACTCCACACCCCCACCCCACCCCACACCCCCGGAGGTAACCAAGGTAAAAAAAATGCCATGACTTCACTTCCAGCAACTACAGCTCAAAACATGGTGGTCATTCCAGGTTAATTTTTTGATCTTCTTCTTGTCTTTGTTTAGATTTGTTATGAGTCAAACACTTCGTGAAAAGCTACTAATATTTTCTCCTACATCCAAAACTGTCGCCATAGACCTTTTCTCTTGGCATCATGCTGCAAGCCTTTTATCATATCAAAATAAATGTACAAAGTGACCTACAAAACTCGGAAATGAGACTTATTTTGTTATAAATAGTAGGTGTCCCTTGTCCCTTCAAAATCAAATATCAACATATCTGCAAATCAGCAATGCCGGACTGGCATGGTTGGTTCATATGACACACTTCCGATTAGTTGAACTGAGTTGAAATACAATGTGGCATTATGAAGATACTTTAATAAGTATTACATGCTCCTGACAAATAATACAACGGGGATAAGATTTCATCCTATCACCTCAGGTTGTTAATCTTGATCTTAACACAAAAATCAGTCAAGCATTGAAAATTACAGATTTATTCAACGTGTTTTCGAAGGTATAATGCAAGGCGTAGGTAAAGTCTCTCGGGAGCGGTAGGTCCAGGACGGCCTGGAGTCACACCTAAGACTTTAAAACTTAGTAACTTCCTCGCTTGTCTTTCAGCATGAAGAGATGAGTGCAACGATTGGTTGACCCGTATCAGTATAATGGCTCGGGCGGGGCCTTCGGTAAGTTGTCTCAGTGAAGCAGCACTAGATAAAAGAGCAGTGGATTCCTTCGTCGTCATATGATTTTTTTTTTGTTTTTTTATTGGTGCTTTACGCCGTACTCAAGAATATTTCACTTATACGACGGCGGTCAGCATTATGGTGGGTGGAAACCGGGCAGAGCCCCGTCCTATGAGCACGACGTCAAAACCCCAAGCACTCAAGCACACTACGTAGCATGATGATGTACATGTAAATATGGCAAATTTAGTAAATCGGCCTTTTATAAATGTCTAATTAGGCGTGTTTCCACAATACGCTCCAATTCTGGTGTGAATAATAATAGTTTCTCCATCGAATGTTCATAACGCCACAATGTTGATGTAGTAAATATGGATGCTAAAACCCGGGTTACGAGGAATTAAATAGAACTGTTATACTGGTCATCACAGATCCCGAATGCCCCGTCCAGGTATTTGCCAAATAGAGTGTTGCATTGACTGTAGAACTCATGAAACTTGAAGTAAAGGTATTCGATAGTTTGTAATGTATTCAAATTATCGAATGCCTCGACATGTCAGAGATTATAGCAATTCATAGCAATTCAAGAAGGTTTATTCTGAAGGCAAATGTAACAGTTTAATACACATATAGACACCCCAATGTGCGCGGTACAGTGTCCATTCTACTGTGTTACCGGTGAAAAACTGGACAAATGTGGTTATTCAAAAAACGTACAGACTGGATTATAGCTTTAGATAGCGTCGTATTCGAAAAAAGTAGCGAATTCCAACAACATTTCGGTGATCTTGGAAGGTTGCTTAGCACTGTGTCAAAATAGATCTAATTTAGACCTCTTTTAAGTTCAACAGTTGCATAACCCATTTTAAAGTGTAAAACAAAAGCATCCCGCATTATTCTCGGCTTTACAGTCTACGGGGTTCTTGTACAAAAAAATCTCTTTTTCATATTTCTTGCGCAACTAATGTTGTTTCTAAGAAAGCTCTTACAGCGACTAAGGTGTAAAAAAAATGTCCATAGCCATCTTGTGATTATAATACAGGAACATAGGTGAGGCGGTAAAACGGGGATTTAGCCCATCGATGAAACAGAATATGCATAAACGAATGTGTATGTCAATCATCAGATTGTCGCGAACTGAAACTTGGGTCATCAGATAAGAGATGATCATGTATACACATTGTAGACAGATGCACTTTTGGAATTCATAACATTAATGAGATATGTTTTAAATTACTCATTTATGTAATGTTATTTACAATAACAGAACCTGGTGGTCACCTACCCGTCATACTCGCTAACCACAATAGCTGGTTCTACGCCTGTAAAGTTATTGTTAATCATGAAGAAAGTTTTGCCTAAAAAAGATATTTTGCACAAAAAGTCAGATGTATTGAGCTACAAATCCTGTGCAAATCCTGGGCCAAAACCTTCCTTCATGCCTAAACCACGACGGACTTGAAAAGGTCTAAAACTGCATCAAATTAGTCAAAATGAACGTTGAGGCATATTCAGTTGACTGTATAACTTTGTAGCGATATTTGTGTATTGTATGCTTTCAAATTGTAAAAGTAAAAAATGTTGGAAAATATTTTTAACGCATCAGCTATGAACCAAATCAACACCTTAACGCCTCTTTTTTTGTCGGATACCCAAATCAATAATTTATGTACGGCCGGACAGACATGCGCGAAAAAAAATATTGCCGTTTCGATCAAGGTAAAAGTGCCTCTGGCAAATGATGGTGAGAAAAGGAATTCAATAGGAAAGATTACGGACAAATTAAAGATATGATCAAGGGCTTTGAGTGGCGGATTTTAGCACGAAAAGGTTTTGATAACTCAGAGGGCTAAGGGTAGTCTTCATAATTACAATGTCATCACGAAGATTTGTATGGACAATGATGTTACAAAATAATGTTAAAAAAGACACCAGATTTTACCTCAACTTGACAATTTTCAACACAATAAGACGTATGCATACACTGGCACTTTTTGATGATGCTTAAACTTACTTATGTCTGAGTCAGATTCACAAGTCAGGACACTGCTGTGGCTACAGTGTCAGGAAATGCAGAATTCACCTGTCTAGAAAACATGCACTGTGATTCCTGTAAGCGTCATTAGTAATTGCAACCATTTTTGGAAGAACATGACGTGAGGAAAAAGTACACAAGACCAAGTCAGTAACCAGTGGCTGCTGAAGTCCTTCTTTACTCCAACATATTGATATGACTCGTTGCGTAAATGCATTTCTAAATTATCTGAACCTAGTTGTAACCATGGTTTTCATTGTATTTTGCAATCCCTCCATGTTTAGAAATCCAGTATGCATATTTGTCCGGTGTGTCAGTTGTCAAAGCAAATATTTATTTGTAAACACTGTTAATGATACTACCAGCTTTTCAACCAATTTTAATCCGCAATTTACCTTGCTGGAATGGACGGGTATGTCACAACTCAAAAAGACTCCCAGGGCGTTGACGTCAACAGAAGCGGTCGCGGACGCTCGTGTATCCGTTTGCGCCGTCTAACGTTCGTTGAAGGCCGCTTTTCTCCCATTAATAGTGTGCACACGTCAGTGCTTTATCCCGGAAAATCTCGGTTTCCTCCACCCATATAAAGCATTTAGCAAACAATCAAATAAATGAATGATTCCGAAAAGATTACCCACTTAATCGATCTTAATTTAAGATACATCCATTTGATGTTCTGGCAAACAGTTTACAGCGAGTTGACCACAAATCGAAAAAAATCACCACAAAAGCAAGGAGATATATTCCTTTCATGACGGCTTTCCGTGACAACGGGGATATACTGTGGGGCAGACTATTACAACATACAAACGAACCTGGAAAAAAAACTCGCTGTAATATTAATAACCAACCGTTAAGTGACCAAAACTCTCCCATAAATGCTGAGTTTTTCTGAAACAATTTTTATTCCCCCGACTTTTATATTTTTCTTGATAGCGAACTAAACACTAAATCTTTCGACAGATACTGACGCAGTGATGTATTTAGCCAGACAAGCTTATGTGGGCCTATCTATATTTCATTTTAGCCCCATATTGACTTTCGTCTCGAGTTGATCTATCAGCCTGTAGCCTTGTTCGAATGCTGAGTATCAAAGTTACATTAACCGTGCGTGAGGGTTGTATTTTCATTGATCAAACAGAGTTATAAACACCACATGCCAGCCGCGACGTGTTATTTCTACCCGGCTCCAGATAAGATTCGGTAAGGAAATGTGTGAACAGCTGTTACCGCTGCGATCGCATCGAACTGAACGACTAGTTTAGTGTTTTATCTTTCGTTCGTAAATTCATTCCACTAAGTGATATACTACCCTGCTTAAATAAGCAGGGGACGTAGTTTATCGTGGTCAAAAATGGTGTTAATACCGGCCGACAGTTGCCGGTACAGATGGAAATCTAAATACGACAGGTTGCTGTTTGTGCTCGCTATTAGCTTGCCTCTACATCCGCCGAGACGGTTTTCTTTTGTGGTAAAGAAGCAGTTCCGTGAATTTCAACATCCATTCTTACTAAAGACATTTATTTTCTTTTCATTCTCTCCTCTGTAGATACTTAATTGGGTAAGAAAGACCTAGTTCAATTGGTTCTGGGCCAGGGAACACAATCGCGTTTTTAAGAACAAAATAGCAGTTTGCATGCTTTTGTCTCCTCTTCAGTATAGGATATTCATTTATCAGGACACATTTTCTTGATGAATTACTGTCAAAGCTACAGACCATTTCTTCATAAAGCATTTGTGCATTCGTTAAATTCGTTTCTTCCCATCGAAAATATCCGAGATCTAAATACATAAACTAATTACACACTCTAGGACAATTGTGGTGGATTTTACTGTAAATTTTTTTTAGCTTCGTGCCATAATCAAGAACGCATTGGGCCACCTGTCATTGTACTGTTGTCAACTTTGCTTTGCCACATTTTTGTCGCCAATTGAACCCATATAATTTGTTATTGTGCCACGCTAAAGTCAGCCAACTCGTCAATCACAGCCTCTCAACTACCACAGCAGACTTAGTGCTAACTTTTCTCAGCATCCGTAATTCAACAAACCCATTTGCTGTTTTACAGTGGTCTCAGGTTTTTCAGATAACACAACTATTTTTTAACCAATGAAGCCGCATGTTTAGGCGTTTGCAAGCAGGTAACCGACCATGGGATGACTTGCCTTGCTCTGGTTAAAGTGATTTTTTTTTACAAAAAAAGGTGGGTTCAAGTCCATTATCTGTCAATTTGTACACCTTCTAATTACATAAGAATTCAACATCTACATAGATGCTTTTGAAGATGAACCTAACACTTATGGAATTATCACATTTTGCTCATAAACAATAAGTATTATACCACATTATGGCATAGTTCACTTTATGATGCGTTGTAAATGAAAGTATCTTTTTGTCTTAGTTTTGCAATTTCCAATCATTTGTTTAATATATTTGATGTAATAATTAAGGCCGCACTACATAACATTATGCACAGAATAGTTGAACACTTCCACCAATTCCCGTCATACCAGGCAGCACAATAGATTACATGATCGGCATGCTTACTATACCACCTCCATCTGGAACCTTGCACTGATTTCACTCAGGGGTTTAGTAACTTTGTGACTCGTCGTCCTTATATTGTCAGACTTTTGTCCTCTCTCCAATGCTGTAGTTTAAACTGACTCATTGATAGAATTTTGTACTGGTTTTTCCAAAGAACTTCATGCAAGACTATGTGAACCGTTCTACATGAGCTGTCGATCTGTAATTACCGTATAAAGCCAGATCATCTGGATGTCCCTAACAGCGGGAAAGTCCCGAACACTTAATTTCATTAAGGAATTGGCAGACGCACTCAATATTAAGCATTATAGATGAGCGTTTAATTTAACTCTCTACTCCTTCAATTTTAACGTGAATTTGCATATGTAATGCTATCCGACACACAAAAAAAAGAACAGAGCTTGGTGGTCACCTAAAAGGACTCGTACTCACTGCCTCTCTGTTCAAACAAAGCTTTGAGTGCGTGGATATACTGGCTAACCACTAACAGCTGCAACACAGGTTAAAACACTAAACAATATTGCAGAAACACCAATACCACGTTCGTATTTGTAAAGCATGAATCTCCGTGCAAAAAACACCAATATTACCTCAACGTGTCGTTGTATGTAGTCAACCTATTGCATTGAAAACTGTTCACTTTTCGAGATGCTTAAACTTCTACCTAGATAAAGTATATATGTCTGAGTGAGTTTAACAGTCAGGACACTGTTGTGGATACAGTGTCGGGAAATGCATACTTCACTTGACTAGAAAATATGCGCTGTGATTCCTGTAAGCGTCAGTAGTTCAAATGTGGACATTTCGTGAAAAACATGACGTGAGGAAAGGCTGAGTCAGCAAACAGTGGATGTTGACAATGGCTATTACCCGTTTTTTATTATCCCTGATGATGGCATTATAAGATGGTGATAAAATGATGCTTTCGTTTTTCGGAGTTACACTACTTGTCTATTACCTGAAACTTATCAGTGGATCTACTGGATTGAAATCTTTCTTTATTCCAAAATATTAATGTGATTCTTTCTGTAAATACATCTCTAAATTAGCTGAATCCAAATGTTACAACGGTTTTACTGTATTTTAAAATCCCCCAAATTTAGAAATCC
The DNA here is from genome assembly GCF_032854445.1 of Liolophura sinensis. NCBI lineage: Eukaryota > Metazoa > Mollusca > Polyplacophora > Chitonida > Chitonidae > Liolophura > Liolophura sinensis. Next base: position 23,653,240 of record NC_088300.1, read on the forward strand.
AGTAAATTTGCCCGATGTGTCAATAGCCAAAGTAAATAATTATTTCAAAATACAGCCGACTGTATGACCAGCTTTTTGCCGTCCATACCTCAACCCAATTTTAATCCGCTGTTAACTTGCCACTTGCCAAAGGTCAGTAGTTTATCCCACACATCCCGGTTTAGTCTGAAATGTTTGAAATCTTTTTAGAATTAATCTCTTAAAGATGTATTTAAGATAGATCCTTTTTATTTCGATTTGCTGCTCCAGTCCATGTAAACATTTAGTCACATCATCCACCACAAATGCAAGGTTCATTATCGATTCAACTTTCCACAACTGACCTCAAGGGCATTACCACATCAATCTAGCATAGTCTCCCTCTGTCCATATTGGTGTCCGTGACGGCAGGTGTCAGTGCGAGATTCTGTGGGACTTTGCCAGACTATTACAACATACAGTAGATGGGAACCCGGACAAAACTTACCTTAATATCAATAAGCAAGCGTTAAATGACTTAAATACTCTCTTAAATATTGAGATTTTCTGAAACAATTTTTATTGCCCGCCTTTTAATCTTCCCTCCTGATAGCGAAATAGACACTAAGCCTTTCGATTCCGACAGATATTGAGATGCATTCGGAGAGACACGTTTATGTGGGCCGATCTATATATCATTTTAGCCCCATATTGACGTACGTCTCAAGTAAATCTTTCAGCCTGTAGTGGTGTTTGAACGCTGTGTATCGAAGTCATTGAGGGTTGTATTGTCATTGATCAAACAGAGCTATAAACACCACATGTCAGCCGCGTCCTGTCATTTCCACCCGGCATCAGATAAGATTTGGTAAGGAAATGTGTGAACAGCTGTTAGAGTTACGACCAGATCAACACGAACATATTAGTGGAGTGATTTTACGAACGGAATACAAAGCACTAAACCAAGTGATGTACCAGCGTGCTTGAACAAGCGAGCAATGTGGTTTATTGTGATCGGAAGACGCGTTTCCGGGACAGATGGGAGACTAAACACAACAAGTTGCTGCTGTCCATTGGCTTGCATCCATTAGCTTGCATCTTCATCCGCAGAGACTTTATTTTTTGTGACAAAGAAACAGTTCCTTGAATTTGAGCATTCGTCTCTGCTACAAACGTTCTTTCTTTAATTTGTTCAATCCACTATAGTTATCCATTTTCCTTAATTGGGCAAAAAAGACCCAGCTCCATTGCACATGCGCCAGGGAGCACAGCAACAAAATAGCTGTTTGCATGCTTCAGTCTCGTCATCAGCCCGGGATAATCATTTATCAAGTAAAATTTTCTTCATGAATTCTCAAACCACTTACATCGTGAGGAAGCTTTTGCACTATTTACATACCCTTTTTGTATTTGATTTTTTGAATTTGTTTCTTTGATGGAAAAGCGTCCATCGAGACTTGAATACATGAACTACTAACCGCGTCCTGAATATGAAAGGTGAATTTTATTGTATATGTCCACCTTTGTTTACCGTCATTTGGCTTGCGTCGCCTTTTCATTGTCAAGTTCTGGTCACCAAATGAACCTAGCGTCTTGTTATTCTGCCACGATGAGGACCGCTAAGCCGTCAGTCGTAGCCTTTCAAACACCACATCACACTTAGTGCTAACTTTTCTCAGCATCCATCATTGACCAAACCCATGTAATGTTTCAGGTTTTTAAGCTCGCACTATCTAAAGCTCTTTTAAATCAGTTATGTCCATTGCTTGGCCTGTTCCCTGCCTTCAAACGCCTAAATGTTGACTTGCATTGTTCTCGTTAAACTGCTTTTGATGGAACTTAATGAAAAACTTTTGTCAAAAAGTGGGTTCAAGACCGTCGTATGTCAATTTTTACATTGCATACGAATTTTTTAATATAAAACTATCGACACATAACAGACATTTACGGAAATATCCTATATTCTTCATAAATAATAAGCAGTTTCCCACATTGCCTTGTCAAAGGAACTATCTTTTTTGCCTTAACTATTATATCAGTTTTATTGAACTCATGATTGAATATTGCATACGAGTATAAAACAATAAGTATTTTCCCACATTATGGCGTAGTTCGCTTTAGTATACCTTGTCAGTGAAAGTATATTTTTTTCTTAATTTTGCATTTTTCAATCATTTGTTCGATATTACTGAAATAATAATTAAGGCTATAAACATTCAGTGTTTACCACATAACAGTGTGCACAGCAGAGTTAAAGAAATCTTCCTCCAATTCACATCAAACCATGCAGCATAGCACGATGCATGTTGGGCGTACATAATATGCAACTTCCAAAAGGAACTTTGAACTGATTTTAATCAAATGTCCAAATAAATGATAATATTGCACTGGTATTATTGGAAGTGATTTCCATCGAACTTCACGCAAGACCATGTAAACCGTCCTCTGTTAGCGGTCGATCGGCAATTGCCATAAAGGCTGGGAGAACATCAAGAGAGTGGAAGACCAAGAGAGCCACCGAACATCGCTATCCGTATGTTCATAAACTAATTGACAGGAATGACGGTCAGACGCAATCAACACTAAACAGCCGCACGCTGTATCCTTCATTATTTTCTATCAGTTTGGATTTGCATAAGTACTGCTACCCGAAATATTGAGTCCACTCGTTATGTACAATTGTATATATCAACAAACCACTGGGGATACTGTTTGGAATTTACAAATAATAAAATGTTATAAAAAAATCTTTCATGATTTACGTTTTCATGAAAAGCAATCATGGTGTCCGCTCCGGGGCCTGTCATTAACACTAGAAATATTGCAAGAATACATAAGTGATGTTTTTAATAAGTCAAAGCCAAGCTGACCTACCTAGATTTTAATTTCCATGCGGCAGGTGTTTGAAGTAATGAGACCAGGTAAGGACAAAGATTTTTTATTTTAAACTGTCATTTCCTACCCTGAATATAATTCTAAAAGGTATAGGCGATCATCGAGCAGACACCAATCCTATCGTAGGTCTCCCACCAACCTGCGGATGGTCGTGGGTTTCCCCCGGTTCCGGTTCCCTACTGCAATAATGTTGATCTCCGTCGTGTAAGTGAAATATACTTGAGTACAGCGTAAAACAGCAAAGAAATAAAGATTTATCCTGTCTGTTTACAATTTACACCTGTTAGAAAATCTTTGAAAAAACATGTCTATGTGTAAACCTGAAAAGCACAATGCCGTTATATCATATCACACGTTTGGTGAGGTGATACCACAATTTGTAACAACAGATAGATTGTTGAGGGATAAATGTAGTCCTGTCACATCTGAAAACGCTGGGTGAGGTGTTATCACAATTTGTCAGAGCATATAGGTTGTCGAGGGATAAATGTCGTCATCTCACATCTCAAAACACTTGGTGTGGTGATATCACAATTTGTCACTAAATGTGGGTTGTCGAAGGATAATTTAGGTCATGTCACATCTCTAAACGCTGGGTGAGTTGATATCACAGTTTGTCACTAGACATAGGTTGTCGAGGGATAAATGTCGTCATGCTACATCTCAAAACGCTTAGTGAGGTGATATCACAATAGGTAGGTTGGCAATAAAATCAGCAAAAAAAAATATATAATCCAAATCTCTTTGGATTCGATCTCTAAAATCTACGCTTTTTCAACTATAAATATCTGGTACCGGTTTTCAAATGAACCATCATTATAGTTATATTTTGAAGCTTGAATAAAGTGCAAAAGATATCTTTTTTTAACACCTGACATGCTGTAGATCAATAAATGATAAGTAATTTAAACTCTTGGTTCTTCTGTTACTAGTTTGTATTCATGTACAAACTATTCATGTACAAATTGAAATGTACTCACAATTCAGTATTATGTGAGAGATTGCTTTAACCTGCAGAAACATGCACAAAAGTAAAATGTCAAAATTTAATACCGATACTGTACCACCTAGCTGGACCAAATACTACCAAAACCTTAGCGGGTGGTTTGTACGAACAAGTTAGCACAACTCATTTCCCTGAAAACCCCATGAATGTGAATAGGACAGTGCAAAACGATAATTTGTAGTGAATTCCTAGGATTGTCTGATTTGACCATATGAATTTTGTAACTTACACACGCATCTCTCTCATCGACTTGTAGGATATTTATTTCCTCACGACTTGCAACATTTGACTAAAAGAATTTGACAGCTTTCACTTTTATATTTTCATATATCCTAGTTGGTTTGACAAATAGTATCGTGTGAATGCGGCTATTATCACAGACAGATCCAGTTGTGAAGGATGCTGAAATAAATGCTGGTCGGTATTCTCAAAATATATTGCATGACATTTTAATAGGGATGTTAAACTGGGATTTTTAAAACATGTCTCTTGATCCGAAATTTAGGAATAGAAATTTGGCCCAAAGTCCAGTTTTCAATGGTTTTTTACGCCGCACGCAAGAATATTTCACTTAACATTATATTAAAAACACACCCTATAACATACAGCGTCTCGTAATGTAATAAAACATTCTCCGTTCTGAGAAAACCTGTCCTGATACAGGACAAATATATTTACGTTAAAGTTTGACGCACAAAAAAACAGATAAAACGTTACTGGACCATGGATATTTCTATACCATTGTAGTGATTATGCTTCCACCTGCCAGACAGATCCACTCATCACTTGTGATGATTGATAATCCGCCAAACCTGTTGTCTTCAGAATGATCAAGACACTTTTAAGCTCGAAGTTTTGTCCGTAAGAGAACAAATGGAGAGCTTAATGGTAAAATACTCTGAATACGTTGATGTACCTGTAACCTGACTGGTCAGAATATGTCATAGATTGCTCAAATCCAAAGTACATCTTAGACCGCAAATCTCTTTGAATGTCTTTCAAAAGACGAGTAAAGGAACAATCAGCTATTACAAAAGCTTTGCTGTGACTTAATATGTCTGTGGGATGTGAAGGGAATGACAGCATTGTTGATTATCTAGGGAATAATGGTCGTTCGTGTAATACATCATTTACTCCACGGAACCATATCCATTATCTCCTTGTCTAGTTAACATGTGGGTATTATATCCGAGATTCTAAACCACTGATCTACTGTATCGGCACACAAAGCATTGCAGGATGACGATAGATCAACACATTAGCTTTTACGAGGATTACATGCATGTATACCCTATGGTTATCTGGAAGCACATATCCGGCTTACCTGTGTTTTCGTTTCAAACCGTGCACCGATAATTGGCAAGTTACAAACTTTCCAACGTTTAACTTTCACGCCATATACATGTGGGTGCAAGACAACTATCTAATGTAAGAGTTTTTATTTTTTTTATTTTTCAGCAAATTGTAATCACTATCTACCATATAAAGTGAAGTATGCAGGTCGAAGTAAAAAATTATAAAGCGCGTCGAGAAAAAGATTAATATTTTATGTAAAGGCTGTGTGTAAGGAGGCCTTCCTAAGCAAATAACTTTGTTCCAGTGTTAGATTGTTTCGTACAAGGAATGTATAAGTTGATACGAAGTCCAAAGATGGGAAGAGCCCGATATGTGTGTATATATAGCGAGTGCTTCATTGTTCAACCGTACACCAAGATAATCTACTTGGATGTTAGTAATGGTAAGTTAGTGAAAGGAATTTGACACTACCGATAATAAAAAGTCAATTAATCACACGTAATTCTGCATGTCATTCATGAGATCTCTATCATCAACTGATGGCGTATGGGGGTAGCTTAATACTCTCCAACCACTGACGCTTTCATGCTAATCACCTTTGGTGTTTGATAGGGTGTTCTGAAAGAGGTAAAGTAAATCAGAGGCATGTAGTTTTTAATCCACATATAATAGTCTTATGCTATGTGCTAAATACAATGTGTTCATCTCTCCCGAAGGATAAAATGTCACACTTTAACGCGAGTCCCATGCCGTGTGATCAGGAGGCATGGCACCTTTTTCGCTTCAATTCTTTATGCAGGTATTTGAATTCTTACATTCCACGCGCCACCTTTAGGTTGTAAACCCTGGACCGGGAGTCGTTCCATTTGAATTCATAATCATCTAAAAACATATAAGTCGGTCATCTGAGTAAACTATTGATCTTTTTTTCAACGAGAAACGTTTTATGAAGTTGATTTTAATTTTGGATTCATTTTATACACCACAAAGCTGAAAAAGTGATTCTATTCAAAACTTAGTCACAAAACCTGTTGTTCTGTTGTTATTTTGTTTGGTCCAAAATCTGATCACTCCTTATATAAAAGCAATTCTTATTTACCTGAACGTAAACGTAACCATGTTCTCAGTGGATTTTTACCCCCCACCCACCCAACACACACCTTAACAGGTCCACTATCCTCTCTGTGTCAGTTATTTTAGCAAATAACTGTTTGTGGAAAAACCGAAGAGTCACTTTTCATAGTTATACACCTAAACCCGTTTTTAATCTACAATATATCCCAAAGGGTCTTGTAATTTCAAAAGGATTACACGATCCCATCTAACATGAATAACATATTATTGAGAATGGTTACTAAGCTCACTACAAAACCATTAGGATCATGACATCCCTTTACTTACATGTACAAGACGACGGATGTGCTGACAACGTTTTGTAGTTTTCTTAGAAGTAAGTCTCAATAAAATGCCCAACAACTGTCACGTGTACTGCCACAATAATGACAATACGTCTCACATTATCGCCCATGACGGCAGGTAACGTGAGATTATGTGTGACTTATGCAAAGACTAGTATCACTTACGAAGAAACCAGCAGAAAATTTGTCACAATATTAATAAGCAAAGTGTAAAGTGAGCCAAAACTCCATCATAAACGTTTAGATTCTTGAAATGATTTTTATTTCTACATTTTTTTTCCTTTTGCTGGCTGCAAAGTAAACAAAAATTCTTTCCACAAATAGAAGTTTTCAAAGTGATACATTTAGTCAGACAAGCTTACTTGGATCAATGCATATATCACTTTAGCCTCATGTTGACTTTCGTCTCGAGTTGATGTATCAGCATGTAGTCGTATTTGAATGCTGTGTAACCAAGTCGGTTATCAATTTTGATTTAGCGGGGAGTTCTGGGCCAGGGAGGATAACAGCGTCTTGAAGGACAAAATAGCTGCTTGCATGCTTTAGTCTCGTCGTTGATGATATGTGATTATTTATCAGGACACGCTATCTTGATGCATTACTCTCAAAGCTCCATCCGTACAAAGTTTTTGTGTACGATTTCCAAATTCTTCTAATTTGTTTCTGTCCTCCGAGGTACGACATCGCATTTATTGTATACGTTCTTCAGCATGCTGTCACAACAAGCATATTTTGGTAACCGATGATTTTGTTGATCTCTCAACACATAGTTTTAAACTTAAAAAATTATAATTTTAATTTATCTTTAATATCTCGTTATAACCAAATACTGCAGTGCATATGAACAACTTCAGTAAAACCTTACAGACTTTCTGCAAATTGGCCTTCCGAATCAATTCACCCCTTAAACCCCATCAGTCACCCACTCATCTCAAAAACCAGAAATATCATGCTTTATTGGGTATTCATTAGACACAAGCTCCAAATACAGTACTGGACAGAAGGCCTGTCCCCAAGTCTTGATCTTCTTTAAGGATTTGAGGGGAATACAATTTAAATCGAGTATAGTTCGTCCTCTGGTCAGTTGTCTTAATGATCCTTTATTGCCCTGTACAGTTATTACGGAGTTTGGCCAATGCTCACACTTTCGATTTACAATTGTGTGAGGTTTTTCTCGCACATGTTATAACGCTTTTAACAGTTCACTCCACAGAAACCCGACATGCATCACGATATCACCAGATGATACTTGGATATTTTCACCCCAGACGCTGGGTTACCTCAGGGGTCGATTCTCCTGAGGGAGTCACGATTTCAGTCAGCCTTGCCATTAACCTCTTTGCCCCTGGGTAGTTCCTATAGTTAATCTGGCTCACACTTCAGGGTCAGTTCTCCCAATCCACATTTCCTTAGGATCTACTTCAGGCTAGACATAAGCATTATCATTAAGAGGCTGGGATTTAAAACTCTTATTCACCCCTTGACAACGGCACAAGAGCAAGCTCCAGTTCCGTGAGGCTTTTAAATACATGTACAACTCCAAATATATTCATATATATTGTTTTCGGTCTTGTGGGACGAGTACGTCACATTTTTTTTTGTGCAACTTTTGTTGTTTTTATTTATCTATAGCTTCACCTGAAGGTTGCATACTTCAATCATCGTTTCATCGTTCAGTTATACACCAGGCCGTGGCTAGTGGCCAATAGTTCAGTTAGACACAAGGCAGTGGCTAGTGGCCAATAGTTCAGTTAGACACAAGGCAGTGGCTAGTGGCCAATAGTTCAGTTAGACACAAGGCAGTGGCTAGTGGCCAATAGTTCAGTTAGACACAGGGCAGTGGCTAGTGGCCAAACATAACAAGACGAGCTATTTAAGGCCTCTTATACTACAAACCACAAGACCATAAAATAATATAATCAAAGGGGAACGGCATAGAGAGTAAGACCAGAACAGCAATGAGACTGTGATAGCTGGCAAATGGTCACACGCAACCGGTGAAATACGACCTCTTGACAGTTCACCTCAGTCAGGGTCTTATTCTAAATGTTCATGTAAATGCATAAATGGTAGCAACCTAGACCATTCTTAGCACCATGGCTTAAGTAGAATTTGGTTAAAAAAAAACCATAAAAAAACGCATCGATGTCAACTGTCATCTAGAATTACTTAAAATCATGCGATGTCATTACATTTAACATACAATAGCATTAAAATAATGCACAGGGACCAGGTCTCGGGAATTCTTAGTCCAACAACAAAATAAAACTTTTACACGATTAGGATTTATTTATTTATTTATTTGATTGGTGTTTTACGCCGTACTCAAGAATATTTCACTTATACGACGGCGATCAGCATTATGGCGGGAGGAAACCGGGCAGAGCCCGGGGAAAACCCACGACCATCCGCAGGTTGTTGGAAGACCTTCCCACAAACGGCCGGAGAGGATGCTATCGCCGAAAGATCTGACTAATGTAGTTAAGTACAAAGCTATTTTCAGAAAAGATACAAAGAAAAGCCCTGAAGGTACTGCGCTATACTAACCTTTATTAAGGACGAAAATTATTCGCCAATCCAGACACACGGCGGTTTTAACATTGATATTTTCCTGATCTTCCTTTGGTTATAAAAAATTCTTCTAAAAATTTCAGACCACATCTCAACACAGCGTGAGATGATATCACAATACACAATGTAATACAGCTGACTGAGTGTCGCTAAATTGTTATGTGATATCTTAACACCTGTGTTATGTGTTGAGCACATCGAGTGCCGCTGACACTTTACAACATATGCAATTCTGTGTAATGTGATATCAGGATATAGCTTTGTGGAGAGTTGGAAGCTGGCTGAAAACTGAGAGGTGATCAAAAGGATTTGTCACGTGACAAAAAGTCATCATCTAAAGTCCTATATTCTGCGTTTTGATTTTTTATGACCATTTCCCACAGGGCACTCGTAAAAATTTGTAACATTTAGGAAAACAAAATAATTTTTAAGACCATATTTATGTTCGTCTGCGTCTTTGTATCATCATTTGTATCATCTTCAACACGAGAGATCACCAGAGACATGCTCGTTTAACTCGACGCTAACTTATTTAGGTTGCTAAGAAATTATTCCCGGAAGTAGTTCCCAACCTAGCTATTGGGAATTGACGTCACTTGATGATGGTTTACGCAAAAGTTGAGATTATGCAAATAAACGATGGCTATTCAGTTATTGGCCAGTTAGAGAGATGGTGTCTTTATCCCTGCTAAGTATAACCAGAGGCGTAATCGATACAGAAGGCATTCGATTTGAGCCCAGGCTCATCTCAACAAATACAAGTGGATCGGCCATTTGCGTCAGTTGCTAATGTCTCACACAATGTTCTACATATATCTTTAAATTCTTCAGCGAGAAAAATTTCAGACAATCCTTACAAGCTGGTTTTGGACTTCAGAACTGAAATTTCCAAAAACTCTGTACTTAACGCATTAATGAAAAAATTTAGGACGTGAGTAAACAGTTCTTTATTCCAAATTTCCTGTCCTGATCAGTCTTGATACAAATCTGTAGTAGCTGGGTGCCATTCCTCCAGAATTCAGAATTCTCCTATGAATATCTGCCCGGTGTGTTAAATATCTAAGTAAATAACTATGTATGAATGCAGCTAATGATGCAATCATCTTTTCTCAGTCAGATCTCTACTCGTTTCTAAAGCACTATTTACCTCGCTAGACAGAGGCGGGCTTCTTATAATTTCAAAAAGATTACAAACATAGTCAATTTCTTAACAAGTTATTTCTGCTAAAATCTCCTACATTTTACAATGACTTGAGTGATGAATGTGCATGCAAAGGCTTGGTCAACTCATAGAGCAAGGGGGCAATAAAATTTTACAACAGCTTAAAAGGCAGATAACTGTGGTAAGGCGTTACATATGTCTTGCACATACTCGCGTTGCAAGTCGTTATAACTCTCCATACGGGCAGGTAACGCGAGAAAATGTGGGACTTTGTGAGATTATTATCATACACAACGGGACCAGGAGAAAATCTGTAGTAATACGAAAGAGCAAAGTGTTGAGTGATCGAAAACTCCTGTGCAGCTTAAGACTGTCTAACAGGACTTTCATTCTCTGATTTTTATCCATCTTTGCCAATGGTCAAATAAACACTTAATCTTTCGACTTAGACATATAGTGACAAAGAGATGCATTTAGCCAGACAAGCTTATGTGGGCCGATCTATATTTCATTTTAGCCCCATACTGACTTTGGTCTCGAGCTGATCTATCAGTAGTAGTCTTGTGTAAACGCTGTATATCAAAATCGCATTAATCGCGCGTGAGGGTTCTATTTTGTGTAATTTCCACCCGGCTTCAGATAAGATAAGGTAAGGAAATGTGTGAGCAGCTGTTACCGTTACGACCACATCGAGACGAACATATCAGAAGAGTGAATTTACAAACGGAAGACAAACCACTAAACCAAGTGATACGCCAACGTGCTTAAACAACCGAGCTACGTGGTTTGTCGTGACCAGCAGACGTGTTAATACTGGCAGACCATCGCCGGGACAGATGGAAAACTAAACAGAACAGGTCACTGTTTGTGCATGCCATTAGCCTGCTCAACGTCCTAATCCGCCATGCAGACGAACTTTTGGTGTCAAAGAAACATTTCCTTCAGTTACAGCATCCATCCCAGTTACATACCTCGTGCTTTTCTTTCTATTTCATTCTATCCGCTATATAGTCATCCATTTTAATTATTTGTGGAAAAAGACCCAGTTCCATTTGTTCTGGGCCAGAGCGCGTAGCAGCACCTTTAAGTACAAAATAGCTGCTTGCTTGCTTGTTTGCTTTAGTGTCGTCTTCAGTGCGGAATAATCATTTAACAGGACAAATTCTCTCCATGAATAACTCTCAAGACTCCATTCCATATTAAAGATTTCGTGCGATTTACAAACTATCCCAATTAGTTGCTTTCCACTGGGAAACGTAAGTTCGAATCTTACTGTATAAAGACCTTGGATGCATGGTATAAGCGTGTGTTTTATTTTATATTTTCTTGAGCTTGATACCACAACCGAAACACTTTTGGTAATCATTCACTTTTGAGGGGTCGCCTTTCCTCGGCCACTTTTTATAATCTGCTAAACTGACGTTTGGTTATTACGCCACGCTGAGGTCAGATAACACGTCCATTACAACCTCTGAAACATCACAGAGCTCTGGATGCTATTTTTCCTCTGCATCACTCAGCAAATCCATTTAATGTTTTACAGTGTCATTTACTTTTTAACATACCTCAATCTCAATCCATTTTTAAATCAATTATGTCTTTTTTGATGCGGTGACTCAGAAATGCTTGGCCGCGGTATTCTGACAATGTTACTGAAAAACTGAAGTTAATCATGACACAAGCAAACGCCTAGAGAATGATTTGTATTGCTCTGGTTAAATTGCTTTTGTTAGTAGTCGATAAAAGACTACCAGCCGAGGTGTGGATTAAAGTCCATTATCTGCCAGATTATTACATTTATTTCATGAACACTCAGTATTTTCCAACTTTTATTTTATTATAATTGAACACAGGATTGAAAGTCGTATAAAAACATTTATTTTTTTTATTTACTTATTTGATTGGTGTTTTACGCCGTACTCAAAAATATTTCACCTATACGACGGCGGCCAGCATTATGGCGGGGGGAAAACGGGTGCAGAGCGGGAAAAAACCACGAGCATCCGCCAGGTTGCTGGAAGACCTACCCACGTACGGCCGGAGAGGAAGCCAGCACGTAGCGACCGCATTGGTGAGAGGCTCCCTGGTCATTTCGCTGCTAATAAAAACTATTAAAGCAGAAAAGCCGAGACAGTTTTCGCCAATTCATGTCAAATCTGCACAGAACTTTTATGATCTACCACTAAGGTCAGAAGGCAATGAATGTCTCGAATACCGGGAGAGTCTCGTACACCAGAAGAGTCTCGAAAACCAGGCAAGTGTCGAGCACCAGGAGAAATTCGAACCTCAGGGGTCTCGATCACCGCTGTCGGAAGGTAGAATTAAACATGTACCTGCATCACTCAACCATCTCCGTTACGCATCTTCCTCACCTTCCTCATCTTCAGAAAGAAATGGGCAGAGTTAGCATTCAACCTTCAGTCATCAGAGGCGAGCTGTGTGTTTAGCTCTGTAGTCCATAATTAGCTTCTGTCAGTATGGGACTTGTGTTGGTAATGCTGTCCTGTGGATTATGTGAACAGTTTCTGTACACTTGCACCCATCAAGACTTCACTGGGAATACTGTTTTTTAATTCACATCTAATAAAATGTCATTAATGTCTCCGATAATTTATGTCTTCAAAAAACAATCATGTCTCCTCTGATAATAATGAAGTCAAGACATCGCTACGTAAATGAAAAGGTTTCACAAGCTTTCGATCCACATGCCAGGATCATTATCACTGATGATCTCGGCATGTGGATCGAAAGCTTGAGAAGCCTTTTCATTTACGTGATGATACATTGACTTCATTATTATTATTGAACCCACGTACGACTATGAGCCTTAATCAGTATATAATGACTCCTCTTGCTATTAACATTAGACAGGCAACTATGACAGAAATGCAAAAGTGATTTGCCTTCGTACGTCTGAAAGGCAAAATGCCCTGACTATAGCAAATCTTGTCCTTTTCCTGCAGCAGATGTTGGGAATATTGACCCTCTATTAGGAGAGTCATTTGTCAAATAAGAGCTGTATTTTGCTAGATTGAATACGATTCCTCGGTAGGCGATCTCAGTTTAGCGGACACCAGTCGGGTTATATATGGCAAAAATTCAAAGATTTCAAAACATTTGGTTTGATACTTGCACGTGTTATAAAGCCCTTGGCATTACCTGGCTATATGTGTACATTATTCACTGACTGATTGGAACATGCTTCTTACTCGGGAAGAAGATTTCATTTGTGAAGGCAGTCATGCTGCCCACATGTGTACACATCTGGGGCTATATTTTCGCATACGTACAAAACTTACAATTATGCAGTATGAACCTATGCCTCGAAACAGGCATTCGTATACCAACCGTCAAACAATAAGGTAAACAATAGCAAGGGCAGTTCCCAAAGCAACATTTAATACAAACTACCAAGGTACTAAGAAAGTATATAAAGTACTAAAATAGGACGAAAATAACACCATGTTTTAAAATAGTCAACCTTACTCCTCTCATTGAGATGGCTATCGTAATATATCTAACATGTTTCCTTCCCCGAAAAAGGAACATCGATACAGAGCCACGTCACAGTGACGATGATTTGACATTTCATTCGCACCACCTTTCATTTAATTGATTAAACCTTAACTGTACAGACAGCTTATATGAGTGGTCTATATATTTTTCGTTAATGTAAATTTTTGTCGTTTTATAGTGTGCTCAAACAAATTTTTCATGTATTTGTTTCCTAAAAATAAGAAATGTACATATACAGGCATAAGGGCTAAAAGCTTTCTACTACCAAAAACGTGTAGAAACACTCCACAATATGGCCACCAAAACATCGAACACCGTGATGTTAAAGGTCATAAGTGAATGATCCCACGTGAAGTTACGCTTTAGATGGTAAATGTTATCAAATTCTACGTAGCCTTAGATGTTTCCTTTTCTGATTTGTTTATGGATCAAATTGACGCCAAGAAAGAAAGTTAGACGTGGGAATTTTAAGGCCGTGGTTAGGATAACAGAAAGAAACCACTATGATTTAGATGAACATTAAAATACCACTAAGTGTGAAGTATTGAAACTACTTACGATTGCTTAAGTACTCGAGTCTTCATGGTTTAATAAAATCTCCTGGATTTCTCCAATTCAGTTTTCCTTTACTCACATAGCTTGACACCATCTCATGCGATTATACCAATATTATTACCTTTTGCGAAAGCTGTTAAAATGAATGTAACGGGAAACACATGTATTTATGATATGATAAAGCACCATCTCCATCAAATTAAGACAAAAAATAAATGCCTTGTTTAAAAAATTAGACTTCTCAATAAGGATTTTTACACTGCGTGTATGCTGGAATTTTATCTTGCTTTATTTGATTAAATAAACATTGCAAACAAATTCCCTGTACGCTTACACTCTTTACAAAGATAATAAAAACATGTATGAGGAACAGTTGAATTATTACTTTCAAAATACAAATTCTCGTTCCACACATGTTTCCGGAATTTGCACCTTCATATTGAAACTCTTTCCGTGATTTGACAATGATGTAATTTTGTTTTTTTGTTTTACACGCAACTCAAACCTTTTTTTTGGCGTAATTGAGTAAATATTGTTTGCTTTCTTCCTTTTCGAAAGTTCACATTGTGTGTAGAGGGCGTGTTTCCAACATAAAACGAAATTTACTCCTAGCTCAGATAATTGGAGTATTCATCAGGGGAAGCTCGGACACATAACAATGTGTCCTGTTTTTCTTTTCTACCTGGCTGTAATGTACTTGATTATAACATGTCACACTCACGCCATATGCTGTGTAAAACACATCTGTAGGATGACGTTTATGCTAATTCTTATGTTATGTATGTGCGGGGACAAAAAACAAAATCTCCGGCTTTGAAGTTGTGCTTTTCATTTAAATTAAGCTAATATAGAAGGTTACACGAGGAATGTGAGATTGAGGCGAAATATCTGGAAAGTGACATTGTATTAAGCATATAGCTGGCTGATTTGGTGTTCAGATAGCCAACCGATCTTAATGTGATGTCATATCACGATTTGTCACAACATATAGGTTGTCTCAGGTTGAAATTTCGCTACATGTCAACATACAGTTTTATGGAATGTGGCAATGTGTCAGGAGACATTGTTGTCGAGGGCTGAAAAATCGTGATGTCACATTTCAGTACAAAGTGTGAGTGAATATCTCGATTTTTCATATGAATGATGAAGCTTTTATCACAACACTACCAAGTCAATACAAAATAAAAACTTCAGTGACAAGACAAATTTGTACATAAAGAAAAGAGCAATGATCAATTCACATAAATTCACATACTAACCAAATCGCAGGACCAGTTTGTTTGACCTTGTCACCGTTAGTTTTAACGCGGAAACCACAGTCTCATCTGATTGATTACGAGGCTAGAGATGATTTTTATTGCTTTTCTCTCATCTCAATATGCGGTTACTCCAACTGCTGCGTAAACGTTTGATTTATAGCTTTCATTTCTGGCTGTACGTCACGGAAATTGTCCCTCATCGGCTTGATTAGGACGTTTCAAATGACTCACTGTTTTCAATGTAGACTCTTATAAACGAAACATATAACAACTTCTGTTTCATACCATGTGTACATTTGTACCATTTGACTAAGACAGTACAGTTCACACGCTTCAATTTTTTTGGCTTTTGCAAGACGACATGGAACAAATAATACCGAGTGAATACGGATACGGATTAACAAAGAGAAATGATTATGAAGAATGCCGAAATAATAAGTGTTCTCATAAATAATTACGCATTCATTGCTGCGCTTAAAAGTCTCAGTTTAACAAACGTAAGTCTCATGCAATACATTAAGAGCAGAAATTTCGTTCAAAACTCTACTTTATTTGGGAGTTATTGGGTTTCAATGGTTGGCTTCACACACACACGTACACTGGGATTCCATTCACAACGCGAGGAAGTGAAAAAAAATTTGCTATAAAATGATGCATTGTTATTTATTTATTATATGTACGTCAGATCAGGGGATGCCTTAACTTTACTCCGCTAATCCGATCTCAGTATCGCAGCATAAGCCAACTTCTGATGATATATAATCAAGGACTCTTGATGTCTGCAAATAAAGAAACACTTATGATGAAAGCTTTGTCCGTAAAACAACACATGCAGAGCATTAAGGTGGCAGTACTCGCGTTATACGTACATCAACTTATCCAACGACTGCTCAGAATATGTCATAGATTGCTCACATCCAGTACATCTTAGGTGGAAAATCTCTTTGATGGACTTCCAGAGACGAGAGAAAGAATGCTTTCAACTATTACCAAGGCTTTACTGTGACACATCAACGAGATATGCGGATAATGGGCATCCCTTTGATGTCCCTCTGTCATTCATTCCACTGCACTACCCTCATTATCAGCTGATTTTATGAACATGGGAGTATGATGTCGGAGGTAATATGAAGGAATGGTTCTAAATGTACGAGCGTGCCAGAAAATAACACTAACATTCAGACGACAGGTGATACCAGTATCCCGAGCATACATTAGGGTTTTGTCAGGAATACACATTACTGCCATATACAAACAGTTACGCAGCCGCCGTCGAGGAACGTGGTCCTCAGCGTGGTCACACGGTAACCGGCCACAGTTTACTGCCACCAACACCCCTCAAAACATGTGCGTGAGGGAAATCCAGGAGCTCCCTGTCCAAAGCGTGCGTAAATAACGAATCTGTTATGTCAGCAATTGTAAGTCGCGTCCGACCTCATCAGTCGCATGTAGTAATGCACGGATAATGATCTTTTTTCTCAAGCATTGTTTTCATTTAGCTAGCTTTTTTGACTCGGCGAAGGTGTCATAAGATTCCAATAGTGTCCAGTCAAACATTTGATCCACAATAGGCAAGTTCTAACATCGACAAAATGAGCAAGTGTTATTCATAAAAATAATGTCATCATTTTCACTTTCAATTACTTCACCTTTTCAGAACCAAAATATTAGTGCGTACCAACAAATACAGTAAAACTTACAGGCTTCCTAGAAACTGACCTTCAAATAACAATTCACCGTTGAAGGACTTTCCAAAGTTCGAATCTATGTCTTCGTTTCTTAAGACATATGTTTATCTTTATTGTGCTTTATCATCCCAAACACCGATTTTCTAAAGGGAGGCGACTGAGGAAAAGTCCGGCAAAAGAATTTGATCTTAACGAAAATTCGATTGATCACACGTAATTCTGAACGTCTTTCATGAGATCTTCATCATTAGGTTTTAACGTACTTGATATTCTCTAATCCGCGACACTTTCTGCCTAATAAACTATGATGTTACTAATCTTGGAAAGTAATACACACGGGTACATTTTTTAACATAGATATAATGGCCTCTCGCTTTTGCGTTCATATAAGTTGTTATTCTCTCTGAATGATAAAATATTGTTCTTTAACGGGAGTATGATGTCGGAGGTAATATTCAGTACACATACGACCACTGTTTGTTCATGTCAATCTCATGCCGGCTTCCTCTCCGATCGTACCCGTGAAGGTCTGGCAGCAACAACCGGGTAGCCAGAGTTCAGATAAGTGAAATATTCTTGAGTACGTCGTAAAACGCCAATCAAATAAATAAATAAATATTCAATAGACACAAGCTGCAAATACAGTATTTACCTAAAAATCAGTCTTCAAGTGTTGCTCACATACTTACGGTTTTTAGTTTCAAAACATATATTGTTAATTTTTAAACTCAAAACCAAAACTATCGCCCTTAACGCACAAGCTTGCAATATTGACCGTTATCCGAGTTTTGTTTACCTTAAAAAATTTTGAATTTAATGCAGATTAACACCAGTAAAGTTTGTTTTCAGTAGTAACTACAAATAATGATCGTTTATTACCCAGTGTAGCTGTTACGGACTTTCACATGTTATCTTTCTGCGATTAAATGGGATTGGCCAAATTTCACACTTTCGTTTACTGGAAATTAATATTCGAATTGGGATTGTGTATGTTTTTCCTGTCACATTTTGTAACGCCCTTAACCCGACAAGTAGCATTATGTCACCAGATCCTACTTTGATATTTTCACCCCAGATGCTAGGTATCCCTAACGAAGTCCATAACATTATTTTCGCTCACACTTCAGAGTCAAATCTCAGGATCACGAAACTGTCTTAGACGTAACTCTTTACTGCGCTAAAAATGTTTTATTTTAATGCTTAAACATACCGTGGACTTTCATAGCAAAAACTGAAAATTAGCGGTTTATATCTAAGTACAAGAGTAATGCTATAAGTTAAGCCTATGTGTGACTTACGTCTCAAACAGCTTCCTGTAGCCAGACAGAGACAGCTACAGTTTACTGCCAAGAAGTCCCCTCAAAATATGAGTGTGGGAGGAATCTGGAAATTCCTTGTCCAAAGCCTGTATAAACAGCAATCCCCCATTTACTCATGGGGTCAGCCAAGAATAGGATCAAAGTCACACCCTTTACGGCACATGCGTTTCTCACTACCTTTCGCTTTACATCACAGCCACCAGTAGAAAAGCTTGACCTTTGGAGCCTGTGAAACGCACGTAGGCTTCTTTAGGCTTAGCCTCATTACTTTGTAATCAGCATAAAGAGAACGCATGTGTATAAAATATTATTAGAGACAAAGTTTGAGGCGGATTGTTAGTCTTTTTCTTACATCACTTTCTGCCTCATCATGGTGACCCCAGTGACCTCGGCGTTGTTCAAGACTTCTGTGCAAAAGTTGCTAGTGGTGGCAGCTATATAAAGCGAAAGGTACAGAGGGACCCATGTGCTGAAAGGAGTATGGGTCAAAGTGGCTTCGTGCCTTGACAACAGCTATGAGCCAATCTCGAGTTCAGCAAAGACTTTTGAAGACAGTAGGATATCTTTTAACACACTGGTGACCATATATTGTTCTGGGCCTACGAGCACAAAGAGATCGTAGCTACAGCCCTATAATTGAGTTTGCAATTCATTGTAAAAATTAGCTACAGCACTTGCACTTTGGAATTACGAGGTGATTGTAACTTTTCAGAGTTACGATCAAGATCGTAAGCCAGAAGCCAGAGTCGAAAATTACTATCATTCTAACGAAGGTTAGTTAAGGCAAGTATTTGTAGTTAAAGTTAATTTTTGGCCGATTGTGAATATTTACAACAGTTTCGACGCGATTGTAATTTTTAATTGTAAATTACGACTATCACAGCTTACAATCTCTTTATGCAAGAGGGTCTTAATTGTCGGACATGACGCTTATATTAATTGTAAGTTAGGACTACGTACGTGATCCTCGTGATTTATAGTCAATATTGGATTACGTTGCCCTTGTGCAACCGGCCTCTGGTCTTTCGTCGTAAAAAACGCACCGACTGCTTGTTTCATTTATGAATGCTTCTTCCAGGGCAAACACTGTGATCGTCAATGTGAATTAAGTCATGTATTTTTTAAGTTTCCACGACTTTTGTAACGAATACACCCATATTATTTCACAGTACAAGTGAAGAAGAAGTGAGTAGGCTTTCAAAATAAGATGATCCTGTGTCAAAATATCATTCCCAGATTATACTTAATTTCCGCAAGCTCGGCCCAGGCTTTACGCAAAGTGGATCTGTCCGATTTTCACAAGGGACATGTTCAGCTTCTCTGAAATGAACAATGGCCAGATTTACTTTTTTAAATTGCAGGAAAAAAATAATTGCAAACTCAACCATAAAACGTTTGCCAATTTTGCCCAGCCATGCAGATTGCACTTTATGTTAAAGGGTCAAGTGAAATGTTATTCAATAAAATTATTTTTGCCTACAATAATATAAATAATGTAATATATATATGCAATGTACAATAATGTAATGACTACAGTAATGTAAATAATGTAATATAAATATGCAATGTACAATAATGTAATGACTACAGTAATGTAAATAATGTAATATAAATATGCAATGTACAATAATGTAATGACTACAGTAATATAAACAATGTAATATAAATATACAATGTACAATAATGTAATTTGCATAGTATAAGGCTGTCATGTAAGAATATAAATATGACCCGAACTATGAAATGATTGCCTGTTTTGCCCAACACTACACATTGCACTATAACTAGTCATTAACTGCAAATGTCCCACGGAACGACCGAAAATGTCTTCACGGTTGGATGGAATCCATTAGAACGAAAACGTCAGCTTTAAAATGAATGTCATTTCGATAATGTAGTTCATATCATTTGCTGTGGATAATTGGGACGTCCCCTGGAGCAGGTGAAGCGACTTCTCCAGTCGCAGGCAAATCCTTTCAGAGTACATTTGGTAGAGTCAATGGCATTGGACAAACTGAATTGTACCCAAGTCAAATGTTCACCAAATGTCAGGTCACATTAAGCACTGCTTGAGGTGGACATATTAATGTATTGCAGGGTGAATCCAGATGTAAGTTGTCGACATGGAGTTTCCGTGGCTAAATCAATTGTACAATGCTTGCATTATTCAGCCAATCAGCTAATTGAGCAGATTATTATCTTGGTGGCTAAACTTTGCTTGTCCACTTTAAACATTTTCTGCATTTTTTTTTCGCTTCGAACCATAATCGATAAATGTGTGTTACTTTAAAATGCTAAGTGCAGTCACACACATCTGCGCCTGATTCCATATAACTTGGTAATAAATATGATGAAACGCCTCGGCCCAGGGGATTGAAATCATTATTTCTGATCTTTTCTCCCAGTTGAGAGAACAAAGCTCACGTGTTTAAACATCATTTAGATTATTCACACATGAAAAATTTACCTTAGGTAGAAAACATTTTTTTTTCAAAAAATTTTACCTAAGTTAAATGAAGCCGTGGTGATGGCCAAATGAACCTTTATTAAAAAAACGATAATTAATCACCAGACATATGTCCGTCTTATCACTGACATTTTATATGATACATGCATGTATACTTTGGTTCTAAAAGGTTTTTAATTTCGGATTTTCTTCCGAAAGCGATCTGTTCTTAGACAATTTAATTTCGATTTAAGACATTCACATGGAGCTTACGGTTTGTGAAATGTTTGGTTAAGGAGCCTCGCTGACCCAGACGGTTGACTCGCTCGCTTGCTGCGACTGTCAGGTTCACATACAAAGAGGCCGTTCGAACTCTTCGAATCCAGTTCTCGCTGTTTCGGCTGCGGCGTCAGGAGGTTTATCAGATACTCGACAAGACCTGTGGTTTACTTCTGGCACTCATATATGCAGTCATATACATGTGTAAGTACATGAGTCCAGCTCATGCCGGCTTCTTCTCCGGGTCTTCCAGCAAACTGCGGATGGTCATGGGGTTCCCGGGCCTCTACCCGCTTTCCTCCCACCATAGTACTGGCCGCCGGCGTAATTCTTCTTGAGTACAGCGTAAAACACCAATCAAATAAATAAATACTTGAAAGATTGTATAGCCTAGGTCTGTATCGTTTGTTGCTTTCTCGTGATTTCCAGGCCTCAGTTTTCATGGGAATATTTGTTTAATTGAGGTATAAATATTATATCTGAACGAACAGTTTCGCTGAATCTTGCGTATATACCATGCTGTGCCTCAGGCGACATTTACACAATACTACCGCATGCGTGTTTAAATATTCAACAGATGCACTTTCCTAAACTTGTAATCATTGCTATAAAACAGGCTAATGTTATATAAGGTGCCTGTGATGTGCTAAAGCAAAGATTTAATCTAAGCTTTTTTATTGATTTTTATCGGCAACTTAAATAAAAAAAACCCCATATTTTAGTCTGCGTCATAATTCTCGAAAGGAACGCCATGACGGGATTCGCCTGGCTACATATTAATCAAGCTTTACCAAGAAAACGAGTCAGAAATTTTCATATCATTCTAATGTTTATAGATTT
Source organism: Liolophura sinensis (assembly GCF_032854445.1). NCBI lineage: Eukaryota > Metazoa > Mollusca > Polyplacophora > Chitonida > Chitonidae > Liolophura > Liolophura sinensis. The sequence goes on from NC_088300.1 coordinate 23,675,448, forward strand.
ATATTGTTCTCTATCATGTGAAGTTTCTCCCCTTTCTTTTCATTCCTTTGGACATCCCTTTTCTTTCCTCATTGCAGCTTTCCCCCAACAACTTTTTGATTGGCTTAGCTACAACTACATACATGTATTTCACAGCATCTGTAATTTTTCATGACATTTTCGGCTTATTTGTTTGTATTGTAAAACCGGTGAGTGCAGTTCACATAATCGGTAAATTACCTCTGATCCTATCTATCGCAGTGTACTTCTCCCAGATGACCATTAACTCCATCTAAGAACGTCTCATTTGCGCCTTGCAAGACCTGCTAAAACCCGTTATGCATATGTATCAGCTTCCATTCCAAATTGGCCATACTGAAATGGTGGATAGGAACAGGGCACAATACCAGTGGCCAATGGTAACGATGATAATTAGTCAAACTAGATTCGCGATTATGAATGCCGCGTTCACTGTAGCATGCCCGCTCACTCAGTCGAATTCTCTGCGATGACTGAATGCAAAGTAGGCTACTTAAGGTTTAAATAGCTAGAGGTGGCAGATGTGACAAGATACTCTTCGACACATCTATTTGAAGTCGTATTGTCATAGAAAAACGTTGTGCAATGTAATATTAACAAGTCAAACTGGATCTGTTTCCGATTTCAAGGCTTGGTGTCGTCTTTAGGCCATTGTCTACCGTCATCGCAACTATAAGCGTGAATGGCTGAACACAAAACCTTCCGGACCACCAATGAAAAGAGCTCAGAAGCTTAGGCATTCTGGTCAGATGGAAAGGAAGTGTCGTTAATACTTCATGCTTCTGAACGGACTGCGGGTTTTGTAATCACAACTGACCGATTCAGAACACTGGGATGTCTCTTTGAATGCATATGGCTAGTTTGTGACGTTGAACAGAAGAGAAGCATACGTCACATACAATTGTGTTTCTGGGCCCAGTTTTTCAAAAGTGTATTAGGGGCCTCACACCAGCACGGCACAATGACACCAACGCGGTCGCTGTGAGTTTAAGTTCAGCTCATGCTGGCTTCCTCTCCGGCCGAGAGGTCTACAGCAACCTGCGGACGGTCGTGGGTTTCCCCCGGGCTCTGCATGGTTTCCTCCCATATATTGCTAGCCGCCGTCGTATAAATGAAATATTCTTGAGTAATACGTTAAACACCGATCAAATACATAAAGAAAGGTGCATTAGGACTTAAGTGTGGTATTATCTTTAGTCCAGATTAATGTGCCATTAACTTTGTATTAGGAGGAGACTGGTATTAAGATTTAAGCCTTGCTTAACTTAAATATACTTTAGAACAACCGGCCCCTGTTTGGTGAGTTTTATAGTTATTCTCACAAAACTGTGAGATGATATAATCTAATAGGTCAGAAATTACGACGGAATGCTTTTGGATCATTCATGCAAGTTCAAACCACAATATTATGCTCGCAAGTGTGTATGCTTAATACATGTGTATGTATGATTGGGGTTTTACGTCGTCTTTAACCATTTTAACATTGTAAATTATCCTTACATGGACAGCAGTATACCGATGGGTTCTGCATATGGCGGGTACATATATCGCCTTGTAGTATTTGTTAGATTATGCCGGATTTCAATGAATGTCAATGCTATTCCATCAAACGTCTTCAATCCAAGTTTCTTAAGTTTTACAATAAGTATAATTCTTTTGTATGTAAATATGGATAGAGCTTCTAGAATCTGTGGTGCTCTGCTTCATGATTGTGTTTAATTCAGCTTAACCCGGAGTTAGGGGCAGTATATTCATTAGATTGCCACGTTGAATATATAAACAATTGTAATCAAAGCTCAACCGAGGTACACATTGTGTTGTCGACATCTGATATTCTAGCATGGTAAACTATTTTCAGTCTCTTTGCTTGATTCGTACCGGCCCAGATAGCACAGTTGGTAGAGCGTCCGCTTCGGGAGCGGTATATCTAGGATCAATCCTGGGTCGAGTCACACCTAAGACTTTAAAATAGGAAGTTGTAAGTTGTAAGTTGATAGTGCAACGACTGGTTGACCCGTATCAGTATAATTGATCAGGCGGGCGGCTTACTTACCTTCAGTAAGTCGTCTCAGTGAAGCAGCACTAGATAAAAGAGCGGTGGAAATCCGTCCTGCAACAAGGAGGTACATTACATACACCTTAAGGATTCCTTCGTCGTCATATGACTGAAAAATTGTTGAGCACGATGTTTAACCCCAAGGACTCACTCACTCACTTACTCTTTGCTTGATTCTGTCCTACTTTCTTAGTTCTTTGCTTGTTTGTGTTATTCGTCATTTTGGAAATTGGCCTTGCGATTATTTACCTGGAACGTTCCTATTGGTTGGTATACGAATGTCTGTTTCGAGGCAAAGATAAACAGTGTTTCAGTCATGTGACGACGACTTGCAAGGGCACTACAAAGTTATTAGGTCGATGAACGAAATGTAACCATTATCATGAAGAGGATGGATCAAAATATAAAATGTCTATCGAAAAAATAAAATGTCTAATAATGTTCTCTTTAATTTCAGACAAGTTTTTAACTGAAAAACTAGAACAATTTCTAGCCTTTAATACAACAGTTCATTTTATTTTCCCCTTTTCATACGTTTACATTATTTGAGTGAAGTTTAACTCCCAGCTAAAATAGTTTACAGATATGAGGCGACCAGGTTTATAGGTGGAGGTATCTGGAAAACCTAACGACTTAAAGCCGCATAAGAAACAGCGGGAGCTGGATTCGAACAAGCGACCTTAATAGTAAGGTGGGATGACAGAGAGCAAGCGCTTTAAAACAACACCGATGTACAGCAGAAGACGAAGTGTTTTTGTTTAACTGCGATTTGTAGCCCTCGGTGTAACCCGTCAATCTCCAATTATCCCCAACAGTTGCAGAGAGCCAGAGTTTTAACAATGAGAGCCAGCGCGGTATCGACTGTGGCCTTAAGTCAAGGCGCTTGTGAGGTGCCTGGCGAAGTTGACTTACTCCAGGGACTGCGGTTTCCTCGGCCTATAAACCTGACCTCTCTGATGTCAGTGAAACGTTCTTGAGAAATCAAATCAATCAAACCCAATTATCGCATGGTCGTCGCTTTGTGGGTTGGACAATATGATCTATTCTTGTCACCGTCCTAATCAGGTAGGGTGATTTTTGACGGAGTCTGTCCAGAATGACATTCCGATGCAAAATGACTGTCCCGCTTTAGACAAAGGCGCTACTTGCCTATATCTTTTAACATGGCAGTACGCATCTTTAGATAAAATTATCAGAAGAATATCATCATTTTTGCAAGTATTTGCTGAACACACTCAAGAACATGTTTCCGAAGATTAATTTGACTCTTTTTCATTATTATTTTTTAAATACTGTATACCACCCATAGTTCAAAATGGCAGAATAAGCATACCGTGCCGTAAAGCGATGACGTCACGTCGCAAAGGGACCCTGTTGTACTATAAACGTTGTCTCTCGAAACGTGTGTATCACTCTCAAATATGAAGTGAAACAAGTCAATTCATACATATGTATTGTATTCTGACCTTGTGCTTTGGCGCATGGCAATAAGCGGTCATCGGATGTCGCAAAGCCATTTATGTCGTGCTACATGGAGTTAGTTGGAGAAAATTTACCTCCCACCAGTATGTCATAAATCCTGAGTGCGTTCTGCAGGGTGTCGTGTGAGAAAGTTAGTCTGTTCCTTGCCAACAGTGGGTGGTTTACTCCCTTCTTGAGAGCGATGAAACACCGACAACATAAATAGAAAACAAAACACAGAATAGAATGAATAGTTATTACCCGTTCCAGTAAGTAATCATCCGTTTTGAGTGAGTTCCACAAGGGCTGGATAGAGTAGATAAACATCTGAATATTTAATCTGTGATATACGTGAGCAATGTAAATAACTGGTTATTTATGTAAGAACGACAGAGTACCTGTGCCAGGTAGGATGCCTGCAAACTAACGGCGGGATGAGCACTATTTATGGTTTTGATACAGGCTTCAGATGCCATAACGTGTTTTACTTATATGTTGTGTACCTATGTAGGCCTGCCTATTACCCAAATACAATCAAGAGGGCATGGCAATACATACCTCTAAACCATTGCTGTATAGGCCGAGTTGTATAGGCCGAGTTGTATCGGCCGAGTTGTATTGGGCCAGCTGAAAGCATTGACGTCACAAATTAGAAAATCAGACGATTGCCTTCTTCTATATATAAAGCGCGCATCTGCTGCGACTTTCAGGCTATGTACGCAAATAGGCGATTAATACCAGCAAACCTATCAGCTTCAAATCCACGCGAGTTTCCCACGGGTTCTGCCCGGTTTCCTCCCACCATCGTCGTGTTACTATAAATATTCTCGAGTGCGGTGTAAAACACTAATCAAATAAATAAATCTAATCTACTCATTAATATGCAACATATAAATATCCCGTTTAATTATTGTTTAATCATTTCATTTGATTGATAATGTCATTGTTTCCGTTAATTTCGAAAGCTAAAATGATGTTTTTTCTTACTATGTCTCACTATATTGTGAGTGATGCGATCATAAAAATACAAATGCAAAGCAATTATTTATTTATTTATATATTTGATCGGTGTTTTACGCCGTAGTCAAGCATATTTCATTTATAAGACGGCAGCCAGCATCATGGTGTGAGGAACCCACGATCATCCGCAGGTTGCAAAGCAATTAAAGACAAGAAACTGTAGATCGTAATATAAAATACAGCTTTTTTTCGTGAGATACAAGATCTAAGACTTAACTGACCTTAAATGACAAAAACACGCCGCTTCGAGAATTTAGAGGCTTTCCTGCCTGCATGCGCTGAAAAGTTTTGATTGGTTTTCCGAGAAGATATAAATACGTTTATTTGTTAGCACAGTTTAGGCTTACTCTGTAAAACAAATCGTTGATCAGTGTTATTGAAAGTTTAAGTTGGCAAGAAACATTTTGCATAACGGACAAAGTTTCTTTTGCACGATTAAAACAACGAATGTTGTAGGGTTTCTTCAGATAAACTGAACACGGGAAGTCTCTAAATGCAAACCTTCGAGGTAAATAGAGAAAATATCACATGGTCTTTTGACAATTTGGCCTTCGGGTTTCTCCTCTTTTTCATTTGTTTGTTTTCTTTCTTCCTTTTTTATTCGGAATACAGTTTATAGGATTAACTTTTTTCATATAATACCCGAAATCTGGTGTGTTAATTTCAACGTGCCATACAGTTATCGGTCGAAGAGCTCGGGGTAGGTATCGATGGGTGAATGCAAGATAGAGGACAGAGTGATGACGTAGTAAGTCTATAAAGCTTGCAGTTCTCACCAGCAAGCATTAAGTTCAGCGTTAGGCTCACCTGCTGGCAGGTCGATGAAACCGGTCGTAGAGGTAAACCTGGACATAGTCAGAATTCCCACCTTCAGATTCTGCCTGCACAGATAGCTACCACTACACCATAGATCCCGAGAATAACGGATTGCACAGTACTGTACGGTGGCTCGCTATGGAAACAACAACACAGGCTTTTGACAATGGATCTCATATGCCTTTCTTCAACGTTACTGGTAAGTCAGAAGTTTTTCACGTTTACGTCTTATTTTTTTTTCAAATTTTCAGGCTTCCCACAGGTAAATTCTACTTAAAAAAATCCTTTTCTGTTTGAACTTATACAGTGACACCTACATCTTTATCAATGTAACATTGTCATTGATTTCATATCAGATATTTAAATATTTGACTTTAAAATATTTGCACTTATATAGGGGCCCGTTTAATGTTTTGAGTAAATCGCCGGCCTTTGACAAACAATTACCAGATGACCTTTAAAATCAGTTTTACAAGTAAAGTGACCTCAGCGCATATTAACGAAGGACAAGTGACCTCCTACGTCCTGCAGGTCAACATGACAAAACAGTACTGCGAGCAATGTCTACCACCAAAGCATCGAGAACAGTGAGCCCAAGGCTGAGTCCAAGACGAAAATTGATCTTCCATCTAGTTACGGAAATGCAAGGATCTTTAACACTCGGGGATAACCTTCAGTCAACGAGATTCATTAATTTGATATATTGTTGCTAGAATATTGATTTACATTTTGATCCAGCTGTTGGTTATTAATTTGATAAATTTATTCAGAAATATGACTCGGTCGTTAGTCGATTTATGAGTTAGTTAGTTCAATAAATAAATTGAGCATTTTAGCGCAGTCTAATTCGGCTAAAGATCAATGAGGTCTCGTGCACGACTCCATGCTCTACAGGCTCGGCTCTGGCTTGGAGTCCAAAGGTTTGTCCTGTTTTTGGCAGAGGGCTTTGGCTATCCTTTAACCTTATCACCATGGAATAAGTGAAAGGTAACAAATCCATCAGAAGAATAAATCGATTGAATATGTAGGCCTGTAACCATAAACACTGAAAAGATAAATTATCCGCTTATAAACTATATTCAAGCTTTAACGTATCATAACATGAAAATCGGCTTTCTCATTTAATCTGCATTGATTCATGGCAAAGCAATTTATTAGAACTGATACTCTAAAAAATGAAAATCTATGGAGAATTGTGAGAAATCATCGCTACATTGTGAGAAAAGACCATGTAAAGTATCACTGAAAATTGTTATCGAAAAACAAGTCACATTTCGTCAATTTGAGCATACCTAATACTTGAAAATGTCACAGCAGCCTGTCGAGATCTTGTACCGCTACAGGTAATGATATACTTTGTTTTCCTACAACTGTTCGCATGACGTGGATTAGGCGCCAAATAATCTATACCGTTAGTACGAGTCTATTTCCTTGTTCCCGTTAGACAGACACAACCCAGCTTCAGTCACACCAGACGGGTTTTCATGAATTATTACACTATTGCCTAATCATTCAGTTTATCGCACTGACCGACTGTATTCATCAATCTACTAATTACTCAGTCAATCAAATCAATCAGGGGGCCTCCGTGGCTCAGTCGGTTAGCGCGCTAGCGCAGCGTAGTGACCCAGAAGCCTCTCACCAATGCGGTCGTTGTGAGTTCAAGACCAGCTCATGCTGGCTTCCTCTCGGCCGTACGTGGGAAGGTCTGCCAGCAACCTGCGGATGGTCGTGGGTTTTCCCGGGCTGTGCCCGGTTTCCACCCACCATAATGCTGGCCGCCGTCGTATAAGTGAAATATTCTTGAGTACGGCGTAAAACACCAATCAAAAAAAAAAAAAAAAAAAAAAAAAAAAATCAAATCAATCAGTTAACCAGCCGTCCAAGCAACTAATCCGGAACTTATATATAGTAACAACTATACCGACATTTTTAGTTTAAACCTTTGCATGTTTTTCAACGGGGCTCATCTGGGCCTAGTTTCACAAAGCGACATACGCCATTTTTTACGATATACGATATCTTTGATGTACGATATCCCAGCACTCTATGGTGTGAAGCAAATCTGGTATCCCTCTGGCATTGTCAACAAAATATTTCGAGATCCCTGCTGTTTCATATATATATATATATATATATATATATATATATATATATATATATATATATATATATATATATATATATATATATATATATATATATATATATATATTATTGTTTATTATTATAATAATAATATAATTTATTATTTAATAGAGATACTGGCATAGCAAGCCTGCATTATTGTCGTGGTTTTCCTTGATATTTTAGCCTTAGGGATGTAAATAAATTAACCTTCCGAAGAACATTTGAGGTGTAGACAGTCTCAGACGGTTCAGAAACCATTTAAACCAGTCTAATCTGCTTGGGGTCTCGCTGGCGCATTAGTCTAAAGCTTCGAATAGTTAGAGGTTTATCAGTTGAAATGTGCAGTGTTCTTCAATATGGCGTAAAGCCCCAAGAAAATAAACAAAATACAATTTGTCCATTTCAACAAAACTTCATACATGTAAATTATTTTTTCGTATGTTTTACTCGTGATTTTACTTGTGTTCTTCGTATTGTGCCTTTACAGGAAGTATGTTCGTGCAGGAGAGGTGGGGGTGGTGGCTGAAGCAGATACTCATACCTATCGTCGTTGTTGTGGGAATGTTTGGAAATACCTTGTCCTTCGTCGTCATGAAGTCCTCAACACTACGTTATAAGTCCTACAGTCACTACCTCTGTGCACTGGCCGTGTTTGACACATTGACGCTGATAGGCAGAGAAATGATGCTTATTGACGAATTGAAACTCAACATGGGCCTTCCGGGATTTTTTGAAAATTTTAATAACGCCAGCTGTAAAATATATAACTTTTGTGAGCATGTTTGCTATCTGATGTCCTCATGGCTGATAGTGGTGATGGCATTCGAGCGTATCGTCGCCGTGTACTTCCCCTTCAAAACGAGGACAATTTGCAAGCAGACGCTGGCCGTCGTGACGATATTTACCCTCCTGGTAGTGATCTCCTATACCCAGGTGTTCCGAGTGATTATGTTTGGCAAAAGTGACGGAAAGTGTGAAGCACAGTTGCAGTACAACTTTACATACGTGATGCTCCACACCTACTTTTACCAAATATGTTTAATATTCACACTTCCGGTCTGCCTTGTTCTCATTTGCAACACTATGGTTCTGTATAAAATCCATCAGATCCGTAAAGCAACAGAGAACGAGAATTCCACAACTACACGGCTGACGAGAATTACTGCTTGCAGGTACAAAACCACCTTTATGCTCCTTACCATATCGTTCCTCTATGTGCTCTGTACGTTACCAATGATAGCAGTGACACTGGCGTTTCTGGTAGTCTGGGAACAAAGAGGAGTTGAGAGTGCGCCCTTTATGTATGCTCTCAAACCCTACAGCGACGCCCTGGAAGTCGTGTTCTGTATGAATTACAGTGTAAATTTTTTTGTCTACGTGTTGTCCGGTAAGGCGTTCCGTAGAGAGCTTCAGGAGATGTTCCATGGACGCCGCCAATCATACAGCAGTAGTCGAACACGTGACTCGCAGGTCAGGTGACTAGAACGGGATCGGCAGTGGTCGGCAGCACATCAGTGCGTGAGGACTACATTAGTTTGACACCATCAAACCATGATGAGGAATCAGTATCTCATTACTCCAAGGAGGTTTGTCAAGTCGTTATTTCTGGTTAATGTTAAGCGTTGTGTTACAGAACAAGACAATGTATACACCCACCATCTTGTCTTACCTTCTTGTATCCCTGAAGATGATACACGGATCAAAGAGTGACTGACCAGAATTACCAGAATTGGAGGTGTTTATCTTTTTTCAACTCCCGTTTGTCCATAAAGTCCATGCGATGCCTTGAAGTTTTGCCTTGTCTATTGCAGTTGTTGTGTATATCAAAGGGTGAGGTGCTCGTGGAATTCTGCTTGTGGCTTCATTAACCATCCAGTCAAGATTCTCTTGTAATACTACCACATTATTAATACTTTAAGAGAAATCAATATTATATTATATTATATTATATTATAAGAAAATACAATATTATTATGTCAGTTTGAACATTTATTTTATATTTAATCTTGATTATGTACAATGCTGTTTACGAAGAATAATATAATTAAAGACGTATAGAACAGAGAGTAAAACCGGAGAAGAGACGACAGTGTGATAGCTGGCAAGTGGTCACAGGTAACCGGTGAATACGGCCTCTTGTTAATTTACCTCAGTTAGAGTTTTATTCTAACTATTCATAGAATACTCTATTGGGTATTCTAGACTAATGACGTTTCTGTGCTCTGTTGTTCCAGAGCACAGCTGTGTTCACAGCGCATTAATGACACTCTTATGAATATGAAAAAGAACTAAGGGAGCTGACTGTGATACGATGTTTTGCTTGTAAACAAACGAATTCTTTCTTGTGAGCTTTTGTTTACACAGCCTGTAAATAGTAGTGTACATAATTTAGTGTCTGCTTTAAAAGGCGTGGAAATGATGCATTACCGCCGACCTCGCTCAAGAGAACGTTTCATCCACTTCGAACACGGCAAGCTTTAGCTATTCAGACTAGCACTTCCGGTCTAAAACGGCCATCTGTTCAAGCGTAAAACTGGAAAATGGCCGAAAATGGAAATGAACTTCGACTTTGTGATGGAAATGGTGCTAAAAATTAGATTACCGGTACCGATTCATGCAGTAGTTTCTATCAGCCAGCTAGTAGACAGGGGGTTTATGAAGTAATCAGTTTGGCAGACTTTGATCAACAGCGCATGTAACAGTTTGATGCACGGAGGTGAGCAATAAATAACAGCCCAAGGATATATATATACTTCTTATCTTAGCAACTTCACAAAAGGAACTGGTGTATTGCAAATTTGCAAAACGTCATCAATGACATTTAACTCATTTGATTTTTGTCATTTTTGTGTTCATATAATTTAGACGTTTTAATTAGTAAGCCGTCTCAGTATTTGAGGATTTACAGTGCAGCAGTATTTATGTAATTTGATACACCATTAACGCCTTTACATACTTATACATAGGATGATTTCACAAAAACATTTTTTCTTATATTTTTTACATCCTTAATTTTGGGTGCTGGAAGCTGAAATTTTTACAAATTTATCTTCAGGGAACATTTACAAAGTGGTCAAAATTTTAATTTCAAGAGGAGTTCCAAAAGTGCTAAAGTATTCTAATTTTTTTTCCTAAGTCACAAATTGCTTTGTAGAATCGGTCTCCGGTACTTATACTCGCCATCGCTTTCATACCAGGTCTTGCGTTCACGGTCTTGCCATACCTTGTGTGAGCCGTCGTTTTGTTTAAAGATCTTGAATCTCTCTGTGAACATCGATCTACGTCCTGCATTTTCTTTCATAAGGGGGTTAGGCCATAATCATTCGTTAACCCAGTGTTTATTGAACTTAACGGTGTGACACCTTATACTATCTATAACGTTACATTGCTGGTAATAGTCAGTTGACAACACTCGTAGGACAGCTTAAGCAGTCTGACAGGAAGTTTATGGCTTTCCACCAATATGAGGTAAGCAATAATTTTTCTTTCTGGTTGCTGAAAAACATGTGCGTCACAAGTGACAAAAAAATATCTTCAATTAACTGCAAAGGTGGTTTGATTCAACTCTACCTAACTGACCGACGTCGTTTAAGTGAAAACGTCCGAAGTAAGGCCTCCAGGTAGATGTTTTTTATCTATCGCGTATTCACTTTATTTCTATACCCTGTAGTCGAGTACTTCCATTCCATGGTTTGGTCTGTTTCATGATCAGAGAAAAAGGCAGGTGGATACTCCCCTACCTACGGTGTCCCACCGCCCATACATCTTTTTTTCCTAACTTTTGTAACTTTTTCTTAGGTTTCCACTTGGGTTAAACTCATGTGATACCAAATGCCTCGTTCTGGTCCATGGCGGAAAATCGTGTTCGTCAGGTACGTCTTGTGACAACCATGTGACTTGTCTCACCCACGCCTTTCTCTGTCATGCTGAAGTTCATCATCATTCTGCCCACGGAAACGAGAACGAGGCTTCTTGCATCACGTGAGTTTCCTCCTGGGTGAGAACCGTTTCCAGCGTACCCACCTCCCTCTCTAGGTACGTCCTGACCATTACATTTATTTATCCAGATGACTGGTGATTAACATCGCGTTCAAGAATTTTTCGCTTTTATGGCGGCAGTGAGGTTTATAGGTGAATAAAAACCACCGATATCATCCAACTTATCATTATCATACCTGGAGTAAGTCATCGATATCATCCAACTGATTATGATCATATTCGGAGAAAGCTACCGATATCATCCAACTGATCGTTATCAAAGCTCACAGACAAACCACTGGGTGTTACGTTTACATTCCTCATCAATATGGGGCTATAGCCGCCTCCTGACTAGGTCAACAAATACATAGTGATTGAAGTGGTTACTAAACTAAACGAAGAAATACGTTAAAGCCAAAAACTGCTTATGTGCGATATGTATACAAATCTTCTTGTTAAAGGAGAAGACAATTTAAATATCAAACAAATACCATTGAAAAGAGAATGCATTTCCTCGTAGGTGCATGTCATAAAAAATTCTAATATGTACCTTAAGTTGATAAATTATAAATAAAGTCAGCGCCCAAATCCGCCGTAGGCGACTCCATTTTGCCTAAGAACTAGTCCTGAAATCTTCTGTGTTAGGAGGAGATTTGCCGTCGGGAACCCCCGAAATGCATTTCGTACATTTTCGGTAGAACTCTTCTTCTCAGAAGGTAGCGAACAGTACAATTTGTTTTCCGCTTGACGATCGGGAAGGGGAATGTTGAACGTAGGTTCTGAGTTTACACGAACAAGCCGGTAGTTTTAACGAATCTCAATGGCTGAGAGACAACACACCCCCAGCAAAAATTACAGGGTGTTAAAGATGGAGGACGCCATGGACTCAGCGATTTATGCCAGCTTTGCCGTTTTCAGAAAATTACAAAATTATGCAGCAGGCAGCACCAGATAGAACAAAATGTGCTCTTGTCAGCCTACAGTGTCATGTTTGTAAGTTTTCTTCTCCTTTAAAATGTAGTCCCGATACGTGTGAAATATTGCAGACGTGGCGTTAGGCCATGATCACTCATTCATTCTTGTAAAACTTAATGCATGATCTTATGCAAAGCTGATTTCCGAAAACATTTGTTCATTTATCAGACTGGCGTTTTGCCCAGCACCATTTCACTGTCAGGTATATGAGTGCAGGGGTCGGTTTCATGAAGCATACTTAGTGTTACGTAGCTCTTAGCTAAGTGCATTTCATATTTCTACGACATACATTGTTATGGTATGTTAATAAGGTCACGCTTAGCTTAGTGAGCTTCATGCAAACCGGCCCCAAAGGGAACCAAACAGGGCCTGCAAGAGGTAAACTACCAAGTTTCGCCATTTGTCCGACAAACCTCCCAACTTAAAGCTGTCGTGAAAGCAAGATGGCCCCATTGTGCAAGGGTTGTAAGCGGGGATGTGTAAGACCCGTCTTGCCGAGCAACCCGCATTACTGCAACGTACATATATGCAGAAAAGCTGTATAGACCATATCAGTGTTAAGCCGTTGCCAGTGAACGTTCCCCGAAGTGTGGGAAGACTAGCCCCGTCCCACACACACACATGACGCCATTTTACGACATATTTACACATCTGTTACCAACCAAGCCCCGATATCCGTGGATGGTAACCAATTTAACTCCTCATAAATCCATCAAGTGGTTTCTTCTAGGTGAACAAATCGGTGCTATTAGCGGGAGTCGAGGGGGATCTGTGCACACTGTGCCCGTACTGACCAACCTACACTGCAAGGGATATCACATTTGTTAGCAGGATATAAGGGATGCAAAGTGCCCGCCAGAAATGACGCAAGTCAACTTTTGTATAGTCTGCATGAGGCTATCAAAGCTTTTTGTTATTCTCTCAGCCTCCTCCCAGTTCCTCTTGACCCCGGTTCAAACTGGAGTTGGGTCAGACCTAAGTCTATAAACATGCCAATCCTTGTGCATCTACTCCCTTACAGCTTAGTGCTCAGTATTAAGGGATAGGTCGTTCTGGTCGATCCGTTGTCAATATGTACTGTAAATGACTTGGCCGCAATGTCTGGTGCCTTCAGTAAGTTGTTACAGTGAGGTAGGAGTATAAGAGCATCCGTTCTGCTACAAGAAGACGCAGCCGCATAATATTACCTAAATTAAAGTTGAAAGAGATGCTCACACCATGAATAAGCAATTCTACCCCGCAACACACCGACCAGCACGTTTACCTTCTCGAATAATTGCACTTGTTTACGTGTTAGATTTATTTTTATGATTCATATACACGTTAAATATCGGGATTCAAACGCAGCTTTGGCTCAGTCGGTTAGCGCGCTAGCGCAGCGTAATGACCCAGGAGCCTCTCACCAATGCGGTCGCTGTAAGTTCAAGTCCAGCTCATGCTGACTTCCTCTCCGGCCGTATGTGGGAAGGTCTTTCAGCATCCTGCGGATGGTCGTGGTTTTCCCTGGTTTCTTCCAAGCATAATGCTGGCCGCCGTCGTATAAGTGAAATATTCTTGAGTACGGCGTAAAACACCAATCAAAAAAAAAAAAAATATATCAAACGCAGCTTTGGAATATCTAGGTCAACTGCTTAGCTTGACGTTGATGGGTCTAAACCCTATGATCTCCGCTAAGTGGAGAGAACGGCAGCATGTAATGTGTCGTTTTTCCTCACCTTTTCTCCATTTGTTTAGGTAGAATATACTTTAACACCTTCGTCTTGGTGCTTGTTGTGTACCTGGTCAAACCCCTCGAATGCTTAACATTCTCGGGATTGACTCACTACGAAACAAGGTTCAGCAGTATCGTGCTACTCAACCAAGGCAGCTACTGCGGTTTTAAGCGCTTAAACAATTTTCTCAGCTATTCTTGTTCCTGTCCCTGTATTCCGATATGAATGAATGAAAGAATGGATGATTAAGGCTTGACGGCACTTCCGCAATATTGCGGCCATATCATACGATTTTCGGTATGAAGCTCGACTGCCTTTAACGTCTACTGTTCTGAGTATTATATTTCCCTTCCATGTGTAAATAATTTATTCTCCCGTATGTGTATAATCATTCGACTTGACAAACTTCGTGTTTTTAAGTAAACTGTATTTAACCTGTTATTTCGGGACCATTTGTTATTCTATTATTAGCTGAAAGACAACCTTCTCCTATTCAGTGAGGCCATGTGGTTAAGGACCTGACTGCTTATTCGTCAACCCAAGGAGGGTTTGCCGCGCACCTGGTGAAAGGCAGTGTTTTCCGCTTAGTTATGTCCTGTTTCACCCCATCCGTAAAACCTGACCCTACATGAGAAAGGCTATGGTGTAAAAGGCAAATAAAAAAATAAACAAATTATTAGAGAGCGACTCCAGCGTCTAGCGTGTCAAGTGTATATCTTAAAAGCATGGGTTAGATCAAGAGGACCGAGTCTATACTGTAAAAAAATTTCCGATGTATTACGACCGCTGTTGACCCAAACAACGCTGTACTTTCAAACGCTCATGACGTCATTCCAGCATAACCGCCTAAGTCAAAGTCAGGTCCCTCTTGCACGAAGCTCTCTTAAATTAAGACTACCATGGCGACGTACTGCCAATAGCACTGGTTGCCATGGTAGTTACGTGCTCTTAACGTTAAGAGGGCTTCGTGCAAATGGGCCCATATCTGCTTTATTCATCTTATCAGGAATATTATCACATGAGGAAAATTTCACGGAAAGAAAAGAGGATTTTTGCTTTCGCGGACTCTTCACTTATAGATGATAAGTAGTGTAATTCATCGAAAAATTTTCTTAATCCTTGTTTTAGCCCTGTCCCATTGGGTATAACTCATTCAACTGTACCCTAGTTTCTCCGGTTTTTCTCTTCATCCGTCTGCTACCCGTTTAGCAATGAATTAGATTCGAATGACTAGCAAGATGCAAGAGGCAAGATTTCTTGTTATTAGTCAAAAAACCTCCAAAAATATCGCTGTAACTGGCGTCTACGAGCGCTCACTGGCCAATCCACCAGAACGTCACGCCTGCAGCAGCTTATCGGCCCATGGCACATGACCTGGTATGCTGGGGACTAAATCAGGAGCTGGCAATGGAGGGTGTATTTTCTCCAGGGTATCTTCAAAAACAATAGGCCACGAGTTCCAATCTAGCTCCTGCTTGTTATTCATCCGTGGCTTTCAACTAGGAGGTTCCTTAATTCCCTATAGGTTACACCATGACCTGTTCGATTGTACTAAAACTGACCCCTTCTAATAACGAAAATATTTTTCATCATGGTGTTAAATTTAAAAAAAAGAAATTGATAAATTAATCAAAGTATCCAACATCTCTTGCCAGAGGAATCGTTGTCTCTGACATATGACAATTTGGTTACGTATTTCAGATCACCTCTACAATAAATAACTTTGGTAGCGGACGGGATTATTCGTTTTCACATTTTTGTCTGTCAAGGCCAGATGTTGCATTCAATATAAACGTCTTCGTGGTGACCTGTTCATTTTACCAGTAAAAGGCACATATGAAATGCCCACGTCAGAAAATATAAAAACTCAAACAGCAATGGTACATGATTGTTTGAGATGTGTGTTCCATTGGCCAAATTCTCTCACGCATACATCACCCGGATAAGATGGATTTATCACAGACTGTAGGAAATATCATAGTTTTGTCGCAATGCCCTCATCATCGCCAATAACTGGCTTTATATGTCGCTTTGCTGAGTAACAGTTTCAATCTAATTTTAACTAATGCTGGATTATCGAGGTTAAGAGAACCAATCCAGTAAATGCATAGACTTTTAATCTTTGTGTTTTAGCAGTGTCACTATATATATATGTAGTCGAGAGATGAGCAGTTTGATATCTCTGACTTTAACATAGTCTGTCTTTCATCAACCTGTCAACCGTCTGTCCGCCCGTTCAACATTGAACCGCTTGTAGGTCCTACAAAACCTGTCACCCTTTACTTGACGTGAACGGTAGCTATGTAAATCCACCTTAATCTGTAGTCCTTACGAGGTCGTAAGATATGCCTTGTGAAAGAAACAGGAAACACGACGTCGCGTCACTCGTATTTTGCACTAATACACTGCTAGAAGGCAAAACAGGGTCCGCGTGACGGCAACAGAAATATCTCCACTCTCGGGCTACAGAAATTAGACGCGCCTGATTAGCTAAAATTGATAACATGGGGGCGCTTTCGATTTTATCAATGTGTGCCATTTTGCTTACTTTAAAGTGCGATATCTCTGTTATTCACTATTACAAATATCAAAAGGATACTGTTTAAACTTTATGTGTGATCCTTTGCTGATGTATATATCTCTATAAACCTGGTTTAATGTTTCTATTAAAGAGAACAAAACAATTGTTCAACTGCGGCTTTAAAACAGGACTTTTCCCAGTCAACCATCGAATGGCGGTGGTTTTTCATAGGGCTTTGCTCCATTTCCTTCTCATATAAATGAAACGTAGACAGCCGAAATAGTTTTCATAACGTTGTGATAAATCCCATTCGATTCAATTTAGTCTCAATCAAATAAATGGACTCGTCAAAATACAGCAATAACAATAACTGCTGTAATTTTCATAGCATCAATAATTTCAGGATCTTCCTTGGATAGTCATAAACTTTATGCCAGTATATATGTGCTCAGAAGTCATCCTACTCCATATAGTTTTTTTTTGTTCTTTATGAACTTGTCTACATTTCGTAGCCAGACTGTCCTAATGAACGCTAGAGAAAGTTAGGCTCTTTACAAATGCCCGGCTCTATAAAAAAAGGAATTGTAACTAATGATGGTGATTAAAAAGATTAAAGAAATACAGCAGATTTAGTCTACAGCGTTATCAGGTTTATGCCTACCAATCCATAAATCTATATATTATCTGATTTAGACATTCTGTTTGCATGATGACTCATCAAGTGTTCCTGTCTATGACAGCTGTAGGAAATTTTCAGAAAGAAAACTTCAAGATTTTAGTTAATTTTTATAAAAATTTTCAGGGAATTTCCTGAAAAACTTTAACGTTACATCAGAAGCAATGTGAATATAACAGCTGTTGTAAGCATGACATATGTAAGGGTATCAAAATCAGAGAGTAAATAGGATAGGAATCAGCTGGTTTGTTCAACTCTCCTATGAGCAATTGGCTTTACACAAGATCAAACAAAAAACACGAGGACGCTTGAATAAGTTCAATTCACCAGCAATGTCTAATAAATTGCTATTAATATCACTGCATTTTGTTCATTCTAAAAACCTAATTCTGCTTAAGTCACTGTGCTAAGGGGCATGTAAAGGCTTTTCACGCACTGAACCCGGACGTCTTGCAACACACACTGTGAACGAAAATTTCTGCAAGGTTGTATGTTAGTCTGCGTAAAGACAATAGTACCCCTTAGTGCAGTGTAACGTTACGCTAGACGTTTCAAACGTGTGTACACCAACTGCTGAGCAAAATTGTTTAATTTTATTCATTGCCCTAAACATGGCAAAATGTTACACTGAGATTTCTTGTTTTTGTTATCATTACTTGGTTGCACATTTTTCCCTTCATATCAAAGCAATACTTGCAATGGAGGTGACAACAAGAAACCAGACTAAAATCTTCCAGATAACTCCGCTGTTAAATCCCCTTGATTTATGCGTAACCCTGGCTTGCAAGATCTAATTTGAGGAGACTGGGTGGAGAATAATCGTCTGCCTAAAAGCAGAACAGTGGCGTCTGTACTGCGTCTGTCACATATTTGGAAATGGATAAGCCAGCCTTGCTTTGTTCGACTGCTGAGAATGCCCTGCGCAGAGGTAAGTGTCTGTCTAGTGGAATAAGTCACTCTCCGTATAAAAGGGCTCGAAGCGTAAGGAGTTGGTTGACCCCTCTAAGTTCGTGTTGTTAGCCTGCTGTTAAGCCGAGAATAAGCCACGTGTGTGCCATAACACAATTTTTCTGAAACCTCATCAACCCCCACCTTCTCCATATCCTATCCATTTCAGAATATTTTTCCTTCAAACAAAACTCGCGGATAATTGTATAGGTCAGACTAATACATTTCAAGACCTTTAAGGTTTTGGCATATACTTCCCTGAACTCACTAAGTTTTGAAGGCCTGGTCTCGGAGGAATAAGTGGTATTTTAGGAAAAGAACCTGTTGTTATAGATTCAAAAATGTCCCAGTAACAAATATATATGTACGTTATACTAGTATGAACGGCAGATCTTTACTCTCATTTCATGTTGTCATATTTGGACTGACCTCGTCTGCATCGAGCCAAACGTTTATTTTGATCATTATCTTCGAATAAACAAACAATCTTTACATGATTTGCTTTATTAATTGATTGCTTGATTGTGTGCTTAATTACTTACTTGCTTGCTTGCTTGCTTGCTTGCTTGCTTGATTGATTGATTGATTGATCAATCGATCGATCGATCGATTGATTGATTGATTGATTGATTGATTGATTGATTGATTGATTGATTGATTGATTGATTGATTGATTGACGACCTCAAAGAGGACGGACAGACTGGCGGATTGATTTATGGATTGATTACCGCCGTATTCAAACCTTTTTCACTTTAATATACGATGGGGGTCGGTTTTGTGGGTGGAGGAAATTGCAGTGCTCATGGTAAACCGCAGGCCATGCTTCAGTGAAACAGGGTAACAGGGAAATACAATTACTGTGGATATCAAGCTCAAAACCATCATCATATTAGGAAATGAGCCTTTGTTTATATCTGCTACCTTTTTAGTTACAGTTTCAGTATGGTCAATCACTATCTCAAAAGGCTACGGAAACTGACTTTTATTGCTTTTTTTGGCACAAACAGTCCCTCAGCTATAGAAAATAATTTGTCAAGAACTTTGAAGCTCTTTTTGCTTTTGCCGCATATCACAAATATGTTTGATTTCTTTCACTACTGATTGTTCAATTGTGGTACTGCAACGCCTTACATATATACAAACAACGAAGACTGGGCAATATGATACTCAGTTTCTGGTCTAAATGTAATTATATCAGTATCAGCATGCTTTTTGTATGAATAATATCGTATTGTGACAAAAACAAAATAATTTTGTTACGTACAAGTTGAAAAAAAGGTTTCTTGGAAAATGAGGTCAATAGTTGCACTTCTGTTTCCGGCAGCAAATAAGAAACGTGCAACCTCGGTTAACTAGTGCCTTAAGTGATATTCCTGTATGATGTGTTATCACGTTTTCCTCAAGCAATGGGAACAGGAAAATTTTGGCAGATCGGTTGCAAAAAGTTCACAAAAAAGTGATAGATGGTAGGAACAGAGGCACTGCGAGGGTTTTCGTGCTAATTTTCCTGCTGCGGGCGAGCTTTTTACAAGGATTTGTTTTTGTATTACCGGTACACAATAGAGGCTAATGGCGTTGTCATTTGGGAAAAACTGGAATTACGTTGAGTTGGTGCAAACGTTTATTTATTCTAAATGCCGTCAACATCAGCTGATCGGTTGGCCGATTGATTGATTGGTGTTTAACGCCGCACTCTTTGCACTTATATAATGGTATATAAACCACAGCTCTTCGCTAGGTGTCGAATCTCGTGACTCAAAGCCCCAACCGAAGTAACGAAATTGCTGGACTCGAAAATAGGACCTCATTGGCCAGGCTCTGATAGTCTCTGCTAGCCTGCCCTTTAGCCATATATCAAGACAAATATGCTTGGTGAAAATATAGTTGAAATATCGTTGATAAAGCACACGTGAGGGACCTCTTTGGTGTTCAGGTGGTTTGAGCGTACTCCTAAAAGACGGGAGATCCGGGATCAAATCATGTTTGGGTCATACACCATTAGAAGAATGTGTTTCTGCGACCAAGATATCTTTTGTCGACAGGTATGTGACGAAAGAAATAACCCTCGGAAAAAACTCAGAGTGTACATGTATATGATAAGCGACCAGAATCATCAGGATAAAGAATACTTACTCTAAGGAATAAAAAAAAAGGTCAGCGGAGAAAATATTTGGTTAAGCCCCCAGAACTTCTGGTCGTTGATTATGGTCAACTCGTAGATATTTAGTGTTTTGCATACCAGTGTGTCTAAATTTTGGTTCATTTTCTGAGTACATCAAAGACGGAGTATATCAAAGACTTTTGAAATGGTACTTGTTGCTGCCTAGCTTGTGGCTCAGAACTGATAGGTTAGAGCAAGAAAACAGGACTGGTTGGCCCGGTGTCAGTATAATGTGACTGGGTGGGATGTCATGTTTGGTGTCTTCGGCATGATACTCCAACAGCGGCAGTACTTTCGTCGGTATGAACTCTCCCTGCCACAAGAAGACACCTTATTGTAACACCGATGTATCTCGTTGCATATACTTTTGAACCAGTTCCAACATTTTTTAAAGCAGATCACAAGTGGTTGACAAGTGATATCGATATATAACATTTAGAGGTGTTGTTCTCATTTGCCAGACCTTTACATACCAATATATAACATTTTGAGGTGTTATTCTCATTTGTCAGACCTTTATGCAGCTTTTTGCACCAGCAATCGCAATATACTGTGAATCACTCAACTAATTAATTGATTAGTTATAAAAACGATGAAAAAAGCACTGAACAGTGACTTGGCCTGTGCAATGATCATTATACACATATCAAGCTGATTAATCTGCCAAAGTCACTTGTAGAATAATGTCCATCAATTATTTAACTGCTGCATCACTGCTAAATTTGTCACCATTCACACGTATAGCTTGTTTTGAAGGATACTGCCGACATAAAGTTATCGTATGCATTTGTGGACTTACAGGCACAGACCTGTAAGTCATTTCATGGAAATGAATATGATTTCAGGCCCCTCGAATGTTCCATATTAGTGAGACGTATCGTTTTGCGTTACGATGAATGCTATTCATATATGACATTTTCACCAAATGTGGTTATGTTACTGATTGAAAAGGATAGAAGTACATGGAGTGTAAGCGTGAATTTCGTCGCTGGCAAAACCTTTTAAGAAATGGTTTTGCCACTAGTCAGGAAAATTGGGTCAGCTGCTGTCAAATCTCGTTATAGATCTTAATACAAGCAGGCTATTTTCATCTGATAAACTGGGTATTGACCTTGCACAGCTTTCACTGCGAAGTTCGTACCAACCGAGATCAACAACATCTAGTCGAGTATCAATTATCCCGGAACTGGTTTATTTTAAAAAGCACATATGAATCAATGCATGGTTTGCTACATTTTCCTGGCTTTGTCTCCGCTGATCATACATGGTATTTCCCTCTTGCAAGAGCTTTTACAATTGCCAATGGATAGTCCTACATCCGGGGCACCGTTTACTGTCTATATTGGCTGCCGTTTATTCTTGACATGCACCTGTGTGTTTGTTTAGCAACACGTCGTCATGATCACCAAGCAGCGATAGACTTCAATATATAAAACAAAATTTGCTTCCAACTTTAAATGTAGCTTCGTGATCCTGTGGAAGGTATTGCATATTACATGTGAACGCTTTGCACTATATATGTCAACCTATGAATTTAATTACAAAATGCAAAAAGTAGGCCCTTTCCCAGTCACAATATCTGAAATCTCGTGTCCAGTACCACCTACACCTGTCGGCCTTATAAGTATGTATCTTATAATTGCGTGACAGTTTTACACAACACGGACCACGAATAACTGGACAAAATGCGAATCAGCTGTCATTACACATGTATTTGATTCTTATCATGGAACCTGATTGGAAATTGATTGACTTAGTCATTAAAGAACAATTGAAACCTAGTGCTACCTGTGTTATTACACGTGGTTATACATTCGCGTAACACATATATAACCTACAAATATGTGTACTGGCTTTCAGAATATATTGTATACTAACATTTCTTATACTAACAGGCATTCGGAATCTCGGTGCGTGGAAGTCGTTATAAGTTGTAAAATGGATACTGGAGAATGTACATATCTGACCCGAACATTTAGTCCTGTTAAGCGGTTTCATTTACAGCAAATCTCCCCAAGCCCTCCTTCACCGCGACCACTTCGATGACATTTCTGTCTTTAAGTAAAGCTTTATCAACTTATTCATTTGATGCAGACACGTTCACTTAACATCACTTTCTCACGCTATCTACAGCGCTCTGCTGACAAAATAAACTTCCCGTGCGATAAGACCGGCATTTTGGTAGATACTCTTGCCGTCTGTTTTGGCCTGGAAGTTTACATCCCTTATAATTTTACAAATAGTGGGCACAATAGCTTTATTATTATTGGGTAATAACTTACCAGTTTACAAAAATATTTTCTTTTCGCATAACATTGTCCTTATTTCTTAATCTTGTTGATGTGCCCTAACCTCGTCGCATTACTATGATATTGTCTATGATACAGATCCAGTTCATACCAGCTTTAGTCGCAAGTACATGCAGAGGTGACTTCAGTAAAATTGGGATATCTTGTATTTACATAAAGTGTAGCACTCCAAAAAAGTCTGTTAATTTTAACAGAAAGTCTGCTGTCTGAGTGATGCTGTTATTGTGATATAATGCTATGTTATATTCAGCGTAATTCCCTATTTGTCTAATAGACTCCTCATGTTGAATTAACATAATATTTGGAACTGTATTGAACAGAGTAATCTGCTTTAATAACTAAATACATTCTAGCATCACTCAGACAACAGGCTTTCTGTTAAATTTAACAGACTATTTTTTAGAGATTATTGCAGAGTTAAACATTTGTATCTTCACATAGTGCTTGAACCGTGTGTATAATATATTCGTGTCAAAGATGAGTGCGGTTGTTTACTGTTCATTTCAGTATCAGCAATAGGAATTTGTAGTAAAACTGGCTATGAAGTATTCATGTGTTTACAAGAAAACAATGGTCAGTCCGGTCTGGACAAGAGCTACTACTGCGATAAATCAATAGCACACCCGCTGCTTGAACCTAAATGCGCTTTCCCTACATGGCTTAACATTCTGGAATGAGACCAATGAGATGCCGGATTTGAATTCATCACTCATTGTTAAAGGCTCAGCTGTGTTCAGAAGAGATGAGATGGGCTGTTCCCTGTCAAGGACACTTAACCCATAAACTTCACTGCCTGATACATGCCTCCCTCCTTTACAATAATCGCCAGCCTCATCTTCACACTGCCGCGTCTGAGCCCTTTGTTAAGCCTAAAAAACTGAATGCTAAGTCATTGAAACGGAACTCGGTAGTATACACACACACACACACACACACACACACACCCACATCAAGATTGGGTCAGACTAGACATTTCAGTAGCATTTTGGGTCTGTTGGGTATCCATCTGTTTAGTTAAGGACGTTTGAATTATACCAGCGTCGTCTGTTTCACGGATGGAATGAACCTAAGTTCTGGAAGTTAACAACCGGCCTTTGTGAATACGAAACATACGAACTTTCTCTCGTATAACTCACAAATACTCACCAGCAGAGCAAGATTAATGGGTACTCCAACGAAACTGGTTTGCGGTACCACTGTTTTGACCTGAACTATTAAGTACTTAATTATACAGTATTTACCAAATTTATCATCCACTGTTTATCTAGACAAACTTAGGACTTAGTCGCACTTAATAATTTGTTGTGTGCTTACATACAGTACCCGAAGACAGCAAATGTGGTAATTCATTGCATTCCAAGATTTGAAGGATATTTACCAAGATTAATTGAGAGAAATGATCCAATCAAGTAGCTTATTAACCACTGAACACTTACTGGACACTGACGTAGGGGGACCAAAGCTGTGACCCCTAATTACCATTAAACATTTGTTGAAAATTGGCTCTTACCTAAAGTTATTAGATCTAATTACCATTAAGCCTTTTCTGGGCGCTACCAATGGCGAACCCAAGTTATGACACTTAGTTACCATTAAACCTTTTCTGGGCACTAACAGTACATAGAGAAGCCCAAGTTGTGAGACCCAATTACCATTAAACCTTTTCTAGGCACTAACAGTACATAGGGAACCTCAAGTTATTAGATCTAATTACCATTAAACCTTTTCCGGGCACTAACAGTACACAGAGGAACCCAAGTTAAGAGACCCAATTACCATTAAGCCTTTTCTGGGCGCTAACATTACATAGAGGAACTCGGGCTATGAAACCGAATTAACACTAAGTCTTTTCCGGGCACTAACAGTACATAGAAGAACCCAAGTTATGATACATATTTACCATTAAGCCTTTTCCGGGCACTAGCAGTACATAGAGGAATCCAGGCTATGGAAGCTAATTAATACTAAGCCTTTTCTAGGCACTAACAGTACATAGAGGAACTCAAGTTACGAGACCTAATTACCACTAAACATTTAGTAAACTCTTACAATACCTAGAAGAACCGAAAAGAGGAGAATCATTTTCCTTTTAGCATTTTTTTCTCTGCGAGTCTACAAAAACGTGATATATATATTTGCTTTAAAATCTGAAAATAAATCTTGTTATGCTAAGTTGTAAAACCAAGCCATGTAGTGCAGTACGAGGCACGCAGCTTATTCTACGGAGATGTAAAACCACGAATCATCCTTCAGTAGAATCAGGTAGTTTATTCTGATGAGGTTGTACAACCCTGTCGAGCCGTTCAGTATAAAGATCGCAAATGATTGTACACAAAAGCAAGATTATTTGTATATATTCATTTCTTTTCTACAGCAGTTTATGTTTTAATAATATATCTATATCTATATATATATATATTATATATATATATATATATATATATATATATATATATATATAATATATATATATATATATATATATATTATGTATAGATATATAACCTCATCAAATTAATATATATATAATTTTGTTCAAAGTCAGTTATAATTCATTGGTAGCTGTTTATCTTATAAGCACACACGGTAACCGGTATATTCCAGTGAGCCGCGGTGTTTCGTGATGTCAACATCTTTGTTGTACCAATGAACTGCAGATACATTAAAAAAACAATTATACACATTGACCCTAGCCTACTAAAATGCAATGCCATATTGTATAAATCTGAAACTACTGGCATCCGATCACGGTTTGATGAAGTTTTGAAGGACAGTGCATTTCATTCATCTTTTATTACGATAAATCAGAGCGGTAACCGCGCAGGTATTGGCGAAGTTAATAAAGTCATACTTAAATGTCAGACGCTGTCAGCGTAAAAATATTCTACAAGATAAGTGATTTATGGGAAACCGGTATAAAATAAACTTGGCCATGCTCTATAAGGATGTGCCAGACAGTCAATTTTCCCGCGGCATGGGTTTAAATGAACAAAATATTCGAGAACATTTTTTTTGTAAATGGGTATTCATACAATGTTATTCCGTAACCTGGGCTCAAGGAAGCGCAAGCATTCTGTTCGTGAAGGAGATGAGGCGATAAGGCGAGCATTTTCCAATATAGCCGATGAGTCAAATCGCCTTAATGATAATGTTTGCCAATGTTTACTCTATTTTTAAATAGTCTTAAATATGTGTTTGTAATGAACTGTGAACTTTGGAACCGTTTCACATGATATGGCCATTTGGAAATGCCCAAATGTTCAAATCAGTTTTATGCAGTTTGGGACCCATCCAAGCAATGAACGAAGTTGTACACCACAACATAATTATCATAGGACTTGTATATTAACACTCCTAACCTTTGTGCCAAACATGTTTTAGGAGTACGACTTCCTCCATGGTTAACACAATAATGGCTTTTGGATTTGGAACGTCTCTGTTTTGCCTTACTCTCTCTTTTTATTTGTCGAATGAGATCCACAGATGCTAGTGAGTGATAACTTGTGATGGTCTAGGTCTGCCAGCACCCTACGGATGATCGTGGTTTTCCCCGGTTTCTTCCAAACATAATCCTGGCCGCCGTCGTATAAGTGAAATAATCTCGAGTACGTCGTAAAACACCAGTTAAATAAATAAAGAGTAATTTGATTCCTGTTGTTAACTCAAATAAGTGACTAATTTATGCGTATAACTAACAATAAAAAGTAATCAAACTAATGGTCATTCTGTCGGTCAGTTGGTTGATGGCTAAGTCAAACACTCATTATTCTATATTTTAATATAAAACTCAGCCTTAAGAAACCCTAATCTTGTCAGCAGGAGTTGATCAACCGGTGTGTTGATTGAGGCTGTGAGTGTCGGAAATCAATGCCTCTGGCTCTGTCAATATCTCGCTTGTAAATTGTCCTACCTATTGGGAATCATAACTTGGTTTCCATCATTTCAAATTTGAGAAGTTTAACAGATTCAAATATACAGTTCATCGATTTACTAATTAAAATACACGACATTGTTGGTGCTTTGGCTCATCAAGGTAAAGGTAAGGTACGCTAAAGATTTACAGTCTTTTTCAGGCTGGTTGACTGTGCTGTGGGCAATGCTCTATATTCGGCCTGATAACAGTAATATGGGCCCTCGTGTGCGTGTCATTTATCCACATCAGTCCCGAGGCTGTCCGGAAGGAGGAACACAAATTGTCCAAGAGCAAGACGGTGCATTAATGTACAGTGGCACATATGCTTGTCACAGTTTATGCAGCGGGATACAACATAAATATAAACATGCATGAATATTACCATAGTCATCTTAATGTCAAACAAATACCTTTTTAAGATATACTCTAAACTATACATTAATAACAAAAAAAACGTAAATTTCAATTGGACTGGAGAAGATCATCGTCAACCCAAGGCCCCGTGGCAGTTTTGAGCTGAACCTTATAGTCTCTTCGAAGTGTCAGAAAGACAAGCATTTGGTAGGCCTAAGGCGTTATGTTTTTACACGAGCAGAAGCTTGGAATATCGAAGGGCTCAAATAACATGGGGAGGATGGAAGTATCGGTTGGCAGGGGATCTTTCCAGACTAACAAGTAGATGATTCGTGTTTCCGGCACACACACCCCACTGCAGCTCTGCTCCGCCACGGGTCTGCAGCAGGAAAGAAGACATTGGTAATACCACTGACAAGTTTTCAAATTAACAGCTCTGTTGCCTCTCCTGTACAATATATAACACGGTGAGAGGTGAAGAGATATTTGTTTAGTTTCAGAAATAAATCAAATCAAAATATGGAAGACTCGTTTTATAATTTGTACTGAAGTTAAAACATTCCATCATTCACAACAGCCAGATTCATCTATATCGAAGTCATATCGAGGACATTCTAAGTCATATCTAAGTCATAACTAAAGCATTCCAGCTTCACAATTTCAAGAATCATTTCTAACCAGACTAATAAATCGCTCGCCATGCAAAGAAAAATATCTATAAAACAACGCTGATTGCATCTAAAAATTGTCAGTGATTTGAGGAAGAACTACATTCCGAGTAACAAAACAGATTTCTAAGTCCATGCGCAGAAATACAAGCAGGTCAAATGTAAATAGAAGACACGTATCTCTTTTGTACTTGCGTTTGAGCAAATATGTTTATATTATTACATTCTTAGTTTTTTTTTGGCTTTGCAAGTAAAAATAACATTACGTCTTCCCTCCCCCCCAACGAGCTCCACATTATCCATAAATATAGTCTTGGGAGTTTTCAGTTGCTTTCAGCTCATTTCAAACTTTGTTTTGGCTTTGCTAGATTAGGTTTAAAGCGAGTTTCGGTAATACACTGTTGTCCCTGGATGCGCATGTAAATACTGTTAATGTTTATTTCAAGGCAAAGAAAAACACTGCAATGAAGTATATATCAGATGTAAGGTCATTAAAACACTGTCCACATAAATATATGTAGTTCGATTTTACAATTTTTTGAGAATTTTCCCAGTAAGATGCCATCAGTGGTCTATTGGGACACAGAGGTTATTAGTGACGTCACATCCATATCTTTTGTTTGAAATCGCTCGCTTCAAGGTCTGTATAATCACTTTGAATAATGAAATAGTGGGACATGTGTGTTAAGTGTGAAAAATCCAGTATGACGTCTATATCTGATCTGGTCTCTACGTGGTCAGAAAACGGCCATCGTAGATTCCAAAGATGCGAATACTGCATGTAAATGTTTTCTTTCCCTTTTTTGATAGGTAACTATCAAACCTACTGAACTACATCCGAAGGGCAAGGGATTTATCAGTTAGAGTGAGTACAACGATTTTAATTATAAACTACACGAACATTATAAAATAGCCATAGTCTTCTGCAGATTGAAGTGTTAGACATCAAACAGTGTATTTCAGTTAGCATTTGTAATATTTATTTATTTATTTATTTGATTGGTGTTTAACGCCGTACTCAAGAATATTTCACTTATACGACGGCGGCCAGCATTATGGTGGGTGGAAACCGGGCACAGCCCGGGGGGAACCCACGACCACCCGCAGGTTGCTGACAGACCTTCCCACTTACGGCCGGAGAGGAAGGCAGCATGAGCTGGACTTGAACTCACAGCGACCGCATTGGTGCATTTGTGATAAAATATTGTTATATTGCTGTATAGCTCAGGAAAAGTATTACACACAGACCTTTGTAAATTAAGTGTTGAAAGAGACAGGTTTTAAATAAACTAAGATAAATTAGATTTAAGATAAACTTCTGTCACACTTACACACAGTATCCCTTGTTAATATACTGGTAAATTCCTTCGGTCTCAAAATGGACGATGTCTCTTAACTGTAGAAAAGAGTTCAGCATTTGCGAAGGCGCCGCTTCCAATGTACTCAAGCTAGAATATGAATGAATGAATGAATGATTAGGGTGTCATGTCAAATTGGCAGCAAGAACATGTTATAACAAGGAACCATTTTGTGACTTAAGTCAAAATTTAAACAAAAATACGATCTTAAAGCTTATTTTGGGGGTTTTAGGAATTAAAATGTTGTCCCCTTAATCAATGTTATCTGAATATGTCCAAAAGTCAAGTTCCAGTACCAAAAACTAAGCATCGTAGAGAGTGGTTAAAATTTTGAACTTAAGAACTTTTTGGGAATAGGTCCCTTTTATGCCATGTGTTGAACCATTTAATATAAGAATCATAACATTCAAGGAACGTAAAAGGACACAGAATGCTTTAGAATCAGCTCAGAAGAGCAAAAAACATTTAAAATTCGATGAGCACGTTAAAATATAGTTTGCATACAATATCCTAATATAGTTTAAATATATTTGAAATATTTGACCAGAGCATTGCTAGCTACGCTGTCAAATAATTAGAATGTATAGTAAACTGTGACCTTAGCAGAGCATCGACAAAGTCAACTCATCAACCAAGACATGTTTTATGCCATATGGAGCGCCATACGCTACACTCAGGGGGAAGGCATGCCCTCACCAAGCAAAAACTTATGTCATAGACGAAAAGGGCTAATTGTTTTGAACGGGCCTACAAGTGACAGTTCTTGGCTAGCCACATTTGCGCCAAACTCCCCCAAAACTCCCCAAACTGTAAACAAGCTTCTCCTAACCCATGAATACACAGACATCTAACATGGAAAATACATTTCCTTATAACAAGTAAGCTCGATGTTAAGACTGACAGAAATGAGATAGAAAAAACAGCCTTCCTGATTTATTTTCGAAACAAATGAAAGATGTTCAAGCCGCAATGGAAACATTTCAATAAAAATTAATTACTCTCGCCTCTGAAAGATATCTACGCCATAATTTTCCTGACCACAGTTCTTCGTCTACTCTACTCTCTCAATAAAGAAACACGAAGGTTGCGCACGTTGGTCACCAGATGATAAGATGTAGGTCCAAATGTGGCCAGATGGCATCCCTGAACGAACATTTGTTCATTATTTTATTATTACTGAAATTCTGGCTGTGTCATTCTCAAACTAACCCCAAAAATCGAGGTCTATTATACATGTATTAATTATCCTAATTTGAACTAAAGTATTGAAGAACTTAACTCGTGAGTGCATGAGTGCTTGGGGTTTAACGTCGTACGACGACAATTTTTCTGTCATATGACGACGAAGGAATCCTTAGGGTGTGTATGTGATGTGCCTCCTTGTTGCAAGACGGATTTCCACCGCTCTTTTATCTAGTGCTGCTTCACTAAGACGAATTACCGAAGGCAAGTAAGCCGCCCCCACACTGATACGGGTTAACCAGTTGTTGCACTATCCCCTTCAAGTTACAACTTCCTCTTTAGGTGTGACGCGACCCAGCATTGATCCAGGATTTACCACTCATACTATCTGGGCCGGTGAACTTACCTCGTTTGTTTCACTTCAGCCTGCTGGGGTTAAGTTATAAGTCGAATCCAAATACATACAGATTAATTATTGGATTATCCCTTGTTTTTTTTGTTGTTGTTTTTTTTTTTTTTTTGTCTTTGTTTTCTTATTAAAAATGATATCATTCAGTATATTTGCCGTTACCTAGGACAGCAGATATTTCCGTCGTGATCCTGATCTGTTGACCTCCCAACCCGATTTTTCGGTCCCCCTTTTGCTTTTTGGCGGGAATTTTCCAGTTCGTTGGCTGCCTGCTGCGTGTAAAACATTCCTCCGTATAGCGTGAGGATCATCTGCTTTGTCTCCTCGTCCACCTTCACCCTGCGGCTTTTCTTCACACCTCTTCCAGCGGATGGGCTTTGACATTCACTAACCTGTAGCTTTAGCGCTTTTTCCGATTTCCTGACTTGACATGTCTCTGTCTTCAGTCCAGTAACGGTGGACTCTATCAGACGATTCTTAACCAGCTCCTTCGATTCAATGGACGCGGGAATATCTGTTGTCATTCGTCTTTCTAGTCCTTGAGTTTTTCCTTGAGCACAACCGTAAAGCAGAATCAAGCAGATTTCAACGCTGATGAGAATTGAAAAATTCATCTACAAATATAAAATTTCACTGCCACCTAAGTAACGCATTCATATATCATCAAACTTTGAGTCTGTATCAGGCTATATGCAACTATTTACTACAAAAAGCTATTTTAAAATGCGAGAAAACTGTGACTGTGTACAAGACCATAACTGACATCAAAAATCAACGCTACTTGCAAGAGATTTTTATGCCAAAACTTAATCAACATTAATGTAATGAGGACATTTAAGACAATTTTCATACGCACAGTCTCTCTGTACGAGGTATGACGGAAACCCTTGCAGTACCATGCGCTACCGTCATGTACCGCCTAGCACCACAGAGTGCTCTATACAACAGCGTAAGCACCATATTGCATAACCTAGTACCAATTTTTCCTTATTAAATTCTTCAAGTACTGCATAAACTCGTTGAATAAACCTCTTTACTATTTGAACAATATACACTTTAGTCACATCTCTCTATACGTTTGGACTCTGTACATGTAGAAAGTGATATCTATGTCCACATTTGGTAAAAACCTCTTTCGATCTTCACGCTCATGTACAAAGCCATAACTGTACAGGACCATAGCTGTACAAGACAATAACTGCACAAGACCATAACTGTACAAGGTCACAGCTGTACAAGGCCATAACTGTACAAGACAATAACTGTACAAGACCATAACTATACAAGGTAACAGCTGTACAAGACCATATCGGTACAAGACCATAACTGTACAAGGTCACAACTGTACAAGGCCATAAGTGTAAAAGGCCATAACTGTACAAGGTTACAACTGTACAAGGTCACAACTGTACAAGGCCATAAGTGTAAAAGGCCATAACTGTACAAGGTCATAACTGTACAGGACCATTACTGTACAAGATCATAACTGTACAAGCTCACAGCTGTACAAGACCATAACTGTACAA
This sequence comes from Liolophura sinensis, assembly GCF_032854445.1. Taxonomy (NCBI): domain Eukaryota; kingdom Metazoa; phylum Mollusca; class Polyplacophora; order Chitonida; family Chitonidae; genus Liolophura; species Liolophura sinensis. The sequence goes on from NC_088300.1 coordinate 23,707,640, forward strand.
GACCATAACTGTACAAGACCATAACTGTACAAGGTTACAACTGTACAAGACTATAACTGTAAAGACCATAACTGTACAAGACCATAACTGTACAAGGCCATAACTCTACAAGACCATAACTGTACAAGACCATAACTGTACAAGGTCATAACTGTACAAGACCATAACTGTACAAGGCCATAACTGTACAAGACCATAACTGTACAAGGCCATAACTGTACAAGGTCACAACCATGTAAAACTATAATTTTATAGGGCGATAACTGTAAAATATAGATATATATATATATCTGTCAACAATGTGAAAACGGTGAAAACAATATTAGCCATGAATAATACGGTTTTCAATATAATCAAATAAATAAATAAATAACAGAATTATTCGATCACACATGATGTGATATAATTACCTTCAAACCAGTTAATTTAAAAACTGCCTATTACCTTGCGAATAAAACGTATTATTCACTCTTTATGTAGCTGGAAAGTTGGTTATTTTTGTCCTCTTGTATGTTCTAGTAATACGATCTTCCATCGTGGTGTCCAACAAAGACAAATGCAGGTAACAAATTGTTGACGCAATTGAGTAGGCCTACATAATGTTTACCACTTTAAAGACATAAATGTTTTTAGAATCAATCAATAATCCACTGTATCAACACCGACTGGTATTATTCCGCTTACATATCGGGCCGCCGTCGCCATCAAAGCAAAAATCAAAAATAGAAAACCCTGGTTTTATGGAGAATACCGATTCTTCATGCTAATAGGTCGCAATCAGCTGTCATGAACTTATCGCATCAAATCACAACATTACGTTTATGTTTAAACGATATTTTGACAAAGGTTTTAACCTGACTCTGAATGTGCATATATAGTTGACCTCTATCACTTGTCACCTATATTCGCCAATGTGTAAAACCAGTCACAATCGCTACCAAGTTTACCATTTCTCATTGACACGTAAACACCACAACCCCCACACATTGGCATGTTGGAGTTCCATATTATGGTCAGCAAATGCAGTTAGAGTACTCTTTCTAATTCATTATGTTAAATTCCACAAGCATGGGTTCGACACCAAGGATCCATTACCTCGGCTGACGTCAGAACTGTTCAAAAACAAGTTGCATGCTGGACAATGGGCGCGAAGAGTTTTACAGTGGCTACATCACGACGTGGTTAAAGCCATAGCCTACTCTACTGTCTACGCGAAGACTACACGGTTTTTATTGCAGAATATTCCCAACTTCCAACTCAACTCTCATTCTGCCGTGAGATCATATACCAGGGATAAAATAAAATAATAGGGATAAGATAAAATACAATTTTTATGGCTATATTATTCCAAAAGAATTTTAAAACTGACAATGTCAGAAAGAGATAAAAAGTGAAGCCAAAAGCCATATAGGTAACAGGTGTCTGGACTCCGCCCAATATCCAGCATTCCTTTACAGTTTTTTAATAATTATGACGTCCACTGAGGTAATGAGTTCTTGCTTTTGAAACCAAGGTTATGGAGTTAACATTATAATCAGTAAAAGGACTTTTAACTTGCCTTGTCATTATAATAATATAAAAGTTCAACAAATCAATGTAGAGAGCTTTGGTGTTGCTTGTGGTGTTACATATCACTAATAAAGGCAACTTTGGTAGCGATTATCACTGATTTTACAGAGAAGCTGAATATAGGGCACAAGTGAAAAGAAACAGAATATAGGACAGTATGAAACGCGTAGGTATTTCGCAATTTACGCTTTGTTTACGCCCTCTCCTCTCCTTTCCGCTGTCTGACCCTGCCTGGTATAAGATCATTATTTATGTCATGACCGTTTAGGGTGATAAAAACAAACACGAACAGCCCCGGAGACACACTGTTATCATTAATTTTAAGATTGATAATTTGATACAACGTGAAATCTCGTCTTGTGGCTTTAATATATAATTAAAGAACATACAGCACAGGGACTTAAAGCAGAACATCGACGGTAGTGTGATAGCTGGCAAATGGTCACGGAAGCTTATAACAAACACCAACTAAAGGCTTGGTTATGCCATGTACACACCAGCTATCAACCTGGGTGAATAAAATAGTTGTGCAATCGTAAAGAAACATGACAGTTTCATGTCCTCAAATCAGGCAAAAAAAGCCCCACCATTTTTGTCACGATAGATTCTGTTTGTATTACTACACAAAATCCACGACTGAACATGCATCGTCATAGCAGTACACGTAGGGAAAATGCATCACAGATAAAACAAAAGAAGATAATGCAAAGTTTTAGTACATATGTTTGGTTAGAGTTAAAGAAACATCTAGTTTCACAAGTGTGCCAACAAGGGTTTTGTGCGTTGGTGTGTGCAGCAATGATGAGCTGCACGTACGGTAATACGTCGTATAAGATCATATGGTCCATTCAGGTTTGTATAGCACAGATTATCAACAACAATAGTTAGCATGAAAGAGAGATACCTGAGTGGTAGTTAATTGTGAGATGACTCCATAGTAGGCTGCTCTGTGATGCGTAGCATTATCATTTTTATGACGTTATTCAAACTCTGTTTTTCAGAAATAACGGAAAAGTTCACATCAAGAGTGAAAGTTGAACTTTGTAATGAACACTTACCTTTACGCAGGACCACTTGACCCTCATACACTGATTATATGAAAAAGCAGGAAAGGCTAAAAACTGAGAGCTAAAAACCTGAGGCTAGTTTTTGCATGACAAAATTCTACGCACGTCTAGCTCGCATACATAATTGAGGTAGTATTTTGCAGAAAAGTTCTGCTACACTGAGCATGTTCGCCTTTATCGTGCCAGTTTTTTTTTTTTTTTTTTGCACATCCCCTTTCGGTAAAAAGTCGGCCTGCTGCGAAGGTGTCCCATTTGTTTTAGGCATGTAATTTCTCCCCCATCTTGCCATCGGCAGGGTTTTAAGGATCATAGCCAATGAATTCCATATCATTCGACAATTTGACTGTAATAAAGCATGAACAATTGGATTCAATATCATTCTACAGTTTTCTATCTAAACTTGCTGACATTTAAAAAAAAACAGGCTATAATGTATCTTAACCTTATATCATTAGATAAAACATCCAGAAAACAGCCGACTTAAGGGAATACATGAAGTCATTTGCTGTTGACCCTCACGTACGCTTGTGTCTCAGACCCATCGCTACTTTGCTAGGTGTGGGCTAAACTTGTAAGACATAATAGATATAACAATTTTTGTCACAGATTGACATCCTGTCAGATATTTATTTATTTGATTGGTGTTTTACGCCGTACTCAAGAATATTTCACTTATACCACGGCGGCCAGCATTATGGTGGGTGGAATCCGGGCACAGCCCGGGGGATACCCACGACCATCCGCAGGTTGCAGGTTGACAAATCAAGTCAGCATGAGTTGGACTTCAACTCACAGCGACCGCATTGGTGAGAGGCTCCTGGGTCATTACGCTGCGCTAACGCGCTAACCGACTGAGCCACGGAGGTCCCCTGTCAGATATGAGGGAGATATCAGACTCTATGGTGGAAGATAAAACTGTCTATACCATGCTCCAAGAAGGAATGCCACCGATCTGCAAATCTGAATTCACACATTCTATACCTGCCTGTAACCACCACAAGCTCTATCCACTTTCACCTTCACACCACGCCCATTCTTTGGAAGAGAAATTTGACAATAGGGAAGCTTTGGGTTCGAAATCTTTCTATCATTAAGGGTAAAAACACTTAAAAAAAGTTCTACCATAACACGTGAACTGTCAAAAAGGTGAGACAATTACTTTCTATCACTTTTACTCTTACATGGGCGTCTGAAAAAATGTTTCCCAATAGGAAAGAGGTGGCATTTGTGTCTGTGGAACATGGAGATTAATCACATCAACAAAATTGCCTAACAGTTTTGACAAGTCACTTGCTAGTACATTTTTTACCTTAAAAGACAAAAGAGATAAAAATCGAATCGTTATCAGTTCTGTTTGATTTCAATCTGCTCATGGATTAATTATATACGAAGCACACTGAACCTTGAAAGATGAAACAATACAGGATAAGTATGTCGATATTCAAAGTAAATTATACAAAATTGGCTCTAATTAGACATATTTCTAATGAGCACTATATAGGTGGAAATGGAATGATGTTAATAATGCAACTCTAGCTTGAGCGACATGACGTTGATCACAATTGTTAATTAGAATGCCGCATATTTTAATTTTCCATGTCCACAAAGTAAGGCTGGGAAAATTAAAATTGAAAATGTAATTATGATATTATGTGCAATTAAAATACTAAGAATACAGAATAGAAGAATAAAAGAGTAAAAAATGAAATATCACATTCCCCTTGTGGTCGAAATACGTATCAGCGCGTGATGAAATCCATACAAACCCAGAAATCGTGGTTAATGAAGTTACATTTGCTTCTATGGGTAATTGCTGCAGGCACTGAAGTATCATGCTTAAGGCACCAGACATGACACCCCTACCAGTCACATTATACTGACACCAGGCCAACCAGTCCTGTTTCCTTGGTCTTACCTCTCAGTGCTGGGCGCCAAGCGAGGCAACACAAGTACTATATTTAAAAGTTCTTTGGTTGACCCGACCCGGGTTTGATCCCATGTCCCCGGACCTTCGAGGAGAACGCTCTACCCATTAGGCTAAACGAAGCAATCCAATTAAATTTAAATTTCCGGTCAATGTTAGCCTCTTCAATATTTAGATAAATGAACCCTTTTAATTAACTGTTATCTAGGGATGATACAAAATATGCAAGTGAGGAAGTGTAATCATTAATAGCTCTCAGATCCGTTATCATGTCACATATATATGACCTCATACACGTATGGCGTTTTATATGTATGGGGTAGAATATTCATGCGGTCAAAAATGACATAATAATGCGGTTTTTCATGTAAAACATCTCATACCCCATCATGGGCAATGGGATCGTGCGCTTTGTATTTATATTTCTGCTCTTCGGGCAGCCACCTGAATACGTGACAATAGGTGACAGGCAGCGGTGAACCAAGGCAAGGCATGTTCGTGTTGGTATGCATAAAACACCTCCGTATAAAGTGTGAATTTTTAGCCAGTCATATTGGCGATGTTAATCTGGTTAAAATGACCCGGTTAAAAACTTTTTGCAAAAGGTTTTCCTTCTAGTTTATCAGTTGTTAATCTCTCAGCCTTTACAGCTGAAAAGAAATACCCGAGTATGGAGTCTGAAAAACCGTGTGAAGCGCAGAGTGTAGATGTGGCATGTGGTAAAACATGAAGCCGGGTCGTCATGCATTGCCTTAGGAATCAAGCTGGTGTACTTGTGATTTGGATAACGTTACAAATAAATGGGTAGCTCCCACACTGACCGAAAACTACCCTAAAACAACTGCATTAAATATCTGTTTGAAAAAAAGCTTGAAGTTCACATGTGGATCAATGCACTACTTCTCTGATGAGCTTGACGAGAAATATGGCAGCCGTGTATAATTATTATTGTGAAAGCTCTGATGAAGGAGTAAAATACTGCATGCGCATGGTACATATAAATATACTTAGACTTTGATTCCCAGAAAATAATTACTAGTAAGATAATTTCAGGGGATTCATCGAGATGTTGAAAACCCTACTGTTTTTGTTTTCACTAATTTGTAGTCTCAGGACCTATACCACTGAAGCTAGGAATCTGCAATCTCAACATATGATAGGTACGTAAACGTTATTTTAGGACATCAAATGTAGTTCACACGGTTTGCCGCAAAACTGTATCGCAAAACCACGTCAGAATCCCCTAAAATTTAAAATACAGAGCATATTGGTAATATTTTTTCATGACGTTGATTCCAGATTTATTCCAATCAGATTTATTTGAGTCACGTGGCTTGGCGGCCATGTTTGAGTATTTTGTACAACTAACAATATCTTCCACAGAACCATTAATCAAAATTTCTTGAAATTAAGATATGTTTGAAGGCAAGGCAAAAGTATGCAGAAAATTAGTTTCGTCAGTAATGCAAACTGGGCAAAATGTGAGAAAATAGTCAAATTAAAAGTCAAGATATTTAAACGAGATAACATTGTTTTAGATAAAGCTTGATTTAAGGATTTCAAATACATAAGATACATTGATTTCTAGAGTCTTTAGGGCCTAATAGCCTCCGAGACGAGATATCTCTAGTCGGTCACAGTACCTTATCAGACTAAGAATTATAATGAGTTCTACGCTACGCTGTTTGGCGGTCACATTGGATTATGTTTTTCAGCTTAAAGCCTCCAATTTTCCATAATTTCTGAATAGAATCCGCTAAAGGTTACACGAACGCATGGATTTTCCTTACTATTTATGTAGTAAATTTGTTAACTTCAACCTCTAAAATACATATGCCCTAACTTTGGCGAGGTACCATGCCATACCACCATATGCAGCTTGCACTTTTCTCTACAACATATGAAAAAATCAGCCTAGCATGACCATCATTCTTTGAGCTGTGGTTGCTGGAAGTGAAGTCATAGCATTCTGCAACCTTGGTAGCCTCCAGAAGAGTGGGATGTAACACTGGCAGAAAAGTTTTCAATTCTATCCAAAGCAGAAAAAAATCGGATGTATTTTAATTAGCAGTGAAGAAATTTATCGTGCATCAACAATCTAAATGGTGTCTCAGTATTACCCAATCGATGCTCCTGTTGTAGCATATATAGAACTTTATATATGGGCACAACAAACAAAAAACACATGTGTTGGTATGAACAAAAACTTATGTCCTTTCCAACAAATGTCTGGTGCCATATTTGAACAACTTTATCTTGTGTTGAATTAGCACAAAGTTTTGTGTTGAAAGAATTGAACACAAGATGGGTTTGATGTTACATCGAAGTTGTTGTTGTGCTAACACAAGTTAGGTTGATATGCATAAACTACCTCATTTTAATTCAATACAAGTTTGATTTCTGTGTTGAATGAAAGCAACACAAGTTGTTGTTTCATCACAAGCACTTATTTGTGTGAATTTGGTTAATCGTTGTAACTTGGTTATATTATCTATAAAGATGTTTGTGAACTTCGTTCAGTCGTCTCCTACATCCTCTTCCGTGAAAGTCAATGCAGCCTGTGTGACGACGAGGAGCCGTTAGGTGTGTGTACATATATTGTGTCTTCTTTTGACAGTGCGAGTTCATGTCACCAAAGTGCAGCCGTCACTGAAATGTCATACCGATGACACCAGACATGACATCCCACTCAGTCACTTTGTAATCACACCAGGCCGACCAGTCATGTTTCCTTGCTCTAACTTCTCAGTGCAAGCTAGGCAGCAGCAAGTACCATTTTTAAAGTCTTTGGTATGGTCCGACCCGGGCTTGAGATCTGGACAGTACACTCATTTGCAAATATTACGTCTTTAAAACCCTCGTTCCTTCTCGCGAGAGTCGTGCCATATTCCAGTAAGTTCCCAGTGTTCATATCGCAACATTTGATAGCTTGTGGGATAATTGATCCTCAACTCTAAGCTTTGTTTTTGTGATGGATAGCAGGGGTGCGAACAATTGATCCCATATCGTCTATATTTTTGGGGAAGTCGTGTTGTCATTTTGACCAAACCTTTGTAGACGAATACCAGGTGTTCTTCTATAAAATTTGCCCATCCGGATCCGAATGAGTAACGTTTTCCAGTCTGTGGCTCATGTCTTCAGCATGTTAATATTTGAAAGATCTAGTCAGTTAAGATAGCTTCTTCAGTTAAATTTGTAGCTTCATTATTTGCAAGCAGATTAGACATGTCTCACCAAAATATTCAACTTGACCTGCAAAGCATAGCTCAGCCACCCTATAGATTATTATTCTAAGACGTTTTGCAGTAACGTTGTAAACTTGTACGGTGGCATAGATGTTACATCTAAGTAATGTACGTAAAATAATACTTTTTACATCTAAGATGATAATTAATTAAATTTAAACCCCATGGCCACAAGTTTATCCGGGCCTGTGTCTCCCAATAGCTTCTCCCCCCGTCAAGATGTAATGTATGTTTGCTTGAGGTGGTGTAAGTAAATTGGAAGTGGTTCCATTTATCGTTTTATTGCTTCAGATCCCCCTGGAAATCGTCCACTACCAAAAACTTTTTTTTCACCATGGCCTTAACCAAATCAACGTCAATATTTTGCCATCAGATCATAATGAAAAACTCGAATACGGCCAACTGACTTCTTACTTTTCAGTAATGTTTTACTTTTAATGATCCTGACAGTGATTATATTGCTTGTGACTACGCGTCTCGACATCATGTCATTCACGGGGATTAGTGAAAAGGATGTAAACGGGACATAATAACTCGTGTTGTATATTTAGTTCAGCAAAACTACATCATATCTGAGATGAACGAAGCAATCTGAAGACACTGGTCTCTATAAACTTTATAAACTCGTGGCCATCGGGTCCAAATTTAATTACGATATTAATGAAACAATTTTTTTCACCGACATATATACATACATATACAACAGAAACAGCAGGATACAATGAAATTGCCTTAGGTCAAAACACAGTCGCTTATTAGAGTTTCAGACAGCAAGACTGAAAATCATAATCGAAAAGCGTTATACTCGGGTATAAGAAACACAAACATTCTGTTTCGACTTTTTAGAGAAACATGTAGAGTTAATCGAAATGGACGAGAGCATGGAGGCTGGCATTTCTCTTTTTAAAAAACCCGTCTGTTAAATTTAACAGAAAATTTGTTGTCAGAGAGTGATGCTAGAATGTATTATGCTATTGCAGCAGATTATTCTGTTAAATATAACTGTTAAATTCTGTTTTGTGTTATTTCCACACAAAGATTCTATTTGACTAATAGAATGTTATGTTGAATATGACAGAACATTATGTTGAATGTGACAAAATATTGTGTTACAATAATAGAATACATTCTATCATCAGTCAGACAAAATACCTTCTGTTAAAATTAACTTTATAATTTTTTTAGTGTATGACGTAATGCCGTCACAAATGATAGCCATCAGTGCTTAACAAAATGCCTGAGTGCTAAACACAGTGTTCAAACGCTTGGGGTAAAGCGAAGAAAAGATTTTTAAGGCTCCTGTACGGAGCCGTAAAAGTGACATGTTGAAATTAAAATTTTTGGAAGAGAACATCATTTTGGACTGGGAACTTAATAATTAGCTTTTGGTGATCAGGTTGTTATAAGGAATGTATCAAATGAGTCATAATCGTACGCGATCGTTTCCGATAAAATTAGATTTGGGTTACCCCACCCTAGAGGGCTGTGCATGGCAGCCGCTTTTAAGAATCACCATTTTTTCACACATGGCTCTGTATATTCAATGCCTCAAACCTTTCCTACGCGAACTGACGGATAAATCTTTGCTGGCTCCGGATTATATATCCTGGGTAAAATCAAGTCAACGATTCCGTCTAATTTCGTACATTATGTACTGTCTTGGTTCTTTGGCGGTTTGTTTTAAACGCCATTTAAAACAAACCGCAGTTATTGACCGGGAGCGTCCATTGACAGTTTGTATACGAATGTTTTTTGTTGTTGCTGTTGTTTTTTTTGGGGGGGGGGGGTTGTTTTGGTTTTTTTTTTCGACAAATAAATAGTTCTCATTTAATTAGCAATAATGAAACACACGTCACAACAGGATGCGCTGACTTGACAAAAAAAATGCCTCAAGTTAAAATCTCAGACAGAGAGCACTTAGTCCCTTGTTTAACATAGCATTTGGCAGCATTTGGAAGCCTTGGCCATCTAACAGGTCCTCTCCGAAGACGACTACCAACTAGGTTTCGTGTTCGAATCCAGCTCGGATGGCGCGTCTGCTGCCTTTTTTCAGAAGGCTGTTAGTCTGTTAAAAGGAATACATAACATAATTACTGTTCTTTAATTCGACATAAAACAAAAATGACAAAATAATATGAGTTTGAATATAGAAATGATAAGGTGACCTTCTTCTTGTTCATGTAATAAGCTAGTGGGGCTGAAATGCTGAATATATGTCAACTATATATGTTCATATGAACAGACAGTATTATGCCGCTCTTGTTAGCACTGTGTGCCCTTAACTTCGTTTATAAAATGTAGTTTTAAAGAAACATATTTAATTTCATTCCATATAAACCTTAAGAAAACACACTGAGAAAACGTTAAAAAAAACACGCATAGCAGGTGTTACAGCGAACCAAATGCGATCACATGTTGACCAGGAATGGTGTGCTGGCACATTCATAACAAGGGGGTTTATACCACATGCAAACACCTCAACAAGAGCACCTGTCAGTATATGTGCGCAATGACTTCCGTGAGCAGGATAATGTATGTAAAATACCCTTAAGCCCGATACACAGACAGGGCAAAAACGTGCATTTGTTGGTTCGATAGAGCAATGCACATACTTTCATCTTAAATACGCTGTCTTCAAATCGAAAGCACAAATCATAAATCGATTTTCATTGTTATCGCAAGGAAATTAGCTATTTCCGTAGCATGGTTAAACGACCATGTGTACTGGTCAGTCCGACAGCACTACAGATATACCTGCGTCGGTATAGGCTTGTTGAGAGTGACGCTGAAATGCCAGCCAGCAAACAAGTAAACATTGTGAGTGCAACGAATAAATTGAGAATTATTGTATTCAGACTCTCAGCTGTCCTGCTCTAGTGCACACTGCACTGTGTATAGTGACAGACACTGCTGAGACAACACCAGCTGAAAACGTGTGAAAGGCCTTATGGATGATGTAACCGGGGCGAACACTAAACCACATTGTCCGTCTCCTAGACAGGTTATTCCAAATGACCTTTAACTAGCAACTTTCTTCATGGATAACACAGCATTTTGAGTAACTCCGAACCACAGGCGTCCAGAAAATTGCTGTTAACATAATTTTCGTTTGGTACCTAGTTTTACTTTGGCCGTGGTGCGAGGGGCGTGTAATAGGCAATTTATGAAGCATTAAAAGCATGGAACAGCTAGAATAAAACCTGAACATACATGTAGATAGATCGACCTAAGGCAATATTTCACCGGTTATACGTGTGACCATTTGCCAAGTATATCACATTACCGTCGCTGCTCAGGTTTTACTCTTCAAGCTCCAGTTGTTTGTATTCTGAAGTATATTGCTCCAGAATTTGCGGGGTAGTTATTGGTTCGCCCGGCTGTATGACAAGACTGGCTTCCCACCAATCTGCACAGGTACAGGGGCTACTTTCACAAAGCGGCGTACGACATTTATTTATCGTACATTTGTCGTACGATATTTTGTACGTCACTGTTAACGAATCATTGTCCTATATGTGCGATATCGTACAAGTAGGACATCTTTGTGAAAATGGCCCCCGGTTTATTACCTGTAGATCATGCACGCTGTACAAATATATCCGTTTGCTGTGGTTTAAATATATGGTTTGCTGTGCTTCGTCGACGTTTTACAACACCTTAGTGGACGACAAAAAAACACCCGTCCACATCACTAACGTGATATGTATCTCCCGATACGGTCGAGGAAATCAGAAGGTACAAATAGAAGAATGACACTTAACTAGAGCCATTCACTGGTTGACCTATTAAGTTTACACCCATTCTTAAGGTATAAAGTCATTTGAAAAGACACAAAGAGGAAGTAGCACTTTACGAATTCTTTTAGTGCTTGCTGCGACCAATCAATCAAAAAACAATTGGATGCCAGAATCAATCAATAATCCGAAGAATCTCTTCTTCCAGCATGTGGTTGTACCACGTTTTTATCCCGGACAGCTATTCGACTTGAGAACCATTGTCTGATAATTTATCCCTGACAGAGATTCGACTTGAGAAGCATTGTCTGATAATTCAGGATTCGAATTGAGAAGCATTGTCTGATAATTCAGGATTCGACTTGAGAAGCATTGTCTAATAATTCAGGATTCGACTGGAGAACCATTGTCTGATAATTTATCCCTGACAGAGATTCGACTTGAGAATCATTGTCTGATAATTCAGGCTTCGACTTGAGAAGCATTGTCTGATAATTCAGGCTTCGACTTGAGAAGCATTGTCTGGTAATTCAGGCTTCGACTTGAGAGCCATTGTCTGGTAATTCAGGATTCGACTTGAGAACCATTGTTTGATAATTCAGGCTTCGGCTTGAGAAGCATTGTCTGATAATTCAGGATTCGACTTGAGAACCATTGTCTGATAATTCAGGTGTAGTGACAGGGTAATTACATCAAATGTGGTGGAATTCGGCTCTGCGGTCGGGATTTCCCAAGAAGTGCACAGTCAGCACTGTGCATGGTGTAGGCCAATGTCTACACTGGACTGTGGCCTTACTACACCACTTAGTAGTCTATAGCAGATGTTGTGGACATAGTTAATACTATGATCTAGTGTAGGCAAATGTCATAACACATTTGCCTACAACACATTTTTTAGTTAATTTATATATCCTAACATATTGATTACATATATAATATAAAAGACTACACGAATGTGGGAAGGTCTGTCAGCAACCTGCCGATGGTTGGGCGTTTTCTGCCCCCAACCATACTGGCCGTCGTCGGGTAAGTATGATGCATAAGCTATAATCCTATAATGGTTTTGTGCGGCAAGTAACTTAAGTGGCTTACTTTGTACAGGCCTAAACCAGAGGCTGAAAAAGCCAGCGTCTTCTCGCTTTACTTCACAAATAACTCAACAACCAACAGGGGCTGGCCATGCCGGTGATGTAAATGTAGCAGAATAAATGTACGATTGGTTATAGTCCGATTATAAACTCGTATTAACGGGAGATAGTTCACTACAAAAATATCGACTGTCAGGTGATCAGACGATCTTTAAGTGATGTACCATAATTAATTAGTACTGTAGGTTCGATCAATAACGTAGTAGAAATCAAACAACAGTGGAATCATCACTTTCGTCACGTGTTGATTATTTACAGTACATTTTCTCTGATTCGCCAGTTTTAGGTCTCGTTAGAGCATCAGGCTCAAGCTATTCTGACAATTTTAGCTTAAAAGACAAGACGAAGTCATCCCACGCCTGTCGTTAAATGAACGTAGTGAAACCGTCTATATATACACTTGCCAAGATTAATGCTAACGGGATGTTGCAATTCGAATGCGCTGTTAGGACCACATTCTGGCATGTTATGGCAATTTAGACACACCCCATTGCGAACTTACAATTTAACTCTCACTCATTTTATTTAAATGTCAGTTGCTCTTTGCCCTGGATCAAGAAAAATTACAATAGATGCATGTGAATGTAAGAACATGCTGAGGGGAAAATGCGTAAAATGCGTAACTGATTACTGCATGATATTTACACATCATGTAGGGGCCTCCGTGGTTCAGTTGGTTAGCGTACTAGCTCAGCGTAATGACCCAGGAATCTCTCAACAATGCGGTCTCTGTGAGTTCAAGTCTAGCTCATGCCGGCTTCCTCTCCGGTCGTACGTAGGAAGGTTTGCAGCAACCTGCAGATGGTCGTGGGTTTCACCGGGGCTCTGCCCGGTTTCCACCCACCGTAATGCTGGCTGCCGTTGTATAAGTGGAATATTTTTGAGTACGGCGTAAAACACCAATCAAATAAATAAATAAACTAATACACATTATGAAACTGACACCGGGATTTCCCCAATGTTGAATCAGTATACAACTGGTCGTATACAGTTGCAACTCCCACACCAGGAAAAGTGCACTACTCAGTTACAAATGTTGTTGATCGACGTTCCGTTGGAAATCATATTAGAGACAATTACATTAAAACGATATTTCGGGGACGTATCCTAATTAGGTTTATCAAATTGAGTTTTATCTAATGACATGAAAATCATTCACAACCAAATACGCTATCCATAACAAATGCATGTTTATTTTATCAAAATTTTTCCAGATGTTACCAGTTTAGTTCAAGTTCACGTGTGATACGCGTGATCAAAGAGAGGCGAAATTATTACACTGCATTTGTCGTATGTTTATAACCGATTTCATATCCAGTGAGGTCTTCTTGACAAAGCTGAGCTGACGATGTTGTTACCTGTCGACAAAAGCCGCCATTTTGTTAAACGTCGTCGCCTGCAAGCTCGTATGGTTTACAGTGAGTAGCCACACTCAGATATTCGCACGATGAAATGTCCAGCTTGTGTTTCAAATTCGATAAATTTATATGCTTTATAATCGCATACTATATGAAAAATATGACCCTTAAAATGATATTTTTCAGAATTTCACCTTAGACAAGTCTATTTGCCCAGTTCAGAGTTGTATATTTTATTTTTTTTTATTTATTAAATATTATTAGGAATTCTGATGTCCCCCACTCATACAATTCTTGGGTATATCGTCGGACATGATTCATCTCATGGGTAGATGAGTAGCAGTTCGAGAATTGATATTGTTGATCAGTAGTCTCCCTTGTTTCATTTGCAGGTTGTTTATAGCCCCATCACCTCTCTCGATTGTGGTAAAAACAAATTAAAAGCCGCAATAAGTAAGGTTTCACAAATATTTTACCGAAGATTTGCGACCCATGGCGTGATGAACCAAATCGGTAGCATAACTACCAAATCATCGCAGTTATTCAGCATTACCCTTGAGGTACCTGCCGAAAACCGGTTAAACGAGGGTAGGCCCATCGTAATGGAAATACCTTTGGCTTCGCGCAGACTGTCCTAAGCCGTATTATGGTTAGTCCTCTTATCACTCACTCTGCGCCCATAAAATAGGCCCTGTGAGTGTAGAACTATACAGTGAGTCCATAATTTTTGAGTTCAGATTTTCTTGTCCTCTTGTTCTAAATTAAAACTTCAGATCCACAAATAGAATATATCACAATCTGTGGCTTCAGATTTTTGTGCACCATGTAATGTTGTGCAGTCTTAATTTTGGGTCTTTCATATACATAAATAGCACATGTTTCGCTGACATCTGGGATCTGCTTTTCTCATTTCCTCACCCAACACAATATCACGAATTTTAACAGTGTGTACCAATTTCCTACGCAGAAAACCATGCGCAAGAATCGATGACCGGCAAAATCATGGTAAAGAACGCTGCTAATAAATGGTACAGTTTTCTCAGATCAGCTACCGGTAAATCAGCTTTTCCTTTCTGAACGTCTTCTTTGTTCACAGTGAGAGCTGACTGAACAAAACAGCTGAACGCAAATCTGCTGGCTTGACCATCGTTAGTTCAGGGTAGCTCTCACATTGGATACAAATATTTGTCATTTATCAATATGCAGTGTAAAGTTTTATGAATAAAAGGCCTGATATTTGCTGATATGAGATCAAAACGGCAACCATTTTCGTCCTCATGTCAAGGAGCACTTTTAAGTTTTATTCTGAAAATCGACTTATGACGTAAAAGTTTTGCCAAATGGTGTATCTTCCAACTCATTGAAATGTCAGCCCTTGGTGTTTTCATTACTACATTAGTGTGCCTTTATTACGGTTTCCAGCCCTTGTGGCATTATTGGGTTCGAAACGCCGATTGCTTGATTCACGTCACAGTCTTTCAATTCTCTGTTGACGTCAATGAAGCACCAAAAGCCCTTAATAACATGCCATGGCGAAGGTCATTTGCTCTATTTGTAAGTAATTTTAACAAAAGTATAACTGAAGAAATTTTCACCAGTTGCTCTGCTATTTTTTACATTTATTCGGAAACTATCCAGTTTTATGAAATTTTAGCTAACGGCAAAGTGATTATTCTCGATGGCCGAACGATCGCAGTCGTATGACAACGCCAATCATTTTGAGACGAAACAGACGATAGGGAGCTCACAACGAGAGATAACTGTAGAAGAATAATTGCATAAGATCTTTAACGATTATCTTGTGAACTTCGTGAGTGAGATGTTACTTTGCTTGAGCAGGTTATTGTTGCACATCAGGTTTTGCGGAATATTATCATGTGACTGTGTGTTGAGCAATTAAAACCAAGAACCATTTTATAAGACAAGGTACTGTATGAAGTAAATCATTAAAGGTCTCATCTGCGTTACCTTGACCCTGATACTCCCTGATCTAACTACAGCGAGCTGATTAGACAAGAACCAACCCGAAACAACCAGGTAATATCTCTAGGCGGTGATTTTTCCTTATGAGGACAATTTTTCGTTTTCATAATGCCGAAACTTTCACTCGCAGGAGAAGTTGAGATTAATCACATTTCTGTTAAATGCAACGTGACGTTAAAGATACAAATTTTCATCCATACATTCAGTATCAAAATTTACCTTTATAAAAAATGTCATCATATTTTAAAATCCTCCATTTTAAATCGTCGACAAAAAAGAACGTAAGGATGTATTATCAAGTAATGTGAACTAAAATCCTGACGAGTTTTTTATTCTTCGGCTAAACTGCTAAATGGTTTGCATGTAATTAAATGGAAAACTGATTCGAATATCATTGCCTGTAGACATTCTGTTAGACATTTGGTTAAACATCTATCACCCATCATCTAATCTTTGCCAATCTAATATCCGCTCCTTCAACTCAACTTCGTGTGGGTCATTCATGTCATCGTTTTTCGAAGAACAGGAGAAAGTATCTCGAACTTTCTCGAACTAATAATGCGAATGTAAGGCTACAACTATCAGAGAGTAAAGATGAGAAACAACTGGCTTCTTTAACTCTCAGATCAGCGACAGGCCTTACACAAGATTAAGCAAAGAAAAACGAAGACGCTTGAATAAGTTCAATTTATATATTTAAACAAAATAGACAAGTAATACAACTGACCATAATATATACAACAATACAAATAATTATAAAAATATATAGTCTCTTACTGATGACAGCGTCCAAATCCAGATGGAATATTCCGGCTTCCAAAGGCGAGTCGGTCCACGTAAGTATATAATCCGCAGTTAAGAGGTTGATCCCGAGGAGACAGGCGGCGATGAGGCTGCGAGTGACGTCCCTTTGGGGTTGCTAGGCACCCCTCCCAGCTGCTGGCAAACCTAAGTCCACAAATAGATTTTTATGGCTTCTGTCTCACAGACTGGGCCAGGTATGCACCAAAGCTTATTGGCCGCGGAATGTTTGGGACTGAGCTACAGCGCTAAACGTTAACGTTGTCGCTTATGGAAAACTAATGGGGGTCTGTGGCCAAATAATGTCTCAAAAAATTACCAAGTGAGGAAACACAAGTTCACAAAGTGCTGGGTACAGAGTATGGAGAACGAATGGTGTGAAAGCCGATTTCTCCAAACCCATTAAAATCCTTCACAGTGGATGACAGTAAATAAGACTGCTCTCAAGTGCTCTTGAGTAAATAACTACGAGCTTCACAACTCCGTCTCTCATATTTATCGACTAACGTAAGGAAAATTGTGGATAGTCTGATTGTAAACATAATTAACAACATCGATACATTTTTCCAGAATGTATGCTCTGTGTACTTTGACACTAAACTCATAAACACCGAAGCCTCGAGAACGCTTGTCTGAATTACAACGTACACAGCGGGGAAAATGTAGGTTAGATACTGACTCAAGAACAAGTGAAAAAGAAACTGAAATATTAAAAGACGAGGCTCGAAACACGAAACTGTTTATCTGGCAGAGTAGATTGTTCTTGTCTTTCAGGTCAAATTTGCTTACATGTACTAAACCGTGTTTTACGATACATTGAATTTTTGGCGAATTAATATAGGCAAATATTTTTATACCCTCAGCTCAACATCTTTGAGTAAAATATGAGCGTCAAAATCTTAAGATATTAAGCTTACAAGATTTTTAAATCATTTATTTATTTTTCTGGATGTTGCCTAACGGCATACTCAAGAATTTTTTAGTTATACGTTTTATGTTTTATGAGTGTAGGGACCTGTGCTCGGGGACTTCTTTTTAACATTGATAATGTTGAAAGTATCATGAAGGTGCGGAGCATAACAACACTGTTTTCTCAGTATTTTGTGAAGTGTTTTAACACTTTTTTTACTTTATCTAACATTATACATACATGCCTTCCCTTCACCACTGCTTACTGTTGGCTTTAACATTATTTAACAGTCTGTGCAACATTTCAGTTTTAGATGTACAGAACTCAATTATTTCGCCATGACGCATTGAAAATCGTGTTTCGATATATAGTATGGAGAACATCCTGATTTGCTGAACACTCTGAACGTTTTTAACGTTATAAGTTAGGCGTTTATTAAAATTTGTAAATGAACCTGTCATGTGATATGAACTTGATATAAACTTTATACGGTTAATTAAAAATCTCGTTTGCACCACAAAAATTGACGTTTTTGATTCAGAATGCATGTTTGGCGGGTTATTTCAAGGAACCGTGTCTTACATGGCCACACAACTTTTATGCACATGTTGACCAAGTTTTATACTTCGGATTTGGAAATTTACAAAACTGTGGGGGGGGGATTTCGAAATCTACCCTTCCCCATCAGCCGGTATTCCAGCTTTTTGATTAGGAAGGCTGTTCAGCTGGAATAATTAGTTGGTTTTGCGCTTGTTTTGGAAATCCATGGTCTTAATTAAGGTATCCTATAACTTAATTCGACTTTTGTAGGCCTTAAAATAACAATCTGTTCAGAGTAAATCCCGCTTAAGCAATATACTGTCATTCTTTTAACAGTTAATTGTATTTATGCTGTAACACTGTTTCCTTGTCTCCAGTAAGACGCGGGAACATATATCAGTCTTAACGTCTGAAGAAAAGTCTCCTTGTTGGAATGAAGCAAGCCAAGATCCCTGATCGCAGTACAGCACACTGATTGGACAAGAACCAACCCGGAATCAAGTAATAACCCGAGGCGGTTATTTTTCCTTATGAGGAACATTTTTCATTTTCATAACAAAGCCGGTACTTTCTCCCATAGGAGAAGTTGAGCATCATTGCAATTATTCTGCTAAATGCCAAGGGGAAGGGTAAATGTCTGTAAATTAATGCTCCTCCCTTCCCCTTGGCATTTAACAGAAATAATTGCAATAACTTCATCATAAATCCGGATTCTTGATCTCTTGGTCAGTCACTCTCTTAAATAGCAAATCTTAAAATGCCAAGATTTTCTTAGTGTTAAAATGGTGCAGCATGTTAAATGTTATAAAATATGAGTGCCAACAGCGTTAAGTCGCTTACAAGATTATTTTTATTATTTACTATTTCTCTAATTGTTGCATTATGCCATACTCAAGAATTTTGGACGTATACCTAGACTTTTTATAACATTTATAATGTGAATCGTATAAGAAAGATGCGGAGTATAACAACACTGGTTTTCTCAGCATTTTGTTAAGCATCTTAACACATTAGAAAGTGTTTACACATACAGACATACATGCTTTCACTATTGCACAATGTTGGCTTTAACATTATTAAAGACCTGTAGAACATTTCAATGTCAAATACTGGATGCATGTCATAAATTGTGAAATTTGGTTACAAAGGCCGTTCATGTGGAATAATTAGTCGATTCACACTTGTTTTGGAAATCCTTGGACTTAGTTAACGTTTCATATCGCTTAATGCCCTCTACAATTGGACATTTGTCAGCCTTATCATAATAGCAAATCTCTTCAGAGTTAATCACACATATACCCTATGTACTTACACTTTAGTTAATTTTATTTATATTATAATTGTTTCCGTGTCTCTCGTAATTATAGGTGTCTATAATGTTTAAATTAATGCTTTCATTGATTCGTTAATTAACGCTTTCAGGGATGGTCATGTAAAATGCCTACCTCGTTTCATGCTAAAGATTCAGTTTTAAGTGTACAGAACTCTTTTCATTTCGTAATGACACACTGAAAATCACACTTCGAAATACAATATTGAAAACAACTAGATTTACTCAACAGACCGTCCTTATTTGTAAGTGAACGAAAACTTTGAAATAGCCATATTTTATAACACAAAATGTCACTTAACATTCTACAGTAGTTTTTCTCATCTCATGGAGATATATGCTGTGATGATGTGTAATTATTGATTCGAAAAAAAAATATAATACATGCAGTTCATGAAGTGCGTAAGATTACCACCGGAAGTTACCACTAACTTACCCGTTTTTCTTTCTTAATGTATTGCAACACTTTATGTACATTGTGTGGGAGTGTAGGTCTGTATTCGCCTAACTTTTTGAGGCAAGCTTAGCAGTCTTTTTTATTATAAGGTTTGTTTTGTTTTATACCAGTAGGCTCGACGTTTTGTTCGGGTATGTCCTTGACATTGTTTGAAAACAGTTATAACGTCCGGCTCTCGTGCGTTATATCCGGGTTTGCTTAGGGATGAGTAACCTTGATCCGGGTCACACCATGAAATGTCAATGGTGCATTTTGTTTTTAGTTGTTGAAACACTGGTTTTAGAGCCACTTCCCTTTACGTAATGGTGTTGGATTCTCGCTATAATAAGGTACTTTATAAATGCACGTATTTTTAGGAAAAGGTTGATGTTTAGGAATAGGTTGATGTTTAGGAATAGGTTGCATTCTGCAGGACTATGTTATTACAGCCAAATGAATGAACCCGTCTGTAACTTATTTGCTAGAAGTTATACATTCAGACAATCGCGATTTAAGCTGCAGAAATGGGAATCTGCACTTGGATATACATGTCGTTCAAGGCTTGCTTGGTTCCAGATAAAAAAACTGACCAGAGGTTTTCGGGTTATGAGCCAGTTTTTCGCACGCAAGACTTTAATTCCTCTTTTTTAATATAACCTTAATTGAATTATGGTGTTTCCCTAGATGCCCGTATAGTTGTGGTGTAATTAAACGGCTTTATAGACTTGAATAGCACACGCCACTCTTCCAACATTACCAGCATCATTTGACTAAATGGCGCTTAGCATTTAGCATTTATGACGTGTTATCGCAGTTCATGCGATGCCCATAGCGAAACAAAATGCTAATTCTGTACAACTTTAATAATGTTAGATCCAACATTTTGGCAGTGAAGGGAAAGAATTATTAATGTTAGCTAAACACTTTTCTAAATTCTTAGAAATTAGAACACTTTGAACCCCTACTAATCTAACACTTATCTTTGTTAAATTAAAAATGTTGAAAAACTTGTAAAAATCTTGCAAACATCCATTACTTTTGCAGTCACACTTCGTAGCATTTAACGTTCTGCATCATTTTAACCATTAGAAAATGTCGACAATTTAACACCTGCGTTTTAAGAGAGCACTTTTACTCAAATGGTTTAATGGCGTTTTAAATTGTTTTAAGGGAAAGGGATGTGTGTCAGTGTAGCCGGTAATGTGCGCGATTGTCAAGCGCTGCCACACGAGGCGCGGGTTTAATCCGCTCCCATTGTTAGTTGTGCACTGCTGACAACGCTCGACAACATTCCTGGATTAGTTTAATCCAGATCCAGATTTACTGACTTTAAGTGAAAAAGTTTAGGATACAGTGTTATGTAACATTCAGATAAGTAAATGAATACATAGATAAACGCTTTGGATGCGCGTTCTTGCCATAGCAGATGCGCTAAAAATACCAACATATTATTAATTTTAAACTGGTACAAAATGTTATATACTTTAAAATATAAATGCCAACATCTTAACCTGTAATGCTGCGTAATTATTGTCTGCAAGTCTTAACAAAATTTAAGCTTACACGAATTTTTTTTTAAATTTTTGATTTATCATCTGATTGTTGCATAACCCCATACTCAAAAGCTTTTTCTGATGTGTTTTATGTTTTATGAGTGTAGGAGTCTGTGCTCGAGGAATTTTCTTTAGCATTTATAACGTTAACCGTATCAGAAAGGTGCGGTGCATAACAACACTGATCTTTCCAGCATTTTGTACACTTTTTAATACTTTGGAAAGTGTTTATCTAATATTAGACATACATGATTTCCTTTCACCACTGTTAAATGTTGGCTTTAACATTATTATAAAATCTGAAAAACATTTCGATGTCAAATACTGCATGCATGTCATAAATTGTAAATATGAATACGCTAGGCTCTTCAGCTGGCATAATTAGTCGATTTACACTTGTTTTGGAAATCAATGAACTTAATCAAATTATCTGAATTTGATATTTGTAAGCCTTATAATAACAGCACACCTATTCAGATTTAATCCCACATAAATCATATACACTTACACTTTTAATAGTTAATTTTATATATATTATAACTTTTTCCATGTCTCCCCTAAGACCCGAGGACATAACGTCTGAAGAAAAGTCTTCTCAGTGGATAGGCCTCACAATGTTACAAGCGTCTATAATTCATTAATTAATGCCTTCACTGGCGTGTAAAACGCCTTCTTAGTTTCAGGGTTCCTTTTTATAGATTTGGTTTTGCTCGCATAGATTTAGATAAAATGTAGATGTAAAAAGGTAACAGTTTTTCATAGCTAAATTAGTGCTGATGCTATATGTTTATTTTGTTTAATTCAGTGGTGTTTACGTCGTACTCAAAAATAATATAAAATATATAATGCAACGATTTAAACTCTGTCAAAAGTTTTGTTCAGTGATTCTGGTTTTTAACTTCAGAGCATGTGATGTATAAATCTATACTACACACTAGTTTATATCCTTTTTAATAAACGTGAAAAAGTTAATTTAGTTTTGCTGAAAGTTTGTTTAAACATTGGAGTCTTTTCGTAAAAACTGGATATTTTCACGTCCAAAAGTGATGTTGTTCGTGAGGAAGACCCCGGTGTTTTCTTCACAGTTTCATCGTATGGCTATGAAAATGATTCTTATCACAAGTTTTGACTTATCAATATCGCTGAAACGTGCATAGCTTAATAAAATAAGTAGAATGCACTTCGCACCCCGAAAGGACATCAGATCATGGGAACACCCTTTTCAAAAGGCTACGCCCGCCTGGCATATTTACATTTGCTGATCAGATATGGATGGGTCGTAGTTTAGAGCGATACAAATAGTGATGTGCTTCAAACAAAACCAAGAGTGACGGCTTAAATGAAAAACCTGCCAGTCGTTTTCCAAAATAGGCTTTGACTGCTAGTAATGTAAACAGTGACAAACTCGATTTATCTTTAATTCTTCAAAGCTACAAGCTTCACTTGCCATATAATGTTCTACCTAAAAAGCAAGTATGTTCCAAAGTATATGATGACTTTGGCTTTTCTATTCAATTTAGACGGTGACCTCTTCCTTCCAACTGTTTTTTACATACCTCACATCTTTAGCTGATTTTTATCATGAGAAAGAACGTTCTGGAAATGTCCATTGAAATCTGTAGAAGGAAAAGATATTTTCTGCGAGTGAATCTTTATTTTTACTCTTCGTCTTGTATTTATAGGTTTTAATATCAATATCAGAGGGCGTGTCCTCATAATAGGCCTGTGGAATGCACCGGAACCTATTTATACAACACAGGCAATTTATCCTGATCTAAGACAAGACAGGCATCTTAAAATGTTTTCATCTGGTTTCATTCCAGAGACACATGGTTGAGCGGGCAGTGGTCTAGTTGTTACTGAATCACCACACAAGTTACGAGATCAAACCGAGCCTTGGAAAGGCAATTTGTACATTTGCCCGCTCTCATTAGTTCTGCTTCTGAGGTCTTGACGACACTCGCGTGGTTTTTTGAGCAGTTTAGCATTCTGTGAAGGTCACTTGTCTTGTATCACGTGTACGTCACGTGTCGGATAGTTGGATCAGTAACTTGCCAGCTGTAAATGACTCCCATTGTATATAAGTAAAACATTCTTAAACACCAATCAAATAACTAAATACAATAGATTCCAATAATAATAATTGACAATAATGCCCTTTTCAAATGATTTCAGTTATATATTTTATATGAAGCCTTACTATTTTAGAGATTGCAATAGGTTAATAGTAAATATATCCTCCACCGCTGTTTATTTGGAAAAGGTTGAAAATAGGTGATCGACGGCGCTAGAAGAGCAGTTAGCATTGTATCACATTTCTGTTGGTCACCAGTGTCGCGTGTCAGTCTGTGCACGACAAAGGTAGACTGCTCACCCGGCGAACCTCGGTTTCCTCCACCCAAAAGAAAGACCAAAGTAAAGTCTTCTAGAGTATCAAATAACGTACTAATACTGCAACTCTGTACAACATTTGAATGTCAGTTCCCACCAACCTTTTCATGGTCACGTTACTGCTGACCGTATGGAACCTGATCAATATCAGGTATGTTGATGGAATGATCTAGACGGTTGACATGAATCGCTGGTGATTATAGTTGAGTTGTTCAGCTACGGGTGTCCATTCCAGTCATTAAAGGTGTGGATGCAGGTTTGCCTGCCAGTCAACCTGTTTGATCCCTCAGGTTTGTGTACACATTTACAGATTGTGCATATGTTTATGTTGACTCTGTGGAAGACGGGCCTTGCTGGCTGAGTAATTTAAGTCATGAAAGCTGAATGAATGACGGGGATGATAATGCTGATATCGATTATGGTGATGATTATGACGATGCTGTTGCTGCTGTTGCTGATGATGGCTATGATGATGGTCATAATGAGGAGGAGGAGGATGACGATGACGATGGTGATGGTGATGAGGATTATCATTATTTGTGTCGTAACGTTTAACGTGATGATCGTGATGATGGTGGTGGTGATGATGATGACGAGGAGAAGGAGGATTATTTTTATTTATTTGTTTAACGTTTAACGTTGCTTAACGTCACACTCATGAATATTTCACTTATACGATGGCTGTGGAGGAAATCGGAGTGTCACTGACAAACCTTCCCATGTGAAGAACAAACACACATTCCATACTGGTGGAGGACGGGTCGTCGGCGCAAACAGGCCTCACAAATTTGAACCCTCCCTCGTGTCTTCCGGTAATTGAGAGAAAAGTGTCATTAACCACTAGATTAAAGCCCGGCACTTCTCTGTACTGCCTATTTCACACTTCATTGAGATTTACGAATACCAGAATACTCTCTCAAATCATTATCGGCTTTCAGGATTTTGCGAGAAGTAGAATGGTATGGCTTGCGGAAATCTCGCTAGATCCCGTGCATATTGGTGGGAAAGTTAACATTTTCTTTGAACATAATTTCCATTTGTACAATGGATAAAAAAATGCATATTTATTTCTTTGCATCAAAGTTAATACTTTATGCAAACAGGGTATAATGGGGTAAAAGAAGGTATGAGATATTTATGTCATTGGCGTTTTGACATTTTATAAAGTACAACATTACTCTTATGGTTATCATTATAATTGACGCTGAATTGTTAAAACGAAAATTATGTAAAAACGCCATAAATGAATATAATTTCCCTGTTATTTCAACTTTTAATAGTAAACGGAAAACATCATTTGATCCGATGTGATGTTCAAAACTCTGAAATATTGATAATATATGCAAAGTTTATCGCAGGGCCTTCCCTCTGAGATGTAACTAACGGTTGTGACTATATACTGTATGCAAACCTCACTGTAACTATATTTCGAGGACAAGAATGAGATAGGATGCAGGTTTTGAGCTGTTTCCACTCTAAAAATAAACCCTAGGTCATGAGCGATGAACATAAATAAATCAGTAAATAAGACATAAATTGAGAAAAGAATGTTTCAGTATTTTAATGAATGCGTGGATTGATGAAGATGAGACAAGTGAAAGCATGACGCTACATAAATAGATATGACATAGGAGTGGACTGGTCACAAAGATAGCAGTGATTGTGGTCATGCCCGAAGCGAAAACATGTAAAACATTAAACAATCGGAACACAACGCCACCGGCAATTCATCACGCATATTATTGAGACACTTGGCAATGCGGGCTATAATTGTCATATTCCTATATACGAGTAATTAACAAAAAAAACTAATTATACGAATTTCAAATAATTACTACACAATTAACAAACATACAAAATAATTTACCCAGGATAAGGTGCATAACATATATAAAGGGATTTAAAAGTCCCTCGCAAAGATGTAACAAATTTACTACAAGACCTTTAAAGTTTAAAAAAAAGGGGTGGGGAGAGAAAAATACGACCCAGAGAAATTGGGGTGAAGTCAAACGTCTTGGCGATGACGTCATGAATGAATCTATTCCCACACAGTGAGGGATGGTAAGTTATAAGTAGCAGAGATAAAGGCTGGGTTGGTAGGATTGCCTAAGGCGATATGCTCTTACAGGAGCAGTACGAGTCCACTTCAAATGGCTCAAATCCTGTTGGCCAATCTGGGTCGTCTTTCCATACCATTAGGTACACAATGGACTTTTCTTGTAAACACGAACCACCATTACAGCTCTGAGTGGAAGAAGACCTAACAAAAGAGAGAATTTGTATGTAAAGATACAGTACTAGCTATTCAGTTGATTAGGGGCTTGGCGATCTGGCATGTCCAGTTTTACTGTTTGGGAACAGAATACGTATCTGTTACGACTCTTAAAGATTGGTTTATTGAAATCTATTATAACATTAAAAGATGGGTAAATGTCGGTTACGACGCTAAAATTGACTGATGCATGTCTGTTACAACGTAAAGATCGGCTTATGAATGTCTTTTAGCGACGTTTATGTTGATTTATTTATTTTATTGATGTTTTACGCCGTACCCAAGAATATTCTACTTATACGACGGCGGGCAGCATTGTGTGGGAGGATACCAGAAAGAGCCAGTTGAAAACATTTACATTGGTTTATGAATGACGCGTGTGGTGGTTTATAGAGCTATGTTACGACGTTTACAATGGTTAATGAATGTCACGACTCCTAAGGCAAATGTTTTGTGTGTTGCTGTTTGAACGCCAGTTAAGCCGACTTACCAAGGTCTATCAACTGTGCGTTGAGAGTAAATTAGTGTATTAATGCCTGTTGGGGCGACAAGGTCGTTGTATGAATATCTGTTGCGATGACAAGGTTGTGGTATCAATGTCTGTTGCGACGACAAGGTCGTTGTATCAATGTCTGTCGCGACGACAAGGTCGTTGTATCAATGTCTGTTGCGACGACAAGGTCCTTGTATAAATATCTGTTGCGATGACAAGGTTGTAGTATCAATGTCTGTCGAGACGACAAGGTCGTTGTACCAATGTCTGTTGCGACGACAAGGTCGTTGTATTAATATCTATTGCGAAAACTAGATCGGTGTACCAATGCCTATTGTAACGACAAGGTCGCTGTGTATCAATGTCTGTTACGAAGAGTAGATCGGTGTATCAGTGTGTGTTGTGACGACAAGGTTGTTGTCCTAATGTCTGTTGCGAAGACTAGATCGGTGTGCCAGTGTGTGTTGCGACAACAAGGTCGTTGTTCCAATGTCTACTGAAACGACAAGATGGTCGTATTAATGTCTGTTGTGATAACTAGATGGGTCAGTCAGTGTCTGTGGAGAAGGTTAGATCGGTCTATCGGTGATCGAGATACGAATGTGTTAGACTTTTGTTATGTCTGTTATCTGTTATGTTCAGTTGTACTGCGGACGACCGATACAAGGCTTTACTATGCTTAAACAATTACATGCAAAACGAATGTATACTGCGACATCTAACTTGGAATACAAATGATTATAACGGATTAAATGATTAATGAGCTAAGGATTAAAAGAAGTATAACCATAAATTTATTCCAACACATCGCAACGTTTAACTAAATTAAAATGAATGTTGCAAGTTACCAGAATCTCATATACATATATGTATGCATGTACTCAGTCCAGAGTTTGCAGACCATTACCTGCAATCAGTTCGTGAACAGATATGTGTGTGATCCGCATTATAACGGCTGAATAAACCGAAAGTCATTAAAATTTAGAAGTTCCAGTTTTGCTATTCGTTGTCAGCGCATAGTGAAATTTGACTATTTTAAAACTAGATATTATTTTTAATTGCTATATTGAAATGTTGTTATCTGAAAGAAATCTATGTGCCCACATTTTACAATGAACTGCGAGAGATTTGTTACATATCTAAACAAATAACACATTATCTTAATAATAAATAAATTATTTTTTAATAATAAATGTAATGTTTTACAATTTACAAAATACAATTGAAAGGAAGATCAATTTATACACAAATTAAAACTTTTGTCTCACTTCAGTATGGTACCGCCTTTCCTAGTCATGTGCTCAAGCCGCAAGTTTTATAAATTTTTTCAAGCATCCTATATATAGGGTGTACTTAATATATAAAGAATTAATACAAATTGAGTTATATTGTAGACATATTTACTGGGAGTATAGACACTCTCGCCGTGTCAACACTGAGGATGCCTACACAGTCATTTAAACGCGGCGAATGGCAGAATTCCGGTCCCTACAGGTTAGACTAGATGGAGCAGACATGGAGCAAGTCCCTCGGCTTTCAGATCACGTCTCACTTTGACGGTGTTTTTATACTCATTTTGCGATTGGCTGATGTTAAAACCATTAGATGCAAGACTGAGTTTAATGAGTCTAAATCTAAATTAATGTAGGACAGACTTAAACACCGTATGCATGTTTATCGTAAAAAGTGATTGTCTTTCTAGTAGAACTAGATAGCTTTTCTAGCCAGTTTCAAGTTCAACTCCCTAATTATTATCTGTATCTCATATTCACTTATAACAAAATTTCATTTTAATCATTTGTTTTCCTTTTAATTCATGAAAATTCAAATAGCTCTTTGTTCCTTGAATCCCTTCTTCATTTGTAACAAATACACATATGACCTTAACTATCTGTTTTTATAACTGAATGAAAGCTCGCAATTATGCTCTTTGTTATTTGAATCCGTCCTTCATTTATTCCAAGCATTTATCAGAATAACCATTTTTATATAAATGGATGAAATTTCAAGATGTTCCTTGTTATCTGATTAATCAATTAATTGTTCGTATAACTAAGTGATAGAAAATAATATGTCCACGACTTACCCACAAATTCCTTTGTGGACGTACTGATACACGTCTTCGGAATCAAAGTGGACAATGTCCCTGCTCTCGCTATTAATATTCATTAGGTTACTCGGAGCTTGGGACAATTCACGGAACCTAAAAACTCAACATAGTGCATTACGTACAATCGATAAAGTTGAAGTTTTATAATTTATCCCGACATTTTCGTGCACTTTTACAATGCTCTTTTCCCTGCACTTTACAAAAGACTGAAAAGTTTTCCATTTTTTTACCACGTTATGTCAGACGCCCTGACATAATATAGACAAACTGTGTTATTATATTTCCATGAAAGAACTCCTATGTGCAAAGGATATCTATAAACATGGATTTCGATGCAATCATGCATTTTCACTTTACATTTTCACGACATTTCAATCATGACATTTCAGTTAGATTTTACTCAACAGATCAAATTGCGCATACTACTGTTGGAAAGCTATGAAAACGATGTAAGAGCTTACGTTGGACAGTGCAGATCCCCATCATGTTCGACGTTGGGAAATTTTTCTGGCCTAATCCCTTTCTCAATCTCTGGGCGAATCGCGGGGTTGACTGGGCGAACAGGCTTGCCTGGACGAATGCTTTCCTTTTTCAGCTTAGTGTTTAATTCGTTGGCAGTTTTCTTGTCCAAGAACAGACCCGGGAAAGATTTCATGAGCTCTTTAGCTATGAGCTTGTTATCCCGTACTTTATACGTTGTTGACAAACTGGGCCTGGGTGATTGGTGTCGATGACCTTCACGTAGCCAAGCAAAGGGCACGCTTGGCACATATCTACAGACCCGCTCTGGTATGTTGATAGTCCTTGTGTAACGTTTTGTTCTGTTGACACACCTTTCTTTTGCTGGTGGCCCTTTTCCGAGCGCCACTACGACAAGAGCTGACAAGACACATATCTTCAAACCCATCTGTTGAAAATAAACACAAAAAGCCAATAAAATTACCTCGGGTAAGATAAAATTTTCTTAAAATTTTTGTACAAAGCTTGTATTTGCTATCTCTCATAATATCTATTTGTTTAGGTATGTTAGAATTGAGATTACGCCACAATTGATTTGAAAACAGAAAGGCTGGTCCGAACGCTTTATGCTCTGATACTTCTTTGGCTCAAAACGACACTTATTGCCAGTACATGCTGGTAGAGCCCTTTAATCGAGGGAATACATGCATTATATATCAGACTGACATGGTAGACATTTTGTCTGTTTAGTGCTAAAAAAGCAACTTGACATACCTCCGCTTTTGACTTCATCACGCTTTGGGAAGGACTTTTCGAATAGCGCAAATAGTCACCAGTGTTTGGCCACAGGTATAATGTTAGGTTTTATCAGTTAAGCACGTCTAGATAACCCTTGCTGTCAATTCCAGCGTGTTATTCCTAGCTCGGTCGCGGTACACTATGATCTTAATCGCGCGCTCCCTGTTTTGTTCAAGGCTACAGCCGCGAATCCGTATTCTATATTTAACATATGACACACAATATAGTTTGTAATTCCCATGCGTTCGGCCTGTTAAGAAAAAAAAAATTCCTCTTAGGGCCACGCATCGTGCGCATTTGAAATGCACACAGTAATATTAAAGCGTAAATCGCAAGATCACGCTTCAGTGCGCATCATCCTGGCTCTAATTGCCCCATGGCTACTGTATGATAGCCTTTTCGAAGCTGATCTCTAAATAAGCATATCGAAGCTATCTCTTAGCTCTTGCAGCACTGGTTAAACGCCCTTTTCTCTCTCTCGCTTTCATGTAGAGACACATAGCCTAGACTGACATATAGTTTACATGTGTACAATGACGTGTAACATTGACAGATCCTGACTTAAACTGTTATTCCATATGTTTTGGTTTGTTTCTTTTTTTCTCTTTTCTCATAACTCGGTCCTGTGCTCAGGAATGAAATTGTAGAATGGCAAATTTAGGCACAGTGAACTTAAATTGTGAACGATGTCTTTCATTACCTCTCACAATATCGTGTTAACAATGTTCCAACTACTACCCCCCCCCAACCCCCACCCTTCCCTTCTCACCTGTGTTTGTTTCTCTTTCTAGCTATATACAGTTGTTTTGTATAAATAGTTTGCCCTCGTGATTCACTCTCATACTTTCCCTCATTTACAAACCGCAAATGTTTTCCATACTCATGGTGTAATAACACGAAGGGTTTTCACTCTGTGTTTTTTTCATCTGTAGCTGAAAGTGTTGAAAATGGTTGTATGATAGAACTAAGATTTCTAATGAAACGCTTATGATGATAATAAAATACAAATGAATACTATCGTGTACTATATAAATACATATCTGAAATTGTGTATGCAATTGCCCTGATGTATATAACACAACATAGATCGTTTTGCGTATATATATATTGTCTGTGTGTGAAAAGGGTGGCAACACGTGACCAATTTGCACAGCCCCCAGCCAGAATTTAACAAAATACCGGTATATATTATGTTTTTTCCAGTGCCTTTACTTTAGCATAGTACTATGGAAACAAATGTTAGCTACACCATCCTTTGTAACTCTCCTTGTATTACAAAGATCTATGTAGGGAAATGTCCTATATCGACAGTACAGTTGAAGAGTTCCCATCGGAAAGGAGGAAATCGCCTCTTTGTGCTCTCGAATTCAAGAACATAGGACAGCAGCACAGCATCAATTAAGTGATCAACTGGGTCCAAAGGAAGTTCAACTTTCCATATTTTGTCACATGTATGTTTTTTATAACAATGAAAAGACTAAGACAACGCTATATATATATATATATATATATATATATATATATATATATATATATATATATATATATATATATATATATATATATATATATATATATATATATATATATATATATATATATATATATCCATAGTGGACCAGCTGAACACAATGTAGGTTCTTTTCCATTTTGACATAGTTTGTCGTTGATAGGGAGCGTATCCCCCCTAGTGTACTTCATGTGTAGCCCGGTACAGAATGCCCGAGTGTATTTCATGTGTACTTCATGTGTAGCCCAGTACAGAATGCCCGAGTGTGCTTTATGTGTGGCCGTGTACAGAATCCCCGAGTGTGCTTCATGTGTAGCCCAGTACAGAATCCCCGAGCGTGCTTCATGTGTGGCCGTGTACAGAATCCCCGAGTGTGCTTCATGTGTAGCCCAATACAGAATGCCCAAATGTGCTTCATGTGTAGCCCAGTACAAAATCCCCGAGCGTGCTTCATGTGTAGCCGTGTACAGCATCCCCGAGTGTGCTTCATGTGTAGCCCAGTACAGAATCTCCAGGTGTGTTTCATGTGTAGCCCAGCACAGAACCCCACACATTCTTGCCGACAGTGTGGACTTGGCCAGAATGCTGCAACGCTGATCCTATATTTCCATTATATGTAGGAAGCGGTCTTTGGCCTAGCGGTTAAATATGCCCACTTTTCAACAGCTACGACATAAGTAGTGCGGGGTTAATTGGACAAGGCTTTTGTACATTACCATGATGTCACTACTGGCGTATGTATGTATATATACGGCTTCCGTCATATGATTGAAACAGGAAAGACATAAATTGCACTTACATGCACTTTTACCGAATCATAAGATTTAATTATATATTGTAAAGCTTTGGCTATCATAATAATGGAGAAGTTTGTTTCATAAAAAAAAACTGTACATCCGTATTATGTTGTGCACTGGAAGGAATTGCGGTTTCTGGGGAGAGACCGTGCAATTTTAAGCCCGAAAAACTAGTGTGACCTTTGACTAATACCGTAAATTTAAATTCTTTGTCATTACCATGAAAAACTTATGTTATTTGTTGTTGAAAATACACAATATATATGTGACAAGGGCGAATTCGGTATAGATACGATATCCCGCAAAAGATTGATGTCTTACACTCAATGGGCCATGGTAAAAAGAGATGATGTCAGAAATTTGACCTTGTCAGACATGCAGGGTAAGATACAGGCTGTAGAGCCAGTCGTAGAAGCTAAAATGGAAAAGAATTCTTATAAATTATATTTTAATATAGTTTGATAACGCACTGAATAGTCTCCTCTTAGTTCATTGATAAATTGTTAAAAGTTTCAAATGCATACCGATGACTGTCTTTCGGAAGTCCGCTGCTCTGGTGAAAAACTATAGACTACATAGAGATAAAAGATGACTTTTTGGACACGATTAGCATTTCAACTTGTTCAGCTACGTCCCACAAGACACGACTCAATATAGAAATAACACTGGCGGGTATACTCCCCCCCCCCCTCCGACTTCCAACAGATCCCCCCCCCCCGTCCCCACCGAAGATGATATGTAAAATATATGTATGTGAAATGACTCGATTCAGGTAGTGAAGGTTGTCAGTTTACCTGTAAATGAAGCTTCTGTTTGACATGTAACCTGTATACCATGTTAATTAATTTT
This sequence comes from Liolophura sinensis, assembly GCF_032854445.1. NCBI lineage: Eukaryota > Metazoa > Mollusca > Polyplacophora > Chitonida > Chitonidae > Liolophura > Liolophura sinensis. The sequence continues at coordinate 23,740,917 of NC_088300.1, forward strand.
ATCCATACCGAAATCTTAATATGGAAATAACCCTCAAAATGTCGTCATCTGAATGTCAAGTTCTTATGGAGAAGCATGGAACTTACAACATGAAACGATGATTACCTCTATTACCTGTGCAAATTTGAACCCCATGTTACTGTTAGGCCTGTGACGTCTCGTACAACACGGATTTTCAACAAAACATGGACTCGTACAACATCACTTTATAATATACAGAATATTTCTCGATAACCTGAAAAATTTGTGGATTTTCTTGGGTTCCCCCAGGCTCTGCCCGCTCTGTCCCATTGTTACGCCCAGGTAAAGAGCAGGGACAAAAATGTGTACAGTGACCTACACCTGACTTCCAAGTGCTGTAACTGTTATAACGGGTAAATTTAAAGGATTACTCCGAAAAATGGGGTGAGCGTTAGGAAAAGAATTTTTTGTCTGTGTTCTCTGAATTAAATGCAGTCAGATAAGGTGGGCTACAAGGACCAGACTGCCGGTGCATGGCAACGCACTGACATCACATCACTATAAATTATTAATATTCACCAACAGGCGAATGTTCTGAGAACGTTATCAGAGCAATATATTTTACTCTTTGGTAATAAGAGCTATATATCCACAGAAAACCGTGTTTGAGTGAGGAAAAAACTCTTGAGACGTCAGAGCACCTAAACACCAGTTAAATGGCTCATAAAGTCCAACATAAAATTGAAACATTTGAAAGCATTTAATTATTTTTAAGAAATGTCTTTGAAAAAGTAAATTTATGTACGTTAACGCCTAAATTTCAGCTGCATATATCTGGTGAGTCTGAATTCATTTTTTACATGTCTTTAACTTAGCACATCTGGTGGACATACACACGGTATTTTGCTGTGGTTGAGCCTACTCCGGTAAATAGTAAATGGGATAGACCGTTTGAGGTAAATATCGGAAGTAATCGCCTGCTAACGTGGTTGTTACTACAAAACCTTCCCATCCCTAGATAAATATTTGACCTTTCATAACTAACAGTTTGAAATAAGTAACATCAAGCTGTGTTGAAAGACTGATTTTCTTTTACATTTTTATTCTGTAATCACAAATGTTTGACAACTGATTCTGTTTCATTTATTAGTAAGATTATTGTTTTTTGTACTCAAGAATGTTTCACTTATACGACGGCGGCCAGCATTATGGTGGGAGGAAACCGGGCAGAGCCCGGGGGGAAACCCACGGCAGACCTTCCCACTTACGGCCAGAGAGGAAGCCAGCATGAGCTGGATTTGAACTCTCATCGACCGCATTGGTGAGAGGCATCTGGGTTATTACGCTACGCTAGCGCGCTAACCAACTGAGCCAAGGAGGCCACGATTGCCTCCTAAAGCTCATAAGTATTAATATTTTATTTGTTTACTTGTTGTTTAACGCCAGATTGAGGAAATCCACTTATTCTCTCTCCAAGGCCGATTTGTTCATTTAATTTACAAAATTATTTGACTGGTATTTAACGCCGCACTCCAGTAATATTTCACTTAGACGACAGCGGCCAGCATTATGGTAGGAGGAAACTGAGCAGAGCCCGAAGGTAATCCGCGACCATTTGCAGGTTTCAAGACCAGCATGTATTTGTGACTGTATATATAAATGGATTGAAATAAGAAGTGACTGATAATATGAGTTTTACGGTATAGAGCTATGCATTTCTATATGTCTTCTTTAAGTTAAATGAGTGTGAACAAAGGAAGAATTAACCTTGTTAGAAATTATGTAAATAACTTAGGAAAGTTAATTAAGAGTACATGTTAACGCAGCTAAGTATGGCAGATTTCGACCCGTTTTTTTGTTCATCTGCTGCACCTTAATGAATCCTCTTCTATGTCACATTTATTCCACATACATCGTGGATCAAGTCAGTGCAGATCACAAATGCCTGCATTGTCATCCTATATATCCTTATAATGCATCCTTTATGGTTTCCTCCCACCATAATTCTGGCCGCCGTAGTATATGTGAAATATTTTGGTAAAGCGTAGAGCACCAATCAAATAAATAAATAAATAAATAAATATCCTTTATGAATATCAAAAATACATATATGGCCGTGTATGGCCGAATGATGAAAGTGCTTGTTTTTCAATACCTGGGGACCGGCCCAATTACAGTTGCTTGAGCGTCCGCTTCGGGGGAGGTAGACCCAGGGCGAATCCAGGGCTAGGTCACACCTAAGACCTTAAAAGAGGAACTGGTAGCTTCCTCGTTTTGGCGTTCAGCATTAAGTGGACAGTGCAACGACTGGTTGACCCGTATCAGTAAAATGGCTCGGGCGGTGCGGCTTACTTGCCTTCGGTAAGTCGCCTGAGTGAAGCAGCACTAGATAAAAGAGCGGTGGAAATCCGTAAGGAGGCACATTACCTGAATACGCACCCTGAGGACTCCTTCGTCGTCATATGACTGAACAATTGTTTTAGTGTGCACGGCACATATATTTATTTATTTGATTGGCGTTTACGCCATACTCAAGCATATTACAGTTATCCGACGGCGGCCAGCATTATGGTGGGAGAAAAGCGGGCAAAGCCCGGAGAAAGCCCACGACCATCCGCAGGTTGCTGATAGACCTTCCCACGTAACCTTCCCACGTCACATAGTCAAACAACTTCGATTTACAAACATCATATGACAGACATATACTTACAAATTTCAGTAGATGATACTGTTAAGACTATCCACAAATTGGGTAGAACTAGTTGTGGTAAACAAAAATATTGTTTATACAAAGAACTGTTTCTGTAAAGACGACAACGGGAATTGTATTCTATAAACATTCCTGGCCTGACTACACCCTGGAGGACAGATTACTAACGGTACTACGCAGTTTTGTTCATTAATCACATGGTCTATGTTTTGTTGTTATAGTAACAAAGTAGGAATAAAACCCCAATCAAACAAGCAAACAAACAATAAAAACTTGTAAATAACTTTTAGAGAGGGTAGAAGGAAAATCACCAGATCTTTTTTAATATTCCTTTATTTATGCAACGTCTGTTGTTGAAATCCGTAGGTCTCGTCTCAATTTCAACTCTGACCTCCACTGAGCTAAATGGAAATTCCCATCAGTTACTGGACATGTACTCCCATTACACTCCTTTCCACTTAACTCCTCCCCTCCCCTAAGACTCACCCACATTCACGGAGCCATGCAGAGCCCAGCGTTTCTTGTATCATGTTTGGTAATGGTACTTGATGAACCACAGAAGGATTTGAACTTTGGTCTATAAAGCCGAAGCTCAGCGTTCTGCCCCCTGACCTAAAGGAAAATTCTCTCTCGCAGCTGCTAGTATAAACACTGGAAAGCTGCGTCCGTTATATCACAAATGCTCTTGGTTCTTCATATCCATTTCTGTGAAAATTTTACCCATGTCTATTTGTATCAGACCTACGTTATATATTTATAACTTGTGTAGAGAATACACTGTTTTGAGGTGATCGTTAGATTGTCAACCGTGGCATTCAACATGGTACTCTCATCCACCGAGTTCGGTACATGTAGGTGGCTACCCAGTTGTTGAGTTAATCGGATAGATTCGAAATCTATATGTGGAGAACAGCAACGCCGGGATTCCTTTTAAACTGGAAAGGTCCCCATAATGTTCCTTTGCCTGCTTGTTGTTTGACATTACTTCCATAATAATTTCTATCCAAACGTTGTCTCCTTGTAGCACGCTGTGCCCAATGCTGACATGATAAACAATCTTACCTCACTAAAATACCATGCTGAAGACACCAAGCATGGTGTCCACCCGGTCAAATTACATTTTCATTGATCCTTCTATTCCTCGGCCTATGCCCTAATGGTAAGTGACCAACTAAGGAAGTAACGAGTCTTCAAAGCCTTTGATATAACCCAAAGCAGGTTTGTAGTTTGATATTTCGCTTATGGAGCTGTCGCTCTACGCACACCCACTCCATACCCCCAAGTTAGGTGTAATGAGAACACGTTTGTAAACTAAACACTTGTTGAATACCCCCAACCTCTTTTCCGCGCACCGTAGTTCTATGTGTTGAATTGGGTAATATTGGGTAAATGAAAAAGAAATCATATGCTATCAGAGTCAAGGATTGCATCAATACAGACCTAGATTTAATTTCCCCTACTGGAACAACTAAGTCGTGAATTTGTGTCTCATACAAGCTAGTATTTTCACCGGTCTCGAGATAGCTGTTTAGATGTAGGGAATTGTCTATACTAAAAACCAAATTATCTGTATGAAACCGGATTCTTGTGTAGTAGTAGAACTGCAAAATCTCAACTCATCTTTTATTGTCCTATATCACGCCATACCAACTAAACATGCATTTTTTCACTGTTTGGCATTCCATTTGCATGACTCAAAATATCCCGCGACAAGAACAATACGAGTCCACTTCAAAGGCGTCGAAGGTGACAGGCCAAGATGGGTTGTCGTCATCATAGACTAACAGGTAAACCACAGACTTCTCCTGAAAACACGATCCCCCGGAACATCGAGAGCCCGATTGTTGCCCGGGCTTCCTGGAGAAGTAAGAGAAAACATATACAGCGAATGTGGAACAGACTACACAGTCTAAAAATAAAAATAATACCCTACACACTAGTTCGTATTAGAAAGGTAGAAATCATTGTATTCTGTGAATTTATTAAAAAAGAATATATTATGTTGTTATTACAAACAATCATGTGTAATAAACCCGGTTTCCTCCCACCATAATGTTGACAACAGTCGTATAAGTGAAATATGCTTGAGTACAACTTAGAATACCAATCAAATAAATAAAATAAATAGTAAATTAAACAATTAATAAATAAATATATAATCATGTGCTTTATATAGTTGATATATTCTGTTATTACAACAAAATATTTTGGTTGGTGAAACGGGGTATTGTGTTGTCCATAAAATAATACTATGTTTCCGTGACACAATATTGGGCATTACTCAGAAAAAAAGGATACTATGTTAAATACAACAGATTGGTTTTTTACAATATATAAAATTACTATGTTTACTATTGTAAACACCTCTCTATAAACACTTTCACATGTCCATAGGCTTGTTACACTTAACATCACAAAGTCTTGTTTAATGGATTACGTCTATATACTGAAAATATCTGCCAAAATACTATTGAGATATTTTTCACCACAGTAAAGACGTTACTGTAAGACACAGTAATAACTAAACATGGTCTTTATTAATAACCACGGAGACGTTTATTAGGTGCAACGGGAACACGTTTGTAAACTAAACACTTGTTGAACAACTATCATTCCTATCGGTGTAGTGGTGGGCGAGCTAATGCAGCACAATAACCCAGGAACCTCTCATCAATGTGATTGCTGTGAGTGCAAGACGATCCCCCAGGATCGTCCAGGTTTTCTCCGACCATAATACTGACAGCCGTCGTATAAGTGGCATATTCTTGCGTTCGGTAAAAGTTTATTTACAATACTTTTACACATTTGTATGTCCCCCATTTATGGGAAGCATGCATTGGTAAGTCCTGATCTTAGCCGGCTAAGGCATGATATTCCACTTAAGGCACTGAGACGTTTCAGACTTTAGGCACCCAAGGCCTTGATTATATGGCAGTTAAGCAGTAATGGCAGTAATGGCTAATAAAAATTCTTGGTAGTTCTTACACACAGGTGCCCTTGTGGTAAAATTGATACACCTGCTCCTCGTACATGTGTACTATTGTACGCATCTCGTTCCCCACATTCATTGTTCTGTTTGGGGCTTGTTCAAAGTATCGATTCCTGCAGATAATGAGAACAATCAAGTAAGCATTTAGATACGATGATTAATTTTAAAGGATACTTATAAACTGCAAGTGCATATATTTAATGATTTATTTGTATCTATATTTTCTGTCTATTTTTTTTTAAATACACTCGACAAATTCATCTGTTAATTTAAACAGAAAATCTGTTGTCTGAGTGATGCTAGGATGTATTCTGTTATTATAACACAATATTTTGTCGTATTCAACATAATCAACAGAATCTTTATGTTGAATTAATTGAATATGTGTCTTGTGTTTAAAAGAATAATCTGCTGCAAATAACAGAATACATTCTAGCATCACCCATATAACAGACTTTCTGTTAAAATTAACAGGCGCCTGTCTGTCCACCTTATACTAAAGAATTAACAGGTGTGTTAGAATAGAACAGTTGAAGTATCAATACTTACGTTTGACAATGTAGATCGCCATCATAATTCGTGTTTCGGCCTCGTTTATACCCCCGGGATTTTGGGGATATGTTTAACTTTTCCACCTCTTCTCGCTTGTAAAAAATCCCAGGAAAAGTTTTTCTTATTTGGTTTGCCGTTTTTCTTTCTAACGACATGGCAGATAGCGCACGCAGAGGGGCGTTTGGACTGCTCGCGTGCCGGAAGACGAACCTAGGGCAGTTAGGAATGGGTAGGGTTATGGTTCTGGTATAAGACTTCCCCTCCCTCTGACACCGCCCACGAGCCTTGCCTTCGCTGATGCCCATGGTAACATAACACCATACCACAGCAATAATAAGAAGCTTCTGAAAGTAAAATTTTCACATTTTTGTCATCATCATCAGACACTTTCAGGTAGGGTCGTAGGGAGCTGTAGGGTTGGATATTTTAACCACCAGTCGAAGTTAGTCCAGGCAGTAAATGGTGCCGGCTGTTTTGTTTGTAAGGTGCAGATCAGATTTTTTCACATTACTAACATTGTTTATTATGTATATTTATTTCACTATGTATTTATATGACGATTTACGCCGTACTCAAGGAATATTTCACTTATGAAATTTAACATTATGGTAGGACGTTGCTGACAGACCTTCCCACGTACGACCCGAGAGAAAGTCAGTATGAGCTGAACTTTGAACTCACAGCGATCCGTATTACTTACTCCCATTTACATGCATGCTTACGTGAACTCATATTTTTTAGCCATGTTTTTTATACCCAATTCTGATCGACGTTTGCACAGTATTTATCGATCCTTATCCCTTGATCTACATGCCTAAAATGACTTATAAGAACCTAAACGTTACTGAAGTCTTCTTTTCACTTGTCGCCTATATACAGCTATCTGCAAATCACTCATACTCGCTACCAAAATTGATATACATTCCTGTGTTGGACGCCTTTATATTACAAAGAAAATGCAGTTAGAATATTTTCTCTCATCCGTAATATTAAGCTGCATGAGCTTGTTTTTCGACATTGAGGACTCCTTGCCTCGAGTGACGTCTTAATTATTCAAAACAACAGTATCGTGTCGAAAAATGGACGTGGAGAATAATTTGTTTAAAAATAACAACGCTCGTGCGATTAGAACAAACTCCACGCAGTTACATAGCGTGCACTTCTGTCATTTGATAGGTACAATGTTCTGTTGTAGCAAAATTTCCTAACATTATCCTTTGCAGCCAAATGTTAATACAAACTCAACCCCACCCTTTATCAGAAGACAATAAAGTCTTCGTGTCGAAAACAAGCTGATGAATTTTAAACCTTATGATTTAGGAAAAATATTCTACATTTTCCTTGCAATATGGTATAGAAGTACAACATATCAACAGAACGTTTGTGGTGATACGTATCACTGGCTAAAGGCAATTTTGACAGTAAATATATATGAGTGATATTACAGAGAGCGATAATAGGCCACTCACCCGCGCTATAAGCCTGCCACCCTTTTGGAAACGCCATGCATAGGACCATGCGTACCCCATAGTGTATACAAGGCGATGTCGGCGTGCTGTGCTAGAATGCCGCAAAATGAGCAGAAATATGCGCATCACAATCCTTTATGTGTTTAACCTGATTTCATTTAGAGTTAAAAAAATAAAAAAACGTCTAAAGGCTTTAATATATTCCAAAATTTTCGGCCGTCTGGTGTGAGCCAACGCCGGCCTAATGCACTTGTGATTGGTACGTTGCGCTTCACGTATTCTATGCCTTTTTTCCTCCACGTCTTTGTTAGACAGCTCGTAATTTATGCTTGTCTAACTCGTTCGCGTAATACACTCAGTGTACAGCAGCCTATCTGTTAAAAATGATGATACAGGAGCCTCCGTGGCTCAGTCGGTTAGCGCGCCAGCGCAGCGTAATGACCCAGGAGCCTCTCACCAATGCGGCCGCTGTAAGGTTCAAGTTTAGCTCATGCTGGCTTCCTATCCCTGCGGATGGTCGTGGGTTTCCTGCGGATGGTCGTGGGTTTCCCGGGCTCTGCCCGATTTCCTCTCTCCATAATGCTGGCCGTTGTCGTATAAGTGAAATATTCTTGAGTACGGCGTAAAACATCAATCAAATAAATAAATAAATAAATAAATAAATAAATATGATGATGTCTGAAAGAAATCAAACGAAAGCTCAAAACAAAACATTGCGTAAGGAGTCGTTTCAAAATTCGCTACAGACGATACAGGCTGACTATCCAGAACGTGAATGCCTTTGTTTCGGATAGGGTCATACGAAAGTAGATAACTTTTAAAATGTGGAATAAATAAGATAACATCCGAACAACAAATTCTCAGGCTGAACACTATGACCTTCACCATGTTTTCCCTTGTGTCCCCTTATGTGTCTACAATATGCACTAGCCACAGGACGTGTATGTCTGCAATACACAATAAACACAGGATATGTGTGTCTACAATATACAATAAACACAGGATATGTGTCTACAATATACAATAAACACAGGATATGTGTGTCTACAATATACAATAAACACAGGATATGTGTGTCTACAATACACAATAAACACAGGATATGTGTGGCTACAATATACAATAAACACAGGATATGTGTGGCTACAATATACAATAAACACAGGATATGTGTGTCTACAATACACAATAAATACAGGGTATGTGTGTCTACAATACACAATAAACACAGGATATGTGTGTCTACAATACACAATAAACACAGGATATGTGTGTCTACAATATACAATAAACACAGGACATGTGTGTCTACAATATACAATAAACACAGGATATGTGTGTCTACAATATACAATAAACACAGGACATGTGTGTCTACAATACACAATAAACACAGGATATGTGTGTCTACAATATACAATAAACACAGGACATGTGTGTCTACAATATACAATAAACACAGGATATGTGTGTCTACAATATACAATAAACATAAGATATGTGCGCATATAATATGAAATAAACACAAGATATGCAATACAATAAACACAGGATATGTGTGTCTACAATATACAATAAACACAGGATATGTGTGTCTACAATATACAATAAACACAGGGTATGTGTGTCTACAAAATACAATAAACACAGGATATGTGTGTCTACAATATACAATAAACACAGGACATGTGTGTCTACAATACACAATAAACACAGGATATGTGTGTCTACAATATACAATAAACACAGGATATGTGTGTCTACAATATACAATAAACATAAGATATGTGCGCATATAATATGAAATAAACACAAGATATGTGTGTCTACAATACACAATAAACACAGGATATGTGTGTCTACAACATAAAATAACATAGGATGTGTGTGTCTACTATACACAATAAACACAGGATATGTGTGTCAACAATATACAATAAACACAGAATATGTGTGTCTACAATACACAATAAACACACGATATGTGTGTATACAATATATAATAGACCCACATGATGTGAGTGTCTACAATATACCATAAACACAGAACGTGTGTCTACAATATGAAATAAACATAGGATGTGTGTGTGTACAATATACAATAAACACAGGATATGTGTGCTTAAATTACAAGATAAACACAAGATATGAGCGTCTACAATATACAATAAACACAGGATATGTGTGTCTACAACATACAATAAACACTGGATATGTGTGTGTCTACAGTACACAATAAACCTAGGATATGTGTTCCTACAATATAAAATAAATACAGGGTAAAGTGTCTACAAAACATAATAGCACAGGACATGTGTGCCTACAATACACAATAAAAACAGGATGTGGATAAACCCAGGATATGTGTGCCTACAATACACAGTAAACACAGGGTATGTGTGTCTACAATATACAATAAATATATGATATATACGTCTAGAATATACAATAAACACAGGATGTGGATAAACACAGGATATGTGTGCCAACAATACACAATAAACACAGGACATGTGTGCGTGCAATTCCAAATGAACACAGGATGTGTGTGCCTACAATATACAATAAACACAGGATATGCGTGCCTACAATATACAATAAACACAGGATATATGTGCCTACAATACACAATAAACACAGAATATGTGTGCCTACAATATACTATAAACACAGGATATGTGTGTATACAATACACAATAAACAAACGATATGTGTGTCTACAATACACAATAAACAAACGATATGTGTGCCTAAAATATACAATAAACACAGGATATGCGTGCGTGCAATTCCAAGTGAACACGGGATATGTGTGCGTATAATATTCAATAAGCACAAGATAATTCTGCTTTGGCCGTAATTAAGTCAGCAGGTTTGTCAGGTACCAAATGTGCTCATGGTGCAACGACTGGTTGACCCGTATAGGTATAATGGCTCGGGCGGGGCGGCTTACTTGCCTTCGATAAGTCGTCTCAGTGAAGCAGCACTAAATAAAAGAGTGGTGGAAATCCGTCCTGCAACAAGGAGGCACATTACACATACATGCACCCTAAGGATTCCTTCGTCGTTACATGACTGAAAAATTGTCGAGTACGACGTTAAACCCCAAGCACTCACTCACCCCAAATGTGCTCAAGAGTTGTCTCCCATGAGATGTATGTGTGGTCATTTTGTCGAAATCCTACCTTCTTCTGCGCTAACCCCGTGGTGAGAGAACACAGCCAATACTACGACGCTGAGAATTATATGAGCTTATCCTATAACTAGATCACTTGTTATTTGTTGAATCACGTGATGCATGTCGGGTACACAGTTAATCTACGACCCCTTTGTTTGGTACAGAGAATAAATCCACTAGCCCCCCCAAAATGAAACTTTAAACTTGTTGGTAAAATTCGATTAGAATTTTCGCATTTTGTTTCATTTCGTCATATTGTTCCACCTGTACGCCGTAACATTTATAATTGACACTGAAAATTTATTACCACTTAAAGGCAAAGAAGACGCTATCGTGAAGTATATATGTCAGACGATAGATCACTAAACACTGTTGAGTAAATTAGATCAATTTATAATTTCCGAATTTTTTTAACCTAGTAAAAGGCTTTGGACTTTACGCCGGCGTTTTCTGACCACAAGCATTAAGACCAACGACGCCACATCAGGTTTTTGGTTTGTTTTTAAGCGACGTCATTGAAACCTTCTGAGTTTCAACAGATCACCACAGAATCCGATGTTCGGAAAGCGTTTTATTTGGTTGGAAAAATTCTAAAAACTGTTAATATGTGCTCAAAATATTATTTCTTTTGTCATTATTATTATTTGTTTGTTTACTTAATTAAATGTCTGGTAGTGGTACTTCATGATGTCTTCAGCATGGTGTTCCAGTGAGGCAGCATTGAAAATATGTCACCATGAGGATCGACCTGCCACAAGGAGACACTGTCGTGATATGACCGAAATGATGTTGAAAGCAACGTTAAACTCCACTCAAACCAGCAAACTGTCGCTAGCGCAAAACATGAAGCCAAATGCCGTGTGGTGCCTAATCGGACAGCTGTCAAAATACTAGCTTTGGTATTAAATCTGTTGTCTTCCGTATGGCGTTCCAGTTACAACGACCCCGACCTGTTATTCATCGAAATTTCACGGAAATGATGGAGATGGAAAACGCCAAGAAAACATTTAAATCATATCACCTTAAAACCGTTACCAAGCAGGAGACATCGTGCCTAAAGGCTACTGTAGTGTGAACTGCATTTAGTTCAATACATTGACCCTTGTGACCTCCCTTGTTCTGAAACACCCAGTTTACTGGTTACCTTCACTGCTGATCTGACGCTGTTTCATTAGCTGAGATGTTCTCTAGGCAGAGGTCATAAATTCAAAATTGTGAACTGTGAGTGAGAGGACAATCGCTTGAGAATTCTCTTTCAGGTGCTTTACAGTGGTGTGGCAGAACCTGCGCTGGCTCGTTTTGTGCTTGAACATGGCGGGCAGCACAAGCGTGAAAACCCCGCGAAAATTAAATCAGGCAGCTTTTATTCTTCAAGTACCTGAAGGGTAGAGTTTCGAGACTTCCCGTATCCGGTGGCATATGACGCTCACATGTTCACCCAGCCGAATGAGCCGCAGGGTGTAGGCCAAATAAGTAGTAGTTCAGTGATCTCCCGTACGTCACGATCTTTTCGAGTGATGTCAGCACTGAGAAGAGTAACAGGCCTCGGACCCCCATTAATTTTCCATAAGCGACAATGTTAACGTCTAGCGCTGTAGCTCAGTCCCAAACATTCCGTGGCCATTAAGCTTTGGTGCATACCTGGCCCAGCCTGTGAGAAAGAAGCCATAAAAATCTTGACATAGGTTGACCGTCAAAATCTGGACCTTTCCATGCCGGCAGCTGGGAGGCGTGCCTAGCAACGCCAAGGGGACGTCACTCGCAGCCTCATCACTACCTCACACCTTGTGTCCTCTCGCCCAGAATTTCAAACTTTCATCAATAAAGCTCATACCTCCTCAAAGTTTAGACAGTTTCCAGCATTTTAATACCAAGCATGCACCTGTGCACCAAAAATGGACTCCTGGGAGCAAAAAAAGACTTTATACCCTAAAATTCACAGAACTACAATCGTCCCCACCGAAAAACGGAAGTTGTAATGGGGGTCTGTGTCCAACAGCGTTGGGATCTACCTAGCAGTCCATGACTCGGATTGTACAATCACCTTGTGTGTCGAAAAGATTTATTTATGTATTTAATTGACTGATGTTTTCCGCCGTACTCAAGAATATTTCACACGACAGCGGCTACCGTTATGGTGAGGGGAAACCCATCATCGGCCGGTTGCTGGCAGATCTTCCCAAATATCCCTGGAGATGAAGCCAGTATGAGCTGGAGTAGAACTCAAAACGACCACATTGATCACACTTTATAAGGGCGTTCAGGCGGTTATCCATGAAGATTCTGTTTAGTAATTAGTGTTGTGTTTATTATAGTAGATATGTGAAACGTTTACATAGAATTCTGAAAGATATAACCACCAAACCACTAAAAACCCATCACCCGCCCCCCCCCCCGAAAGATTGAAAGGCAAATTTCTTAACCGCACGGTCACGAATCAACTGTTTACATTATAATAAGTCACCGTAAAAACACTTTGCTGTTGTACATGACATGTTTTATTTCGTGGTGTATTTTTGTTAACATAATGGATATACATGTGTTCATGTCATTCTGCAGTAAACATTCACTGTTCACATCCGGTATAAATATTTGACTTATTCAGAATAGGTATACGCTTCCACGTTTCTTAACATATGTAGGTTACGCCTGTCACTATTTTTCTCTTAAAACGTAATATGCATTGCGCATGTTGTAAACATCAACCTATTTCCCCCAGAGTCTGGTGATTTAGTGAAAAGATATTAAGGCCATTCAGTGACAATTATATAAAATATTTATGAATTTTGACAGGTTATACGTGTTGTAGGCGGGATTAATATTATAAATTGTATCACTGCTTAAGATCTATACTTAATACGCAGAACGAAACACCCATACAAATGCTTGTCACAATGAGAAATGTCTGATCTAGAAATCTGTTTACTTCAGCAGAATGCAATATATTTCATACAAATACGGAACAGATCAATATCTACAGAGGCAACAGATGATTCCGGAATTAAGTGCATAAATATTTATCAGCTGCCACTAATCCAGTCGATATTTCTCTTATTTCTTAATAACATTTCTTTATTTATTGATTATTCGTTTATTTATTTAGTTAGTTAGTTATATTAACTTAATTGTTTTACTTGATACTAGAAATATTTCACTTATTTGAAGGTGGTCAGGTTTGTGGCTAGAGGAACTTGGGGCTTCCTTCAGGATGTAAGAATCTCGCATGAATACAGATTACGTCCAACGTTATCATGCACTTTTAAAAACAGGTATTTTTTAATTGAAGTACCAGTTTTTGTGTGCATAAACAGAGACGGATGAAGCATACGCAATATATACACAGCAGATGAAAGTAAGGCAAATGTATACTACAGATGGAACTGCAATATAATATGTACAGAGCTAATGAAACGAAGGCAATGTTGGGGGCGGATGAAATTATAGTATTGTATAAGACGTTGGGAATTCTTTGTCAGTCGTCTGAAGGAGAGTTTTATGCAGAGTTGTTTCCAAGTCTGCATCGACAAATGTCTACAACATTTAATAAACAATGTCTTTTATGTGGTACAAGACTGATTTATGTATGTTCGATGTCATTGTAAAGATTAATTAAAATCTTAAGCTTTCAAATGTAAATTTTCAAAGTTACAACCAACTATCAGCATTCTCTTGATACTGGTATCTTTTCCCTCGATATTCTTGTAACTTGGTCACTTTGTCCATGTATTCACCGTGGTATAGATCAGCTGTACCGGAGTGGCTATAGGCCTGAATGTACGAGCCTTCCACACAAAGCACGAAAAACGTCTCAAGCTTTATAGTGTGAAATGGGAATATATCGCATTTGTGTGACTGAAGTCGTGAACTCTCGTGCAGAAAGTCCATAGACAATCCACCGGCCTTGAGTGGGAACTGCTTGCAGTGCAGACTGTATTTATTTCACTTATCGAAGCTTACAATGTACCGTACACCCAAAACATAATTGTTTTGTTCCGATATGACCCTAGTTAGTGTGCTTCCGTCCATTGATACGGTTAGCCAATAGAATGCGTTTTCCACTGGTCAACAACTCAAAGTAAAACGCTTCACTGAGCATGATTGGAAGTACACATATTCACCCAGCTTGGAATGTCACCCACCCAATATGTATCCGCAGTTCCTTCAACCCACGCTTTGTGATCACATGGCCTGCATACGTCATACGTGGAAAACCCTGACTTAAATGTTCGACAATATTTCTCTGATCTGTTATCACGGATGTCAATAAGTTGAGTGGTGTCCACTGAAATAACACCAGCTTGCAGAAGTTAAAGGCTTCACGTGGATACAAAGGTAGGTCTTACATAATGTCATATAGGCCTATCGTAGGTATAATACTAATAGAGGTTTAAACCATTAACGACGCTGTCACTTAGAGTATATGGATAAAAAAGGCAAGAATAAGGAACTGGCTTTGTGTCTTTCGAGTGTTCTTATGCCGTGTAAATAAGCTTTCATGTCTTTCTCAGTAAATTCGCGGTTAACTGAGAGCCGTTGTTCCCCATTCTAAAATTGTTAAAAATTGTTAAAGTCCATGAAATGGAATAGTAGAAAAGTTGCTAATATTGCCATAAATGCTCTCAAGAGGCAAATGTAGAAAAAAACGGGTTAATATTTCTATTAAAGTGATCGTAGTTTAGATCTGCCCCCCCCCCCCCCCCGCCGTCCCCCTCCCCAAGCATCTTACGTCATCACATTTCCAATGCCTCCCTGCATCATCATAACTACGCTTCCTTTTCCTAGTCTCCCTTGAATCATAACTACGCTGCCTTTTCTTAGCCTTCCTTGAATCTCACAATTACACAGCCTTATCTTAGCCTTCCCTGAACCATCATAACTATGCCTCCTTTTCTTAGCCGTCATTGAATCATCATAACTACACTTCCTTTTCTAAGCCTTTCTTGAATTATCTTAACTACTCTGCATTTTCTTAGCCTTCCTTGAATCTCACAATTACACTGTCTTATCTTTGTCTTCCCTTAATCATCATAACTGCGTTGTCTTATCTTAGCTTTCGCTGAATCATCATAACTACGATGCCTTATCTTAGGCTTCCCTGAATCATCAAAACTACGCTTCCTTGAATCATCACAATTACACTGTCTTGTCTTTGTCTTCCCTTAATCATTATAACTGCGCTGTTCTGTTAATCTTCCTTGAATCATCACAATTACACAGTCTTAATGATCATAACTGCGCTGCCTTATCTTAGCTTTCCTTGAATCATCAAAACTACACTGTCATATCTTAGACTTCCGTGAATCAGCATAACTACGCTGCCTTATCTTAGGCTTCCCTGAATCATCATAACTACGCTACCTTATCTTAGGCCTTATCTTAGCTTTCCTAGAATCATCATAACTACGCTGCCTTATCTTAGGCTTCCCTGAATCATCATAACTACACTACCTTATCTTAGGCCTTATCTTAGCTTTCCTAGAATCATCATAACTACGCTGCCTTATCTTAGGCTTCCCTGAATCAGCATAACTACGCTGCCTTTTCTTAGCCTTCCCTAAATCATCATAACTCAGTACAATGTCGCCAAGAACATATCAGTGCATGCAACATTGAATTTATTCACTTTAACTTATTTACTTAATTTTTAAGTGATAAAACGAACCCCACCTATATTTCTTGTGTCCTGCCAATAATTTAATGAGGACATAAGTCTACCAGATCACGTGAGTAAATAAAGTTTGACCTCCAGGTCGTTGTGTGAGCATGTGTACCCAGACGTTTGCTTTAGAACTCCGTCAAGGTCGGTTCACTTGGTGTTCAGAATTAATTCCACCCGCATGAAAAAGGCTATTTTGTCATTCCCAGTGAGGGCCGGCTTTTGAACGAGTGATCTTTTATGACCTACACTAGCTTACGGATCAGAGCCTGTGTCGTACGCATACCGTGTTTTACCTGAATGTAGAATGTGCTATAGTGTCACCAAGACTAAATCAGTTCAAACTATAGCACTACCAATTATGAGGCATTCGTCATGAATATCAAGTTATAACACTGAAGTAGCATAAACTGTACGCTACAGTTATAGAAACGATCATTTAAATACATAACAGTATAGTCTGATTTCTCTGAGTGCAAAAAACACGAGAGAAAAAAAGGGAAAGTAAGCGCACTGTAACAGGTCTAGGAAAAACACCGCTGCCGAGAGCTGAATTCGAACACGCGACCTGAGGTATCTGAGTATTTGGACGTAGTGTACTTTAGCGGGCGTGGTTACTTAATTATTATTATTATTATTACTTCCGGCACAACGAAAAAGGAGCACTTGACTATCGATGGCTGAGAGACATAAATACTTCACACAAAAGACACGTAAATGAATAAAAAGTCAGCGATTCGTGGAGTGTAGATTTGACGTGGATAGCCCGGATGTATACTTTTCCACATGTAACATTAGTCACGCGTGATAAGACAGGTATTATTCGCAACCCGTGAATGGGGCTATAAACAGAATGTGTTACGCCGTCCCGTAGTAGATGTGTAGTAGTGTTATATATGAGGCGTTCGGAAGTAGCGCTGTTTGTGACTGTATACACTCGTTCTGCAGACACGCTGTGTGGTATCATGTTGAATAAGGCATTTAAGCTGTTTTGTCCCAAGTCACGAATTCTCAAGCTCGGTTTACCCAGAATCAAGGAAGCGTACGACGTGTGAATGGTCTAACCGTCAGGGATACCAGATCGGCAATTACGCGTATGACTTAGTCCTTGCCAATTGGCTGTTTGCCTGAGGTGAAGCGCTGACAGGAGTCCAGTAAGACTATCGTTCCAGTTTTTCCTTTCTGTACACAAGGGGGATAATTAAATCAGCCTGTGAAGGTGTGAAGCATTTCCATGCAGTTATTTGAAAAACGAGTGAAAATACCAAATATATTTACTTGATTGGTATTTTACGCCGTACTCAAGAATATTTCACTATATTTCATACGACGAAGGCCAGCAATATGATAGGAGGAAACCAGGCGGAGCCCCGGGGAAACCCACGACCATCTGCAGGCTGCTGACAGATTTTCTCACGTACGGCCCGAGAAGAAGCCAATATGAGCTGGACTGATCTCACAACGACCGCATTGGTGAAAGGCTATTGGGTCATTGCGCCGTGCTGGCGTGCTAACCACCAGATCACGGGGCCCTCGTATTTGAAATAACGTCTGTCTCATTTTCATTGATTCGACTAATCTAATCTATTTAACAAATTACACCGTGTAAACCTGGGGTAAACTGCCGACGCATGGCAAGTTGCTTACGAACTTTCCCGCTCACAGCGACCGCATTGGTGAGAGACTCCTAGGTCATTGCGCATTTCCCTATATAGCTGCGAAATTTCTCACTCGGATCTCAAGTTAAGTGAATGGCCTGGCTATGTTAAAATAGGCCTATATGATTTCTCAAAATTGATCAGCGGAACAACGTAGCAACTTATCTAGCTGCTTGTCATACTTTTTTCAAACGTAAATGTTAAATTGTCAAATGAGAAATTGATAAAACATGTTAAATGATGAGTAATACGAGTAACAACATTTACTGGTAACTGTCCAATTACAAAATTTCTGACAATATGAATACTTTCCTTCCTCCATCACTGCCAAAATGCTGGATTGAACATTATAAACGTACCTTATTTCTGATTTTAAAATGACACCTGTAATAATGTTTACTGTACCGGACATGATCATGAACAAAAATATATTTTGAGCTCTGAAGGCACCAAACATTCATTTCTGCGTGGAACAATTCAAACTTGGACTTTAACATAGGTACATCTATCCCCGACTCATCTGTCTTAATGTTCATTTTATTTCGAAAATATCTCCGTTTTAGATGCAGAGTTATCTTCCTTTAGCCCTCTGCCTGGTTGTCATGACAACAGTCTGCTGCAGTGACGCTTCAGTCAAACTTCTGGAGAATTTTCTTGAACGGCTTCAGAGTGCAAGGTTTAGACAGTGCTCAGCGAGGAAATGGATCAAATACAAGATTGATGTGGATATGACTCTAAAAGTGTGCAAACGTCCTAACTTCTCACCCCCAAGGTTGTCTCGGCGACAGAGTTTCCAGATCAAAAAACTCTTTCCCGGAATGTTTCTGTCTTGCCTCCAGTACACAAAACTCACACGGAGAACTGAGTCATGGAATATGAATGATGGAGATATGTGCTGCCCAACGTAAGTATCGAATATGGTTAAATCCAACCAGTTTTATTTTTTAATTATCCAACTCCTTCTGTAGACTCAAAGACCAATTGCATCGCATGCTATTGTTCATACTTAAACATTCATTCATTAAGAAAACATGCGTAAACAATGATATATCTGCAAATGGTTATTTCAGTGTATAACGTGGAAGAACAAAAAACTGCACAGTTAACCTGCATCTAAGGAAAAAAGAAAACAAATAATATAACACGAGTGTTATTGAGGAATAGGGGTGATAACAAACCTAAGCGGTCACGGGCCTTTTTCTGACGTGCTTAGTAACTATAAACCTACTTTTAATTGGGAAATCTTGCGAGGCCATACGTCATGTTAGAGCAACCGGAAACACGATGTGGGGCTACTCATATGCGAACATATGGTTAATAGGCAAGACAATGTTCGGGTGACGTAAGCGGAAATAGCTGCGCTCTCGAGTTATAAAAATAACTCGCGTCTGATTGGTTAAAAGTGATAACATGGCGGCGTTTGAGATTGTCTCCATATGCGCGATTGTGCTTACATAGATCTGTGATATCTGGTCTGTGCGAACCAAAAAAATTACAAAGTTATTCTGTTCAAACTTTCTGTGAGTTTCTTTATCTAAGCATATATTTGGTCTAGTGTTGTTTTTTCATTTAAGTTCGATCATACTTTTCCAGCGTTAGGCATTTGTTTCGTGCTGAATAACGTGATAATGTTTGACTAAACTCAATGGATTTTTATTATTTAATATGATAAATGCACGGAAAGATGATCCCTAAATGCTGGCATTTAACATTAAGTTTCGTTCAATAGTGTTTTACATGTTTTCTATCCCTACAGTGTCAAGTCGGATCCTGTAAAAGAGGATACTCTAGTAAACGTTTTGGGAGAGACGAAAACACTCGTTCATCTGGACTCGGTAGACATGTACCAGTGGATAACTTATGGAAGTTGCGCGTGAGTACCCACTAGCTATATTTCAGTTAGAGATTGCGTCAGAGATTATACGCCACACAGATATTATTTCCAACTCTAAACCAAATCCATATTCAGTATAGTCTTGGACAATGATTACAGATATAGCTTTCGAAACCTCAAGCCGTATTTTATAAAGTAAACGTTTAATCAATGTTTTTCTATTCAAGAAGCATTTATACATTCATTATACATACAATGCAATATAGATATAATGTACATATACAATATTCAGTTATACATTTTCCACCACGTTCTTACTTGGATTTCTTAACCTGAGAAAAATATAACACAAAGCAATATATCTATCAGTGGAAGACTTATCTTTAAAAATGCATCGGCTATTAGTTAACCTCGAAACCACGTGAAGCTCTTACTTGTCTGAATAACCCTCGGTTCCTTCACAAGCTTAGTGTCGAGAGCTTCTCGACTGGAGTGCAGTGGACAGTCTTTCTGAACCGTTCTAAAACTTCAAAAACACTTGGCTGCTCAAAACGATGAACATAATGGGGAATCTTTTCCGCCTAACGTATTTCGAGCGAAAGCTTTGTAGTGTGTTGTTCATTTCTGTCTTTTCGGTAACGTTTAGTGAACAAACTGGTAAGTTTAACGCAGTACACTTTCATTACAAGAGACTGGTGGTCAAGTCAGTTTGGATCTGATGGATGATTGCGCGTGAAAAGCATCTTCAAACCAGCATTGGTTTGTTGGTTTTCCGCTTGTGAATCTGTCTACTGTAAATGTCTGAGCGCATGTCATGTTGCGAGGAGCCAATCAGAGCTACCTCACGACATGTATATGTTGTTGTTGTTTTTGGAACGTTTTGAATGATCTGTTATGGGGCTGTCAGCTTGAGGCAAGGCAACGCGAGGCAGTGCAAGGTAAAACTGGGATTCTGTTACTAGTACACACAGATGTCCGCTTTTATTTCTCTGTAAGAAACGGCTATTCAAACTAGTAAATATCCCATACAAATTCGATAAACTGAAAACTCAAGCTACATTTCATCAACCATGACTTGCTACAGTCTGCAAATTGTCACATTGTAGTCGATGTGTTGATTCACGTCACTTTGCTATGCAACTTTTTCTGCATTCTCAGTTAATTACAAATTACAAACAGATGTGTGTATGCTTTTATCTTTCAGAGAACCAAAATGTATCTCTACTGATGGGACATGCGTTATTGAGAAGACTACAAGGTTCCTTTTGGTCTGGGACTTCAGTAACCCAACCTTGCCATTTTCGTACGACGCTTTCGAAATTCCTACGTACTGCTCTTGTAAAAATTTCTGAACTAATTATTCGTGATATATAATATTAACAGAACGCTTAGCATGACTATAGCTTATACAGTTGAGAAACTCTGTATGGATAAGCCCTCACGATTCTGTAGACGTCCTTATCAAAGAAATGGTTACTACATATATAGGGTGTCACCAAGTATTCCGTTGTATAAGTCGTTCTGTCATTAGTGCAACCCGAACAGGGGGATGTCCTAGCGAAAAAAGTAGTATTAATGTGGTTAGCTCGCTGTTACATGTTGCATTCCCGACACTCAACACTGTGGCTTGGACTGAGATTGATTCAACGCATAAAGTCTACTTGATTGGTCAAGTGACTGTAGCCATGAGATCTAACAACCTCGTTTCTGAAAACAGCAAAATGATGGATGGAACGCCTCTGGGAATACCGCTCGGTTTTCTTAGCTTTTCCAGCTCTTCTCTACGTTTGTCGTCAAGAGGAATATTAATTCCTGCGGTATCCTTTGAAAGTGTGAGGGTTTTTTTTGGTGGCTCATGACTTTATTTCATAAATCGTACGTACAGGATTGGGCATTTTGAAAAGAACAGTTATGAACAAAGAGCGAAACTCGCCTAAATCACCACAGAGAACTATGTAGCTTGGTCGTAACCCGTGCAGCAAAAGTTTCAAATCTGGTTTGGTCACGTGAGTGTTGTTTATGAAGGATGATATAGCAATGGTCATGAATGACACATTGTAAACGTATAGCCCATCGCCATGACATCCTGCGTCCAGATTGGTCAATAGTGAGATTCGTCAAACCACTTCTTAAAAGATAGAGTGTCCATGGTACGATTTGCTTACTTCATTGAATGCTACCACAGGTACAATAGTCTGTTATGACAAGTACGCCACAACAAGTTATACTGAAAACAGTTTTAATTGTTTCATACTAAATTTGTCAGATCACTTTTACGGCTTAAACCTGCACATGTGCTTGACCTTTTGTAAGGTGTTTTGTATCCGTCCGGGATAAACCCATAGATGAATGTATTACACTTGTGTAATCAGCCCACCAGAATAGATATATAACTAGCCTACATTTACCTTAACCAACTGATGTTACATGAGCTGATGTAAACATGGTCTGAAATCGCTGTGAGTTCAAGTCCATTTCATGCTGGCTTCCTCTGCGGCAGTACATAAGAAGGTCTTCCAGCAACCTACGGATGGTCATGGGTTTCTCTCAGGCTCTATCCGGTTTCCTCCCATCATATTGCTGGCCGCCGTCGTATAATTGATATATTCTTGAGTACGGCGAAAAACACCTTTGAAATAAATGAATAAATAAAGCACTACCTCTGTTAAATGCCGTCATTTGTGTATGTATATGTTATGGCTTTGTGAATATTTGGCTGTTATTTATTTAAACACAGTTTGTGACAATGGTATCAGAAATAAACATGGAAGACTTTGTATTTCCAAGACATTTTTGTCGACTTGCATTTTTCTCTGCTTGCTCAACAGTAATCATGATTAGTTCCGTGCCACAAATTAAAACTTGCTGTTACCAGCTGAAACGACGTGGGATGACGAGTTCCTCTGACTATGCTGAGATTATCATTACCACCTATAGAGTGCTAGGGGCTTAAGAACCCTTAATGAGGTTCAGTTTTGCCAGTATCTATATATTTTAAAACATTACGTGTATACAAATATTGTTTTTCTGTCTATTTAGGAAGAAGAAATCTACAATTTTAATGTGCTTTTTATTTCACCGACGTTATCATTTACACAAATGTGCGTATTATTGTCACTGTTATGTCCTGAAACCCAATACTAATACATAGTATACATAGCCTAATATATAATATTATTAAGGAGATGTTAAATAAGATTACTGTTTTAATGAATGTATCACTATATGTCCAGTTATGGATTTATCACTGTATGTCTGTTAATAAAATCGTCATGCAATGTATGTTATATTCACGTGTAATCCAGACACACACGTATATACACAATGTGTGTATATGTTTAACAGTGTGTACAGGTGCAGGGCGAGTCACTAGAGGACGCAATCTGCCAGTTAGGTATCATTGCGTTTTATGACCATGGGGGCCAGTTAGGAACAATGCACGCCGGCTGACTTCCTGAAGTAATCTTGAAAGAAGATTTTATCTTGCCACCTGGACGGCTGGGAATTGCTGGGTAGCATATAAACCCAAAATCTGAGTGGCATGCCATATCTGCCTTGTCTGCTACGCCAGAAATACATGCTATTCCAACGATTCCTGTGTTGTTCAGGTAAGTCATTTATAGTTAGTTGCGTGTGCTTTTGATCTCAAGTAGACGGTTCCTGTATAAGATGGGTAGATATTGTAAAATGAATTTAAATGCATACGACATAAACGTGGTTTAATATTATTAAATGAACTTATGTGTGCACTGTATTAAGGGGGTGGGGGTGGATATTGTAATGAAAACTGCATAAAATGATTAGACGTTGTTAAATGGAATTAAATGTATATCGTTCAGGTACGTTTAGGTAATTTAAACGTACCTTGGGGATGTAATAATGCATCGTTTAGATAGTTGATTGTTTTTGAGATATCTGCCTTGGCTGCTACGCCAGAAATACATGCTATTCCAACGATTCCTGTGTTGTTCAGTTTTGCAGAGTTATGCTACCTTAAGACTACGACAATTATTATTATAGAGAAGTGACAGACGTCGGCTTTTCTATAATATATATTCATCCATTTTCTCATTGCATGTTAGTTCATCTTGTGCTGTTTATTGATACATACAGGCCTTAATAAAAATTACAGAATTTTCGAAACTTAACTCCTTGAAGTGTTATCAAACCGAAGTGGGATATAAATAAATATTGTTATAGACATTATGTTTTCCAAGTTACACATATTTATTTCTTGTGTTCTTTATGAATTGGATGCACTTGGTTAATACCAGCCTTACATGGGCAAGGAACTTGTGGATTCCACCCCCACCCCCCTCCTTCCCCCCTTATCTCTGTTCTTATGGCTTTGGGGACCATGAGCGATAGCGATAGACAACACTCGTCTGACCGTTTGAGCAGCTTAACGTTCGTCGAAGACCTCCTGTCTTTCATCAGTTTAAATGATGTGCATATTTCAGAGGGAAAGTTCGTATGTAACTTGCCAAACGTCGGCTATATACCCTTGTCCTCCAGGTTTACACGGTGTGATTTGCTGAATAGATTAGACAAACGGTATTTCATATATAAGGGGCCCTCGTGGCCTGGCGGTTAGCGTTCCGGTGCGGCACAATGGCCAGGAACCTCTCATCTATGCTGTCGCTGTGAGTTCAAGCTCAACTCATGTTGGCTTCGTACGTGGGAAGGCCTACCAGTAACAGGCGGATGGCCGTGGGTTTCCCTCGGGCTCTGCCCCGTTTCCTCTCACCATAATGCTGGCTGGTGCGTATAAGCGAAATATTCTTCACTGTCACGTAAACCACTAATAAAAAAAGTAAATCAAATTTCATATACGTTTTCGACAAATCTCATCCTGTGAAGGCTACAAAACAGAGCCTGCCCTATTTCCATCTAGTCGAATTTAACCAGTCGACACGACAAACAGGCCTTTCTGAGAAACACTAGCCCGAGAAGCATCTGCAATTTGATGAGAGGCACTGAACGTAATAAATTTGAGTTTACACACTAAAAATAAGTGTTCAGTTTTTAAACACATTTCTGTTACCGTTTACAAAGTTAGTTTCCTTAAATGAACATATGACATATTTACTATAATAAACACACCCGTTAGTTACTAAACACATTGTTTCTGATCACCGGTTCTAAGTAGTTACAGAGAGGTGTTTAAAAGCGAAACACTTACTGTGTACACAAGCGTTTCTGAGCCGTTTTATGTATTTGGAGGAACATTTTTTTCCTTGTACTAGGAAGTCATGAACGTCATGTAAGTGATTTTCTGATACGATAAGATAGACGTAGACTTACACAAGACGTAAGATGACATTTCTTGCAATCAAAATTTATGATGCGGAATTTTTTTATGACTTTTTGAAAAGCTGCTAGGGGAGGAAATCAGCATGGGCCGTGGACTCACAATGACCGCATTGTTGAGAGGCTCCTGAGTCATTACGCTCTATAGGCACGCTCACCACAAAGGTCCAATTGACAAACACTCTGGGCTGACTGCATTTTGGAAAGTTCCCAGGGCATGTACATCAGCCTATTTTGTATTCAAGCGTATATATTGAAAACTGGCCTATTCATCATTCAGTATTCACTTAATTAAAAAAATTATGAATAACAAATATTGGTACGCCATTGGTTATGTTGGTACGACATAAAAAGTGGACTAGCGCATAAGTAAGCAGTTTTATACGTGTGCATCAGGAAGAACGAGATACATAAAAGCACCTGAGGCCACTCAGGTTTGACTCCTTCGGAAACACCTGCATAGTGTGATCGTAGCCAAAACTGCAAGGAACTCGAATCTTTCGTTGTTACCAAGAAATAAGCGACATAGGAAATGGTGAGTCTGTATTGTAAAATAGACAAAGGGAAATAAATGCAATTGCGGCGTTATGTGCAAGAAAAATACAGCATGATACCCAATAACTCAAGCGTAAAAGTATTTATTTACTCGTGTAAAAGTATGTACATAGAAATATCAACTGGATACTAATGTGAAGGTGTTGATTTTGCGTAGTTTAATTCAGCGAAAATACTGACTTCTAGAGGAATGTCTAATTTTCCTTAGGTTAACGTGACGCTGGTTCATCACCAGCCTTTGACAGCGGATATTCAGCTTCCCTTTCTTTTGCTGTTTTCTGTGGGCTTACGTCAAAATACTTGCATCCTAGATACCAGTGAATTGTTTAGCTATGGCTAATGCTCGTATGGTTATTTATTTATTTATTCATTTATTTGATTGGCGTTTTACGCCGTACTGAAGAATATTTCACTTATACGACGGCGACCAGCATTATGGTGGGAGAAAACCGGGCTGAGATTTTGGCAGACGATACACATATAGTCGATGCTTTTATGCCAAAAGACATGCAAGTTGTGGGAAAAGATCAAGTGCCTGTCGCCTACACCCTAGATAACAGGCTAAGTTATGGCTGATACACTTATAGTATTAACTGCGAATTTGATGAGGATAACTGACACTTTAAATGAGTTAGGCACAAGCAAGTTGTTTTTCTACATAGTGAGGATTTTTCTTTAAATCAGGATACTAGACACACGACAATACAGTTGGAAAATTCAGTAGTAGTAAATATTCAGTTTATTTCACTTTCTGTTAATTGCTTGCTTAGGTTGGCATATGGTTAAATACAATTTTTGTCCTTTGACAATTAAATTTGTTTTGTTTTCTTTCTTTCCTTTTTTTTTGGGGGGGGGGGCAAGTCAAATCACATTATCAGTACCACGTTCAGTTTCATTGTATTATGCTTCATTTTGTGTTAAATTGTGTGCCAATTTCATTTCTTTCCCCAGATGACTAGTTTTGTTCCTTCCCTCCTTTGTGTAATGTGGGTAACATTTACCAGTATCACCTCCCAACGGGACGTTACGGTTGGTGAGCATCTGCTTTTACCCTGGAGTGTGGGATCAGGAAGATGTTACAGACGAATAATGCTCACGAATCTTAATGCTCAATTCTGCGAGAGGCCTTACCTTAACAAGGAACAAAGCCTCAAAGTGATGAACCTTTACCCGGGCCTGTTTACTTCACAACGCGAGTCTCGCTTAGTAGAAGAGTTTCACTCAGTAAATGTAAAACGCGAAGGCGATGGCGATGACGATGGCGATGGCGATGTCTGCTGCCCGACGTAAGTGAAGAATATACTGAATTCGCGACATAAAGCATTCGACTTTTATTGATGTAAATAATATTTACTTCTTTATTTGACTCAAGAACATTTCACTTATACTACGGCGGCCAGCAGTATATACTGGGGAGGAAACACGTCCAGAGAGGAAGCCAACATGGACTGGGTCACAGGCGCCTCGGCCATTGCGCCACGATGGCACGCTAACTAACTCGGCCACAGAGGCTCTCGATGGAAATAATAAAGTCCGCATCATGCAGCCTTCTTCTCCTGCTATGCGTGGGAACGTCTGCCAGCAACGTGTGCATGGTCGTGGGTTTCCCATAGGCTCTGTCCAGTTTCCCTGCACCATAAGTAAAATTTTCTTGAACACGGCGTAACACACCAACCAAATAGATATAATATAACATATTATATAAAAATATATTTAAGTTCACCGTAGACAGCTTCGTTATAGACTAGTACGTCTCGCATCAGCCATGTATTTATACAAGCCGTAATATGACATTTCTCGCAGTGAAAATTTATGATGCGGAGACGTATTTTTGAATAGCTGCAATGAGAGGAACTCGGCATGAGTTGTGGACTCACAATGACCGCAATGGTGAGAGAGGCTCTTGGGCCACTGTGCTTCACTGGCGCGCTCACCACAAGGTGTTCCGGGGGTGACCTTTACATGATTCACAACCGGACATGTTCACAATTCACAACCAGACATTTTCTCAGTTCACTACCAGACATGTATTAAGGATTCAGTAATACTTAATATACTTAACAGCTAATTGTCATCTATTCCATGTATCTTTCATCCGACAATCCAATGAGATGTTTTTTTTTTATCTGTAGCCGTAAATGGATGGAAAGACCCAGGAAATTGAGGAACGTGTCAGGACAAATGAAATGGATTGTTCACCTTTATGCTATAGATTTGTACCAGTTCGTGCAATGGGGAAAATGCTTGTGAGTATGAGTTTGTCAATCGGTGTAAGTAACAGCACAGCACTGTGAAAGCTTGGCTGCATGATTAAGCTTTGGCGGTTAAGTGGTAATTAACATGCGAGAAGCTGCCCTAATAAACGTCAAGAACAATAATCTCATAAACATCTATCAGTCATTTTGTTGTTGTTGTTATTTAATCTGAATTATGACCAGATGAATGTGTAGTCATGATGGCTTCCTCTTCGGCCGGATGGTCTGCGGACGGTCGTGGATTTCCCCTTTTGCCTGGTTTCTTCAAATCATAAAGCTGGCTGCCGTCGTATAAGTGAAATATCCTTGCGTACGGCGTAAAACACCAATCAAATAAAAAAACATAGATAAATCAATTAATATAGTCTGTAAGTGATTATTACCTATCTATACAATGTCACTTGTTTCAGGCATTCAAAATGTAAGAGTGCAGAAGGGATGTGCATGGTTGAAACGACTATACGCTATCTGCTGGTATGGCATTGGAAGTCGAAAGTCAAGTCCTGGACATTTACTTTTGGTGCCTTTCCGATTTCCACCTATTGTTCCTGCAAGAACGTGTAAACCGCATAGAGGATTCATGGTTTGAAATGCTGTTGTCGTCATTGGCAGTGTTAAATGTATCATTAATGGCCACGGGTAGCATCCACATCGAAGACTTCATATAAAAAAAAAAATTTTTTTGCGATGCATGTTTTTGCGATGTATGTATGTTTTTGTGATGGCGACCAGCATTATGGTCAGAGGAAACGGGGTGACCCCGGGGTGAACCCACGGCAATCCGCCAGTTGCTAGAAGACCGGAGATGAAGCCAGCATGATTGGCTTGAAGCCCATTAGTGAGAGGCTCCTAAGTCATTGTGCTGCGCGAGCACGCTAACAGCCAGGCCACCGTGTCCCCCGATATTATATATATTAACTTGTACAAATTAATAATGTTTTGAGAACTACGTGATTTCTGTAAAACAAATTGAACCAAGAATAAAAATATAAGCTGTACGTTCCTTCAGTCTAAGTCATTTGTTTATTTATATGTTTGTTTATTTCCGCATTATTCCAAACTATACCTCTGATGCGAAAACATTCATGAGCAAAGGAAAAGTTGTAAATTCAGAGAAACTCTTTAGGCGACGACAGAGCGTCTCCCTCCTGAGTGGTGTTTCCGGGGTTCGTTCCCGAGCTTTTAGCGGGTGACGATACTCGTGTGAGGCGTCGGTGACAATATACCGATGACGATACTAGTGTGGCTGTTTGTACAGTCTAAAAGTTCCTTTAAGTTCAGCTGTCTTCCTGCAATGTGGTGTGCATATATGTAGGTAACTTTTGGTAAAGTTCGTTAGTAGCTTGCCAAATGTCCGTGGTTTGTTCCAGTCACTCTGGTTTTCTCCACCCGCTTCGTACAAGTGAAAAACTCTTGTGTATTGTGTTCATAAATATATAAATAAATAAATACAAGTACATGGAACTTCCTTACATTTCTTGCACATAATACTGGTATGTCCGGCTTTACCACAATCAATGTACATTCCCGGGTCATGTGACCTTGGTTTATTATTATCAACTTCGACTTGATTGTGAAGAATCCTGAATCACAACTAGCCCGGTATGATCGCAGTTTCAATTTATTTATTATTCGATTGGCGTTTTACGTCTTATTCAAGAATATTTCACTTATACGACGATGGTGGGAGGAAACCGAGCAGAGGAGAAAAATAAACTATACACAGTCCCGGAACATACGGTCTCTTGAGAATTTACCTCAGTTTGGGGTTAAATTTTAACTGTTCACGCAAATGCTTAAATAGTTAGAAGTTACACGACCTTTATCTGAGATAAATTCACAAGAGGTCGGAGTTCACCTAATACGTGTGACCATTTGCCAAATCTCACAATGTTGTCTCTTCTGTTGGTTGTATTTTCTTTGCTTGAAGTATTTTTTATAATCTATGCTTGATAGTTTCGAGGTTACGAGTGGCTGTTCCTCTCCGGTCGTACGTGGGCAGATCTGTCAGCAACCTGCGAATGGTGGCTCTGCCCGGTTTTCTCCCATCCTAAACTTTGCTTATGGCCCCTGTCTTAACTCTTAGTGAGCCTGATATGTGACTGATGGAGGCTGATTTTAATAATCATTACGGTGATATATTATAAAACATACATGTACACTACACGAGTGTCAACACATGCAAAGTTTCTCCATTCAATAACGTGACACGTACAACTGCTTATTATTAGCCGTCACAAGTATTGCAATGTGCTACGACAGCTCTGTATTTAGACAGAATCTTGAAACCTGTAAAACGACAAGCGTCTTAAACAAGCGCTTTCATGACTTCATTTTCACTTGGCGGCTTGTATTGAGATTGTTTCTGTGGTGATGAGATTTTCTGCTATACATGTCAACAGTAGTGCCTTGGATTCATTAGACGTATTCCTTACTGTGAAGCATATGGCTGCTCGACTGATATAATTTAAAAAGCATCCATTGTCTCGTTATACAGTGGCACTTCTAAAGAAGCCTGACCTTTATATGATTCATGATTCAAATGGCTCTTTATTCAGACGCATTTAGGAAAACACAGGTGTTGTTATCTAAACACTTGTTTAAACACCATATACTGAAATTCATGGTTCACAATAAAAACTTAATAATACCATATACCACGTGTGGTCATAGAATTTTGTCATTTATCCAAGAAAATAATGGCAGGTTTAAATAAAGTCAACCGGATTTCATTTTTGCTCTCTGCTCACAGTGCAGCACCAACCTGACGCCTCCAGCACAGCGATCTGTTAACAAATAGAGTAAACTTGTAAACGTGTATTTTGAAAGAAAATTTTATGATGTTCAAAATAATGGAATGTTCCCAAACCTGTTCTCACACAAACGTATAAGTATGAACAGGCATGGAATTTTTGTTTAATAGTCATTTCAACGGCCTATGTAAAAGCATGTGTCCAAGAACTACATATATTTCAAAGTATAGGTAAAGATACACAAATATCATAGTGGTTTTCAATAACAGCAGAGAAAAACCGAAAGGTTTGGAGGGCAATACAAATTATATCTGACCCACAGATTGTAGTCAAAATTTGGTTGGAAGTTGGATTTTCAACAGACAGCATTTCTTATAGCCCTGCAAGCTACATTATACGTAAGTAAATATGAAAAACGAAGGTTGGTTTACTTGAGTTAATTGAGTTAAAGTGCACAGGTGGCCAATGAGTATACCCTGTGACACAAAAAACGGGTTTTGCGCCTTCTTTGCGCAGTGTTTCACACCCGCACTGGAGGAAGAATGAACCTGTTGTACCGTTGTACAAATGTGTCCGACCGAAGCCACTAAGGGACAAGGGTTTCGTTTACTGCGAACACACACCCACATTGTTTGAACGTCCCAAGAATTCTAACTGAGTCATGCAACATTGTCAACAGTTCACACATAGGAAAAGGTGAATCTGTTCTAAATAGCATGGCGAGACAGCGAGGTAACGAAGTAGCGATGCGAGGTAACAGGTTACGAAGTAGCGAGACATAATCTTGCTACCTCACTGTCTCGCATCGCTACCTCGCTACACATATAATTGTTTAAAAGACCACTTGTCCAGACGTTCAGACCCATCAGCGACAACCTATTGATACAATCGCTGCCTTCACAGCTTTTCAGACAATTTGATAGCGTTTAGCTTGCTTGTGATTTTCGTTTCTGTGCGATTGTAAATACTGACGTTATTTTAAGGACGAAGACATTAACTGATGTGTTTAGCGGTTGTCTGCTAACTGTCATTAAAACTAGATTTTTGTCCTGACATGTTACATTGTGCTTACAGTATTACGTTGGTTTTCAGTATATTTCCTTATTGCATTATTTTATCTTGTGTTAAATGTGAGCTTATGTCCAGAAATGTTCCTTTTATTCTTTGTTTGATTTAGACCACGTTTGTAGCAGGCAAAGACAGCTTATTGAGATTCCCATGAATTTTATCACTAACTTCTGTCCTAACCCTTACATTGACGAGGATCAAAGCTTCTTATTGATGCAACTTTACCCGGGTCTCTTCATTTCAGAAGACCAAATTTCTTCACAAGAACAGTTTCACTTACAAGACCAGCCTCACGGACGCCCCCTAAGGTCATGGCGACATCACCATGGCGATGTCTGCTGCCCAACTCAAGTGAAGAGTATGATAAAATTATGCAACACGACATAAATAAGAATCTGGCCGAAAAGGAGAGACACAGATCAGTGGACAAATTCATTTTAATCCACAGGAAGCAGACACGGCTGACTTACATTCAATATTACCAACCACCAGTCTAATGTGAAGTTTTATATCTTTAGCGTTAAACAGATGGAAAAACCATGGGCATTAAGGAACGTGTCAAGAAAAAAAGAAATGAGTTGTCCACCTAACCAGTTTAGATTTGTTACAGTTCCTACAAGGGGGGGGAGGGGGGCGATGCTTGTGAGTATGAGTTCAACATGAGTAATTGACATTCACAGCAGTGTGAAAGTTTGGCAAATGTATTACCCGGTTAACACGAGTAAGGTTAAGCTGGTTTAAATGCAAAAGCATTTATGTATAAATGCATTACCTCGCTGCCTCGCTTCTTCGTTGCTTCGCTACCTCGCTGCCTCGCCGCCTCGCCGCCTCGCTACCCCGACCTTTACAAAGGTCGAGGTAGCGAGACAGCGAGGCAACGAGGTAGCGACGTAGCGAGGGAGCGAGGCAACGAAGAAGCGAGGCAGCGAGGTAATGAGGTAGCGTGGTAGCGGGACAGCCAGGCAGCGACGTGGGGAGCAGTTATTTATTACTTTAGTGTAAGTTCTTGAGACACCTGGCCGGATGTGATGCGGGTTGAAATCAACACACTCAAACTGTCATGCCCTGGATCTATTACATAATGGTCCCGGCTAGGTCAGTACTTCTGTTTAGCTGAGATGTGAAGGGAAGCTATGGGAGTTGGGGTGAAAAAGGGTTGGAGCTGGAGGGGCTTTTGGCGCGCTTGGACAGGATTTTTGTTGGGATATATATAGTGATAGCTTTTCCTTCCATCACTGTCTGTCTTGTTAATCTTGACTACGCCATATTTTATTACTGGTTGGTGGTAGGAATCTGAAATTTGAAAGAAAATTTAAAAATCTATTTATTTATTTATTTATTTATTTATTTATTTATTTGTTCATTTATTTATTTATTTATTTACTTATTTATTTATTTATTTACTCAGTTGTTGCTTTACCCATTACTCAAGAAAATTCATTTATACGGCGTTAGCCAACATTACTTTGGAAGGGAACCAGACAGTGCCCGCGGAAAACCTACGACCACCCGCAAGTTGCTGATAGGCCTTCCTGTGTCCAACCGGAGTGGAGAGCGGTCAGAGCTGGTCTTGAACTCACAGGGACTGCATTGGAGAAAGGGTATTGGGTCATTACGCCGCCCTAGGCGGCTGAAAATTTGAGTGACGTAGTCGTGTGGAGTGATGTTATACTTCATAAGGCAATGGGATGCAAGAATCGATCCTAAGAACCCAACTTACATGCGGTGTATGCCTCAGCCTGACACTAATGTGATTATAAAGTTTGCTCCCCACCTCGCTACTGTTATGTTGTGAACGCTAGTTTTTCCCAACTCGCTTCCATTTAAACCGGTTGAAATTTGATCCACTTTAAATTTTAACCGTGTGAATGGGGTATAAGATACAGCTTTCAACCGTATTAATAATTAACATACGAGAATATACATGACCAAACGTGTAACAACAACAACCCATTTAGCTTGAGACTGCTGAGCCGGTGATAGTTTCTTTGATGTTTTCTAAATCTCAGGTGTTGACCTTTGTTTTAAATACATATAACATTACATGATAAATGTTAATATAAGGTTTTATATACATAGTCATGTAGATAAATATTACATTCTGTGAAATGCTTTATGTTTCAGGCAGGGGCAGTGTTCAAATCTTGATGGAGAATGCATAATGGAAGCGACTATACATTATATTCTTGTATGGGAACTGCGCTCAAACAACAAATGCTTGCGATTCTCATTTGATGCTTTTGAAATTCCTACCTACTGCTCCTGCAAAAGCTTGTAGAGCAAAAAGGATGCGTGGTCTCACACCCGCGCAAGTTACCTGCACTTTAATAAAACAGAATGCCTTGTCTATTTTGAATGACCACATAATGAAATGTGATCCTATCCTAATCTTTTTTGCCAGCATTTTTTTTTGAATGCCAGCTATCACTTTTGCCAGCGATCTGTTTTGCCAGCGATCTGTTCGTCAGACATCTGCTTTATCAGCCATCTGTTTTTGCCAACCATCTGTTTCGCCTGTCACCTGTTTTACCAGCCATCTGTTTCGCCAGCCGTCTCTTTTGCCAGCATTCAGTTATCAGTTATCAGTTATCTGTTTTGATGGCCATCTGTTCGCCTCAGGACGTCCCCACCCCGAGTGGTAGATCAAGGGTCAATCCTGGGTCGAGTCACACCTAAGACCTTAAAATATGAGAAAGTTGTAACTTCCTCGCTTGGCGTTCAGCATGAAAGGGATAGTGCAACGACTGGTTGACCTCTATCAGTACAATGGCTGGGGCGGGGCAGCTTACTTGCCTTCGGTAAGTCGTCTCATTGAAGCAGCACTAGATACAAGAGCGGTGAAAATCCGTCCTGCAACAAGGATGCTCATTACATACACTCTAAAGATTCCTTCGTCGTTATATGACTAAAAAATTGTTAAGTTAGACGTTAAACCCCAAGCACCCACCCACCCAAATTAAGGGTAAAGAAAACATAAAATTACATCATTTTAAATGAAAGAGTGTGAAAAATTAGTGGAAAATGCGGTCTTCAATATTTTTTCCACTTTTCGCTAAGGAGAAAAAGACACTGGTAAATAATTTCTGTATGTTGAATACTTGAAACCACCACTTGGTAGATACTGTCTTTGCGTGATAATGCTATAAATGAGGATGTAACACATGTTTAATAAATATGTTTGCACTTAGACTAAGTTTTTTCAGCGAACAAATGTGTTCAACCTGGTCATTGAACATATTTATATTTTGTTATAGATATAATCATAATTCGGATTAAATGCATATGTATTATGTGTAAAAAGTACATTTAAATAAATTTATTAGATATCACATTCTTATTTAGACCCTTATTATGCAAAGAAGATATGGACCCAGAAGTGGTACAAGTGGAGCAAACAAAAAATTCTGAAATGCACTTAATATATATAAGACAATATTTGTAAATGTTTTCATGCTCTTTCGTAAGATATCGGCGTGAGTTTATGTTTTCTCCTTTAAGCTTATGGGGTTAAATATTATGACTAAAAACTATTCTACGCAACCTATGAATGGCCGTTGGGTTCCTCCCACCACAGTGCTGGCTGCCGTCGTACAAGTGAATTATTCTTGAGTTCGGCATAAAACACCAATCTAATAGATAAACACATTGTTATCTTTATTGTCAATGGTTCTGGCTCGTAAGCGATAAATCTGGGATTCGATCCTAATCCAAGTCATACATAGAAGACTATAAAAATGACAACCTTGGTACTTTCCCTTGAACGGTAATCAGCAAAAGTGTAGGTCCAGTGTGAATGGGAGGAGCGTTGTGCCGGGTGTCTTCAACGTGACATTTCAGTGAGGCAGCACAATAAACTTGACATTTGGGGAACTATAAAACGAGACTGGATCCTAGCATAGACAAAAAGGGAGGTCAGGAAACAAAAAGCCATGCCATTATGCAGAACAAATAATTAGCTCATGGAACAATACAATTTAATAGATATGTGGAGACAACTACACCCGGCCGTATGTGGGAAGGTCTGCCAGCAACCTGTGGATGGTCGTGGGTTTCCCCCGGGCTCTGCCCGGTTTCCACCCACCATAATGCTGGCCGCCGTCGTATAAGTGAAATATTCTTGAGTACGGCGTACAACACCAATCAAATAAAAAAATAAATAAATAAACAACTACACCCAGAAACTCGACAATTTACATTCAGACAGGAGTTGCCCTTGGTGCAAAGCAGGCTAGATTTCTGACTTATATCCGCACATCTCTCGCCATACATTACCCCGTCTGTTTATCCCTACCATAACTTCATACATATATCAATTGTTGGCAAACTCTTTGAAAAAAAGGCGCAAAGGCTTCTGAAAGTTAAACTCAACTCTACTATTTGATAGTCAATATACAGCTTAGAGAATTAATTAAGGAAAATCAAGAAAAACTGGAAAACATAGAAGGCAAAGGCTTGAAATGCGAATTAGTTAAATGTAAAATTAGAGACTTTACGACTAGGTTACCAAAATTCAAACGAAAAAAAGAAACCATAACGGAACAAAGAAGTACTGAGTATTTTAGAAAAAGAACAAAATGAAAATCCCAATCCAGAAAATCTATCTACACAAAAAACTGACCAAGCAATTTTTCGTAACAAAGCCAGGTGTTATGAGTACGGCGAAAAAAGTTTAAATCACCTTTTTGGACTAGAAAGAAAAATATTCTTTCTAACTATATTATTAATTAACTTTTTAACTATATATAATTAATCTATAACCAAATACTATGATGCACTATGATGCAGAGAAAAAATTAGGACTATATCACAAATACAGTGGGAACATTGAACCCGGAGAGAAAGTTCTATTAATCACTATACTCTAGAAACGATGAATGACAACTAGAAAAAATTGCAGATTTTCTTGATCAACAACAATGTCCCCAAAATCAGTGAATAAGATAAAGTTAAATGTGAAAGACTATTCTCTGAAAATGAATGCAGAGAAGCATTGAAACGGCTCCAAAATAAGAAATGCCCCTGTTGTGATGGTCCACCAGCAGAATTTTAAAAATTAAATTGAAATGATGTTTGGGGTAGACAGCCTCATGTATGCTGACACTAAAGGACATCTTTCTGTGGATTACAAGAGGCATTATATCACTTATAGCGAAACAAAATAAAGATAGAATCTGCCTTTAAAGGTGGAGCCTAATCAGTCTGTTGAATGCAGATTAAAAGATTATGGCGACAGTTATAGCAAATGGATTAAAAGCAGTTATACCATCAATTATTCATGAAGACCAGACCGGCTTCATGTAAAACCAACGCATAGGTGAAAACATTCGACTGATCTTTGACATTAAAGAACAATGCCACAAAATTAGTAATCCTGGGCTAATAATGTTCCTGGACTTCGAAAAAACATTTAATAAGCTTAACTGGGTTTATTTAAAAAAATGTTTTGAAATTATTTGGACTTGGAGAAACTTTAATACAATGTATAAACACTCTGCAAACCGTTTATACGCTTGGGATACACTTTTCAACCAATGTCTGTGAATCAATGATAAGAAACTACAATGAAAAATTAAAAGATCTTAAGCGGATTCTCATCACATGAAGAAAACGTAAGTTAAACCTGCAAGGTAAAATTCTTGTTATTAAGTCTTTGGCAATGTCAAAACTTGTGTGCTTATTTTCTGTATTACGCACTCCAGAATGGGCCACAAATGAATATGACAGATATATACTTGATTTTCTGGGGGATGGGAAAAAACATAAGGTAAAATATTGTTCCATTATAGGGTACTACATTAAATATATGTATCAATTATTTGATGAGAATTGTATACTTTATTTCACAGATCAGTAACATACAATGTATGGCATTTCTGTTGAGGATAACTGTCTGTCTTATTTTATGGCACGCCATCCCATTTTCCTGGAAAACAAAGCTACAAAGCAGTGTAATAAAAAATGTACCCCAGGGTTTTTCTGTCTGTTTTAAGGGTAAATGTCACAAAAAACATACCTGGTATCTTGTTACAAAAGTTGCCATTGAACCTCCTGGGTGCAGTGAGATGGAACAGTGTACTCATGCTAGACTGTGTCTTGTTGACATAGCTCTGTGTTTTTGAACAAAACCTGTGCAGTTTGTAAACTTATGGACTTTCCACATGAAGCTGTTATATTGTATATTACCGTGCAAGAAAGTTCGGATTATGATTAATCAAGTTGATTTTGTACTATTTTGTACGAAATGCGGTGACACAGAAACTTTAGATCATCTCTTACACGATTGCCCAATAATATTCATATTTTGGAAGAATGGTGGAAAACTGACATAGAAGAGATAAAATATTTAAATAAAGAACTATTATACTGGGGGCAGAACTATCCAAAAGAAATACCCTTTTAAATTATTGTATATTACTAGGGAGGTGGCTCATTTACAAATGTAGCTTTGAGGATAAAGAACAGAATTTTCAAACCTTTTCTATACGAAGTAAAAAAAAATTTAACCTTTAAAAGTATATATGTATGAAATTCTGAAGATTGTCAAGAAAAATGGATACAACTATGTACTTCACTTGAGACTAGGTTTCATTTACAAGAAGCAAGAGTCATTTGATGTTTATTTTCATTCTCTATTGTGAGTTAATGAATTCTGCATGAGGTGGTATCTTACTTCAAATGTCTGTTCTAAATAAGCTGATGTCATTTACATGTACATATATGTTCTATAATTGATGACCTGTAAAATGTAAAAGAGAATAAAGATCAGCTTGTGAAAAAAAAATATACATATATATATATATATATATATATGTATGTAAATTTTACAGTCCCGTGTCTAGCCTGCTACAAAGGCACACCGATAAGACATGCCCGAAAAATATGCTGTTTATTACATAGAGATTGGGAAAAAATGGATTGTGGTTGTAAGTTTGCAAGGCACCATAAGCCGGGCAGCCATTGTATGTGTTCTACGTTAAATAACAATCGAATAAATAAAATATATATTTGTCTGTAAAGATTCAAGTACCGGTATTCAAATATTTCACCGAATACACTGTATGCAGGATGTCATGTGTATGTCACGTAGACCATTTTGATGAACTGAAAGACAAAAACCCTCAGCACACCCGCATTGTGCAGTACAAAAAAGGTAGGCAACGAAAGGAAGAAAAACTATTTAGCCGTTGATGAAAGAATAATACAGTAGTGTGTAAGGAAACTCGGCAAATCCCTTAAGATTGAGATTTGTGTGCAACACAAAGTCAGTTATTGTCAGTGTGTTACTTATTACCAGCGAGTTGTGTTTTGTAGCATTGTTTGTAGTTGAGTACAAAGCAGTCAATTTTAAGAATGAGAATAATACACGCTTCGTTGGAGATACATATAAATTGTTTACTAGGCCCAGGTTTAGAGCACAAATCTGGAGTAATACATCCACAGTACTGTCGCATGTGGATGTGTCGCCCACAGAGCTAGTAAGCTGCATCACTACAAATGTGAGTACCAACTTCGGAATGCATATCAATCACTTTAATACATTAACATTATCATTTCTGTCGTCTTTCAAAGAAAATATTATGAGAAGTATGGGCATGCATCTGGTTTTTGGCACATGTGTACAATGTCATACCTTCTGGCGAAAGAATACTTTCGTGCGTGTAGTGATTCATAAGATGGACGCAACACCAATCTTTACAGTTCATTTGTCCCATGCAGTTGTTAAAAGCTATCCACCTTGTATACATCAAAACGAACCACAATATTCCAGTAGGCTTAAAATGTAAGTAAAATGTTAGCTATAGGCTTAAGTTGGGTATTTAGTTGTATGTTACTTGGTTAATTGTGTATATTCCGAATGCTTCTAGATTGGCCAGAACTTACTTGATTGACACGATGCTGCAGACAAGTGGACTATGGGCAACTAGTAAAACTCCTAGCTCTTTAATAAAGTGGTCAAAAGTTATACACTCTTTTGTTCACATCTTACTACAGAATATGTTTATTCGTAAAACACTCATGTAGTACACAAGGACCGCAGAGTTGCATCAGGAAAAGAAGTGTTTGTACAGTAATTTGAACGTCTTTGCGTATGTCTCTCATATGCGGCTGCCGATGACCAATAATAAGGCAATATGGGTATAAACAATAGATAACATTGTTATTAATTGGCTACAACCCTAGGTTAAAACCATTTGCAACATATAAACATTAGAACTCAAAACTTTGGCTTGATGATATCCTCAAGAAGGCTACCTTCTCTCCTTGCTCAAACATCACCAAGGCCTTTGAGTATTGCGACTGGCATACCGTGATATTTGCGGTGTATAACCATTGATGCATTTTTTCTATTTATTCCACCATCAAAGTGTGTTTCGAATTCGATCTTAAGTTCGACTGACGATAACGTATGCTTGCATAAAATGCAGACCCAGGAACTCATGGGTTCTGGTTATAATATGTCATATCGAAGGACATTCACCAATACCGGAAGAATAAGAACAACCTGGACTGGAAAGAAATAAAGACGATGTCCAGGCAGATTTCAGACGTAACTTAAGGCTACAAGGCTACCAAACGGTGACCCTAACGTCAAGAAACTCAATAACTTTCACTCTGAGAGTTAGTCCAGTACTGAGTGGATGATATCACGACAATCTATTTTCCCTTTATTGGTTTATTCCGCAGGTTTCAAATGAAAAACTTTCTCCGCTTTGCTGTCATCTTGGCGTCGTTGTTGCTCCTCAGTAATGGAAGCTTATTATCACAGCAAGATGGTACAACGAATCACCGTAAAGCCTCGTGTTTTCAACCAATCAGTTATGACTTCCGCTTTGTAATCAGTTTCCAAGTATGCAAATCTTTAATCAGTTTACCTAGTTTTAACCGTTCAGCTAGCTTACAGTTACAACGGCTATATGGAAACATTTTCAAAACTCGCAAAGAAATCCTTGGTTTTGATTCCCAAGTCAATGACGGCGATCTCTGCTGTCCGACGTAAGTACAATGACGCAGGCATAAATGTATTGTAAATCATACATCGATATGGTTAAATGAATAAATGATATCGATCAATAGTGTTATGAAATTAATCATTGATTAAGATAAATGAATTATTGATATCGAAAGATGGCCCTATTTATATATATGGATATATGAATCTTTTAGCCGTTTGATAATTACGGCTGCCTGCTGAAATCTGGCAATAATTTTTACCGAAAGTTTCAAAAGCTTGCCGGAACTGAGTAAAACAAATGAAAGTTTGCCAGATTTGCGTTATAGGTGTTATACTGATATTACGCAAGAGCATTTTACTTATACGAGCGCGTTCAGCATTGTGGTAGCAAGCAAAAGGGCAGAGCCAGGGGGAAACCCACGACCATCCGCAAGTTGCTGAGGGCCTTTACACGAACGCCCGGAGAGGAAGCCAGCATGACCCATTAAAAGATTGCCTTGTCAGTCAATAAAGTTAACTACTTAACAAAATAGTGATTTTTATGCCAGTTCATCCATGTTCATGTAGTTCATGGTTTATTAAATCGTTTCTTCAGGCAATTCCTCACTTCCTCTCAACAATCTTCATCGTTCAACTTAGAGAAGAATTTTACTCCCTGTATCTGATCTATAACTTTATCATTATCCCTTTTATAGAGAACCCTTGTATCTGACCTATTTATTTATTTATATATTTATTTATTTATATATTTATTTATTTATTTATTTATTTATTTATTTGGTGTTTTACGTCGTTCTCAAGACGTAGAAAGAACCATTGTATCTGACCTTAAACTTCTCATTATCTGTGCCATGGAGACCCTTGCATCCGACGGATAACTCTATCATTATCTGTGCTATACAGAACCCCTTTAGAAAAGAACCCCTGTATCTGATCTTTAACTTATCATTATCTGTTCTATAGTGAGTGAGTGAGTGAGTGAGTGAGTGCGTGAGTGCTTGGGATTTAACGTCGTACTTAACAATTTTTCAGTCATATAACAACGAAGGAGTCCCTAGAGTGCATGTAATGACCCCTTGTTGCAGGGCGGATTTCCACCGCTCTTTCATCTAATGCTACTTCACTGAGACCCCTTACAGAAGGCAAGTAGGCAGCCCCGCCTGAGCCATTATACTGATATGGGCCGACCAGTCGCTGCACTATCCCCTGAATACTGAAAGCCAAACAAGGAAGTTACAACTTCCTCTTTTAAGGCCTTGAGTGTGACCCGGCTCATGATTGGCTTTGGATTTGCCGCCCGAAAGCGGATTCTCTACCAACTGTGCTATCGGGGCCGCCCTGTTCTATAGAGAACCCTTGTATCTGACCTATAACTTGATCAAAATTTCCTCTATAGAGAACCATTGCATCTCACCTTTCACATACTTTATCATTATTTGTTGTAAAGAGAACCCATGTATCTGACCTATGTAATTATCTCCACCTGCGGACGGTCGGGTGTTTTCCCAGTTTCATGCCACAATAATGTTGGCCGACGTGGTATAAGTGAAATATTCTCGAGTACGGCGTAAAACACCAACTAAATAAATAAAATTTTAAAAATATAATTATCTCTTCTTTAGAGAACACTTCTTTGAGAACATCCCCGAACTTGTCAATGTTAATGGACAATTGAGACAGTTGGTTCACCTAACAACCCTGGGGATGTACCAGTGGGTAAACAGAGCCATCTGCAGGTAAGATATGTGGGTTATCTTTCCCTCCTCACCTCACTGTTTGTGAGGCCTTGGAGACTGCAAGTGGTCAATCGCGCTTGTGCGGCCACTAATATGGCATGCAAATCTGTACTTCAGGCGTGGGATATCTTCACTTGCTAAAGGCCTGTCGTTTACAGCCGTTGTATAAGCGTGAAACTTATATTGGCGTTACAATACCAGTGAATAAATAAACTGGTTGTGTCTCTTGAGCTTGTAAAACTTGAATTTCCACAAGCATGTCAGCATGCTGTTTTTGTACATTTATTCTGTTCTAGGTCATGTTATTTTTTTCTCTGTTACAGCGTGGAAAACTGTTTGACTGGTGTTGGTACTTGTGTCATGGAAAACACAACCCAGTATTTGCTTGTGTGGAATTTTGGTTCCGTATCTTCCCCTGTCTTATTCGAGGCTTTCTCCATCCCTTCTTACTGTTCCTGTAAAAATATTTAGATAAAATTTTTTTTAAATTCCTCAATTTACTGTTATTGTTAAATCTTAAATAAAATAAATGAAAATGTCATGTATAAATATCCAGGTAAAAATATTTTAAACAATCCCTACTTATTGTAAAATATCTCGCTAAACATTTCCAAATCATTCCAATTTACAGTTGCTTTAAAAAGATCCAGATCAAAAGTTAATGTTTCTTTAACAGTCTCTAGATAAAAAGTTTCAAACAACCCCAACTTACTATAGTCCGGATCCAGTATATACTGCAAGCGGTGATTCCATAGGGGGTGGGTGGGTGTGGGAGGGGTGGGCAAACAGCATAGAGGTGGATCCATAGAGTGGGGGGAGAGGGGGGGCAAACAGTAGCAGGACTTTCGTTTATAGCCCGGATCCAGTATATAATGCAAGCGGTAATTCCATCAGGGTGGGAGTCGGGGGTGGGGGTCAAAAAGGCGCGACACTTTCTTTACAGTCCGGATCCATCATACATATTTATTTAGATTGGATCCAATACTGCAAGCCTTAATTCAACCAGCAATCTGTAATCCTTTCCTTTATGCAACAGTCGTAGGTTGGGATGGTTTGTACAGATACATTCACAATAAGATTGAGTTCATATAATCATGGGCTATCTAACATCTAGATGTTTTGTCAATTAAAATAAACTGGGATTGTTTAAAAAAAATTTAACCACATGCATTTAACAGGCGGCAATTGGGATTTTCACATGGATAATTTACAGGGGTATAAAGAAAGTCTTAGTCCTCCATGGCCTACCGACGGAATTACCCCTTACAGCATATACTATAAATAAAATCATACCCCTGTGTGGCCTATCTGTGTGACCTATCTGTAAATCATAGTTGAATGAAAAAAATAATTCAAAACATTAACAATTAAGTACAATAAAACTCTGTATGTCTGTTATATAAGCTTAATATTACCGTGAAAGTAGCCGTGACAAAGAAACAGACCTAAGTGATTTATCTCCACGCGTTTGTTATATAACAGGCCTAGTTCCAATGGACAATGGGTGTTTTCATTGGAACGACACTCCGCTGAGCCATTGATAACACGCAATAATGTCATTATGCAGCTGTATGTAAGTAAAATTTTCAAAGAAAGGACATTGAAAAATGATGTACAATTTTACACCCCCAAAGACGAACAATGGGTATACATCTGCTGTTTTCGTGTTAAAAAATGCACCCGGCTGTGAGACTGATCTCACATCGACTTGTGATGCTCCTATAACTGTGCTTAACTTCAAATAACCACTGCTCGGTTACTGGCCACAATCCACACATGGCATCTTACTCTATAACACCGCCCCACTCGCTACCCCCCCCCCTACCCCCCCCCCCCCCAGCTACAGAATTCTTAAC
Organism: Liolophura sinensis; assembly: GCF_032854445.1. Taxonomy (NCBI): domain Eukaryota; kingdom Metazoa; phylum Mollusca; class Polyplacophora; order Chitonida; family Chitonidae; genus Liolophura; species Liolophura sinensis. Next base: position 23,785,410 of record NC_088300.1, read on the forward strand.
ATAAAAGAAACACTGCAAATCAGCCAGATCCACCTTGAGACGATTATCTCGTCTGCACGCACTATAGTTTTTCAGTGTACAGCCCACTGTTGCAGAGATACCTTGTGAGTACTAGCCAGTTTTTCATGTCCTCTCTGCATATCTGTGACTGACTGATCACCCGTAAACACTACTCAAGTTGCACTCTGCCCTTGGTATTTCAACACCCAACATTTTCCCACTGCATTTGTCTCCACATGGTTTATATTTTGTGAACACAAAGTTGGACCCTGTGCAGTTGCCACTCTGGTGATGTAGTCAGTAGCAAAATGAAAGCTCACTGCAATATATATAAACCACATGTTTCAAATTGCCATAGTCGCGTTATTCATTGTGAGTACACCTCAAGTTGGGTTATGAACCCAGATACGCCTTTTAGCAAAGGAACGGTGATCTTCCTGCATGTATCCATGGCTCTGATTGGTGGGATTGGCCAGATCGTCATTAAGATGGCGTTGCACCAACCGCACACAGATGTAATTGATTGAAGTATTTACTCTGTTTTTCAGACCGAGACTAAGCACTGTAATAATCAAGATAAATGGAAATTCCCACTAGCAAGTGTCATTATAAGAGCACACTCCTTACAGCGCATGTACCGCTGTCTACGCTCGTTTTGCATCACTGCCGACTTTAATAAAATCTGTACAGAAATCTTGAACAACGCCGAGGTCATGTGATGAGGCAGGAAGTGATTTCAGAAAATACAATAACCCTGTCTCAACCTTCGTTTCTAATAATACTTATATATATATGCATTCACTTCATGCAAAGTGTGTATGACTTGCCTCTAACCAAAACGTGAAACAATTTTATTGATGAATGCTGATTAAATAGTTCCGCGTGAGGACACCAGAGATGAGGCTAAGTCGAAACAAGCCTACGTCGGTCGCACAGGCTGCAAAGGTCAAGCTTGGCTCTAGTGGTGGTAGTGATGTAAATCGAGCGTAGATAGCGGCACATGCGCCAGAAGAAGTATGTTATAAGCAGTGAAAAGCTGATGTCATTTGGTATATATCCTTACATAGCCTGCTTGCATGCTAAACTGACAGACTGATTGATTGATTGATTGATTGGTGTTAAACGCCGTGTATAAGAATTGTTTCACGTACCGTCAAGTTCAAGTCGTCTTGGGGGAAGTCGCAGTACTTGGAGTAAACCACCGAACTTCAACAGATACCTGACAAACCTCCATAAAGCCGCAATATAAGCCATTTCGTAAACGGAAGTCTCGTGTAGCAGTTGTTTTTTTTGTTGTTGTTGTTGTTGTTGCCTTATTGCGCTTTAAGAAGAAAGCTTTTTTGGGTAGGCTTCTTTGCGTCTTTCAGGAATCGCTGAAAGCTGTTAATTGCTTCTATGTACATGACTCAGTCCCATTTACATTCTTCCTCAGTCGTTTTGGTGGTTTGTGTTGAAAGTTGGTTGTAATGTGGTATTACGATTATTACCTTGGCTTGTTCCGACGCCCACATTTACTTGATTAATATTTTGTGCAGGAAATATTTCGGAACGAAATAAACATTCAGAAGCTATTACGGTAGATCTCTAAAAGGCGTGATCACCAAAATTTTCCAAGACTTAATACTTCAAAATAATTATTTGTGTGTGTTTTCCAAGGACTAAACTTGTCGGCATAACATAACATAAATGCCTGGGAGAGGTGTGACGTCATGTATACACATAACACGTCATTTTGACGCTGTTTTCTTAATAAGGTCTTACCTCATGCTAGCTCCCTTTCCGGCCGTATATGCATGGGAAGGTCTGTCAGCCGCCTCTTTCCACCATAATGTTGACCGCCTTTGTACAAGTGAAATAGACTTGAGTAAAACACCAATCAAATCAAATAAATAAATAATATGGTCTTTCTGTTTCATTGGAAAATTCACTGTTACGGATACTTCTGATAATACATGTATTCGATCGAGGATGGTAACGAGAGCAGAAAAACGTGTGGGAAATACAGATTTATCATATATGTGAAAAGATGTATACATGTGCCATTAACGAAGAGACAAAAACATTCGCTGAAAAGTAAATGATACCGGAGCGAAAACATGTTGATTAAGAGTTACTTCCCTTGAAACAAGCATACCTGAAGCATGCGATATTACCCTCTCCACCATTCGAATTTATGGACCCGATGCTCTGTCGAAAGGCACCTGGCTTTCTGATATAAGTGAAAAGTCATGTAATCCGTGTTTTCCAATGTAAGGGCAAAATTTCTGATCAAACGAGTACAAATTTTTATCGGTCGAACTAGAGATGTGTCACATAACATACATGTATACAGAGGCAAGGTGTTGACTACGGAGTCTTGCATTTCCAGCGAAATAAAAAGTACTTCAACAATAACTGGCTTCCCAGATCTTCCACAAGTGAACCATAAATAGTCTCGACCATACTTAAAACTCGATCTCCGTCAGCTAATGTGATAAAGTTTGGCCCGTAGTCTCCTTCCCGCTACCTTTGATCACAATAAATTTTCCACAAGATGTTACGGCTTACGATGGCACGGTCGTTTCCATTGGTCGTTCTGGATTAAGTTAGTTAGCCATTGACATCAGATTTGTGAACTCTTTGAGCAGAGGTGGTAGATGGAGGGCTGCGAGCCTCTGCATGAGGAGATGAACACCATTGTACTGAATGAATTAATGATTATGGCTTTACGCCACATCGACAATATTTCAGCCATATTGTAACGACCTATTGGACCGAATGAATGAATGAATATGACTTAACGCCACATCGGTAATTTTTCAGCCAGGTCTGGAGACCTATTGGACTGACTGACTGAATGAATGCATAAATATGACTTGACGCCACATCGGTAATATTTCAGCTATATCGTGGCGACCTATTAGACTGTACAGGTGAACATCAAAAACTTTTGCAAGGCAGAAGTTAGTTCCAGTATTTGCTTTAGCATGTACGGTTTATACATCGGGAAAATTGACCATAATACCGTCATAAAGAAGAGTGTTGCATGGTAGCCATGAGCCTAAAAACCTTTAATAGCTCAGCCACCTCCCAAATGGATACTTTGAATCGAACCCGCCAATCCGTGTTATAAGCGCACAGCATATATATATAATGCGATAGACTGTTCAATCCATTCAATGATTCCATGTGTTTGAGATGTTAGTGATACAGCGTTTATTTATTTATTTATTCATTTATTTATTTATTTATTTGTTGTTTAACAAAACACACAAGCATTTTTTACATATATGATTCCAGGCAGATTGTTCGGATTGCCCGGAGTAAACCACCGACCTTGAGCGATTTATTAGCAAAGCTTTCAAGGTATGAGCAGGAGAAACTAGAGAACCAGATAATCTTAAATCATATGCCGGTAGTGCAACAATCAGTCAGTGGCTTTGTCTTATGGCATCGTACTTTTCTCGAAATCTTAACAGCTTTTTGTCTGGTTACAGAGTTCACCAGTTTTGTACTTCATTGAGTCACGCGGACCAACATAGTTCACAAGTGAACCACACGTGTCAGTGAAGTACAGTATCCGTGAACTGAGTGAACCTGAGTAAAATATGTTTGCATTTTTTTCGTGTGGTGTTAATTTATTTATTTATTTTTTTACACTTGATTGGTGTTTTACGCTGTACTGAAGACTATTTCATTTATACGACAGCCAGCGTTATGGTGTGAAGAAATCCCACGATCATGCCCAGGTCAATGGGAGACCTCCCCACGCATAACTGGAGTGGAAGTCAGAATGAAATGGACTTGATTTTGCAGTGTTAAGTACACACTGATTTTACAGTGCGCTATTAACACATTCGATTCATTGGGTATACGATACCATTTATAACATGTCACAAGGTGTTGGTTAGAGACTGCTTTCTACGTCCCTTAATCTGTTGTTGGTTGACCTTGTCTCTTAAGAAATCTGAAGAAAAGAGATGCTACACTAAAACCTGAAGCAAAAATAAATAATACATCAAATACTGATCCCTATGGATCAGCTCCCACACATATCGAGAAGAAGACATTGTTAAAAATACAGTGTATACTGACGTGAGTAATTTATAGAATATCACGGTAAAGAGGAAAGGAAATTTTGATCCTACCTGTACCTAACCTATGCCTGTAATTTTATTTTCGGTTATGGATCTCTGTAACTGTAATCAACTACCATAAAAAAATACGATGAATGAACGTGCAAAACGACATGACTTCTTCTTATTGACCTCTTGCACCAAAGTACCCACCATTTGCCTGATGAACAAAGTAATAAAGTATTAGAGTGAATGAACGCATATAACAGCTCCCTTGAGCAGCTATTTACAGCTAAACCCCATCAGTCCACTGAGAAGACCCGGGCATGCGGTTGAAACAAATAAAGACCTAATGTTTCGGTTGGTTTAAGTCTGTCGTGCATGTCGTGCGCTGTGTGAGATGATGATGGTTGTCAGTGAAGCGTGCAGCCTACGGTTATGCCGCCATTATGTAGAAGCAAGCTAACAGTACACACGCCTCACGGGGAAAACGGACTTAGAGGATTACCTGCCGACTGTGGTAACAATTTGACGAATTTCCTTTCATCGTTTTTTCCCTTAACTTGTTTGACTTAACTTGCTCGACAATGGTAAGTTTCACTTCGTTTTGTTGGTTATTAGGTTTAATCGCTTAATGCTTTCAGCTCGACGTGTAAAGACATTCCATATCTGTATATAGGCCACGTCGTCATTTATTCAGAAACTCTAACGGGGTTTTTATGTATCGGTGCATTTACTTAAGACGAAAGTTTTACTTCATGCGATCTAAGAGTGATTAGGATTATTGTTAATCGTATAACATATACAATAATAAAAATATAATAATCCATCGTTTCCTCTTCGTGCTGAAGCAATAATGCACGCAACGTATATTAAAGTTTTTGTTTCTTAATCCACTGTAACAGTACGTTTCTATATAACAGATGACTAGATATTAAACATACTAACATTTGACTTGTGATAGTACATCAAGCCTTGATGTGACGAAAAGAGTCTCACGATTATGCAACTTCAGACGTTTGACCTTGTCAGATATTCTCCCTCTTCTGGTCACGTGATTTACGAGAACTGTCATCCTGGCATATTAATCGCTCGGCCGTATGTTGTAGGTAATGACTTCCTAGCATGACAACAAAGAATAACAGGCTTCTAAAAAATGAAATAAGAATTATATTCATGAAGTCCAAGGCGTTGATGTGGGATATTTCATGCGCGGACTTTACACACTAAGGCATTTCGGTGAGACAGCATTTCGTATTCGTCAAGCTGAAAAATACCGAAATTATAGAATTATGTGTTAAAATAACTATACAGGGCTGTTGCTTGTCACTTTTGCTATTGCGTCTTCCAAGAAAACAAGTCTTTCAGAAAAGATATAGCCTGTTTACCTTTTCCTTGACTCATAAACGTGACCGCCATCATGTAAGTGAAATATTCTGAAAATCTCTCTAAATTACTCTCAAATTTAGTAGCTACATAATTTGACATTTCTTAGCCAAAGGCTTACTCTTATCACAGAGAAGCCATATTCTGTGGATGGGGTTACTTTTTTCTTATTTAAAGGGATACCGAATCGCCACTGACTGGCTGACAGTGGACATATGGCTTCCTGGGTTAAACCATGCAGCCGTGATCACGCTTGAATAAATCTGCCATACCTAAAATTCATCTGAGGCTAGGCATAGCCTGGACTTGCCAGTCTCTCACTCCAGCCAATCAGAATCGATTCTGTATCCCTTTAATCGAAATTTCTCGAATGGTTGAAATATTTCCGTACCTTCTTAGTTTCCGTGGGATAGGGAGATCATCAAACCGGCACTGACTAGTCTTGTGGCCAGAGTAAGCTTTGCTCTTCAGAAAGAAGTTAGTCCTGAGTTTTAAACACAAGATTCATTTGAATGGGGTATCTGTGCAAACAAACCATTAACATCATCATCGTCATCACCATCATTCAACTGACATCAAGAAGACTTGTGGTCAGTGCTCTGCAGAAAAAAAGCTTACTCCTTAGTCTTTAAACACAACATTCATTAAAATGAGGTACCTATGCAAACAAACATCATCATCATCGTTAACGTCATAGTCGTCGTCGTCGTCATCATCATCCTCATCATCTTTATTTCATTTGAATTTTATAGAGATCGAATTGATATGCTTTGCAGGTGACTGACAAAGAATTTGAATGATAATTGTACGTTGCAATGGTCGTTCCTTTCCAATATTCGCATTAAAAGAAAGGACACCTTAAAATTCACTGTATATGAGTACCAAAAAAAACCTGAAAAGGAAGATCATTTTAAGAACAAAATATTACAGGAATCCACGTCACGTTGTTCTTAAAAATGTTTCTAAATGTGTTTACAGTAATGAATTTCACACAGTTTTTTTAAATATATGGTGTTTTTACAATAATTGACCTCTCATGATTTAAAATGTGCGAATTTGTAATTGCAATTACACATGATTTAAACTGTCTGAAAGTGTAACTGCAGTATCTCACTTTACGTTGTCTTCAAGCTGTCCGGGGTGTGATTACATGCAGTAAATGACATTGTCTTCAGAATGTGTGATTACAGTAATCGATTTCAAGTTGTTTTCAAACTCTCCAAGAGTGTAATTACAGTAACTGATTTCAAGTTGTTTTCAAAATGTCTGAAGCTTTGATTACAGTAAATGACTTCAACGTATTTTCAAATTGTACAAATGTGTGATTACGGTAAAATGCTTTCACGTTGTTTTCAAACCGCCGGAAGGTGTGCATGAGTACAGTAACTGATTTGACGTTGTTTTCAAAATGTGATTATATTAACTTAAATTATTTGGAGTTGGCACTACATTAATTGGCTGCAGATGTCCTGTTTTAATTTTTATACTCTACTTTCCCAGATTTTACGTGCTGTTGTTGTTTCCGTTCTTGTACTGGGACAGAGCGATGTGAGGCTTTGTGGACTCATATATAAGGGCGTATTAGTGAATCAGAACGTGGGTGGGTCTGTGATGTCGAAGGTAAGTACGGAATTCGCTGTTGATAACCCGGAAGGACCCTCAAATGTCCCAGTTCCGGAATCTACGCTTTTGAGGTCACGGAATATCCGAGGAGCGATAACCAGGCGTCTGACGAGCCGTATAACCAAACCACAGTCAACAAACCTTAATTTGACCGTCGTATCCAATCTGCCGAAAAATGTGTTCATAATAGAGAAAAGTACGCAAGTATCAACTGCAAATGAGAAGCGAATCACAGCGCCTTTTTCTACAACACATATGTACACCAGTCCTAGCAGAAACTTTCACACCAGGGGGCCGCCCAAAGCCGGCACTGCCGAACCAACGTTTAAAGGACCTACTACGCGAAAATACTCGATCTACAACGGCAGACTGACGAAACCCATGTCCTCAATATACATCCCAAGCGGGGACAGGCGTGAACCCACTCCAAGGCCGACATCAACTTACACACTGTGCAAGAATTTCATGAACAGCCACTTTCCAATCAGGCAATCTACGAATCGTGCAAGTGGGAACAAACCCGATTACATCTATGTGAATCGTCTTTTTCCGGGTTTATTGAAGAACATATCGTCAGTAGCTAATGCACCTGTTTTGGATTCACCATCTGCTAGTCGAAGTTCAGCAAGTGTCCGCAGCCATAACTGGGGACTTTATGATGGAGATATACATTGCCCGACGTAAGTGTTCACATATGCAATATTTCATGTAATAGGAGTTCGAACTCGTTTGTGGATAAAGGTAAAAATATTCTTACTGTATCATGTGACTTGTTAAAAATCTTATTCAGCCTGTGTTGACATTACTTTATCGATCCGAATCATGCATCCGAAACAACAAGAGCGAATTTGACCTTAGAATGTTTATCACTCGGAATGAGGGTGTTAATGGGAAAATATTTCCGCCTAACAGTGATTCGTTGTGCAGTCTATTGTCCCTCCCCATATCTTTGAGATGATTTTTTTCCTCCCTATATACCTTTGCAATGATGTTTTTCCACCCTATAACTTTGCGATGATGTTTTTCCTCCCTATATCTTTGCGATGATGTTTTTCCTCCCTATACCTTTGCGATGATGTTTTTTTCTCCCTATACTTTTGCGGTGATGTTTTCCTCCCTATACCTTTGCGATGATGCTTTTCCTCCCTATACGTTTGCGATGATGCTTTTCCTCCCTATACCCTTGCGATGATGTTTTTCTCCCTATACCTTTGCGATTATTTTTTTTTCTCCCAATACCTTTGCGATGATGATTTTCCTCCCTATACCTTGATCATGATGTTTTTTCCAAAAACTGTCAATAAATAACCTTTGGCTTGCATGTATTAATTTCTTGACCTTTCCTTAACAGACTGCAAAAGATAACCAGGGTATCTCCCACAATGACAAACGCGTATGGGTTAGCCAAAGATATTGTTAGCTTTGAGGATGCGGGCATGTACCAATTCATGCATACCGGGACTTGCGTGTAAGTATCTTGGGGTATTTATTATTTATGTATTTATTTCTCTCTCAGGTAGATCTCCACTGACCCAACGAGCTAAAGGCTTTCACCAATGATGTTACAGGTTCGAATTCAATTTCCACTGCTTCGACTGAGGCTTTGTCAAGAGTTAGGCATCTAGCCATCTTGGATTTCCTCATAGTGAGCATAAAGTCTGCCACTATATATACATAGAAAATTGACAGAGTTATCACAGAAAGATATCTAAAAAAATTCTGAAAAGTTTTGAAAGCCGAGAAGATATAGTTCAGTATTGGGGATATGGCACTCACGCACAGTTCATTCCGAGTAGCCATGTTGTAGAAGCCCTTATGAACTTGGCCAATCACTAGTGCTGACAGCGTCACATGATAACTGGATGTCACGTCAAGAAACCTATTAGCTCTCGATTTACAGAGTGGTTTCTTATAGTGGATAGAAAGATTGGATTTTGCTGTTAGTTTACGAGTTAAACTGATGCAGTTTGAGCCCCACATTTATGAGCAGGTAACTGAGAACGGCTGCCCGTGTCATACAATGCGTATATGCTGAGCAGGACACTGCAGTAACTTGTCAGGGTGAGATGGCAAGAAAATTGAAGAAAAATATTTTGACTTTGCCTAATTTTTCCTTAGCAAAGTCAGATTTATTACAAAAATATCTCCCCAAAATCTGAATAAAAACGTCTGTTATCAATGAGAAGATCCTTATTTGTTTGGTAAATTCCCTGCAGTCGGTACAGCCAGCTGGATTAAATGCTTACACCCATGACGCTAAAACGTGACCCTTGTGTCCACGAATAGCCACGACCGAGTTCCAAAATGAAAGAAACATCGGTCGTTGGAACACGGGACAGAGCTGATACTCTTTGGTTGGGTATCAGGCGTTATTGTTTGTATTTTCAAATTGTCACATTGTTTAATACCAATGCTACGGGAGAGCTCCTAGGTTTTGTGACCTCACTCTAGATGGCCATAAAATGGCAAAATGGCATCACCAAATGAGTGGCTAGGTACTGACGATTGTTTACTGTTTTATTTTGTTGATAAGCGGTGTAGGATTTTTTAAATAATTTTAGAACATTTCTCGAATACTGTTTAATTAATTAATTCAGCTTTAGTGGCTGACTTATTAACATGCCAAGTCGTCATATTTGAGTGAAACAGTTTTGCCTACGGCGTAAAACATTAATCGAATAAAAAATAAATAAATAAATATGTTTATTTTCCAATGATCTCCACAGATATATCCTTGTTCTCACGCATATCAACCATTTCAGTCCTAACCTCACACTTACATTTATTTCATGCTGTTTTTGACAAAATATTCCTATTATTGTATTTCAGTAATTTCCATCAAAAGTGCACAGGCTCATGTCACCAGCAGACAACCACCGTCTACTTATTGGTTTGGAATATGGATTTCACTTTCTCATTCGACCCGTTTGAGATTCCAGCATACTGTTCGTGTAAGAATATACAGGGGTAGATCCACAAAAAGATCGTATGCAAATTCCGAAATTCGATGAAATCTTCTCTGAATTTCTTTTCTAGTCCTCTCCATAAAGGCGGATTGTTTTCCCCATACACTTGGGTTTGGTTTCATACATTTTTTGGACGTTCCAAAGGCCATTTTTGTTCGTGGTGAACTATAGTGCATTGCATTAGAAAGATGATATTGCGACATTGGCAAAATGGATTAGCACAGATTTGGATATGTGCACTTTATAAATCATGAGATGTTCATTTATATCAGGGGGTAGGGAGGACAGTTTCTCAAAGCGTTACGCCGGCCTATTCACCGAGAGTCTACATACTTAACGTTACGCCGGCTTATTCAGCATGAGTCTCTATACCGACGGCATATACGTCACCTTGGTACTTGGGACTGGCATAACGTAACGCTGGCTTATTCACCGTGAGTCTACATACTGACGGCAAATTCGTCGCCTTGGTACTTGGGACTGGCGTAACGTTACGGCCGTTTTTGAGAAACAGCCCCGTGGTTCACGTTATTATTGTATAATTATTCATTGCCAGCTGATGATTTAATGTTATGCTTTCGTGCTTAGTTGAGGATTCGGTGCTACACCGTGCTTGTAGAGATGTATAAAACTGTCATAAACTACTATTATAATGTTTTAGCCACCTACTCTTAAAAAATAATCTGGTTATTTTAATAGAAAGTCTGTTGTCTGAGTGATGCTAAAATGTATTCTGTATTATAACATAATAGGGTGTAATATTCAACATAATATCCTGTCAGGTCTGCTATACTTATCGGGATAATCTGCTGGAATAACAGAATACCTTCTGGCATCACAAACTTTTAGTTAAATTTTGCAGATTATTTTAACTGGTTTATAATGGTCTTAAAGCTTATTGTGCCTTTGTGCATTCGTTATATTTTTTTCTTTTTTCATTAGTCCTTTATATTAATTTTTATATTCAGTAGTTTCTTATATTTATTTGCATATTTAGTGGTCTTTTATATGTGTGTAAAGCACCATCCTGAGAGAGTTTCCTTGGATTAAGAAGACCTAGTCTGCCCTGTGTTAACAATAAACACAGGCCTCAGCAGAATGGCTTGATTAACGACTTTCACATCAAGGACTGCATGTAATGAGGCCTACAGATAGATGCTGATAAGGGGATGAACGTTTGATTTTCTTAAAGGAATTGACAACAAATAACAGATATTTAAAAAATTATTTAAATTCACTTTTTAAAAATACTGTAGTCTATCTCATTAAATTGTCTCATGTCTCACGAGGAGCCATCTGATGTGTGTACATATACTATGTCTTCTTGTGGCAGGGAAAGTCCATGCCGCCAAAGTGCCACTGGCCTTCAGGTATCATGCCGAAGACACCAGACATGACACTCCGCCCAGTCACATTATACTGACAACGGGCCAGTTTCCTTACTCTAATCTCTCAGTGCTTAGTGCCAGGCGAGGCAGCAGCAAGTACCATTTTTATAGTCTTTGGTATGACCCGACCCGACTTCGAGGAGGCAGCTCTAACCACTAGGCCACCGAAGCGGTCCAGAAAACAAGTATAAGGGAGATCAACATTATGAATTCAAATAAGTATTCCTTCAAATAATATGAACGTTCAACATATCAGTGTGTAACGGCTATAGGCAGTGAGTGAGAATGATTTTGTAGAGAGCTGAATACAGGCTAGAAGTTGAAAGAAAGAGACTATAGCTTAAAATTTAAAACTTTTCTGAATCTTGAAATAGGCACTTATTTTCATGAAACACCAAAAAACATACGCAAGAAAGATCGGCAGGAGCATTGACTTCAGTCAGAACGCAATATTATTGAATACTCTGGAGAGCAAGTGACGTATACCTGACACTCTCTCTTATACTGCAATAACTTTCGTAATACTGAATCATTACCGTGTATGTGTGACTAAAATGCATATATGTTATATAGATTAAGGGTCATTTTGAGGGGTTTTTTGCTGCTAAGAACTGGCTGTAATTATTATTCAGATTGTACCCTTAATTGATTTATGCAAATATAACAAACCTGAATGATTTTAATTTGTGTGTGCATGTGTTTTTTTCAGTTTTGTTTCTTTGCTTTTTTTCTTAATTTTTGTTATTGTTATTGTTATTGTTATTGTTTCCTTCCTGTCATTATTTTTTTCGTAGATGACTCCTTAACACATTGCTATTTTAACACCCCCATTAGAGCATGGGCCAGAGTTAATTGAGTTTTGAGGAATGGCCTCCAGACAGCGAATCTCTCTTGCATGAAACATAAATAAACAATGACATTCCTTTGTATTAAGGTACATGTCAAAGATTATCTGAATATACGTCGGCCTCATTTACGTAAAGAAAAAGAAACGCCATATAAAAGCTTTATAATTAAACTAAAAGGGCAAAGACTGGAGAGAAAAATGTTAGGTAATCTCTTTGAAATTTTTATTGAAAATAGGATACATGAAATCATCTGAAGATTTATTTATTTATTTATTTATTTATTTATTTATTTATTTATTTATTTGATTGGTGTTTTACGCTGTACTCAAGAATATTTCACTTATACGACGGCGGCCAGAATTATGGAGGGAGGAAACCGGGAAACACACAACCATCCGCAGGTTGCCAAGAGACCATCCCACGTACAGGGGGACTAGAAAGACACGGAATAAACGAACAGAAATCAGTATGGGTAACAGTTAACGAAAGGGATCATTCCGAATCTAAAAAAGACACGATAGCGTGCTTTGGGAATGGCCTCATTATAATATCCAAGCCTTAATTTAAGGCTAAGACACAAATATAAATAGAGCATCTGAATGGTCAGGGTAATTCAAAGAATTCACACGGTTGTTTTGTGTATACACATTTGTTTACGTTTTGTTTCCTCTCGTCTATTTTTTCACCTGCGTGGTTAGAATCAACAGGTAGAGTCACGTGAGTGATTTAACCTGCGCTCGCGCGAGAGGCGGTTCGCTCACACGTTTGACGACCACTGTGTTTGCCCTGTGGTCACCGGAAGGGCGTTCAGCTAGGCTTAATCAGTTAAGTATGATAGCTTGTATTTGCACAGAAGGCGAAACAAATCCCTGGAAACAATACCAGTGACCACAGTTATCATGCACGCTGGAGAAATCCCGTCTGCTGGTATGTGTGCGCTATATGATGCACGTCCATTTAGGTTTACTGTTATCCTTCCTGAAACCGTTACCTTTAAACTGTCAGCCCCCTCCCATCCCATACCAACCCCACAACCACTCACCAATGTCTTTAGAGTACGGTAGCTCAGCCCTCATGACCCTGGCAAATTAACATGCACCGTCACAAACCATGGGGTCAATTACGAGTGTGGGGCAACCCACGTGCTGCCCAGGCAACGAAGTAACATTTTACAAAAACGGGTGTTTTTCAATGAGATAGACATATCATTCGAAAGTCTTGATGTATAGGACGCCACCCCTGTTTCTAAGGTGAGTGTTAATGTTACACGATTTACCAGGCAGATAGTTGCAGGTGCGATGCTCAGCAATTATGTCATAGCGCCCTTGTAGTTCAATGTGTACAGGTGTAGGACTTGCTAGCAGGTAATGTAGTGCACTTGTACAGAGCATTAAAAATCCATATAAGGAATTTTCTGAAGCAGCGCGGAAGATTGCAATTTTTTTCAAAAATTTTAAACAGAAACAGTCATACCGGTTGAATAACATTTAAAACCGAAAATCACATTGTGCCGTTAGCAAGTTCAAGCGCATCGATCATTTGCTGATTACAAATCCTGTTATCTCCATTCGATAACATTATGGATTCAAATAAAACGGTTTCCTCCAGTATTCATGGTAAAATTGGTGCGAGAAATTATCAAAACAAAAGGAGATCTACTGATCTACAATTGCATGCGCCAAGTAGGAAGTTAAGAGTTGAGATCAGTCGAGGGACATCGGCAGCTATGGCGGAGAACAGAGACCTACGTACATGAATGTGTCAAGGGAGTAAACAGCTGACTGGGGTCACCAAAGGTCGAACTACGTTAGGGCACATCGCCGAAGAACCTAATTTGCCGCTTGAACGTCACTCTTCCGTCAGAACTTTTTTCCATTTTTTTTTAAATAATTGCCTGACACAAATATTTAAAGAAGCAATTGAATGAAAGAAGAGAACAGCTAATGAGAAAATAAAGAGTTCAGGAATGAAAATGATCGTGACTAAAGAGTAAATATATCTCCAACTGCCAGGAATGTCATTGAACGAAGAGGCGAGGCAATGAGAAACTCCGCAATGAATGAAAAGATAAATGAAAACATTAATTAAAGAAGACATAAATGCCTTGTGAAAACATCGTTATACATTCATGAGTATAGATACGCAAGAAAAAGCATTGGCTGGACGTTGTTTGTTTTAATCAGTTTTCTTGTTTAGAGTGTTTACACCACTAAACATATACATCTATGATGCACACATTAGCGCAAATTTTCTATACTTACCCAGAATAGCCCAAATTATTTGCTTTCAGTAAATGTCGCAATCATACTAGTGCAAGTTTTGGTGTTAAAATGATTCTAAAGTTTGAAACAGTTATAATGCGACCCGATTGTGAACATAAAATCGTCTTGTCTCATAGACGAGGCTGACATTTTGTCAAAGTATAATTATACCGTAAGATATGCCTTAAATGGCGGTAATATTAAATTTTATCGTCAATCGAAAATAAACATATAACTTTGGTATAGGGGTATATAATCTAACATATCAGGACAATGTAAAAAACATTCATTTGGCGTTGTCTCAAGAAAAATATATAACCACTGTGCATCAAGTTAGGGGTGTATTTCGACAGTTCACGGCAGTACTTCACGTATAAATTTAGATCAGTAAAGCAAATATGTAGTACTTGAGTAAGCGGTGTATTCTGACAATTTATGCCAATGCCTTGGAGACATACATGTACTCTTGCTGTGTATTCTAACAAAACATATTCATCTCAGTGATGGATGTCCATGTATTCCGACGTGCCGGGACAATTTTACACGTATCCATTTGGCATAATTAAATAAAAATATGTTTAAGACAGGTAAATTCTCACAGTATACAGCAAGTCGGATATGTAAATTTTGGTTCAATTAAATGAGCATATATACCTCAGTCAGCGTTTAATTCGATGCGAAAACCAAGAACGTTCAACCTAATGACGATGGCATTCGTTACGAATGAAAACAAGCAGATAAACATAACACAAAATCTGAACAATCGGTGATTCTGGATGATAGTATGTGCAGATAGTGATTATCCTAATATACAAGTGCCAAATTACACGGCAGAAAATAAAAGTAAGCAATTCATAAAAAGGCAAAGCATATAGAAGCATATATATATATATATATATATATATATATATATATATATATATATATATATATATATATATATATATATATATATATATATATATACTTGCTCGATACCGATATATCTATATCTATATATATATGTGTGTGTGTGTGTGTGTATCTTCACTACCTTGATCTATAAAACAAGGGCATCAATCATTAATGGACAGGTCTTGTGGTCAGTCAGTGTTTTACTGACAGTTTGATGTCTGACCACACTGTCTGCGCATCTAATGGCCCCTTAAGTACATCTATGCCGCAGAGGCTTGAGGGTATACATAATTTAGACCAAGGTTTCTATCCAAACAAATCTTAACAAGTAGAAATGCATTGGGTTCGATTGTCGTCAGAATTTTGTTTCATCAGGAAATAAACTTGTCCATCGACCGGCTGAAAAAAATGTTAATTAGGTTAATTTATACTATGTATGTTAAACTTCACACGGGACTCTGCTTAGCTTTTAATAGCCAAGATTCGTTTTTCTAGTTTCTAAATTCCGATTGTACAAAACTATTCTCAAGGCACGTCGAAAAATAGGCTAACATAGAGGGCCACCTAAATGACCGATGCACACCATTGAAGTTTGAATTCATTTGAACAACCTGAAGAAAAATATCAAGACTAACATAATAACATTGTGATACACGGCCTGTTTTGGGAAATGTTGAACAGTTACCAGACAGTTAACGATCATATGAATGCATGTGTCGTCGCCCTCTAAGTCTAGGTTATTAAATGAATGTGCTTAAATTTCTATATCTGAAATGGGGTGATAGCGAAAGAACTGTAGACTTTAGCCTGTTATGTTGGACTACAATTTGGAGCCAATTAGAAATTTCTATGTCTCATAGTTTTTCGTCAGGCCATTGAAGTTGCGTAACTTCAAAATCCTAAAATTAATTCTTTTGACTATATCTCAGAAAGTTATATAACACTGGAAAAAAAAACAAAAGCAGAAATTCGTCAAAGTTATATAAAAATTCAAAAATTTTTATGACGTCATATATTCGAGTAATAGCGAGCGTATAAAATTTGAACGGATTTTAATATCTCCTTCAAACTTTTTGTAACTACTATTGCTCTCTAGGCATATAAAATTTTCTGTAACTAGTATTTCTCTCTAGGCATATCAAACTTTGGAAGTATACGTCCACTGGATTAACTGTTTTGCTGAAAATCTAATTTGGGCTTCAAATTAAGCGGCCTGAAAGAACAAAGTTCAAAACCTTTTTGAATTTTGCTGCCAAATTTCAAATATGTCCATGTGATTTGCAGTGTTTCAGAAAAACGACAAAAAGGCACTGTCTAAAAAGAATTTCTTAATCCTCCGAGGCGAAACAATTGATTTCCAGTTTTCAGCTTGGAAGGGTAAAAAATATTTCATTGCAACAAGTCAGAAACAAGTCCCAATTTTTGCCAAAAAATAAACAGAAACATACATACATACATACATACATACATACATACATACACACACACACACACACACACACACACACACACACACACACATACACACACACACACACACACACACACACACACACACACACATACACACACACACACACACACACACACACACACACACACACACACACACACACACACATACACACACACACACACACACACACACACACACACACACACACACACACACACACACATACATACATACATACACACACACACACACACACACACACACACACACACACACACACACACACACACACACACACACACACACACACATACACACACACACACACACAGACACACACACACACACACACACACACACACACACATACACACACACACACACACACACACACACACACACATACACACACACACACACACACACATACACACACACACACACACACACACACACACACACACATACACACACACACACACACACACACACATACACACACACACACACACACACACACACATACACACACACACACACACACACACACACACACACACACACACACACACACATACACACACACACATACACACACACACACACACACACACACACACACACACACACACACACACACACATACACACACACACACACACACACACACACACACACACACACACACACACACATACACACACACACATACACACACACACACACACACACACACACACACACACACACACACACACACACACACACACACACACACACACACACACACACACACACACACACACACACACACACACACACACACACACACACACACACACACACACACACACACACACACACACACACACACACACACACACACACACACACACACACACATACACACACACACATACACACACACACACACACACACACACACACACACACACACACACACACACACATACACACACACACACACACACACACACACACACACACACACACACACATACATACATACATAAATACATACATAAATTAGGATACATGGCACTCCATTCCATTTAATGATTTGCGCTCCATTCCATTTAATGATTTGCACTCCATTCCATTTAATGATTTGCGCCAAGGCAATAACATGCGTTTCAGGGATTCATGCAGTTCTTACATCAATGGTCAAAGGTACTGTGCTGTACCTTAAAATCTGTGGATTCTGCATAAATAATTCCCGACACTTTTAAAACCTAAACGTGCATTTTTCGGTGGACAAAACATAGTTGTCACAGTTGGGTACAGAAAAAGACAGTTCTGGTAGGAAATATCTAAATTTGGGAAGAAAACATGTTACAGCCTCCATCTGAATCCTTTTTAAGGAGCTTATCTTATGATGACTACATTTAGTACTTCTTCGAGGAGAAGACTGTATTAGTATCCAAATCTGTACATTCTACACGATTCTCAAAAAAAACATAAAGACTACACAAAACCTGACTAAGATCGATCTGCTTTGAATATGGCCTGGTCCAATCCTATTACAATGTCTTTAACAGCTGAATAAATCCCTGACAGTTAATTTTAAAATGTTGCTAAATTGCATCATACTGGTCACGTTAGCCAATTATTTTAATTCTATGACGCATTTTTCTCACCACGCATGGATATGTATTCATTGTGAACTATGTATGATTTGCATTGTATCTCGTAGCATGAATATTGACGTCTATATAGTTGAAATCTAATGAAATGTTTTTAAAATGACTAGAACCTGTAGTGTTAACTTTATTGCCATCAGATACAGTATAATTTTATTTATCTATTGATTTATTGATTTATTTTGTTGGTGTTTTACTCCTTACTTGAGTATATTTCACTTGTACGATGACGGCCACCATTATGGTGGGAGGAAACCGAACAAACCACGACCCTCCGCAGGTTGCTGTAAGACCTTCCCAGTATAATAATTTTTCACGCATATGTATTTAGCCTCTGTGGCAACACCGATTGTTTCCGTGTTAACGAAGGTAGGATGAGAAATATTTGGATTGGAAGAAAATAACATACAGGTATAAAAATTAATAACACGAAACTCTTCTTCCAATCTCGAATTCAAACGTATTTTTAAACGGCTTCACTAAAACTGGTTCTTATCTTCAATTGCTTTATTTAATGAAAATGTGTGACTCAAAGATTGTTTTGGTTGGAAGGTTTAATTAACAAGATTTTAATTGATTCTCGCGAAACATTACATAATTTGTATCCGTTTTAACGTTAGATTTTGAAGTTTTCACATGAGAAAACAACAAACCCACGATGACAATTTGTTTTTTAGATTTTTATCTCCAGGTTCCCACAGACGTATTACTGATGAGACAGCCTCAAGCTATAATTAAACCTATGGATTTAGTTTGATAAATACATGGTAATTGAAATGACCTTTCAAAGTATACTCAATAGATAAAATGCAAAATGAGATTAACTAAATCGGCTATGACGTATGATGATTGTGGAATAGGTGACACATATCAGGTGACACACCTTAACGTGATTTATACAACAGAACTATCCATTAGCTAAAAAAACCGCTTTATCTTGGTTATTTTTTTGGTGATATCCAAAGACTGTCGGTAGAAGTTATTTATATTGACACAGGTTCTGTTAGGAATTAAAATAAAGTAATAAATTAATTCATACCATACAGGTAAATTGCAGATAGTTAACTGAAAGCACGACCTTTTTGTCTCCAGTGTCAACTGATCACACATAACAAGACTGCTTGATACATGAATGTAGATTAATTTACTTTACGTATGAATGAAGATCAGTTCACCTGACGTATGAATGAAGATCAATTCACCTGACGTTTGAATGGAGATAAATTCACTTGACGTATGAATTTAACTCAATGTATGAATTTAGATAAACTCACTTGAGGTATGAATTTAGATCAGTTCGCTTCAGGTATGAATGTAGATCAATTCACTTGACGTGGTTAGATCAATTAACTTGACGCATGGATTTAAATCAATTCACTCGACGTATAAATGTAGATCAATTCACTTGAGGTGTGAATTTAGATCAATTCACTTGAGGTATGAACTAAGATCAATTCACTTGAGGTATGAATTTAGATCAGTTCACTTGACGTATGAAGGCAGACCAGTTCACTTGACGTGTTAATATAGATTAATTCACTTGACGCATGAATCGGGATTAATTCACCTGGCGTATGATTGCAGATCAATCCGCTTAACTTAGAATTTATATAATTATAAATATTATATAAAAATATTGTTCAGTCAGATATATATGACAGTTAAGAGCAATACTATATACATGTACTTGTAAAATACAGTCAATGAAACAGAAATATCCCTCCCTGGTGTCACAGTAAACCTATCACACATATATACGGAATATCATATTAGCGAAAGGTATTCTAGACAGTGATTTTATTTTTTGTTCCTTTAACAGTTAATCTTCGGAATATTTGTTCTGAATTAAAAGTAAGACTAAAAGATGAGGAAAAAGCTTGCAGATTTTCTATCAAAATTATGAATTAATTTCATGTTTCCATAATGACGTGAAAGTCAATGAAAAACTTGCAGAAACACGGGTGTGAAAATAAACCAAAATGTGAAGCGAAGCCGGTGCGGCATCTATAAAACCAACTTGTCTTTCCACAACTTTCTCTTTCTTAATGAAATCCTGTGCCACCCTTGTAAAAAGATCTACATGTTTACAGGTGTACTTAAGTAGAGTTTGTCATCCTACAGCAAATGTTTATTATGAAGATTTTGCTGTGCACGGAAAATGGTCTGCAATATCCATATAAGCGAACACTGACTACACTCTAAAAATTATTCTGTTAAATTTAACAGAAAGTTTGTTGTCCGAGTAATGTTAAAATGTATTCTGTTATTATAGCACAATATTCTGTTATATAATATCATGTTAGTCTGATAGAATATTTATGTTCGATTAATAGAATGTATGTGTAGTATTTAAAATAACAATCGGCTGCAATAGCTGAATATATTCTAGCATAACTCAGATAATAAACGTTCTGTTAAAATTTAATAACAGATCCATTTTCTGAGTGTAAATTTGATTTTCCCCGTTGAAGGTGTTTGATTAACCAAGGATATTCCGAAAGAAGTACCTATAAACAGAGGCCAAAAACAACAAGAAGTATAAAGAAATCGGCAATATAAGGCTGTATTTTTTTATCAATTATCAAAAACATAGCCGAGCAGATCAAATCTTATTTTATGGAAGGATATATTATGACACATTTGTTGCAGTGGGAAACATCGCCTGTATTTTTAGAGATACAAGAATTTGCAGAATTACCAGAATTTACCGACACATATTCCAGCAAATATATCAACTGAGAATTTTCTTGTTAAACATATCACACGGGGATGGAAGAAATGATGTCTGCATCATATATTTATAATGTTTGTGAAGCACATATTTTGTTGTGGAATATCAGTATACAGTCTTGAGTATGGGTGACTCAATACAGCAGCTATGTCCGGCTTTTCGTGTGCAAATAGTACACCATCCCAAAATCCATTTTATCTTATCCACTGAAAACAAGGCATTTCTTATACGTCATTTTATTGTCCAATGAGATTGTAACACATTGTGATGTGATAGCCAATTATACGCGAGTTACATAACATTGGTCATGATGATGGAAGGCACCGTGTGGAAAAAAAACCCCACTTTTCCTCGCCTCAGAAATTCTGATATCTGTTTGGTGGTTTAGATTTATTCCGATATAACGGTGAACGGTAAGTTTACAGTGAATGTTATTTATTTCAACACAATTTCATGTGCAACTACAATTTTTAAAATTCAGCAACGACTGGTTAACCCATATCAGTATAATCGCTCGGCTTACTTCGGTAAGTCGTCTCAGTGAAGCAGAACTATAGATAAACGAAAGGTGGAAATCCGTCCTGCAACAAGGAGGCACGTTACACATTCATGCGCCCTAAGGACTTCTTCGTTGTCATATGAATGAAAAACTGTTAAGTACGACGTTAAAACCCAAGCACTCACTCACTCAATTTTCAAAAACAGTCACTTGTCAAAGAACGACGGTTTACGCCTGGCAGACCTCTTTTCTCCTACCACAGAACCGATCGCCTCCGTTGATCGTACTCTATATCAAGTTTACCTACCTTACCCCAAATAAATAAACATATTTTCATTTAGATATTTTGTGTCCTTGGGTTCTGCGCGCTTTCAAATGATTGAAAAGTCGGGAACCATCAGATCTTCTCTATCGACTGGTGTGTAACGTCGTACTCCACAATATTTCGCCGGTGGCTAAATGATTGCAATTACCATTAGAGTTTGTGATATGCCCAGTTTCAAGAGGACTTTTTTGGTTTTATCTTATTTGGTTTAATTTATTTCTCCTTTTCTAATTTTGTCTACAAGGACTAAATCACCTTTCAGATCACCTTTCCACGCACAAGAAGCTCAAATACTGTTTTTTTCCAGGTTTTGAAAATGTTGTCGCATGGGTCTGTACGTTTGCATATCTCGCGTTATAGCAATGATTAGATCCCGCGTGATGTGTGTCAATTTAAAATCAATGTCACAAGCTATCACTAGATAAAAACTAGTGTCAAGGATACCGGTACTCCATTCACTCAGGTTCTTAAATTGTACGATGGGTATAATTCCCTTGTGAGCATCAGTTGAATCAGATGAAATTAAATACGACCTTTTAAATACCACCAAAGAAACATTCTTTGACCTGCTTACTGTAATATAAAAATTAACAAATAGCAAATTCCATGTTTGTGTATGATTGGTTGTTGGTTGGAAGAAATCGCATTGTTCTGGACATTGGTCCAGTTTGAGATTGTCGGAATATGAATTATGTGTGGCAAAACATTATTTGGCTAATATTGTGTTCCAAGCTGATCAATTGAAAATTTAAACTTTTTCCTTAAATAAATGGATAATACCTGACATTTTGAGCAATTTGATTTTCTTCGCCTCTAAAACATTTTAACCGTCATTCCAGATGAGCAAGTTACTGGGAATATTATGGCTAACTGGGCTGATTTTGTCTTGTGGAGGAGTCACTAGAGTCCCTCCGGCTGTGTGTGATATGAAGCAAGTCCGGTACGGCATGCAGTTTCCGATCCCTTTCTGCCGGGCCTGCAAGGATGACACCTGCTTTATGACGAAACTGACGGAGGATGCCGAGCGCCAAATCAAAGAGGTGTTCACCGGATTCTTCTTCACTTCCGAGCATATCGCTCGAGTGGAACAGGCCAACATTCAGGCGCGGACTCCGAAACGTCGCAAACGGGGCAACGTGGATCATGACGGCGATATTCACTGCCCGACGTAAGTTCATTTCTTTTCGAATTTTGGCATATTTATTTAATCTGGTATCGTTAATGACATTCTTATACCATCATAAAAGATGAAAGACATTTCAGGACCGTAAGAACAGTTTTCAAAACAATGTTTAATAAAACCAACGCAGACATTAGAAAGAATGATATTTGGGCGGACTGCAAACAGAAGTAGTCAACAGTTGTTCAATGGGGCCAGGAAAACTTTCCAGGGGCTTAAATTTGATCCAGTTCGTAACTGTTCATCTATTCAAAGTGGATAGTCAACCTGATGAATTAATTTACAGCCCTTAGAACCATATTAAGCCCTTAGAACCATATTAAGCGGGGCTAGTCACGATTACGATGAGTAGTAATCATCGATGCTCCATCTGTATATACTCAGAAGAGAATTATACTCATTGTTAAAGTTAAGACGTTTAAAGTAAAGGCGTTTGATGAATATCCATGACACTCAGGAGCGTAGCGTGGATCTTCAAGGGCGGGGGGTGGTGGTGGGGAGGCTGCGAATTTGACAATGGCAGAACGACTATCACAGTATATTAGGGAGGGTCCATGGGCCGCCTAGGCCCCGGAAGCTCTGGGATATTAGATTGCCGGACAGAGGATCTGAGTGATTTCGAAGTGTTTCGAATGCAGATTTGGCCAATGTGTACACATTCATTTTCACATTTAAAAAAAAAAAACGAAAACAACTCAAGTTCAGCTTAGGTGGGGTTGAAAGCAGGCAGTGTAAAACACCAATCATATAAATAACCACAATCTAAATAAAGATATTTAACAATGACAAACTTGAACTGTCTTTTTGTTGTAACAGACCACCTTAGTACCCGATATTTTAAAAACATTTTAACTCCTTAGAAAAAATCGATCTGTTTTTCAGGCCACTATGGTTTTTCACCAAAGATTCACCTTTATTCTAGTGTTTAATTTGTGTTCAATGTGAAACACACTTTATTTTTTTTAGTTTATCTCATTATTTCTGTTGACAGACAGCTGACATGTCAAAATATAACACGCATGACTAATATTAATGGGATAGAGCGTGAGCTGGTCCACCTTCCGGTGATTGGAGAATACCAGTGGGTTCTCATTGGAGAATGCGCGTAAGTTTTTGACACTTTTACATAGCCCTCACGAATTATTCTTTAACATATTTTTGAGTTTGTTTAACGGGTTGATTTCTTTGAATCTTCCATGGTTGGTGACGAGAATTGGTCGAATAACTCTGAGAAAATCTTTTTCCCAATATTGTCTCTAATGTAAAACTTTGTGAATTCAGCCCCATCTAAAACCAGTGGTGAACTTGTTAATAGCATTCCGGCCCTTGTACACCGGCCGAGTACTGTGCACTTTTTGTTCGTTCCTGACACTTCTCGATGTTTGTACGCTCACAAACAGGTAGTTCACGATGTGTTTTTTCTACAAACTGGATTCCATTCGTCTGGTGCATTTGGTGTGAAAGTCATCTAGGGAAATGGGTGAAGATATGATATCTGAACATATAATATACCATGCAATAAAAGAAAATTGTGACCACTGTGTCCAGCCTCAGTTCGAGGTATCTCTATAAAGGTTGTTTTGGTAGCCATATTGACAAGAATATCCACAAGTTTTTGGTAGGAACTTTCCAAACCCGTAAACGCGTAGGTAGATTTCCTTTAACAAGAACGCAGCGGATTAGTACAGACTTCATTCAAAGAAATCTGAGATAAGAGGAAAAACTATTCCATAAGCTATCTTTACGACTGGATCTGGCCAGTAAAGTTCTGGACTGGACTCCTTATCCGGGGAACAAGATGGCCATATAAAGTGTAAAGGTCGATTTTTACCATGTGTTGTGCATTGATAATAATAACCTCGCCCGTTTTTCGTTCATGAATCATATGTTTTTGTTGATATCCTCTTTTCATTTTTCCCGACTTGGTAGAAAAGTGGACGAGGACTGTCCCGGAAGCTGTCTAGAAGAGACAACCACTCAGTTCTTACTGGTCTGGAATCTGGATCACCCACTCTGCCCAATGTCCTTTGAAGCGTTCGATATCAAAGCCTACTGTTCCTGCAAGAATATATCTACCAGATAGATACGTTTGTCCCGTAAAATACCCATTGGCAATGCGTTTAGCACGAAAACTTGTTACTTCTTCCCATTATAGAATGATATCTGTTTTGTATACCCGTTAAGACCCCCACACATCTGTATCAAATTTCTTAGTGTTTAACCTTTTTAAAAGGTTTTCCTAATATCAATGGACAATAACATTTCTATGTGAGCTCTGCATTTCCGAGTTTTGGCTTTATGGTTTTTTTTTTTTTGCATGCGTTGTTGTAAGTATAGTCTACAGGCATCCTCACTGGCTGATCGGCCTGTCCAACAGACCTGCTCATGAACACTTGGAACCT
This sequence comes from Liolophura sinensis, assembly GCF_032854445.1. Taxonomy (NCBI): domain Eukaryota; kingdom Metazoa; phylum Mollusca; class Polyplacophora; order Chitonida; family Chitonidae; genus Liolophura; species Liolophura sinensis. Next base: position 23,811,085 of record NC_088300.1, read on the forward strand.
GGTCTTGGTCAAGTGGTTACCTTTCAATCGTCCGACAACCCGAGGTGGGATTTCAGTACCACTGTTAGACAGTAAATATTCAAAATCGCCTTGCTGCCATCGTTCTCGAGGCCACGGCCGACTGTGCTTCTCCATGTTGTCTTACATAAAGCTCGCTGGATATCTACCACATGCCTTCCACCAATGTGAAGTATGTCGAACGTGGGAGAGATCGCCAGCCACATTTAAGTGGTTTATTTCGAGCACTACGATTTCCACCCTACTGACCTCCATTATTTAAGTAAAGAGTATGACGTTAAACAAACCTTTTTTTAAAAGCCGAGAAAGATCTCTTTCCCCAGACGATGGTGATCGCATGTGAAAGTCCAGTTCTCCATTAGCAAAGCTCAGCTCCAGGTGTGCGTTGGAAGGTTTACCGGGTGCCAGGTGTCTCGCTATACCACCAATCATGTTAATTTTTGGCATCTTTGGTGGATAATTCATGTTCAGTTCAAATACATGTAACAGGCCATTGAAGTGCCTCAGCAAAGGGAACTATTTTAACCAATTAGTTTGTTCGTCTCAATTGTGCACGGCAGACTTAAGGTACCGTAATTACGTAACATCGATTGAAAACAACATATGATTAAAAGATATCTATTGAGAGATTTTATTGGATAATTCGGTTAATTTAAAAACTAACCTGTAACTTGCTTGTACTAGTTTTGGTATATTGAACGCAGTCAATGGATCCTCTGAAGAGACCGAAAAGGAACCTATGGCACTATGTCGTATAATAGCTGGGTGCGTTATACATTTATGGACAATGATGCAATTACTTTTTCACCTCTAATCAAAACATCGTGACAGAATTCCACCAATAACCGTGAAACGAATATTCCACTTTGATAATATACAGGAACATTTACTTCCACTTACTATATAAACACATACCCTTAAAATGGGATAAAGAACAAAACTGGTTCGACTGCGAACTTTTGTCAAAGGTAAACTACGAAACCGACTGCTAAGGAGATCCTAAAGAGTCTGTTTATACATGTTCAAAATAGTGCCCCGTCCATCTTAAAGTTAGGAATCTGACAATGAGGTTTAAAGGGATACAGAATCGATTTTGATTGGCTGGTGTGAAAGATAGGCATGATAAGGTTATGCCTAGCATAAGCTGAAGTTCAGGTATGTAATATTTATCCAGACGTGAGCAAGGATGTAGAATTTAACCCAGGAAAGTTTATCTCCACACTCAGCCAACCAACGTCGAATCTGTATCCCTTTAAATATTCATGATATTTTCACTTGTCATCAAAGGCATGATATACAAGATCAACTTTATTGTCTTAGGTATTTGTAGTCTCATTTAAATGTTACGAAAGCAGACATGCATGAATGTATTACCTTCACCCACCTCAGTTATCAACTCTTTGGGTAATGTTACGCTATAAAAACTTACAGCTTCGAGAGTAAAACTAGAGCAGCGACGACAGTGTGATAGTTGGCAAATGATCACATATGACCAGTGATATATGGCCTCTTGTAAATTTAACTCAGTCAGGGTTTTATTCTAATTTTTCATGAAAATGTTTGAATACAAGTAATGTTATAAAACACTTACAGCTTTTATTCTAGCTTTTCGTGTAAATTTGTGACTGCCAGGAAAATACATACCCAAGTACCATGGTTTAACCAGAATTAAGTAAAAAAAAATGCAGTGGCGTTAACTGCAATTTGTTGCAGCGTCACTGGTCGAGAATTACTTAAATGCTGTGTTGTCATCACATTTAACATACAATAACATTAAAACAATGCACACGTGCCGTGAACTATCTATATACTGTATAACAATGCGTATACATTTAACCGCACGCGATCGAACACTTGGGGCAACCAGTTCTGTAAAAGGTTATTACGTATATCTGTAATCGTATATCATGAAGTTGATATTATCAAGATGGTCAGAAAACCATTACCATAATATGTCTGATCTAATGTATTGATTTGCCTGATTACCTGACAATTTCCCACCAATACACAAAAATGCCCTCATCATGACATACCAGACAATTTAACATACATGTTGCACACCAATTTGCTTAGGAATTCTTAAGAAAGTCGCTAATCGCTTTTAATGCAATCAACCATAACATCCACATTGAAGTCGCTATGAAGCTTATATGCCTGCATGCATTTGTACACAAAAAACTATTACAAATTCGAGAGAATCACTTTTCATTAATGCTGTTATTTGGCTGAGTATTAACGAATACTATTCATACACTTCAGCACATGCAAGTCAGCCACAACGATCATGCAGTCATGTGTTTCCCTATGATCTACAGGCCATGCAATTAATGCATTTGCCCACTATTAGGCAAGTGGGCACATGATATACATATTTATACTTAATTGCTAAGAAAAACCCTTCACCTTAATTATTATCATAATTATTTGCAAGAATGGACAGTTCTGACGTCGGCCAATATGTTCAACCATGAGGTTTTAATGTACCTGTCTATACATAAACTATACTATATATATATATATATATATATATATATATATATATATATATATATATATATATATATATATATATATATATATATATATATATATATATATATATATATTCTGCATGCATATAATGATTGCGATCAGTGGAAAGGTGAACGGATAAATTGATTAGAAATGAACAGCAAACGAAATCGCTGTTTTTTATTTCCACAAATAAAATCGATGACAAAATACCACATAGGCTGTGAATCGTAACACTTTGTCACTCTGCAAGCATCACGTTCGGCACAAAGACAGTTTTTTATGCATGAATGTGTATGTGTCACATGACGACGAGGAGTCATTAGGTGTGTGTGTACATATACTGTGTCTTCTTGTGTTAGGGCGAGCCCATGGTGTCTCATGCCGAACACACCACACATGACACCCTGTTACATTATACTGACACCGTGCATAAATGAAATAGAAACGGTGTGCTTAAAATAAATCCGCATTCTCTGAATTACAGCAAAAGAAAGCAGTAAATTGAAAAATAAGCAAACTCCCATGAACAATGTGATCAAAACTATCTCTGAAAGCGCATTTATTTTGTTCTTAACATGATTGTAAATGGAAATTACATGCAATGAAATGTGGGATCACAAACATTAATTCATGCAAAAGTAAATTTGTCCTCATGTAGAAATTCATAATGTGTATAGATGTATAAATGCCATGATTAAGCAAAGGTCCATCGAGTATAACTTTGGCTGATAAAATAGAACGAACCCATTCATGTCCGAAAACCGGTCCCTGCATATTTTCTCTTCTTTTTACCAAGTATAAACCGAACCAGTACGTTGTATCAGATTCCGGACAAAATACAGTCGTAAAAACAGGCCGTAAATATAAGTTAATTAGGAAGCAATAAAATCAGTGTAAGAATTAAGCATTATGAAACCTGTCTATAACACACAGTCATATTCTTCTGCCAGAGAATGTATTAATTATAAATCTATCTACGTTAGGGCCTAATTTCCGTTATACAGACACACATTTTATCGCATATAGATAGGCGGTTCTTATTCAACCGTCCCTATCTTTCAGTTTATAGAAAGGTCATCCAGTACTTGCTATATAATAACTCACATAAGCCTTTCCGGGCTTGTACAACATACCATTGAGAAAAAAATACATTATAGTAGACCTTTGATAGATCATATAAACAGCTTTTATGAATTGTTCGCCTCATATAGTAGGACACACATATTTGCAGCTGCCACAGCTGTTCTTAAACGTTTCCTAATTTCTTAAACTATTTGTGATTTCGTGTGATATATTTGACTGCACACTATAAAACGCGTTTATAGTTGTGAGTTTCCTCTGTTCTCTGCCCCGTTTCCTCCCACCATAATGCTGACCGCCGGCGTAAGTGAAATATTCTTGAGTATGGCGTAAAACATCAATCAAATAAATAAATAAAACGCGTTGAGCATGGTGGGAAAGAGAAACGAAAAATCGTTTAAATCAACATTTGTTGTCAGACATTTCCAAAAGAATGCATTGTAGAGGTAAAAAAACGCAGCTTCATGAAAGTCATATACTTGAACTATATCACTTAATACTGAACAATGGTTGGTCGTGAATATAACGTGTATTACCATTCATAGCTTGCATTTAGTATTCCAGTTTGATTAATGAGACTGGAAGTCAGCGTTGTTTTCAGGGTTTCCTACGGGATATCGAGACAGAAAACCATGTCTGCTGTCTCACAGGTGTGTTCTCTGTACTTTCTCATTTACCTGTACAGGTGCATTAACCAGTAGGCATACTAATGATCCAGAACACCTCTATCCTTTAACCTGATAGCAAAGCCCTTTAATGGAAAGGCATAAGGCTGGGATAATTATAGTGAAAAATCTGTCCGTAGTAAATTTACATGGTTAAACGTCGGCTGGCTTTATAATTAGACTGACAACGTCACGTTCTTGTCGCGGAGAACACACCACAAGAGCTGTTCTGTCTGAAGGTAGCTATGTACGAGTGAAGTCAACGTACGACCGGACAGGTGCGAGCTAGCCGGGCACTAGCCTTTACCGTCGGGGGTACTTGCCGAACCCCTCTGGGTGCATGCTGGTAAGCATTACGGTAAGTTTTAAGTTTCAAAGTTTTGTAACAGACCTAACTTAATGCATGAACCACGTCCAGATAATTTTTGACCTGCATTCTGCTATCAACACAAAGGGAACGCGTGCATACATATATGGAGGTAAAAGTATACTACCTCCAATACACGGGGCGGAATACATGTGTAATATTAAATACATACATATCTTTGAACGTTTAAGTATTTTATGTGAAATCAACCCACTTCAATCGCATTCACTTTTCGAATTTGTCTTGTGGTACAGAAAATATGATTATATGTCCAGTCAAAGTACGATTGGTTCCCTCGTGAGTACGTCCTGCATTGTTTCTGCGATGATTGTTGTTGAAATACCACATTGACGCACAAAAACAAAGGTGGTTAACCTCCAAACATTTCTCATTTCTATTTTCTCTAATTGCAAAACAAAAAGAGTCTGACACACACAGCCTTAAAAGTCACAATAATATTTACACACTGTAGCCAAATCGGTCAGTGGTTTCTGGCCGAGCGATTTTAGCGTTCTTTCTAATGATGGTATATATACTTTGATCAATTCGACAGTTGTTTCTATCCATTCTCAGCGCTCTATTGCTGTCTTTACGTCATACACATCTGTATAAACTAGAGGATTTTGATAGTTTAAGAAGCCCATACAACTTTTACAGTCTGTAAGTTTGTCTTTGTTAAATTGTAACAAATTATGCGTTGTAAACGAACTTTGGCGAAACTGTTTGAAGTAAAGACTTCTTTCAACCGACATTTACTTTAGACCTTTCATTTGTGTGGTTAAGCCAATCACTGGGTCGTTCGAAAGAGTAAGGAAAATGCTCTCCATGTTTGCTCAATACGTCTGAGCAAAAGTCACTACTCTGTATCAGACAAATGTTCCCTGAAAGATCAGCCGATTCTTTATCAATTGCTTGTTTTGCATAAGTTTTAGCGTCGCTTATAACATTCGCTGGATTTGTCTGCAGGCTGTTGTTTCCATGTATATAGCAAGCCGGCCGACGTACTGACAGTGCTCCCTCACTGGAACGCCATACTGATGACACCACAGATATGATGCCCCAGTCAATCGGCGGTTTGATTAGCTGTTTAATTATAGGAACAGTATTTTCGTTCTCTGATACCTACACTTTGGGATATAGCCTAGATTCTAGTTGTGGTTCCAAACTCCGGTTTCAGCCAATGAATTTGTGCTATAGCCAGAAAGTATAATCTCAGATAACGATAATATTGCCGGCAGCATTTTTTTTTTGGTCCATTTTTATGTTGAGGGAGTGCAGTATTAGATTATCAAGATTTAAGCCTTAGAAATGGTTTAGCTAAAGCTTTAACGCACATCTACCATTGATAGAGATGGTTCAAGCTGTGTATGTAGCCTGTGGTTCATGTTGCTGAGATTTGCCTTTTCCAAGCATAATGAGGTAAGGGTTTAGTGCTCACACGTATATATATTCAATCTCATGCCATGAAACATCCAACACATCAATTACGCGTAATCGTATCCGCTTTTGGCGAGAAAAGTTACCAAATCTATGTTTTGTTTTACGGATAATAAGTAAAAATAAAAAACAGGCTTAAATTCTCATTAAACTTGCGTATTATATGTCAGTGACAAATGAATAAAGGATACTGATGATAATTGGCCAGTCTTTCTCCATACACCAGCTAATTAATGTTTGCATTCAACATTTCTAAGGTATGCGCAATGTCAATGCGGCATACATTGCTATAAATATATTAATAGCGCAATTGCATAAATATTATAACTGCACATTGTTAGCATATTTTATGTACGTGATTAAATTATATTAACTTGTTTTCTTATATTTCCTACAAAAATGTTCCCGTCACTAATTCATTTACTAGCATAACTCATTCAGTATAACTGGCGTGCTTTCTACATTGAGGTGCTTTGTTTACTTCAGCTTGCAATTTTTCTGATATCCAGGTTATTGAACCGCTTTTTAATATTCACACCAAAATATCGAAAATAGAGCACTCACTGGTTACCTTATTACTTTAACTCCTTGAGCTAAGGTTTGATTCAAAAGTTTAATCATTTATGACGATATGCTGAAGTCTATTACATGTATTTAGTGAAAAGATTCATATGAATGTACAAACAATGATAATAAGTATACCTGCTCACAAGTGGTTGTGAATAAATTTT